>NC_090341.1:26855162-27467662 GCF_035084215.1 Heptranchias perlo | reverse complement strand
GGGTGCAAGAGCAAAGGGACCCGAGGGTGCATATTCACAAATCTTTGAAGGTGGCAGGGCAAGTTGATCAGGTTAAAAAAGCATGGGATACTTTTATTCAATGCCCCTATTTACAAAGCCAAGAGGAAATCATGCTAAACCTGCACAAATCACTGGTTAGGACTCAGCTGGAGTACTGTGTACAATTCAGGGCACCACACTTTAGGAAGGATGTCAAGTCCTTGGAGAGGGTAGAGAGTTTTACTAGGAACGAGGGATTTCAGTTATGTGGAGAAATTGGAAAAGCTGGGATTGTTCTTAGAGCAGAGAATGTTAAGGGGAGACCCAAGAGATATTCAAAATTGAGGGATTTTGATAGAGGGGGAAACTGTTTCCTCTGACAAGTGGTTGGTAACCAAAAAAGGTCAGATTTAAAATAATTGGCAAAAAAGAGCCAGAGGGGAAATGAGAATTCAGGGTTATGATCTGGAATGCATGAACTGAAAAAGGGTGGTGGAAGCAGATGCCATAGGAACTGTCAAAAGGCAATTGGACATGTACTTGAAAAGGACTAATTTACAGGGTTATGGGGAAAAGCTGGGGTGTGGGACTAAATTAGACAGCTCTTTCAAAGAACCGGCACAGGCCTCCTGAGCTGTTAAGTTCTATGATTCTATAACCCCCAATTTCTCTTCACTACAAAGAGCCTTAAACCCCTCTCCCCTGCCTCCATCACCCTCAACAAGTGCAAGGAGCTCAAGGACTTCTTTGCCACTAAGATTGCGACCATCCATTCTGCTGCCTCTCTGTCGTTTCCCTCCCTTCCCCAAGCCCACTAAGCCAAACTCCAAGGTTCCCTCCTGAACTCACATTTTTCTCCAGTTTCTCTCATGCCTTCTCCAAGCTCATCTTGTCTGAGACCCACCTCCGGCTTGCTCAGCCCTAATCCCACTTAACTGATGACCACCCAACTCCCCACCCCCCCCCCCCCCCCCCCCCCCCCTCCCGGCCCCCATGTTAGCAGTTCCCTCCTCAGGTACTGGCCCCCACCTTCCCTTCAAATCTGCCATCACCCACTCTTACAAAAAAAAAACATCCTTGACCCACATCCTTGCAAACCACCACCTCATTTTCTCTCCAAGTCCTTGAACACTGTCACCTCCAAACTCCTAGCTGATCTTTCCCACAACTCCATGTTTGAACCCTCCAAATCAGTTTTCCGTCCCAGCACGGAAATGGCCCTTAAAGTCACAAATAACATCCTATGTAACTGACCATGGTGCACTATCCCTCATCCTATTCAACCCATCTGCAGCCTTTGATACTTGACCTCTCCAGTCCTCCAGCTGGTGGGACTGCCTTCACCTGGTTCCATTCTTATATATCCAGTTGTGGCCAGAAAATCACCTATAATGGCTTCCGTTCCTGCTCCCAAACCATTACCTCGAGTCTCCCAAGGATCAATTCTTGGCCTATTTCTCATCTACACTGTCCCTCGGCAACATCATCCGAAAATAAGTCAGGTTCCACGTTTATGCTGACGACCTACCTCACCACCACCTCTCCGCGATCCCTCCACTGTCATTTGTCACACTGCTTGTCTGACATCCAGTACTTGATCAGAAATTTCCGCCAACGAAATATTGGGAAGACCACCACAAACTCCGTTCCCTAGCCACTGACTCCATCCCTCCCCCTGACCACTGAGGCTGAACCAGACTGTTTGCAACCTTGGTGTCCTATTTGACCCCAAGCTGAGCTTCCAACCACATCTGCTCCATCACAACTGCCTACTTTCACCTTGTAAACATCAATCATACCTCAGCTCATCTGCTGCTGAAACCCTCAACCATGCCTGTTAACTCTAGACTAGACTATTGCAACGCTCTCCTGGCCAGCCTCCCATCTTTCACCCTCCATAAACTGGAGCACATCCAAAACACTGCTGCCTGTATCCTAACTCGCACCAAGTCCCATTCACCCATCACCCCTGTGCTCACTGTCCTACATCAGCTGCCAGTCTGACACCACAATTGTAAAATTCTCATCCTTGTTTTCAAATCCCTCCATGGACTAGCCCCAGCCACTAACCTCCAGCAGCCCTACAACCCTCCGAACTGTGCTCTGATTCTGGCCTCCTGCATGTTCCCAATTTTGATTGCTCCATTAACAGCCGTGCTTCCAGCTGTCCAGGCACCAACCTCGAGAACTCCCTCCCGAAACCTTTAACTCCTTTAAGACATTACTTAAACCTACCTCTGGCCAAGCTTTGTCACCTCTCCCAATATCTCCTTATGCAGCTCGGTGCCGAGTTTTGTTTGATAACGTTGCTGTGAAGCACCTTGGGACATTTTGCTACATTAGAAGTGCTATATAAATGCAAGTTGTGAGTCCAGAACCAAGGTACATAAATATAAAAGCCACTAATAGATCAAAGAAAGAATTCAGGAGGAATTTCTTGGAGTGATGAGAATGTGGAAATTGCTGCCACATGGGAGTGGTTGAAACAAAATGGTATTGATGCATTCATGAGAGAAGGGAATAGTAATAGAGGCAAGGTAGGAAGTAATTTGAGTGAGGGGGCTCATGTGAAGTATAAACATCAGCATAGACCAAATGGACTGTTTCAATGCTGTAGATTCTTTATAATTCAATGTAACAGTCTAATTGACTTTCAAAAAAAGTTATATTTTTAATAAAAGCACAGGACAGTGTCCCCTTAAAGTTTTCTCCTCAAAGTCATCCCATACTCAAGGCCCTTCTGAATTTGCAGGAAACTCCACAAATTGGTGAACTTCATAAACCCTAAACCCATGAAACCAAGGGAGAGGGGAGGGAGCAGTGTGTGGAAGATAAACACTTGGAAACAAGCATTCTGCTTCCATCCTCATGTACAAGTGAATTATACTAAAATGGAAGGTGGTAACTGACTTAGTGGAGCTCAGAACAATACTTAATGAATGTCAATTATTAGAAAAAAAATGCAATTCACTGTGGCCAGCATATAAAAGGATTAGATCAGATTCATTTTAGAAGTGGTAACAATGATCTGGCTGTTACAATTATTCTAACTTGCTCAGAACTAGCAGGAAAGGTAAAGCCTATTCATTGTGGGAAGAGACACTTGTCAGGTGGATGTACAACTTCAGCCACTGAAGAGATTGGCATGGGGCTTTGGTTAGGCAGTACACAATTGTTTTCAGTTCTGATCAGAGAACTTAATGTGACCAAGAGTACAAAAAGTGTCATGCCATTAAAAACCTTACGCAAGCAAATTTTTTAAAAATGGGCTCTAATATGATTAATCACTGGGGAAGAACCAGAGTTGAAAAGCTTTCCAGCTTTGGAAGACTGGAGCTACTGTTGTGAAACTAAGGTTATGAATTGAGAATATGGTCATAAGTGGTGGTGGGGGTGGGGGGGGGGGGGGGGGATTTGCCTGGCAGGGAGGCAAGGCTGATTAATGTTTACACTGCTACTGCAAAGGAAAATCTTCTGTCAGCATCTTGCAATTTCCCCTAGTGAGTCACAGCCTTATTTATTGAAGGAATTAATACTGAAAGCTATTTGTACTTAATTTATAGGGAACTGGATGGCAATAGGTTGGTTAGTGTTCCTCTCTGGATTTGAATTCAGCCTAGGTTAAAAGGGAATTAATGACAGGTCTTCACTAGTTTTAAAAAAGGGTCCTAAATAAAATTAATAGACATAACCACAGAATGAAATGGCCCACAAGCTAACAGTAAAGTTGCAGTTTCAGAAGCTAAATGGGTGGCTGTAGGAAAGAGAGAATAGTCACACAGGTTCAGTAGTAAATCAAGTTGGTGTTTAAGCCAATTTTTTTTAAAAACTGACCTCAAAAAG
The DNA here is from genome assembly GCF_035084215.1 of Heptranchias perlo. Lineage (NCBI taxonomy): Eukaryota > Metazoa > Chordata > Chondrichthyes > Hexanchiformes > Hexanchidae > Heptranchias > Heptranchias perlo. The sequence continues at coordinate 27,463,819 of NC_090341.1, read as the reverse complement.
ATATTGCTGGAGCAAAGCGAAGGGAGCTTAACAACTGCTCAAATTAACTTGTGTGCTAACAGAAGTAGAAACCTGAGCCATTGGCATTGAAAACATCTTTAGCACTCATTTCCTTTGCATGAAAATTTTATCATGGAGGGAATTGGCAAAAAATGATAATGGCAAATTGCTCACTGTGAAAGGCTCAAATAGCAGGGGGGGGTTGCAGTTAGTAGTGGTGTCAGGTGAAAACTTTCATAAACAGCATTGAGGATTATTTGAATAAATCTTAAGATAATCTATGAACTTCTTGAGTGAAGGGTTTGATATGTTGAGAAAGCTGATTAAGGGGTTGGGCACACAAGCTCCTTTGGGCATAGTAGTTTTATGTATTCCAAAAACACCAAAACGTTGGCTATGAATTTTCCAGTTTTACCAAAAGCAGCCTTCATTGTAGATGAATAGCAAGTGTGTTCAGTATTGATCTACAACTCACTGAAGGACTACAGTTGTAATACAAGAAATTTGGACAACTGACTGTCAATTCTTCAGAAATATGGTTAGTAAATTCCCACATGTCACAGCAACATGTGCCATTTGTGCAGCCATAAGAGTTTGTGCATTCTATAGTCTGATTAGGAAGAGAAATTGAGACCATGATTTCGTCAGCTGGACAGTTCTAGCACTTCAATCAAAATTAAGTGAAATACTGTAGACCACTACTTTTTAATATAAAAATACAATAAACCTCCAGTGGCATTGAGATGCCATTAAGATATGTATGTACAGCATATCAGCATCTTACCTGTAGTTCCTTTTTCAAGTCCTAATCCATAAGCTGAAACCAGACTTGGGTCTCCTGCCTGCCCGGGTTCTCCCACTCGAACCTTGAATGGACTGCCAGTGATGTGACTGCCATTGAATTTAACATCAATAGAGTGAACACCATTCTCATGAGGGATGAACCGAATGGCATACTTGTCTGTAACACCATTAAGAATTGAACTTTTAGAAACAGTGAATATTTAGTAATTTATGGCCAACATTCCTAATCAGTAGGCTATTCCTATACAGGATACTGCAGCACAGTGTATAGGTCATTAGACAGCATGAAACAAGCACAAGAGCTCTGCCATTCTAAACTATCTAGCCAAAACAGTACAATTCAGGAAGTAGTGTTTGAACTGTTTAACACTTTGTTTAAGAGCACACTAGGGAGCCATTCTAGTCTTGTGGTTCTTCAAATTTCTGCCAAGACTAATCCCCAGCATGAAGAGATCAAGTTAGGAGGAAAGATTGAACAAACTTTAGCTTCTCAGCCTTGAAAGGAAGTAATTGGGAGGCTACCTTTGGAGGTATACAAGATAGGAAACACACTAGAAAAAGGGTAAATATGGAACACTATTTCAAAGTTAAACCATAGCAGTCTGAAGGCTGGTTTGGGGGGGGGGGGGGGGAAAAGAGGAGGAGGAGAATAGTGGGAGACAAAGAACTTTAAACTATTCAAGGGACATTTAGGTCAGATGTCAAGAGGTTTGACTTGAGGGTTGTGTATTCGGAAGCAAAAACTTCCACATCTTTTAACAGCCTTGCTCAACTGCATCATGTAATGGTCATTTAAATTAACATGGCATTGTGAACATGCATGCAGACTTTTGAAATGGCTGTCAATGGGTCCAAAAAGCACAAGCCAGAGACCATTTTCTTCCTCTGTTTTATCCTTATGTATGGAAAGTGGCAAGCAAACCACTGCTCTTCAGCAACTACAGGACCAAGCAAAAATCAGCAAAGTAGAACTAGATGTGCCTTTTGCCAATTTATACTCTTCGATGGCAGATTAATGCCAATCCAGTACTGAATTATGCCACTATTTTGTGCCAAAGCAATGAGGTACTTCTTCCTTACAAAAGATCAAGTATTACACCATTAGTTAATAGCACTCAAGGTAATCAACAAGAGTCAAATCCAGTAGCTTGGTAAAGGTGCCACTGTACTTTTATGCAAAACATGCAACTCCCACACAAACAGCACCACCTTCACTGAAAGCACCACTGTTGTGCACTCTTTGGGGAAGTCATTGAGGATAAGCAGCAACTGTTCAATACATTTGATCCAGTACTACATATTTGAGTATACAAAAACGGTCATGAAAAGATTCTCACTACAACTACATAATCTATTAAAAAAAACTAACCAACTATTTGCATTCCACAACTAGATAACAGGTCAACTAGTAACTGGCTGTGAAACGAAAACATCTTCATTACAGATTCAGAACAGTGACTACCCCATTAGTGTATTAAATGTTGATATTAACCACTACAGGTATTGTTTGCATCATACATTGCAACTTACCACAAACTTCTGCATTTGGAAATACAAATGAAAGTCAAAGACAACAGGCAAGTACAAGAAATATGCAAAAATTCATGTTGCAATTGTAACAAGCATGCACCAATTCCTTTATACAGCAAGCCTTAAAAAATTCATAGGTCCATGTTGATACCAATTATGTCAAAATATTAAATAGTTTAAGTTCTATAAGTTTGACAAAATGAAGACAAAGATTTCACAAGAATTAGGAATGCTGCATGTACCTTATTCTTTCCTTCACTTCCCCTCCTCCCACAGCACAATTACAATGCTAGTGGGGGGGGGGGGGGGAGGAGGGAGGGGAGGGAAAGGAAGATGGAGATAAGAGGGTGAAGCCTCAAGCAGCAATAGTTTAAATACTGTTGAGATCTGTTCGCAAATCCTTACCTGGCTCTATTTCTGACACATGGGTATCCTCCACTGCTCCCGACGGGCTGTGAACTTTGGTGTCAATCAAACCCTTAGCACCATTCAGTCTCACAGCAAAGGATACTGGCTGATTAACTTTTAACCCTGACTCCTGGAGATTGAATAGCAAACACTTTAATGCACACTTAGCCAACTAGCTATTTCACTGAAGCACTAGAGTAGAACAATGCCAAACAAGGCACGTTTACTCCACTGCAACAGTAGGTATCGTACCTGCTTCACTTTTCCCCCCCACCTGGCTGTTCGCCAGCCACTTCATAGCAGTGGATAAAAACTAATTCAACCATTCACTGAGGTATAGATTCCTAATTCACCTACTGCTACAAGAAGTGGGCAGAATTCAGTAGCTTGGTTGAATTACTCAGTTTTCTTCTTGGAGTAATTTGATGCAATATCAAAACTTAAATTTTAAAAAAATCCTATTCCTGTCTGTTCTTGACTAGATGAAAGCCCTGCAGACAAAAATCAGGAAAGTTATAAGTTATGAATTAAACTTAATAAAAACACTATAGAGCTGTGCGATGATACGTTCATTGGCTTAATGCAGTTTGCAATTTATGGCAGAGTAGATGTTTCAGTGATGGTTAATATGTAATGAGTGATGAAACACCCCAACTGAAAATCTTAATACAACTGAGACTCAACATATAGGTCATGCAACTGCTTTAGATCTTCAACATATACATACAGAATTAAAGATAAAACAGAGCCAGGCTGGAAAGGAAATTTCATGTGCAGAAAGCAGGTGACCAATTCATTCAAAATAATTTAACAATATAAATCTTCAATTCACTTATTTGTGCAATAGGACTTTGCAACTGAACAAAAAAAAACTGGTGTCTGGCCTGAAAGGCCATTTCCTCTGGATTCTAAGTTGAGCAGCTCAATTTAGGCTACATGAAATCCAGAACTGAGCAAATTAAGATCTAGCTTCTTTTCAGCAAAGAAAGATTATGTACTGTAGCCACTAGTAGGGCACTTCTTTTGTTCTTCAAGGACCTGTGTGGTTGAAGGTTTTTTTTAAAAAAAATTCAAATTGATAACAGCAATTAATATGTACTCTGCAGCCAAAAATGCTACTTTATACTGATGAACTTAAAGTTGAAATGTCAAATCTAAATATGGTGAGAATGTCAATAGTTCTCAAATGTAATTTTTGCTAGCCCAACTAAGTTTTGTAAACATTTTGTTGTATGAAGACTTGAAGGACTCCAAGCACTGGCTGAATTTAGGACTTCAGACACCAAAATTTCAGTGTTCTATGCTAACTTGCCACCAACAGGCACAAACTATAAACTTGTGTCAGAACATTGCATGCCAAAAGCAGTTTGATTGCATAACTTGAACAGAGTCAGTTTCCTAAAGTAATATGCTGGCCTAGATTGTCAATCACTTAAAAAAAAATCTACTTTAAAATGCTATTTAAAAGCTAGCTGTAAAAATTCACTTTAGTCCAAAGACCATGTGTTTAAACAGAATTCATATCAAGCCTGGTTTGAGGATAAATCATAGTTAATACAAAATAAACATACTGAAGTGATTTCACATTACCTGCTACCATTAATTACTGCTAAAGACCTGAAGAGGGAGTTCCACCTTGTTTGGTACTTGTTAATGCAAACAGCCACAGATAAATTCACCAGTTTCAAAGCCATACACCAAAAGCACCAGGAAAGAAAAAAATAGCATGTTTAACTTTAGCCTGAATATCAACTACAGAATGTTAACATTAAGGTTGGACTCTTAAACCTCTTCAACCTTTAGCTTGTGATTAATATGCATCTTGCAGGTATGCTGTTAAAAACCTTTAAGTGAGACAAGAAAAAATCCTAATTTTAATAAGTGTCAGATGGTGAACCCCTTCTTACACATGAATCAGAAGGTCACATCTATGTATTGTCCCCATATTTCATTAGTGTACAACATGCTACAGCATTGCAACCAGAATTCTCAAGTTGTTGGGACATGCTGCCCCATTGCAAGAAAAACCATTATGGAGGAAGAATCAATACAGGTCATCCTTGGACAAGTTGGAGAAATGATTAACTGCTCCTCAGCTAACAAATGGTGTTAGGGGGAAAATAAAAGTAGGCAATTTAGAGGTTGAGGCATTTTCTACAATTGAGATTTAAAGTACAGCCAAGTTACTGCTCTAACAAAGTAAGCTGATCAAATATGAAATTCCAAAATACTAGTTTTTTCTACACAATGTACTTTGACATTTGAATAAAACTGAATACAGAGGGGAGATGATGTTGGTTTTAAAACCAAACTGATTTAGTTAATCATTCTACAACAGGATTGGTTAAATTTAATTCTCAAGCATTGCTTCCTTCAAATCTGTCCTCATGGGACACTAATATTTACAATCTAACATTACGCCTTGCAAACTAATTCTCAATCTGGCATGTGAAATTTCTTCAAAAACGGTAAATGGAGCTCAAATTGGATTATCTGACCAGAAAGGCAGAGTATCTCTGTACCCTATTTGATCATTCAGTTTTGAAAACCAGATATTGTCCAAATATAAAATCTTAGTCCCTGCTTCATTCTGTCTGCCACCCCCTCCCCCATTATCTTACCAGCTTTAGTATTTTCAAAATCTCATTCATTTTTTACTGAGCTGACCTATATCATTGCATGAAATCAGCTCCTTCGATTTCAAATAAGGAATTAAGTCTTAAAAAGGTGTTTTACCTTAGAGTTTTTGGAACACCCTGTTCCAAAAACTGATTTGCGCTAGTTAGTTTGTAATGCTGCAAATACATCTGTTGCAATGCAGTTTTTGCAAAGCCATCTTAATTTCTTTTCATCAGCTCAATCCACTCTCTGCTGTGTGATCCACAGGAGCTCAATTTCACAAAAAATGAAAAGCCTAGTCACCATCACAACTATTTCATTTAAAGGGCATACTTTAGAGGAACTGCACTTAAACTGGACACTTTGGCAGGCTTCACTTCAGTAACATTGCAGTTATAGTGTAAATGTAGCCTAGAGAGTCAGAGTTCAACTGGACAACAGAAATGAGACAACCTAACACGGAGGCAGTTTTATTCTGCTAAGGCCAGGGCACGTAACATACATAGAAGAAGTCAAGGAGCTGCTGCAACAATTTCAAATATGAAAGTGAGGAGCAATCAATCCCTTACCTTCACTTGCTTCTGCATTCTCTTTCCTCCCCTATTTCCACATTTAAGTGCCACATAATACTGAATGGCTTTCTAGGCAAGATACACAACAATTTTGATCGAGACCCTCTGTGACCTCTGAATGTGCAGTAGGGGACCCAGCCAGTAAGCAGATATTTTCTCATGTCTCACCTGAAGACTAGTAACAGTAAGTCTGCTTGCATCCTCTGACGAAGCAGTAATGGGAACGACAAAGGGACTGCCAGGGATGTAGTTGTCATTGAACTTGATTGACACGTCATAATCACCTGCAACAAAATATACAAGTCAGTTACATCACTTCACTGCTCAGTTTAACAAACCCCAAATTTGAGATGTACAACAGATCTTACTTATTGCTTGAGAGCATTTAACATCGTTGGTGCTTGCTAGGATACATGTACAGAAACAGGAATAGAACCCTATCTTGTGTATCAACTTAATGATTTCACACTGAATTACCAGAGCAACTAGATTTTTTTAAAATAAAGTTGCAATTTCTTATAAGACAGTACAATTTAATTGAAGAGGCCAGTCCTGGTACAAGTCATCTAAAATAGTATAATACAATATTGCCACACAGGCATCTCAGATGTTACTCATTAAGGTCTCTACTTCACATATGCTCCATTAGAATCTTCAAAAGAGCTTCATGTATTTAAAACCACTTTCCATCAGTCTTTTGGATCACAACTTCTGTTGCTAATGGGGCTCATTTCATTCCAATAGAATCAATATCCTAGAACAATTGCTGCCAGTTCTGTGTGGCATATTGCCACCAACAGACATGGCAGAGACATTCAAAAACCACCCATCATGCATTCATATAGCACCTTCCATGTAGAAAAATATCATTGAAAAAAATGACCAAGCTAAAGGAAGTGATATTAAGAGCAAACAAAAGCCTGGTCATAAAGGCAGGGGTCATAAGGAAAATAGGGAGGTGGAGAGGCAGAGGGATTTCAAAGTGTGGGGCAAAAGGAGAGAGGACACAACAAACTGGAGTCAGAAAGAGGTGGGGGAGGGGGTAAAGATGCAAGTCAGCATGTATGGATTCCCTCCCTGTCTTCAGATACTGGAAGTGCTGCACCAACCACAAAATCGAGCCATCAGATTCACTTCTTGTACAGATATTCAACATTTAAATACAACACAATCAGCTGGAAATTGTTCTGAGATGCAAAGGAAGCTACTAGAGATTGCTGGGTTGGGAGCAGAAGTACGTACACAACCTTTAGTGACTTAAGAGTAAGGCACTAGTCGTGCACTATTTACATCACCCCCAAAAAGTGTTATAATCGAGTCAGTGAAGAAAGCTTTGTTGCATGGCTGTTGACTAGTACTAAAAGGCTGAGTGAGAAAATACAGCCAAGTCATATTTTTATTGGCAGATGTGTTTTGATGTTACAGGCAGCCCAAGTTGGATGTTTTTCTCCCCATTTGTTTAAATGGGCACATTATAAACCCAACCTACATCAAAATCACAACACCCATGGCCAACTGAAGGTGGTACAGAAATCGATGTGGAGATGGGGTGCCACAGTTTTGATATCTCGAGTTAGATTTCAACACAAGAACGCATGGGAGGAGGAAGTGTGTATTGTCAGCTTTAAAAGAAAAAGGAAAATAAAGTTGAACACTGACTATTGGAAGATCAAGAGAGAAAAAGGTTGAGATGGAGGGAGACAAGTCAGATACTTCCATCCTACTGAAGAGTAGGAGATGCTAGACAAGCATCCCCCTCCCCTCAAAAAAAAGCACGTTATTTAAATCTTGGCCCGACTTCAGCTGTGGCTCAGTGGGTAGCACTTGTCTGAGTTAGAAAGTTGTGGGTTCAATTCCCATTCCAGCGATTTGAGCACAAATCTAGGCTGATGCACCAGTGCACTACTGAGCGAGTGCTGCACTGTCAGCGGTGCAGTCTTTCAGATGAGACATTAAACTGAGGCCCCATCTGCCCTCAGGTGGGCAGAAAAGATCCCATGGCACTAAGAACAGGGGCATTCTCTAGTGTCCTGGCCAATATTTATCCCTCAACCAATATCACTTAAACATTTATCTGGTCATAATCATATTGCTGTTTGTGGGACCTTGCTGTGTGTAAATTGGCTGCTGCATTTCCTACATTACAAGTGACTACACTTAAAAATTAATTCATTGACTGAAGTGCTTTGGGATGTCATGAAAGGCACGATACAAATTGCAAGTCTTAACCGTCAAGAGTTGAGTTGTTAAGGGGTTTGACATGAAAAAGGAATCCAGCTTCAGCAATGGAGGAGTTCCATCTGAGGCCTAGAATGTTAATAGATGAACGAGGACTAAGGCTAGAGTCAAAACTATGAAGTGCCAGATATTAGACTGGAGTCAAAGAAATGGTCTTTGAATGCCTCAGGGCAAAGAAAATCTTGATAGTTTTTCAACCACTGTACTGCAAGGGAAAGGGAGTTTGATCACTGAGGGCCACCTATCTGAAGTTAAATGTAGTGGAGTCAAAAAAAGTGGATGAAGTTGGATGATGAGTAGCAGTGACATGGATATCTGTTCAGCATGATGCTATTCAGATTAAGACTGCTATCATTAAACTGGACAAAACTGTCTTTTGTATTACCAGCAACATAACTTCCAGGATTGCTTTGCACTCACCAGGCTCTTGTGCAATGTATGACACACCACAGGATCCATCCTTCCGGTCTTCAAATGATATCTCTGCCCTGCTGGGTCCTTCCACAGCGATGGAAAGGCCACCTGCACCTGCTTCCCGTGTCCAGATACTGAACTCAGCTATTCACAAAGAAATATCAATTACTCAAACCATCAGTAAGATGCTGTCAACATTGTACTTCATTTTACATTTAAACATTTACTGTCCACTTTTGACAACTTCAATCTTTTAGCACTCATGGTGTTTATTTTGGTCTCTAAACTTTCCAAAGTATGGAAGTCAAAACTAAAGACTGTCCCCTTTTAACTTGAATCCTTGTGCAAAACACATCAAGTTTAGATATTTCATTTCCTGAAGTGTCCTGAGTTTCTAGTTGACAGCAGCAAGTGGTGGGATCGCCACTGCACCTTCCGCACTCAAGCCACCAGTTAAAATTGCAGTCAGGTCCCAGTAACGTTATCGGGACCCAACGTGGACGTGCAAGAAGGGCCTGCAGGCTTTGCACAGATGCCCTTGCTGTGTGCTCAGAGCAGGTTAAAATTTGGAACATTGGGAACTTGACAGCTTTGACAGGGAAGTAACGGTTATTTTAACTGCCTGTCCACCCACTTTGTTTCCAACAGGGTGTGAGGTGGGTTAAAATCACTCCCAAAGTTTGATCTCCAGTAAGCATAAAACTATAGTTGCTGTATCATTTCTACCAACATTCTACACTGGTATATGCATGCACACACAAACTCCAAATCTCAAAAGGAGAGATAGTGGGTCTGGAGATGTGTTATTTAACTTATCATAGAAATTTATGCACAGAAGGCAGCCATTCAGCAGATTTGGCTGGCAGAGTGCACTATCCAGTCTAATCCCACTTTCCAGCTCTTGGTCCATAGCCTTGTAGGTTACAGCATTTCAAGTACTTTAAATGCAATGAGGGTTTCTGCCCCTACTACCCTTTCAGGCAGAGAGTTCCAGACCCCCACCACCTTCTGAGGAAAAAAAATCCTCTAATCCTTCTACTAGTTACTTTAAAATCTATGCCTCCTGGTTATTAACCCCCCTAAGGGAAATAGGTCCTCCCTAACCACTAAGCCTCAATTTTATACACTTCAGTTAAATCTCCTCAGTTCCAAAGAAAACAACCCCAACCTATCCAATCTTTCATCATAGCTAGAATTCTCCAGCCCTGGCAACATCTTTGCACTAGGAGATTTACAATCACATCTTTCCTGTAATGTGGTGACCAGAACTGTACACAGTATTCTAGCTGTAACCGAACCAATGTTTTATACAGTTCTAGCATAACCTCCCTGCTCTTATATTCTATACCTCAGCTAAGGAAAGTATCCCATGTCTTAACCACCTTTACTACCTGTCCTATCTGCAAAGGGATATAGACAGGTTAAGTGAGTGGGCAAGAAGATGGCAGTTGGAGTATAATGTGGGGAAATGTGAGGTTATTCACTTTGATAAGAATAGAAAAACAGAATATTGTTTAAATGGTGCGAAACTTAAATGCAAGTTTTCAGAGGGATTTGGATGTCATTGTACAAGAAACAAAGTCAGCATGCAGGTATAGCAAGCAATTAGGAAAGCAAATGGAATGTTGGCATTTATTGCAAGTAGGTTGGAGTATAAGAGTAAGGAAGTCTTGCTATAATTATACAGGGCTTTGGTGATACCACACCTGGAGTTTTGGTCTCCATCTAAAAAGGATATACTTTCCTTAGGCAGTCCAACAAAGGTTCACTAGATTGATTCCTGGGATGAAAGGGTTCACCTATGAGGAGTGAGTAAAATGGACCGACATTCGAGTTAAGAGAGGGGATCTCATTGAAATAGGAGATTGAGGGGGCTTGACAGGGTAGATGGCGAGAGGTGGTTTCCCCCTCACTGGAGAGTCTAGAACTAGGGGGCATACATGCAGGATAAGGGGTCAGCCATTTAAGATTGAGAAGAGGAGGATTTCTTCACTCAAAGGGTTGTGAATCATTGGACATCTCTACCCCAGAGGGCAGTGGATGCTGAGTCATGGGGTATATTGAAGGCTGAGTGATAGTTTTTAGGACTAAAGGAATCAGGCAGGAAAGGGGCGTTGAGGTCCAAGATCAGCCATGATCTAATTGAATGGTGGAGCAGGTTTGAGGCACCATATGGCCGACTCCTGCCTTTTATGTCCTGTTACCTTCAGGGATCTATGGACATGAACTCCAAGGTCCCTCTATTCCTCTACACTTCAGTACGCTATCATTTATTGCACATTCCTTGCCTTGTTTGCCCTTCCCAAATGCACTATCCCACACTTCTCTGGATTGAATTTCATTTACCACTTTTCTGCCCACTTGACCAGTCCATTGATATCTTCCTCACTATCAACCACGCAGCCAATTTTTGTATCATCTGCAAACTTCTTAATCATGCCCCCTACATTTAAAGTCTAAATCATTGATTATATACACTACAAAAAGCAAGGTACTAGCACTGAGCCCTGTGGAATCCCACTGGAAACAGCCTTCCAGTCACAATACTTGACCATTACCCTTTGCTGCCAGCCACAGCCAATTTTGGATCCAACTTGCCACTTTCCCTTGGATCCCATGGGCTTTTACTTTCCTGACCAGTGCCATGTGGGACCTCATCAAAAGCCTTGCTGAAATCCATGTAGACTACTTCAAAACACACTATCCTCATTGACCCTCATTACCACATCAAAAAAGTCATTAGTCAGTCAGACACTACCTTCCCTTAACAAATCCATGCTGACTGTCCTTCATTAATCCATGCCTTTCTAAATGACAATACTGTCGCTCAAATTTTCCCACCAAGGTTAGGCAGACTGGCCTATCCCTTTCTCAACAACAGTACAATGTTAGCAGTCCTCCAGTACCACACCTGTAGCCAAAGAGGATTGGAAAATGGTTAGAGCCTTCATTTGCTCCCTTGCTTCTTTTAACATTTCATCTGGGCCTGGCTAATTATCTACTTTCAAAGATGCTAAACCCCTTAATATTTCCTCACCAGGTTTATCCCATCTAATATTTCACACTCAACTATAATGTGTTGTTCCCCTCTTGGGAAGACAGATGCAAAATATTCATTAAGAACCATACCCATGTCTTCTGCCTCCACACACAGGTTACCTTTTTGGTCTCAGACCCTACTCTTTCCTTAGTTATCTTCTTGATCTATATTTTTTAAAACATCTTCAGGTTTTCCTTGATTTTACTTAACTAGGTTGCTTAAGGAAGAAGTTTTAGTTATATAAATCTAGGAAAGACTGTTGGCCAATTATCAAAATTCCCAACATGAACAAGTCTGCTAGGGAAAAAAAAGTGTAAATTTACTGTTCCCCATATTCAAACACCATTCTACTTTGAGACCTGCAGCAGGTACCTTTGCCAACTGAAAGAACGAAGTGAAGACTGGCTCCTAAGCCTCAGTTGCTCTAAGTGAGACATTAAAAAGGTGCCAAGCACTGTCCAGAGCAGCATGCTCCACAATTTTATCTCTGCAGAAAAGGTACTTAAAGCCTTTGCTCAGCATCTTCCTGTAGCAGGGAGGAGCTGAGAAATGCTACAGGGGGACCATCACTATTGCTAACTTGCATCTTCCTACTGTATGACAGTACACTACAACTCCACTGTATTGTGCCCAGCATGAGTTTATAATTCATGTTAAAATTACACTAAATAATTTTTGTTTCTGGCTTCATTTTAGCAATGTTTACACTGCAGGATTACCATGACCAAAACAAAAGCACCATCTTCCAATGGCCACAAATTCAGCTCAATTCATGTTCCACAATTATACTGCTCAGACCAAGCATACCACTCACCATCCATATTTGCACAACAATGTAATCATGACAATAGCCCCTCCCACAAACAGGTAAACTTATGACTTAAATACAATATTGTTAGCTTACCTGGGATTCCGACTTCTCCTCGCTCAAGACCAGGACCACCAGCTCGCACTTTGAGAGCTCCGCCCTCACCAAGTGGCCCCACTGTGAATTGGAATGGACTACCCGGTACATGCCGGTTTCGATACTTGACGCTAACTGTATGCACACCCATCTCATGTGGCACAAATCTAACACAGTAGGTGTGGTTGTCACTTTCAGCAATCTCAGCATCGTCAACCTTTCCAGAGGGACTGGTCACTTGAGCAGACATGTCACGGACATCAATTTCTAGAGAGAGGAACAGCTCATTAAGTTGAGCCAAAAGATATTCTGCACTCAAAAGTAACCGCCAAAATAACTGAAGCCAGACTAAAAAAAGCGCAGCTAAGAAGCAATATTTGCCTTGAACCAAAAAAGCTGGTTAATATCTGCAGAATTTCAGAGTTACCAGTATCTAATTGTACACCACACACTTATTTGTATCAGTTACAAGTGTGGGCCAAAGCTTCTCTGCTATTCCTTGCTGCAGTTCAGGTCTCAATTACAAGTACTTAACCAGGGTTCGAGAGGACAACTGAAAAGACCAGTCACATTTATACCTAAATCCTGAGCCATCGGCCAAGATAACGCAAGCTTGGATCAAAGCTTTCGTGTTGTTCACCATAACACCACCACAATAATGTTTGTTATAGAAACAGATTAAACAGTTAGCAGAATATCTAAAAACTTAGATACATTTAACATCTTCAATTTAGTGTCAAGTTTTAATTTGAAGGAGTCTACAATAAAAAATGTAGGTTTGGCAGACTGAAATTCTACACAAGCCATGTATGCATTTATCTCCACTGAATTCACATGTAGGTTGCAGGACTGAAACCTACACCATAGAGAAGCTAGAATATTCACTTTCCAATTCTAATATTTAACTCTACAGTATCCTCAGCTGCCCCATGTTCACCAGCAAGTGAAGGGATTTTTCAAGTGGAGTGGACTAACTAGTTCTTCCCCCTCTCCAAGGTAACATGCCAAACCTCTATAGCATTCTGTTGCATGGCCTTAAAGTACAGACCAGTGACTGGTCTTAGAGGAAAATACCCCTTGCAACCCCCCACCCCCAAATATTCTGTGATTCCACCCAAAAATCAATAGGCATCTGAGAAAATGGGGCAGTGAGGTCTACTGCCACCTCACTACCCCAAAGAGAGAATATTCCCCTTCACTCTCCTCCCGGGACTGCTGCTGCTTTTCCATGCGCCACATGTAAATAGTGGCATGGTTGGGGCAAGGAGTTGAGGAAGTGGTGGTAGGGGGGGCGGGAATAACCAGTTGCGGGGAGTTTTCTGTTTTTCAACCAGTTACCACTGCTTCTTGGAGTTACCATGCAGTAGGTGATGGTAAGCCTCAATTTGGACCTCAGGGCTACAGCAACAACAGCTCTGAAGTGCTACTATGGAGCTAGGGGTCCTTTTGCATTCTTAACTTCCCCATAATTTCCTCAATGTCATGATGGCCCTGGTCTCCACCAAGCCTTTCAGCAGGTCTTTGTTTTAGGCCTTTGAAGGTCCTTCATTGGATCTTCTGCCCTCAATGCAGCACCACTGGAGTTCCCTTCTTTGCACTAGCAGGCTCCCTCAGGATGCCAGGAAAATGGGTCAGGGCTAGGGCCAAGATGGAAGGGCAAGCAGGCAAGTCCCACCCAGCTGGAATTCTGTCCCAAAAAGGAGAATTTCTCCATGAAGTCAATTTCCTATTTAAGGGGTATTTAGAATTCCTCCTACTTGAGGTACCAAAGTTCTTTTAAGAACAGAAGTTTAATGAGATGCAAATCTACAGAAAACCAATTTTTCCCCTTTTGTGCAGTGTCAGGATTAGATTGAGCAAACCAAGGTTTATGGTGTTTGAAGAAGGCAATCCAAGTTAAATAGTAAGAGGAAGTGAGACTCATTACTAGGGAGAAAAACAATTACTTGACAATGTGTTTATGAATTCTATTTTACTTCCACATGTTCTGAGTTTTCTTTTAAAAAGTGAATTTTAATCTCAACAACTTCACAGCTGGATTTAGGAGGGGCGAGTAAACTTTGTGAAAGTTGATAGCATGCAAGTGTTTTAATCAGCTCACTGAGCAAAGCTTGCACAAATTCAGAACACCTTCATGGTGTGATCAAGGCCACTGATTATTAGTTCGATTTGAAGGTGGCAAGATTTTCTACAGTATTCAAGTTGAAATTTTATACTGCAAACAATTATTTGCTTTTTCAAAAAAAATGACTTGAGGGATTTTCCAATTATTTCTCCAAGTTGCAAATGCTGAGTTCATTCCTTGGTACACAATATTACAATAGCTATAGTAGGAGTTATGTGGTACAATCCAACATCATTGTACAACTGAAAGAATACTTCTAGCATCAGTGACAGAATGCAAATAACTTAGTACAGGGCAAAGTTAGATCCTGTACCATTTCCAGTTTGTAGTTCAAGCATGGAAATTTGTGTACAATGAGCAAATATTCAACATAACACTAAGATCCAGTTGACTATTTAGCAGCAAGTAGAAAGGTCCTAAGCATTTTAGGAAACATGCTAAATTGTGCAAGGGATAAAAATTCTTACTCATGCAACCACCAACAAAAAGCATGCCGGGTAATTTAAAATGAGCACATTCTGCCGACCTCAGAATCCACATGCCCAGTGCTGAAACGCACCCTCCGGCCTTAATGGCCTTGCACTGAACAATTTGTATTCCTCCTGGCCGAAGAGGCCAAACAGGGACGGGAAAGGTCGACTTTGAACACTAGCAGGGTCCTTGGATTTTTCAAACCAAATCTTCATACGTTCAGCACACAACAAAGTGCAACTTGTCTGAAAATCTGAACATGTGCAAGAGAGGTGCTCCCGAGCCACCGTTAGTTGGAACCAAGTCACTGAGGGGGAATAGGAAAGAAAAAGGAAAAAAAAGAGACAGGAAACAGTTGTATTCCAGAAGAAAATTTGAGGTAGACATCTGCATTTCAGTTTTCTACATTTACTTTTAAGCAACTTCACTGGTCTACATCTTAATGTTAGACATTAATTCAACATCACACCTACTTTAACCCATGACTTCATTTGATTTTAATCTCGATAATGTGACTAAGTTCTGGCTATTGCAGAATAGCTGAAATGGCATGATGCTGATGAAAGTGAATTTATACTGCCCACATGCAATGCTATGAATGAGGGGGTGGTGAAGTTGTGCATCATTTTGCTCACTGGTTCCACAAACATCAAGGCAGTGTTACATGAATGCAATGGCCAACATTACATTGTTCGTGATTTAAATTACACGCACACAAAATGAAATTACAAAACCAGTGGTGTCAACAGCAACTTTGGATGTTTCCATTACAGATCTATTTGTTCTGTTGCTCTCCCCTTCCCCCTCAAATTTGGCTGCATTTCTTTAGTAACTGGGAAAAACCAAATTTCTATTGAAATAATCGTTGAGAAAAGCCATAACAGACAAGTTAGTGATAATACTAAGACCTTTACAGCTTACATGTTACGCAGATTTTCTATTTACTAACATTTAGAAATTTGACTAAGCTAGTGCTAATTGACAAAACCCCCATTCATTTTCAAATAGCAATGCTACTGCTGAAAAGGTTAATAAGTTACATAAATTTATAATCATGCTAAGAGTCTTCAATAAACTGAAATGTCAAATTGTTTTCCAAGAAGTCAGTGGAACGGGGGAAAAAGCCTGGACAGTATTCAGAACCACAAAAAAGAATGCTACAGCAGCACATTCCTCAAAACTGTAAACATGAGCTAATTCTTCACATAATCTGTGCCCTTTAGAGCGATTTCAATGAACAGCATTCAGAAATAAATGCAACTTCTGATGAATTAATTTAACCTATTAACCACAGGCTGGATTGAGTTATTAGAACTGGCATCAGAGGATTAGAATATCACTGCACTTAAAGTTTTTTTTTTGCAAAGATTCAACTGCACAGATTGGATGAAATGATTTTCCATCAGCCTCACTGCATTCATAGTTCAGCCAACATTTAAATTGATAAAGCAACAAACAGCCAACTTCCAGTTAAAGATTAATTAGTTTTGACATTTTTAAATGCTTAGCTAACTCAATTACATAATTTCACTGTAGTCCAAATACCTCCACTGATAAAAGCTTTATTGGAAACTGTTCCGAGTTCCTTTTTCAGTCTTACCAGGAATCTTCAAGTTCAGATCACAAATGCTGCCAACAGTTGCTTCAGTTGCAGCCCGCCGTCTGCGAGTGATGCTCTCTCTGACACGTCCTTCGCCAGTTACCTTCACCGTGAATGGGCTCCCTGCAAATGTTTGTAACGTTAGTGAAAGGACACAAAACCCTCCTTTATATTAGGCTCCAATTTCTCATACATGTACTTTTGTTTTGATGCACTCTCTTGCAAACTGCAAAGCAATCTTTAAAAATCATTGTTTCCATGAAATAGAGAATAGAAAGCAACTTGGCATTCAAATTTGATACTGCCACTCAGTAGTCTACCAGAGGACTAACTTGTTTATCAAGCAGATACTAAATTGGACTTCAATTCAAATACAAAGCATTCTGTAAAACAAGCATCGAGGCTTATGTATACTTTGGTTTAATCACTTGAAAAAGTTTAAATATTCCTTGTATTAAAAAAAAGTTTCTATCTACACAAGCAAGATTACTCAGGTATTTGAATAACTGACTAAAGTGCACTTCAAACTTTAAATCATAGCCATATGTGGTTAAACAGCATGCCTAGTATACATACTACCTTCAGGGCCTTTAGAACAGTGGCACTTCAAGGTCAGTTTCTGCAACAATTTCCAAACAAATTTGACAGCCTGAGAATATAGATTCTAGGGTTTGGGAGACATCTGAAAGGACCCTTTATTTTAACAAAACTCCAATAATTGGTGGCTTTTTCAATAGAAAAAAATGGGCATTCAAAATTAGCATAAAACTGTACTTTGTCTCCAAGTCCCCACATGCTGCTCAACATAATAGCAGTTTCATTTGACTTTTCAGCTACTCAAGAGGCAGCAAGGCAAGTGGCAAGTAACAATTGGAGCTACCACAAGCACAATGTGCTGTAATTTCAGTGTGCTGCACCTCTGATTCAGAACAAAATGCAGTGACATTAGCAAACCATGCTGTAGTTTGATAGAGAAATGGTTTTTGGGTCGGGGAGAAGAATGCCGCTCGAGGATGTCTAATAGGAAGTAAAGTAGAAAATCCGAGACACTACATCACCTACTTCTCAATTAATGCAGTTATAAAGCTCACTGTGCAGATCTATTTAACACACATGCCAGACGATCACCTCAAACTCTGTGCGCACACACACAAATATTAAAACACACCCAAGATTATAAACCAATTGGCACTGACTCACTTGTTTGATTCATGCAGGAACATGTACCACCTCCAAATTATTGCTACTAAAAGCAAGTTTATAAACCAAAGTTGAAGCATTCCATTTTGAAAAGGGAAAGAAGCTATTTCTCAAAAGTAAGGCTACACATCCATTTTGTCCACAACTAGTGGCTGTCAACCCCAGTGCTTTTCTAGCAAATAAAACCACACTTTGTATCTCATTTGTCATACCTGGTACATGCTTGTCAGCAAACTTGATGTAAACAATGTAAGTTCCAGGCTCAGTTGGACAGTACAAAACATTGCAGGTACCTTCTTCAGTCTCTTCTGTGTTAATGTCAACCTTACTTGGGCCTTCAATGGATAGTGCAAGGCCACCATAACCTGAAACAAAAGTAATTAATGGCTGCATTTAAGGGCAATTATAATTCAGATACTGTTTTGGTTTTAAAAAAGTACATTTTACTAAATTTTGCAGTCAATGGAATCATTGTAACATAGGACAGTTTTGGCAGACGACCATTGGTCCATCTAGCCTACTTTGATTAGTTTATTGATTCTGCAACTTTATAAAAAGTGAAACTACCTCTTCAGTAATAAATGCTGGTGGTCCTATGGATTGCTATAAAATCTTACATTTCAGATGACTGCACTTTTGAAAATATGAAAATGAAAAAAGTTTAAAACTACATTTATTGCACCAGTCACTGACTGCATGGTGTATACAAAGCACTTCCCAGCTCAAGACAACTCATTTGTTCCAAGCAGCAGAAACATTTAAGGATCTGTCTGCTCAATGTCAATTATGGAGACAAAGGGCCATTTGCAGGGTGATGGGGCAAGTGGGATTAGGTAAATTGGCTGAAGTGGAAAAACACTACCATAGACTTGATTGGCCTGTTTCTATACTATAACATTCCATGACTATGACAGTGTATTTCCAATATTTTTTATATGTAAAGAATTTTTAATGTAGCAGCCATTTTTTGTGTTCAAGGAACAGGCCTTCCAAAATCATACATTATCTTACCTGCATCTCTCGTGTCCACAATGAAGTCAGACATTTCAAATGTACGTCCGGTCATCAAACCCTGCCCTGAGACCTTAACTCGACCAGCATCTCCAATTTCAGACTGGCCAACCATAATGGCAATTGGACTATTTGCCACATGCCTACCATTTTTCTTTATGCTGACAAGATGTTCGCCAACTTCCCGTGGGATGAAGGAGATACCTAGGAGTCAAAGAATATTGTCAATGTGTTAAGTAGATTCCTGCCAGTCTCTCCTGCATTGCAATGCCCCCTAAACTCTACTCTCACTCCCTGCACCCCCACCCCCCCCATTAATCCCACCAATGGCAGCTGTACCTTCAGCCACCAATGCCCTACAGTCTAGAATTTGCTTCATAAAACCATCATCTCTAAGGCACTTAAAATCAGTCAAACCTAAACTCCTTCAGCTCAGTCGATTATTCTAGTGCCGTGGGGACATTTTTTCCTCAATGCAAGGGGAAAACAATGGCGCAATACATATGCAAGTTGCTGTTGTAAATATACACTATAACAATTACCTTGTATAACTATGCTGGAGAATTGTGACATTACAGATTCAGCATTCTTACATGGAGGAAAAAAGCACTTAAGCTCAGCATTGAACTTAAGATTTTATATTCAGAATCATGGCATATTTTGATTTACTGATCTGATTTAAAGCATAATTGAATTGTGTAAGTACTCTTCAATGTTTGATTGCTCTGAAGTAGTGTATTGAGGCACAGAATTTAACTTTAGGACCGAGTACCTACCAATGTGGTTGTTTGGCAGTCTCTTCAGCAGGCATGGCTCATCAAGGCCAGATGGCGATTTAATGCTGGCAGTTAGCAGGCTAAGGTCACTTTCATTGATGTCCAGGGAGATGTCAGCAGCTGAGCCAACCTTAACTTGTGACTTTCGCCTGCTATCATCTGAAAAGAGCCAAGAGATTTATGTTCAGTTTTTTTGACATTAGACTGAGCTATTCTGCCCCCCCCCCCCCCCCGCCCCCGGAGTTAAAATTCTTCAGTAGTACCAAGTAATTTATCAAAGCATTTGGAGTCTCGAATTTACAAACATCTTGTTCTTCTTTCCTCATCTTTTCCCATACACCCCTGCACACATTGAAAGAGCTGATGGATAATACCATTTTCTAAGAGATTCTGTAGTTCCCTCCTTTCCCACTTGCCTTAAAATGTGAATTTGGAAGAGCTCATTTGCACTTTCCAAAATAGTTAGAATTATAGCTTAGCTTCCTTGTAGAAATAGAATTGTTCAACAACCATTTCCCTGCCTATTATAACAAAAGTTTGTTGCAGACTTTATTTCTAGAACTTGCTCAACTTATTTTCTTTGCAATACCTTTTGTTTAAAAAAGGTACTAGTGAGAATGCAACAGCCAGTACAAACACTGTCTATAGCTTCATACTTCAAAATTCAACCTTTGATAATGATGCCAGGATGAGAGAGAGACTTGGAAAATCAGGCCAAAAATGGTCAATTCCCAGGAGTTATGTAATTGGAGCCCAAACCTCAATCATCCCCATACAATTCCTGTTCATAGCCAATATCTCCTACAGGATCTTCATTGATTTGTAATCAAGTAGCAACAGCCATCAAGTCAGAAATCATTCCAATTGTCTACTTGAGGCATGAGCTACAATGTTAGCGTTTGAATAGTATCAAAATCACAAAAGTTAGTCAAAGCCACCAAACTGCAACAAGTTCAAGAATTGATTTTCCAATTAAATCTATTACTGCATTCAAACACACCATGTTAATTTATTTTATGGTTTAGAAATTTCCCATGCTCTAGAATAATCTTGTTGCTACTCTACAGTAGAGATCAGTAGGTTTTCCCAACAAAGCCACATTTTACATTAAGTTATGGTACACAATTTACTGGTATGTTCAAACTAGAAATGGTTGACCACTTCAACAAACTGTAGAATAACCATCTCAAAAATGTTAATTAGAAACTGAACACAGGTTTTTCTCCATTTGAAATGGTCTGCTTGTAATTCCTCTGCACATAATTTCTATTACCTGTAACTTTGGCAGTAAAAGGGCTTCCAGGGATATGTTTTTCATTGTATTTGACAAGGATACTGTAATCGCCTGGCAGGGTTGGGAGGTATGAGACTGTACAGGTACCATCCTTGTTATCTACACAGCTGATTTCTGCCTTAGAGGGTCCCTCAATGGCCAAGTCCAGACCACCTATGTCAGAGGGGAAAAAAAACACATTTCTCAAAGTACCACAGAACCAGTAGTACACTTACTTAGAATAAACAAAGTCACATCTGTTAGCAACAAGCTGTTCTTGGACATTAATCCTGGTCAAGGATGTGAATCTACTTTAGCACCTGCACCATGTTCTTCTGGGAACAAACATTGCAGCCGGCTAATGAGTTAATTGCCAATATGGATTTATATGAAATGTGCAGAACAGTATAGATACAAATGCAAATCAGGGAGGTAGTTCACACTACCATCTCCAAATTGGTGCCAGCATGAAACTTTCCTTCAGGCTGCAATTGATTTGGAGCACAAAACTGGTAGTTCTATTTTGTCAAATGTGATTCCAAATGCAAACAGACAACAGCACCACTGCTTGTCATCATGTTCATCAGAGGAAAGTTCTGTATTAGCAATCCAAGCATGAGCAAAAAGCAACTAGACAAAGTACTTCATGCTCACTTTGCTAAATTATTGCATGCATTACAAGACAGTTGGACACAATTTGACAAACATTTAGTAGGCCATGCTAATGTTTCAGACCCATTAGTGGTTTTCACAGCCCACTTGATCAGCATTTACATTTATTCTATACCTTTCTGTAAAACTTGAACTACAACAAACTGAGTGTTTGACTCTCACCTTCTCCAGCATCTTCAGTTATAATTGTGAAAGTAGCTTGTTTGTTGACAACACCATAGACAAGGCCTGAGCCATATGCTGACACTTGTCCACTGCTTCCATAGTTCACAAAGAACTGTAGTGGACTCTCTGAAAGTAATCAAAACATTGCCAATATTCATACATGTCAATGTTTTTCTTCACAACTGATTAGGTCATTGGCCCTTTATTCAACATGCTCTAAAAAGGTGGTATCACCAGATGAGGTATGGTACAGTTAAATGCAGTGTATTTAATAAACAGTATTAACAATCTACTTATAGATTCTGACCACTGCTATGCCATTCTGTTGAGTTTAAACTCATTTAGCTTGGAGGGTAAATTCCTCGTTTTAAATGCAGGATTTTTGCTTGAGCAAGTTATGGCACTGAATGATCAAAACCAAAGTGGAGTCCCTAACACCATTTATCACTCAGCTACAATGTAAAACCCTCCACACAGCCTCATTCCTTTAAAGATGGATTAGACAATTAAGATCAGAGGCAGTTACACCCAAAATCACAATGGGGATTAGTTTTATCTTCAACAGTGCCATTTCAAATTTAACTTGGACTTCATTCCTGTGCATATATCCAAACAGTAAGAGCCATAAGATTTTTGTTGGTTGAGATTTGAATTATATGCATGGAAACAGATGTTCCTAAGTAGGCCTAGAAACAATAATACCTGGAATATGTCTGCCATTGTATTTGATGTGCATCTCATGCAGTCCAGCCTCAGTTGGAGCATATTTGACAGTTACTGTACCATCCTTGTTATCGGTGATTTCTGGCTTAGCAGTTTTGTTTGAAGGCATGTGAACTACGCCTATATAAAAAGTTATATAGAACTAGTTAAATACAATTGAAAAATGCAGGTTAAACTAAAAAATCTCAAAGCTCAACTATAAAAATGCAAGAAGATATCAAGTTAGTTTTAATACCACATGAAAAAGTTGCATTTGTTTACGACTGCCAAGAAACAGTACACACCTCAATTATCCAGGTAATATCCTAGGTAGGCCTCCAATAAAAAAAGCCTTGCATAATTTATACCCACCAGTTCTTTGCCTTTTTACTTTGTCCATCAGATTCAAATGGCACTTGTATTGCCATTCTTTTGGCTTGAGTTTATTTTTTCAGCTCTTCAGAAAACTCAATCCAGTAAGCAGCACTGTATGCAGCTTTACCACCCTGCAGCCACATCTATCAGCAATGCAAGTGATATAACTGTGGCTTGCTCCCCTTTTCATTAATAAAATGACAAGTACAGAATCTATAGGTACACCTGCAATCTTAACATTAGATCCTGCATTTTAGCCAAGCATTGGGTAACAAATCAGTATCAGTAAAGCAGCTGCCAAAATATTACCTATTCTTCACTTCAAACTACTTCAAAGTTTTCTAAACTTAAGTAACTAGGCTTCACCAAAACTGTCAAACAGTTTGTCTTTTCATTCTTGCACTTTTACATTACAGAAATAAGGCTGGCTGCAGGCACATGGTTTTCATATCAGCTAGTGACTAGGGCATTGCAGACCTAATAAAATGGTGGGGGGCAGGAAATCTATATAATTGCAAGATCAGACACTTATTGCTAAATTATGGGAGCCAGTCCCTGTGCAACCCAATTCCACTACAAATTGGGCATTTGCATTACACAAGAACTCTGCAAGCCCAGAGACCTGCACTCAACAAATCTAAAACAGGGAAGAATGGCAAACTGAAGTCACTCAAGATAGTGCCTGAAGGATCAATGATAAAGCACAGAACCAAGGGACAAGTTTTAAAAAGTAAAATAATTTGTTGATTTTATTGTAGAAATATTACTGGCATCCTCAATGAGACAAACAATGGTTGCATAAGAAGCAAATATAAATTGTTAATTTATTGTAAAGTGGGAAGGGGTGGGGGAAGGAAGCAACAGTTAACAGATCATTTCAGCTATGAACAGTATTAATGTGCACTTCAACAGTCCAAGAAATTAAAGCACTCATCAAAAAGTCTTGAACACATTTGTGCACTAAACATTTCAACTATGGTAGAGACCCTATTCAGTATTACAGTAAATCTTACCAGAGATCTCGCCCGTCCTGAGAGCAAAAGGAATGACAATATCAAAAGGTCTCAAGCCCATGCCATCCATTCCATCAACTGGTGTGTAGGCCCCATCGTGAACCTTGGGAACAGGGTGAAAAATCATTTCAAAACTACGTTGCCAAGTCATCAAAATGGTTCACAAAAATTGTGATCAAGAAAAACTTACAATGCAGTTTGTGTAGTCTTGGGAAAAAACATTTTATTTCAGTTTGTGAAACAGAATGCATCTCTAGTGTGGCTGGTAATGGATGTGAAATTCAGCAAACTGAAATACTCATTATGGGATACACAACCCTGTTGCATTACTTTGGCTTTTTCAAGTGCAAAGTACCCTTGGCAGCCAAACTAAAAAGAACTGCATCTTTGATTAGAATTTAAACACAAGGGGTTATTTAATTCAAACTCACATTGTAAATGAAAGCAGAAATATCACGAGATTACAAAAAAAATTGCTGGCAAGGAGCCAGACTTCAACGACTGATCAAGCACACTGCTGACTTACGACTCATCCAACCTGGTAGTAATATGCTAAGCCAGTGATACACAATTTGTAATTCTGAAGTTTAACCAATTGATCAGATTCCCAGGAATCAATAGCAGGCATTCACAACGTCAGCTGAATTCTCTCAGAAGCTGTTTGAATTGCAGTCACCAAATATGAAGCACCAAGGGCCAAATGGCCTCTAAGTGTTAGTACATAGGAGCAGGGCTCCCTCCACCGCTCTACAGACTCAGCTCCAACTGGACTAAGTTAGCTGTAACAAGAATTTTCTAAACATTAATAGCTATTAACAGACTATTAATTTCAACTATTGCGTGCATCACAAATGAGAGAAAAATCAACATGAGCTCAAGATGCCAATCCAGTTAGATAAGGTTCCTGTTGACTTGTGCCTGGAAAGAACAGTAAAGCAGCAAAAAGAAATAGAAAGTAGAGTATTAAAGTGGAATCTCAATTAACAAATGTAATGCCCATTTATCCAGTAAAGTTGGGTATGCAAGATTGAGGGATTGTTAGCCAAATTATAATGCAGTTTAACAAAACCAATTCAGTTTGGCATTCTCAAATGGTTAACTGAAAAGCCAAATCAAATTCCACTTACATTCAATCAAGTTTAGAATATTAAATTTATATAAATTGCATGTGTGCAACGCTTAAACAAAGGAGGTTTCCACCTTAAATATCCACATTACATGCGCCGATTTCCAAATAGAGGGGTTGATAGGAAGGCATAAATGTTTCAGATAAAAGGAAGTTAAGGTGAAATATTCAATATCTGAATAGAGATCAGCTGCTGATCTCTAAATAGCACACAAGAACCCCAACATTTCAGATTTCTATTTTATCCATGGCAGAATGAGCTGGTTGAGAACTTTTGCAATAATTCCAAAGCAGGCCAAGTAAATGCAGCTTGCACGTTTAATTTTAGATAAACCTGAAAAAAAAATCACTAGTCAATATATAGTTAAACTATTCAACTCATTTATGGGCCCCATTCCAGTAATTAAGCAATTGTTTCACTGAAATTTAAAAGCTAGTGTTTTTATTAAAAAGACAGGATTCTTGGTTTACAACCACCAGGAGTGGAGATTATAAAAAAAAACTCAAAATTGTTCCTTGGTCTCTTTATGCATTCACATAGCTAGTGTTGGTTAAGGCAGTTGACAAAATATACACTTGTCTCCATGAAGCCCTGTAGCCATCTATTTCAGCTGCTAAGCTACAAGTGCCCATGCTGGCATGATATTGCCTCCTTCTTGGGGTGTATTAATTTCCCATCAAGTCATCACAGTCAGTTAAATTTGATGTAATATTTTAGTAATTCTTGACAAAGTGCTATGATTTATTCAATTCACAAGTAATGAATGGGAATCCTCTGACTCACTTCATTCCACTCAATTCATATTTCAGCTGACATGTTTAAGAGCTGCAGAGAGAAAGTTGCAGTTTGAAAGACAGTCCCCACTACTTAAACTGCCTATATTTAAAACAGCCAAAAGCACTAACTATTTTCTATTCCCATTATAGTCACTTAGAAAGTTGCCACTTACAGCATGTTAAGTGATCCATGTATTTCAGACATAAACAGGCATTTACTTAATAGTTTGCATGTCAAGGTGCAATTCCCTTGTACACTTAATCACCAAGTGGTTGGGTTTACAGCTTCAATAGTGATTTGCAAGTCTTGTTCAATAGTAACACTACCCCTTTAAACTGTCCAATGCATATAACATGCAAATTACATTAACACCAACACACCTGCTATAAGCAGTGGGGACTGTATGTTTATACATGCACAAAGTATCTGGGGCACCCAACCTTAAAGTTCCTGCTAAATAGGAATATGCTGCAAACACTGCATTCACCTGTTTAAAGTAGAGATTGTTTATCATCCATCAGCTAATGAAAATAAAATTCACAGTAGCTAAAAATTGTATAGAAAAGGGAAGAAATCAAGCAGTCCAGATGGCAGATCCCAGCAAGCTGTGAACACTAGATTTTGAAGAAAACAGGAGAGGAACAGAAAGTTCAATATATTAAAATCTGTACCCAGGGTTGGAAGCCAGGGGGATATGCATTTAGAGATTGCTGCTGCTGTTGTACCAGCTGCTGTGGCACTACTGGAACTTCATCTGTGGCCTGGTAAATGGTAAATGGCAAGTTAGTTTTTTCCAAACACATCTGAACTACTTCAGGTAAACAATATTCAACCCAGCCATTTAGCCTGTAACCTAAATTATAGCCACAAATTCTTGTTTTCAGGCAAAACATTTAATTGGATTACTAAAATTATTTAGCTCAGTTTTATCAAAAATGTATAACATGCACCCAAAGTCAAAGGCCAACCATTATCTATAATATTCAAGTCTTGATATAGTGCACACTTCCTATAAGCATCACAATTACTGCCACATCACACTTTCCAAATAACATCTCCATTGTTATAAAACAATGTATCCTCCAACTCATGAGTAATGCCATGGCAGGGCTGCACATACAAGATTTTTAATGTATAACATACATTCTACAAACCACCACCTGTTGTCACTAATTTTTTGGTCAGATTAATTGGTTAAAAAACTCAACAGCAGACCAAGTGGAAAATATTTAAGTACAAGCTAGATAAGGTACAGGCTAAATATATTCCAACCAGAAGAGGGCTCAAAGGCTGGGATTCCATGGATGGAAGGTTGTTAGATCAAAAAGTGCATGTGATAATACAGATGAAACCAGAACAAAATTAGGCATGCCAAAAGAATGCAAAAGAGACTGATTGTAAAGGCTTTTATATATTAGCAAAAAAACTGTTAGAGCTGAAACCATTTAGAAATAAAAGGAGACCACCTTGTAATTCAGAGTCAAAGAATGGCACTGATTATTTTGCTTCAGTTTTTAGAACAAAGTAGAAGAGGATGTGGAAGAAGCAATACTGGAGATAAATATAGTTTTGTTTTGAATACATAAAAGTTAAATGAAACAAGAGGAGTAAAGTGAAAGCCCAGGTGGTTTCCATCCTGGAATGCTGAAATGTTGGAGCAGAGATGGTGGTGGCACTGACCATAAATTTTCCAAAATTGAGACCTGTTTAAAGCTGGATTCATAGAGGGGTTATCCTCTTGGCAGTAGGACATGTGGGAGCAAGGTGACTAAAGGGGGGCAAGAACTCAACTCTTAATTTTTCAACAGTGGCTTCATGTGTCAGAGGTCCTTGATTTATGTGGTGCAAAATTGAGATTTTGCACAACATTTAACAGACCACAAAACATCCATTTTTAGTTCATCAAAATAAACATGTTAAATTCAACACAGCAACACATGTCCAGTGTAAAAACATGCATCTTACTGCATTACTATCCTTAAGTAGTCTTCAATTTGGACTCATAGCAAACAAGTTCAAGATGGGGGACTTCAAAAGTACCACTGATGTACAATGACTAGATTTGTCCTGCATACTCAAAAACTCTAGGAATTGGAGTGTACGTCATTGATGTCACAAAAACCTCCCATGTTCACTTCACAGTAAGCAAGAGGATGCATCATTTTACATGGACAGGCAGGGAATGCACTGTTGTACAGGACAAGATAGCATCTCATAACATGTATTTTACATTAAGATTCTGCAATATTGAATTGAATGTCATCAGTTACAGGTCAGGCTACAGATCAGAACCCTAGATTGCTGAGCAGGCTAGTTACCAAGTTTGAAGACCATAGAACTGGTATGTTTTTGGAGTAGGGGGGGTGGGCAGGGGAACAGAAATGCACAGAATGTTAAGTAGGCTTCCATCAGTGAAAGTTGAGCAGGGAGGTCAAAAGTGTACATTAAGAATCATGATTTCAAAAGTTTAAAAAACATTCCAGGGTTCACACCCAGCTTGTAGCTGTACAATAGTTTCAAGTTGATTTTAAATTACTTGGTCTGCTGCAGTTTAAGTGGAAGTTAGGAGTCAATTACATATTCAGATCAAAAAGTAAAGAAACTTGGGTGGAGCAGAATAAATGTGACTACAAATAAGTTGTGATTGAAGAGACAAGTGTGGAAAAAGGACTGATCAAATTGAGATTTGCCCCCCTGTATAATTAAACAATTCTAATTTTGGAAAAGCTCTCCAAACAAGATTTTTATTACAATAATCCATCTCCTACAATAAAAGGCATCAAATGAAATGATGCTTACCACTACACGGAATGGACTGTTGGCAACATCTACTCCTCCAAAGCGGACATAAACAATATAGGTTCCTTTTTCAGGTGCTGTATAGAAGATGTTATAGGTTCCATCGTCATTTTCAATGACATCTGCCTCCACTTCAGTCCCATCAGGGGTGCAGATTGTGCAGGTGACTTTGCCCTTGCCTGCAGCTCTCGCATCTACTATCATCTCCAATTCTTCTCCCAGTTGAACAGTGGGTCCAAGACCAGAACCTTAAAAAAAATTTAAAGCACTTAAGCAATTTATAGTTCACTTTGATCGAGATACTTTTATGAAATAAAATCTACTCTGCCATTCAAAAGCTATGTAATCCAAGTTTATGAAATTATTTTAGGAACTGAATTTCCCAATTTGCTTTTTACTTGCATTGCTTAATTCAAATTATTCATTTGGATTTTTCAGCACAATCAACTTAGACACATCAGGAGTAGACCATTTATAATCCAGCATCTCTTAATTGTAGTATGACAGTCATCAAGGAATACTGGTTTCTGTCAATATGCATTGATCAGAAAGATAAAAGGAAAGCTTCTTTCTGGTTCTGCGCCAATATTGCCAGTTTCTCACAAATGAATTGCCACTATTCAGCTGATTGATTGTATGCAATGAAGTCAGCGCCAAATCTCCAGTGACCAATGCCTTGGCTATTAGTTGGGGCACCAGATCAATCTCTTCAGAAAATTTTGATTCTTGCAGTAATTGGGCAACAAAACTAAATACAGATAAGTATTCCTTCAAAACCATACAAGGCAATGTTAGTCCATTTTGATGAAAAACATTTCTGCAGTCTGGTTTTATAAAGCGAGAGTTTTGACAAGAATCAATGACCCATTTAAAAAAGCCTCAAGTTGAATATTGTATAATCATTCAACACTAAAGTCTTAACAGGCAATTCAGTAGTTACCTGACATTGTACACTTGCTGGCATTGCCAGTAGCTGCAGCACGGATTCGGTAAGGAGATGCTGGGATCTCATCACCGCCATATTTGATTACGATGGTATAACGTCCAGTCTTATCTGGTATATAGGAAACTTTGTAAGTGCCATCATTATTGTTGTGGATATTGGCTTTCTTTGGCTTCCCTTCTTGATCCTGCAGACATAAAACATGACAAAGTACTAAACTCTATCAAGCTAAACATTTTCTAGCTGGCTGAGTGACTAGATGTGAAAATATTTCACACTTTAAAAGATGGCCACCGCAGTTGCCACTTGTGGTTATGTCTTCAAGTGTGAAATATTTCCACATCTGAGATGACTTGTTGAATTTTACCAACTCCATTGTACAATTCATCCCAAACAGGGTAAACAGTCAAATTTGTACCCTGTTACATGTACAATTATTTCTAACCAATGGCTCACTCCTAGGAAAAATGCCTCATGCTTCGGCTTGACTGGAAGAGATCTACTCAAAGATCAGACATTCCTAGGAAGGGGAAGGGGAGGCAGAGGGCTCTTTCACCTTAGATGTGTTCAAATAGCTGCAGTGAGCAACCTTCAACTGAGATTACAATGGCAACTACAACCTTTCTCCCCACTCTTGCAGCTAAAAGTACGGAACAGTGAAGGGAGAAATTAAAAAATGATTTTATTCAATGTATTAATGGTCATGTTCAGCCAAAAAGATTCTGCAAGATTACAAGTTTTCCCACTAGTACAATGGTATCAAGTTTAAAACATGGAGACATCAGATTTGGGAGTTGTGATCGATCCAGTTCAACACTGCTCCAAACTTAACTAGGCAAATTAGCAGCCAATGGGCAGTGCTATTTCACCTTTACAAAGCCATTTTGATTAGTCTCCAATGCCTAGGTCAGAAAGATCACCATTGATAGGAATCAAGGCACAGCACCTACATTACAGAAAATGATGCAGGTGGTTAAACCAAGGAAATGGTCACTGGTTTGTGCAACAAGCATTCAACTGAATAAAAGCTCATTTTTAATACTGTAAAACTGCAGGACAGTTGAAGTGAATGCTCCATAAGCAGATTTAATTAATCCAACATACAATTTTTCATGTAGATACATGAAATTGTGTTTGATCTTTAGAAGCTATCAACTAGTTAGTTTAGCATACCATGAAGACTCATCTTTTAGGCAATCCATTACACTTGCTCCTCCCTACACTATTTCCATCTTTACTGCTCATCTAAAAACTAAGTTTTGTATTATGACAGCATACAATTATGGCTTTATTCTCACTATTAGCAAACCACCTAGTAGGCGGCTACTTTTTTTTTTAAAAAGCCACTGAATTTTCAATAACCCTAGCAACACAAACAAATACCTGAATTATACACTAAGGCCAACCCAGTCACTGTAAATTAGCTTTGTTTTCTTGTATTAGATGAATGATTTCCCCCAAATAGAAGGAAAAACATGCTTATAATGACATTTTCTACTTTGAACAAAGCAGGGCCTGTAGAGTATCCTTCATACTTAATCAGTAATTGGTGGGATTGGGAGGACAAGACTAAATAGTCAGTCAAAACAAATTCAACAGTAACTTAAAATCAAATCAGGTTGAAGGAAGCAGGCAATCTTGTCCAGTGTTTTAGTTTTAGAATTAGTTACATGCAGATCAAGTCTTCTGTAGTTTAAATTACATAAGCTATTACTATAAAATGTTTAAAATTCTGGTAGCAACTAAAATGAAGATTAACAGGCCAAGTTAATTCTGAAGCATATTGTTGCTTAAGCAAGCAAGACAGCATGCCTACTTTCCATTTGGTGACCCACAGATTTTAAACAAAGTCAGCTGGCTATAGACTACATACATTCACTTTGCAGTAGAGGAAAAAGTCAAAAACCTACAGTTACATGCACTGAAAGGAGTCCTTCCCCAGCATCTTTGGCATCAATGGTAAATTCCACAGGTAGACTAGCTTGTACCCCAGAAGAATTGAGGCCTGGCCCACTGGCTTTCACTTTGCTGGCATCATGTGTTGGCAGAACCTTAACCCTGAAAGGACTAAAAAAATGCATTTGAAGAATTAGAATCAATGAATGTTGCCATCAACTTATGCTTACTACCAGTAAAAAAAACTTGAATTATCCAGAGATCCTTTACTGTATTAGGAACCATGTATTTTAAGATAGAATTGGAAAACACTTCAGTGCTGCCAATCCAGTTTATACTGATAGTTGTACATTTATATTCCCCAGAAAATGTGCACACTCTAATCCAACTCACCACAGGGGTGCAAGTTTGGTTAATACTTAGCCAGATCACTAGCAAAGTCAAAATCACTAGTGAAGAAAAAGGACTTGCTATATAAATAAGACATTTTACCTTTAAAATTGCTAGAACAGCAATGAATTTCAGTTAGGCACTCTGGATGTCATTAACAGCAAAATGAACCAAGCATGTGGACACAATTCAATGAAAATGTATATACATCCAGGAGAAAGAACAGAAAAAAGTATTGCCAAAGAGTAAAGATGAATAAGGCATTAAGGGAATAAAATTTAAGTTAAGCTATTAGGCACTTGAAATTGAAAATCTTAAATGCTAATACGACTGTTGATCAAATACATTGTAAAAATCAGTAATGGTGTAAAAGAAATGTTACTCCTAATTTAAAGTTGACTTGGATCATGTTAATTTCAAGGAACTTGAGGCTGATTCCTGTCAAATCATGCTAACCAGGGGAAATATGGGCAGGATACAAACAAATCAGGACAATTATTTAACTTTGGAATCCTGTTGTTTTCAACCCACTGTATATTCATGTGGAGATGGACTGGGGTTGACAATTGTAAACAATTTTACAACACCAAGTTATAGTCCAACAATTTTATTTGAAAATCCACAAGCTTTCAGAGGCTCCCTCCTTCCTCAGGTGAATGTGGAAATGAAATTCCACATTCACCTGAGGAAGGAGGAAGCCTCCGAAAGCTTGTGGATTTTCAAATAAAATTGTTGGACTATAACTTGGTGTTGTAAAATTGTTTACCACTGTATATTCAGGCATTGCATTAAGGGAATATTCTGTTCTTTATCTTAGTCTTTATAATGTAACAGTTCCATAAACTACAGATAAAAATTGATGATATACTGCACTGTTCAGCCTGGAGATTAAAGCTTCTGAAATTACCTGCGAGGAATATCTTCGTCTCCATACTGGACAGTAACCGAATATGGCCCTTCAAGTGAAGGTGTGTAGCTGACTGTATGAGTGCCATCACCATTGTCAATAACCTCAACAGGTTCAATTATGCCTGGGAGAGAAGAAATGAAAATATCAAGACTCTTGGATAATATCAGTCCAAAAAAACACTACTAAATAATAGCCCCATGTGTTTTTATTAATCCAGGCAGTCAACTGTGCATAAAAAGCTGGTTAGTCTTTTAACTCAATGCATTGCCCTGTATCAGTTCCTAATGGCATTAATAGAGCAAAACCTGTAAAGCATCGGTGAATAAGAGCATTTTGTTAAGCTTTTAGATTTTTTAAGCTATTAGATTTTTTTTTTAAATTAAGAAAATGGATGCAGAAAAAAGTTACACCCACTCATGGTGGGAGTCTTATACTCATGGCATTCAGTACAATTACTTCAAACTTGTCATCCAAACACTTGACTACTTCAGCTCAGATAAAAAAAATTACAGAATTACTCAACGTTCCATTCACATTTGAGTTTGCTTTAAACTAGAGCAGTACCAAAAGTAGATTTAGACTTGATACTGCGCACCCGGCCTGGACTGCCTTGGCTGTGAATCATACTACGCACAATCTATGCTTTCAACCAACCCAAAAACTTTTGAAAGTCAGTTTGCCACCGCATTGGGATTATACTCCATGTTAAGTTCAAAGTAGGCTTCCACAAGCATACGATACACCACTGCATTCGAGTCAGATCAGGACCCAACTGACGTTTGTTACTTCTGCATCACTACAAAAAGTGACTAATGTAAATGCATCTTTAACAGATAATGAGTCAACTGGTGCAGTACAAAATGTTCATTATTCAGAGCCTGTGCTCTACAAGACACTTGCTGCCACAATGCATTTTACTCACTTTGGGTCTACTAGCTAGAAAACACTGCTACATTTTTCAGCAAAATATCTGGATCTCACGAGTACCACTCATTATTTAGAAGACACTAAATGCATAAACAGCCATTGTCCAGCTCCTAGCAAGTATCTACAGTTAGATGTAAATACTAGCAAGCACAGACCTATTTACTGGTATTATAACTACATGCTTTGGAGTATCAGAACACATCCATTAATAAACTATATTTTGAGATTAACAATCTTGAATTTAAAATCCCCAAAGTGACAACTGAAAACTAAATCCACATGATTAGAGCAAGTTCAATCACTTAAAACCAGCCTCTGTTGATCAATTCAACACATCTTTTCAACCAGTAATTAAACACATTGAAGCAAACCCAAACAAAACCACCAATGAGTAAAGGTTTGAAAATAATTTCCTACCAGGTCAGATATGAAGAGCCAAAAAGATCATAATCAATGGAAAATGTGAAGAAATCTGTTCAGCCATTCAGGACTCGTCAAAAATTTATAGCAGAAGCATGTCCAGAATTTATTAAAATAAATCTTCAACTGGGTCATGCAGCAATTTTTCAAGAAATGCAATAGAAACATGCAAGTACTGATTGCATAATGGTTTTCAATTTGTTTCCAGGACAATCTGATGAAAAAAATCTTAAGGGGGCGACAAAATAAATGAAATTTTGATTTCAAAAACCCTTCATACAAAATTATTAAAGTGAGGCCAGGTTAGAATGACAACATGGAAACTAAAATACTACTTGAAGCATTAGGGCTAGCAAGTTCTACTTTGGCTTTTAGTAAAAACTAAAAAGCAGACAAGACCAGCGTAATTGTTCCCGGCACGATATACGCCCGCCACCTTTCTTGCCTTGCTGAGGTTATTAAACTCAAATCCAAACCTGTCTCACTGTCATCGTTCTTGGCCTCGCCTTTAAAGAAGTCTGTAATCGTTTTCAAAGGACTGCGCCATGGTAGGGGCTGTGCCTCACCAACTAGAACAGAAAACCTTTTACTTGCAGCAAATCTGAATTGTGTCACTGAAAGGTGATGTGATTCCTTTATCAAATCAGCACAGTCTTTCCTAGCTGTGCAATGGGTCAATATTCAATTAACAACTCCACTCCCAGTGAAGTCAAGAGTACTTAGCACACAAAACATTTGTCATTCAATCTTGAAATTTAGACCAGGACTCCTCCTCCCACCCTCAAGTGCACATTCATATGTAGACCTGTATATACAGCAACCTGGTATGTTGGTTAACAGTTAAAGTGCCCAACATTATGATCTTACCTTTTGGTCCAAGCACAGTTACTTGGAGAGGTGCATTTCCAGCCTTGCTACTATCCACAGTGAAGTGCTGTGGAACTTTGGCTCTTACTCCTGAACTCAGCCCAGGTCCACTACACTTTACTTTGCTTGGGTCCACAACATCTTTGACTGGTACCTTGAATGGACTGCCTATATATATAAAAAAATACTTCAGGTGTTTTGAAGTTGATCATTTTAAGTGGGGTGCAGTAGGGGAGATGGAGGTGCAGAGATTTCAGTTTTCAAGTAAAAGGATAAAGTTTCTGGACAACATAGAAATGATGCAAGCAGAATTTAACATTAATTACAATGATTGGGGTTTAGTCACACTTGCTGACAAAAAGTTATACCCTATTGTATCTGCTGTCTGCATAAAATTTATTTTAATGTGTGCACTGATATTAAAATGCATCCATTTGAAAAGGGTGTATCTAGAATGGCTAAATCCTGAAATAGTTTGGAAAGGGAGCTATTAAATGTGGCAATTTAGCATCTTGGGAACTTAACTGCCGAGTAGCTCTACACCATTTAAACAGTAGTTTTCTTCCATGACGGGAGTTATGACATCTCAATCACTGAAAATTAGTTAGTTATTGTCCCAGCTTCAAAACCCATGTAACCCTTAGCTTCACACTTTACAGGAGTAGTTTAACAGACTGAGCAAAATAAATACAAAGACTTTACCAGGTATGTGCTGTCCTCCATAGGTAATATTCAAATCATAATCTCCAGGAGTATATGGGATGTATTCAACACTGCAGCTACCATCTTTGTTATCCTTGCAAGACATCTTTGCTTCTGAAGGTCCTTCAACAGTAATCCCAAGGCCACCAGTTCCTGCCCCCCTGCATCATAAGGTTGAGTTATTAGCTTTAAGATTAACTCCAGTCTCAGTTATCCCATCAAGCTACAGAAAGAAAAAAATCTAATTTGTTACAAAGATGCTATCTTACCAGTGTTTTATTGGTACGAGAAATACATCACCTTAGGAAGGATATATTGGCCTTCAAGGGAGTGCAGTGTAGATATTAGAATGATTCCTGGACTCAAAGGGTTAAATTGCAAGGAGATTATACAAACTAGGGTTGCATTCCCTGTAATTTTCTAAATTCCAGGGTGATTTGATTGACATTTAACAAAGGAGAACTGGGGTTAGAGAGAAACTACTTCTGTTGGTCAGTGAGTCTGGAATTAGGGGACAGTCTAAAAATTAGAGCCAGGACTTTCAGGAAAGAAGTTAGGAAATACTTCTACACGCAAGAGGGTGGTAGAAATTTGGAACACATCTGCAAACAGTTGATGCTAGCTCAACTGTTAATTTTAAATCTGAGATTGATAGATTTTTGTTAACCAAGGGTCTTTAGGGATATGGGGCTATGGTGGGTATATGGCATTAAGTCACAGATCAGCCATGATCTCACTGAATGGCGGAACAGGTGCAAAAGGCTAAATGGCCTACTCCTGTTCCTATGTTCCATAGGCAAGAGAGTTTGAATAATGGCATATTAATCATATCAAAAAAATTGTTCCATGGCAGTGAACAGTTAAATAATGATGCAGTCTTTAGACTCTATAATTGTGTCTATTAACAAGTGATAAATACACTAATCAGTAGAGTGAAGGTTTAGAGCCAAAGAAATAAACATGGACATTTACAGTTATGCCACTGTGGGACAAACATTGACCTCTACCCTGGTAAATATTATAAATCTATTTGAAATAACCATAGATCTGCTATATATGTATGCTGTTTTATCTCATGGCAGTCAAGAGGCACTGGTATGGATCCAAACATGTAATTTAGTAGGAATGAGGGGAGCCAGGATATGTTAAGGTGAGAGAATGTAGGTGAAGGAACGTATCCAGTCTGACAATCCAAGTCCCTGACCTGAATAAATTGAACTCTGGCTTCTAAACCCAATCTAGGGCCAATTAAGAAATTTAAAATTACCTGGTTACTACAGAGAACTTATTAGCTTTATTGGTCAAGCCCTCCTGAAGTCCAGGTCCACTTGCAGAGACATGCGAAGGGTCACATCCTTCGGCGACTCCTACCTTGAATGGGCTGTTCGGAACTGGTGCATCGTCATAGGTTACATCAACTGAGTGCAGACCTACACCAAAACAAAAATGTTTTCACCAACACTGAATTTACTGATGGGTTAAAGCCTCAGCTTGTTCAAATATTGAGCAGAACGTAGTCAGTTTCTCTATTATTTTCTACCTTTGTAGCAGTCTCTGCTGTGATGTAAAATTGAAATGCTAAATAAAACTAGATTAAAATAAAACAAACATTGTTCTGCTGCAGCTACTGCCCAAGTAGTTATTCTTTGGCCTTATTAGTGTATTTATTCATGGGCTGGGCTGAAGATAAACTAGGGTCATGATTGCCATCACTGATGAATTTGCATTCTAAAATGGAACTCATTGTGTCTCTGGACAGACGTCAGCAGTTGCTTTTACTACAATGGCAGCATTTTGTTTCCTGGGATTAAAGGCTTTGGTCTAAACTAAATCGCTTATCCATTTTTAAAAAATGGAAATACTTGCAGTCTACCAACTGTGTATATTGGTCATGTTGAACTTTCAGATGAGGTTCTTTCACAGAAACATTAAAGGGCCAGGTGCCTCACAAATAAAGATTCACAAATCATTTGCATAATTAATTACACCTTTCTCACACCAACACAAAAGTGACCTTCTATCATACCCTTTTCGTATGGAGTGTATTCCACTGCATAAGTCCCATTGCCATTATCTGTAATCAGGCAATCTGTGTGAGCTCCTGAAGGATTTACGACTCCCATTTTGATGTGGTTTCCTCCCACCTTGGTCAATGAACTTGCATCCACTGTAAAGCCAGTTGTGGCTTCGCAGAAAACTCCTATAAAAAAGCAATGCAGTCAGAATAACCTAACAAAATGACATTACTGTCCTGACTGCTTATTAGTCATAGCTGCACAATAGTGTGGACCAGAAACATCTCTGCTTAATATCTGGGCCAACACATTAGTACCTTGCCAAAGTAGCCATTAATGGAGAACTGCCTACACCTATAGAGCCATACTGTAGTATATGTTTGCCTTCAGGAGAAAAACCAGAAAGAGAAAGCTTGTTTACACAATTATGGAGTTCTAGATTTTAACATGCATCACCTGAGTATTTTGCCATAAGTGACAGCTGTAACACAAGGCAAGTCATAACATTCCCAATACACACATTGCCAATAGATGACCTCATGATTACTATATGAAAAAGGGAGATTTATAACTAAAATTGGAGTCCCAACAGCAGTGCAGATTTAGAGAAATATAAAAAGGGAAATTTCACAAAGCAGCAATAGATTAAAAAAAAAATCACAGCTTGTGCTTATATAGATTAGGAGAAGGCAGCAGAAAGCCAGAGTCCCACTCAATGATTGGAAAAAGGATGAGAAATTGCATGCAACATGAGCATCTCAATGTTCAACTCCTGGTCAAATAGCTTACAAATGCTCATTATCTAGGCTCACATTAATAGTCACTTAGGCAAGGTTCCAAATGACTCATGAAACTGATGGAACTGTCACAACACAAGGTATAGCAAGGAAAATTGGGGATAGAAAGGAATTAAGACATGGTTTACTTTTTCAGGGGGTGGGAACTTTTACTTCAATTGCCCAACTTATCACTTGCTAAAAGCTATAATCATGGTACTGAAATACAGCAACAGCAAGGCATAGTAGGAACATCCCATACTATCTCAATTACTTTTCTGCAAAATGTTACCTTTTTTGGATTTGTGGCCACACTTCCACACATTCACTCTCCATGCAAAGGATTTAAATCTGAAGTCAGCTTACTCCCATTTCAGAGCTGGAGTCTGTGCCCCTTGGTTAGAGTTTATGACTCAAATTATTACATTCCAGTTCATCTATACTCCTTCAAAAAAGGACCTTCAATAAAGCTTCCAAGCTCTTGTTAAAAACACAGCCAGCTTTTTTAATCCATCACTGCTCAGGTGCCTGATCCCAGATAGTGCAGAAGAGGGCAGCTAAACATGTTTGCAAAGCCAGTGTTGTTCCTATTTTAGACCAGAACTGTGTACTACTCTAACTGTAGCCAAACCCATGCACTATATAAAGGTCATTACTATCCCCTCAATGTTCAACCTACTACATGCCCAAAATTGTCACCTTACAGTAATAAATTACAATGAATGGTTCAATAAGCTGTCCACCAATAGCCCTCAGACTGTAAGTGACTCAATCTTATATGCACTTGTTAGCCCTCTCCAATTTGTCTGCATGAAACATCTAGCACTTGTTATCACCCTAAAATCTATCCAGACCCTATTTTTGAACTGCTTGCTCCCAGTTATGTAAATTGATAAACCACAGATCTGTATTCTGATTCCATTGCTATACAATGGCTTCAGAGAAGCTGCTCTGCTTCAACTTGCAAGATCTTCCGGATAGCTTTTGTTCTCTGCTGTTCCAAAATAAAACATGCATGACATAGACATGGCTAGTTTACAGTTTTCCATGCTCAGCACAATGTGTAAGTAAGTGTGTAGAGATTTCTTGTCTCAGGTAACTATGGTTCACATTCACCATATGTCAGCTCCCCACCACACCCCAGTAAACAATGTTCATTTCATAGCTAGTATTAAGGCAAGTTAGTGAATTGGGTCATTACTTTTTTTTAAAATTAAACTTTAGTTTGAGACTGAAGGCCTTCAAGCTTGCTAAATTTAAAATCAGTATTACAAGAATCAGAGGGTTATACCACCAACATCTATTCTGAAGAGCAACAGCAGATACAGGTGTGCACTAGTCAATTTAATTCACAGTCTAAACACTCCCTGACCCAGGAGCATTTGATGGGGACATCTAGTAGAACTTTACTAGGTGTCAGTGGTAGCACTCTTACTTCTGGCTCAGAGATTTGATCAAAATCTAGGGAAGTGCTGCACTATCAGACATGCCATCTTTTGACTGATGTTTGAGATTCTGTCTGATCTCAAATACAGATGTGAAAGATCCCATGGCACTACTCAAAGAGCAGGTGGATTCTCCTGATGTCCTGGTTAGCATTTCTCAACCAACATCACTAAAAACAGATCTGGTCATTTATCACTGCAGTTTGTGGGACCTTATACACAAATTGGCTGCCATAATTTCATTACAGCAGCAACTACATGTCAAAAGTATTTCATTGTCTGAAGTGCTTTGGGACATCCTGAGGTCAAAAAGCTTCGATAAATGCAAATTCTTTCTAAAAAAGCTTCCATTCAGGAGGAGTTTTCAAAACAGATCACAATTTGCTCGAACAGATTGTGGGCATATGGTGGGGGGGGGCGGGCAGTGAAATATCAAACTAGAAAAGCATTTGCTAAAAAGACAAACAGCCAAAAAAGGTGGGTGGGGAAAGAAAAACAAAACACTTACTATGTCCTTCGATTCCAGGTCCGTATACTTTAATACCACTAGTGTCAACTGCTGGGTCCACCTGCACCCGTGCTGGGAATTTGGGCACAGACTGCCCTCCATACTTCAGTGCAATTGTGTGTGGACCATGCTGAAGTGGAATGTAGCTGACTGAGTGAGTACCATCACCATTATCCTGAATATGGGCTTCAGCCTGAACACCTGTATCTGATACCGGTTCTATGGTCAATTCTCCAGGACCAGCTTTGGAACAGTCAACAGTAAACAGTCCGGCTTCTCCAACTTTGCCACGCTCCAAGCCAGGACCAGAGGCAACGACTTTGGAAGGATCAAGGGGCAATGTTACGTCTGCCTTGAATGGAGAACCTGGAATATGAACTTCTTCAAACAAAATGTTGACAAGATATTCACCAGCTTCATTTGGTAAGTAAGAGACTGAACAGGTTCCATCCCCATTATCTGAACACTCAATCTTGGCTTCACATGGGCCTTCCACAGTAAGACCCAGCCCACCAGTGCCAGCTCCTTTGGTGTCTATGGTGAATTCAGCAGATTTGCCCACAAGACCACTTTTGAGACCTGGCCCATATGCTCTGACCTGCAAATAAAATGAATGGCATATAAGTGTTATAGCTTGTTGCCCATGAACAATGATTTACAATAGGTTTCCCTGTTAATGAGGGCTATCATGATATATACACAAAGATTGAGACTGGTTAATTTAGCAGAGACTTGAGAACTAACATGGGATCTCAACATCAGACCAAGTGAATTTTTAAAAAAGACAGCTCTTTTTCCAAATCACTATCCACTGACACCTTAGGAACAGGGAGTAGGTCATTTAGCCCCTTGAGCCGGTTCTACCATTCAATGAGATCATAACTGATCTGTGACCTAACTCCATATCCCCCACTTTATCCAGCAAGGTATTGGGGCTATGTACATGTGTGGACAAGATCAGACTCAGCTATAGTTGAAATGCCCCCTCAGTGAACACAGTTCAGTTGAAAAACTAAACAGGAACAAGGTACTGGAAGGACACAGCTGCTGTATAATTATCCTGTAGGAGTTGCTACTCCAGAAGATAGAAAGCTGGATACAGACACTACAAAAAAAGATAACTAAAGAGCTCCCTTCCCCCACTTCAGTGAAGGCTCAAATCTTGATAGCAATGGAAACTTCTAAAATGGTGTTCAATAGCTAAAATAATTAATGTTAGTCTACCAGGAAAATTCCATTGCAAACTGACATTTGTCTTCTGGATTCCCTGAAGTGGGAGCACTGATTGAATTTCCAATAAAAACTGAAATGAAACCAATGACCGTTAATTTATTTCTACTTTCATTGCTATGTGAAAATGAGGATATTGGCTCACTGAGCCTTCCTCAGCTTCTAACCTTTCTGGCTTCAATATCAAGGAATCTGGAAGGAGCAAACATACAAGGCAAAAAAAAAAAAATCTAAAAAAGGTGTTCTCAAAAATTGTGGCCATTTACCTTAGAAGGATCTGGCGGCAGTGCAGCATCCACAGTGAATGGACTACCTACAATTGGATTCCCATCATACATCACATCCACTATGTACAGTCCTTCTTCCTTGGGAATGTACTTGGCAACACAAGCATCCTTATTTACTGGCTCCACTACACAGGGCACAGGTTTCCGTGAAGGGCTGGAGATCTTCACATCTACTTTACCTTGCCCCCCGGCTCCCTTGGTGTTTACAGTGAACTGCTGATCTTTCCCAACTTCCACCCCTAATAATGGAAACAACGTTTATTTTAATGGTAATGCAAACAGGCATGAACAAAATGGCAGTCTTTGAACATTCATTTTTATATTGTTGATTTTTCATCAAAAAAAAAAGTTCCTAGCATACATCATTCCTCAAGCAAGAGCAAAAGATACCAATAATCATTCCCTGTCTCCCCCTCTTTCCCCACAATTGATTTGTTTGTCCTCTTCACATTACATTTATCTCTAAATTGGCATTATTGGCAATGTTAGTTTCTGTAGGAATGAACCAAAATAAGGTGGGGTTAAACTAGGTTAGCATTTGAAAGAACTCTGAGCAAAAAAAAGGTATCCATTACAAAATGTGACTTTTAGTCAGCCTCATTAACATCTTGAAAATGTATTAGTTCAATGCCTAAACAATAGATTATCCTTGAATGGAATTTGGACAGGACACAAGAACCGGGCACAATGTTTTAACAGCAGCTTAAAAACTAGAAGAAATCTAAAATGTAGCTACCAAAACTGGTTGGCAATTAGTCAAAGATGTTCCAAAACTGAGGAAGGGTCAATTTTAAAAAATAGAGGGAACAGATTCTATTTTAGTGTACTAGATGTTTGCCTAGGAGTTGGATTTTTTGTTGGGGTTTTAGTTAAGTGGAATAAAGCACTCAAAATGAAAAGCATCTGGAATAGTAGAAA
Organism: Heptranchias perlo; assembly: GCF_035084215.1. Classification (NCBI taxonomy): domain Eukaryota; kingdom Metazoa; phylum Chordata; class Chondrichthyes; order Hexanchiformes; family Hexanchidae; genus Heptranchias; species Heptranchias perlo. Next base: position 27,420,970 of record NC_090341.1, on the reverse strand, counting down.
AGTATTTAGAACTAAAGAAAAAAAGCAATTCAACATTTGTTCAAGAGTTAAGAAAACTGGGCATGAGAAACAATTGCAGAAAAAAAACTGAAGATAGTTTTTGCCCCCTTCTATGTGGTACTTTAAAATCAATTATAATGTTGAATTATGGTGTGGTAACCTTAGTGTTGTAATATTCTATTGTGCAAGATAGTATCAAGTACACATCTGTGCAGTCAGACAACTCAAGTGTCAAGTGGTATCTCAAGCAATTTCAATGTTTAGATTCATTAGCCCAACATAAACTTACTTGTTCTGTTGTCAATGTAAAACCCTAAGCAAAGGTAAATTCTGATCCTCTGCCAACAATGTGATTAAGCACTTGGGACAAAGTGTCCTTTCAATCTAGATTCAGAACCTTTATAGGGAGCTAATGTTCCTACACAAATTCTAATAGATTGAGCCATAATCTGTATTACAGTTGTACTGACTGGTAATCCTCCATTTTTGTGGGATGGGGGAAAGAAAGGAGAAAAATTAAATTGTCAAGTCATAAAATCAGCATTACCTTTTTAAATTAAGGATTATAAACTAGAGATTGACATTCATTTCCAGGAGTATAATCAAAAAAAAAAATCTACTGAGGTCAGAATTCTCATTCTGTAAGCACCTCAACTAGCAGTGTAGTTTTATTTGCCATGTTTTAAATAAGCATTTAGCACTAAAGCTGAACCTGGAATTGGCTGTTGCATATTTGTTTAAATCAAAGCCAACTGGACTGTAAATGCATTTCACTAGAAACAACTCAAACCAGTGAAAGATGTACATACTATTTTCAAGACAGTTTACCACTATCTTGTTCAGGTCAAGTGGAGATGCCACTTCTATGTTGAAGGGGCTCTTGGGAATTGGATCACCACCATAGGTCACAGCAATTTCCATGTTGCCCTGCAAACACATTAATTAGCATCACACTTGCACATATTGCACAGTAGGTCTCAGCAGTTTCATCCAAATCATTAATTTACATTGAAACAAGAAATAATGTTATGGACAATAGATGATTAGCACCCACCTGCTGTAGTGGTGTATACTTGACTGTCTGAGAGTAGTCATAATTGTCAATTATTTCAAAGTCACTGACAGTATCTCCTTTTCCAGGCCCACTGAAACATGCATTAAGTGGGGCCTTCCCAGCACCCTTTGTAAACACAGTGAAATGGGTTGGCTTCCCAAGTTCCACTCCTGCCCATTAAAAACAAAAATCATGTATTAACCTTAAAATTATGCAATGGTATTTATGGCACAGGACACCTGCTTTTCAGAGAAGGTATGAAAGCACTCCCTTGAGGTACAGGCGATGGGTGGTGTAAATATCCCCATCCTCTAGCAAACTGCTTCAAATACAACTTCACCCCATTCCAAATAAGCATATTACCATTGATCCATACTTTCCTCCTCCTCCGCCCCCCAAGCTGAGACTGTGGGGTAATCTCAGTCCTTGACTGGCCAGGAGATTGCCAACATATTTGGATATGGAAGTAAGTGAGCCTCAACAGCAAGATTGGGCAGCACCCCCACTGTCCAAAATTACCCAAGACATTTGAACATTTTACAAATAGATTCTAAATAAATTTGTTTTTTTACAATTCATTCATGGGATGTTGGTGTTGCTGGCAAGGCCAGCATTTATTGCCCATCCCTAATAGCCCTCAAGATGGTAGTGAGTTACTTTCTTGAAGTGAGTGGCTTGGTAGGCCATTTGAGGGCCTTTAAGAATCAATCACATTGCTGTGGGTCTGGAGTCACAGACTCGACTGGGTAAGGATGGTAGGTTTCCTTCCCTAAAACATTAGTGAACCAGATGGGTTTTTAATGACAATCCAGTAGTTTCATGGTCACTATTACTGATACTAGCTTTTTATTCCAGATTTTATTTAACTGAATTTAAACTCCCCAGCTGCCATGGCAGGATTTGAACTCATGTCTCCAGATTACTAGTCCAGTAACAATCAGTATTATGAGCTTAAATGGAGCACAATTTCAGCCTGACATTGTCCTCAGTTGATGTGAACAAAAAAGTCAAAACCTCAGTGCACTAAAAAAATTGGATAACTGCTACAACTAAAGAGAGGTTATTTACCATTAGCTGTTGCTTTTAATAGTATGCGTATTGCACACAGGTCCCTCCAAAGGAGGACAGTTCTGTTCTCTTGGGATCAGGGGCCATATACAACACAGCTTGATAAAATTAAACACCAATTTAACCAAACACATCTACTTAGATGCAAATACATTGATTATTCACAGTTGCTCCCTACAGAGCTTGGAATTGGAGGCCTGCTCAAGTAGCAAATAGTGTTTAACTAACCAAATAGATGTTTTGATTAGTTAACAGAGGGTAGATGAGGGCAATGCAGTTGATGGTGTATATGGACTTCCAAAAGGCATTTGAAGAAGTGCCACATGGTAGGCTTGTCCTCAAGATTGCGGCCCATGGAATAAAGGGGGCAGTAGGAACATGGATACAGAATTGGCTAAGGGACAGGAAACAGTAGTGGCGAATGGTTGTTTTTTGGACTGGGAGGTGTACAGTGGTGTTCTGCAGTCAATGCTTTTCTTGATTTAATAACTGGATATACAGGACAATTTCAAAATTTGCTGATAACAAAACTTGGAAGCATAGTAAACAGTGAGGAGGACAGTGATAGACTTCAAGAGGACAGACAGGCTGGTGGCATGGGCAAACAGTGGCAGATGAAATTTAACACCAAAAAATGCAAATTGATACATTTCAGTAGGAAGAATGAGGAGAGGCAAAATAAACTAGAGGGCACAACTCAAAGGGATATTGGAACAGTGACCTGGGGGCATATGTGCACAAATCGTTGGAAATGGCAGGGAAGGTTGAGAAAATGGTTTAAAAAAATCATATGGCATCCTGGGTTTTATAGAGTACAAGAGTATGGATAAACCTTTATAGAACACTGGTTTGGCCACAACTGGAGCATGTGTCCAGTTTGATCTCAAATACAGATGTTGAGGGGGGATTTGATTGAGGTGTTCAAAATCATAAGGGTCGAGGCAGAATAGATAGAGAGAAACTGTTCCCATTAGTGAAAGGGTCAAGAACTAGAGGACATAGATTTAAGGTGATTGGCAAAAGCACCAAAAAAGGTACATAAGGAAATTTTTTAAAAATACAGCAAGTGGTTAGGACCTGGAATGCACTGCCAGAGTGGCTGGTGGAGGCAGATTCAATCATGGCCTTCAAAAGGGAACAGGATAAGAACTTGAAAAGGGAAAACAAATCTGCAGAGCTACAGGGATAGGGTGGGGGAGTGGTACTAGCTAGATTGCTCTTGCATAGAACTGGCACAGACTTGATGGGCTGAATGGCCTCCTTTCATGCTGTAACCTTTATGATTTAGTAGGCATAAGGATCACACAATGTATGAGGTAAGCCAGTCTTTTGGTGCAGATTAGTTCTTACACAAACTATAGTGGTAGAAAACAAAATAGCACTAATCTAAGTATATGGAAATCATTCAAAATGATTAGTTTCATTTGTCCTGTGTCATTTATCAAGTTACATTAATCAATCTGAAAAAAAATCTTTGTTGAACCCATTTAACATTCCCCACACCACAGAACCACCTTCAGCCCCAAGCATTGAATCTGCTTGCCTAATTTTTATAAACTACACCTTGTAAACATTCAACTTGTACAAGATTCATCAACAGTCAATGCTGAAGTTGAGAAGACTGCTGCAGAACCATGAATGGTTCCAGTGGTACCTGAACTATTTGTTTTTAAACCAGCTGAGCTGATATTTTTTTTTTTTCTTAGTGTACATGCATCAGACAAAATGTGGATCAATTCTTTATGACTAAAAAGTGAGTAGGAAGATGCAATGGCAAGAAAAATGCTTAAGCATGCACAGATCAGGCAGCTGCTTAAAGATTTCATTCACAAGAATATTCACAGTTTGATCTCAAATACATAAATGGATCTGAACAGTGGTTCATAAGAGTCCAGTGAATGAAAGCACAAAACATCCCCTGCTGTACCCTACCTCATTTCATAAAAAATTCAAGTTACTGGACTGATGTTTACTTGGCTGCTTTGGAGAGCTTGATACACTAGCACTGCATTTTATTCAAGTTGCATATAGAATATTGTTGCACTTGTTAATGCTGGAAAAAAAATTGATCCAATTTATATTTTAGCATCATTTGGCCAACAGTACAGTGCAAGGTGCAAAACAGACAATATAGATCAGGTAGTTAAATGAGAAACTGACCCCATGAATCCCATTGTATACAGCATTTAATTAAATGGATGTTGACTCTTACCAGTTTTATTTAATCCTGGGCCTTCAGCTTTAACTTTCCTGGCATCATGTGATGGATCCACTTTAACTCTGAAAGGACTGATGGGAATTTCCTGTTGAAAGGAGGAAAAATTAGCTGGTTACATAAACTGAAGAACTAAGCTGTAGAGTTGAGTAGCTTTAGTCATAGGATACAAACCTGACCAGCAAACAGCACTTTAATGGTGTAACGTCCAGCAGCTGGTGGCATGTATTTCACCGTGAAGGTATCATTAGGATTAGTAATGATGTCAAAATCAATGTCTTCCTCTGAGATGCTGATTACATGAGCTTCGCACTTTACACCAACACTGACATCACCTGAAAACAGCAAGAGTTACGATTGTTTCCAGTGATAAAAGGTTAATCTAAACATGGTTAGACTGACTACAGTCTTGAAATTTCCCCAATAACTTGTTTCTCTTTTCTTCCTCCCCAAAAATACAATTTTCAATCTACTCTTCCTGATGGCATTACTCTGCTGAGTAATTTTCCATATACACTTTGCTTTCTGCATTTCATCTAAGTGATGATTATGCATGTGAATCTTGGCCAGTGATCATCAACAGGCTACTTCACCACCTTGGCAGCAAACAGAAGTCAAACATATCCTCAAATCGGACATCCATGTGATCCACCTAGAAACCACTGGATAGCAATTAGGTGCAGGGATCCTGCCTGATTTTACCCTCAACATGGGGAAGTTGAAACTAATTGTATTGCTCCTACTGCCACCCCAGCTGAGAACAGCACAGACTAGGGACTTTCCTAGTCTGTATGGCTCAGTTAAGACTGCATAAAACTCAGCCATCAAGTGCTGGTTTACACAAAGCTGAAAGTTGTTTTTTGTTGAATAGTGGGAATTCTTGGAACTAGGAGGGAATGCCTTTAAACAAATCAAGCTTCACTTTACAAAGCAATTCCTTTCCAGATCATTAGTTCAGCCTCCGGGGACTGTTAATTTGACATCCTGCCCAATAATTCTTTTAAGATCAGCTAAATTTCAACAACAATCCCCCTCAGCCAAATGATAAATCTTATGCCAATGTAGCTCTTTTTTAAAAAAAAACTACTATCCTGGGCTGTTCAGATGAAGAGAGCAAGTGAAAAAGAACTACAATTAGTCATTCCTAGAGTATGACCATAACTAGAAAAGCAACACAGAAATGGTCAATGCCATGACTAGGACACTTGATTTTCTAGACTTTCCTTACCTTCCCCAGCTTCTGTGCAATCTACAGTAAAGTGAGTGGGCTCATTAGCTTTCAAACCAGTTCTTTCGACACCGGGACCAAACACCTTCACCTTTTGTGGATGACTCCCTTGACCAATATTAATCTAAAAAATGCAAGTCAATTTAGAAAAAGATACACAACTAAGCAGTCAGTTTAAACATGCCTCTGCTTCAGATAGCTCAGTAGATATATACTTGTGTGGTACTGAACAGCACAAGAGTCACAGTGGCTCCCAAAAGGTGCCAGAGTCCATTGCTGAGTAGTCTTAGTAAAAAGAATGCACTTCCAATCTCATTCCAAATCTAAATTTGATGTGGGGATTTTCTCCCACAAGATCCAGCAGCGAATTCATCTTGTGCACAGAAATACTCATTGTAACTTTCAGCTGCTCAATTATAACCCTTCCCTCCTCTCCCAAAACATGTTGCTAAGCAATCTAGTAAGAGCTATTCAATATGAACAGGACCTTCATGTCTTGAAACCATATTTAACAGAAGTTTAAGGCATGCAGTCTTTAAGTTTTAGCATCACCATCTGCATGAGGGAAAAGATCTACATACATCCAAGCAAAGGTAAACTATTTTGATTCATTGACATTATGTAATTAAAACTACATGCTTTTAAATTTCAGTTTATGGAAGCCAATTATAGGCACTAGTAAACTGTGTGCACAAAGCAGCATCAGAAAGGTGGTCAGATGCAGCAGAAAGTTACATCTGGAATTTTTTTTTTTTTACTAACCGGATTTAAATCTGAGCATCAGAATGCAGGTTCTCATTTGACCAAAAAAACTGCTTTTAAAGTAGCTACTGAATGGGAAATATTTAAATTATAAACAGATATTTTGTAAGGCAACATTTAACACTCAGACATTAGGACACAAGCCAGTCACAAGATCAATACCTCCCTACAACATGCAAGACTAATTGAATGAGACAGTGAAAGGTAATTCATCACTTACTCTAAATGGGCTGTTGGAGACATTGACTCCTCCCCAAGCAACTGCAACAGTATGTTTGATTGGCTTGGTAGGAGTGTAGGAACAGGCTGTTATTCCATCACCTTTATTCTTTACTTGAACATGGATAGGAATACCCTCCGAATCCTATAAAAGTGTACAAATAGTCACTAATGGAGATGCTTCTTTACAATAAAGACCTACTTGTTCAGTGAGTGGTGATAGTATCTTTTCTTTGTCTAGCTTGCTGTTGATGGAAATGACCAATCATGCATTCTCAACAAGTTCACCTTCAAGTGCTGAAGTTTCATCCTGCAACTTAGATTCAGGAAGAAAGTCCTTGACCACAGCTCTATTCATTGCTGACAATAATTTGCTTGAAGTTGCAAATCTAAATACAAAATGGGACTCCTAGTTCAAGAGGCAACATTCATGGTGATCTGAGGATTAAGCTTTCCTTCAAGCACACATACAAAATGTCCTATTACAATCCATCTGAAGAGGATTTTTTGTAAATTAAATTCTGAAGTCAAGTTACTTGAGTGTAAAGACATACACAGGTGTTACTAATTCAGTGTACTACTGCAGCTCCTAAACTACAGCCTGGGACCATTTTCTATCCTGGTGTTAACAGCACTGTAGCCTAAAAGGTTATTCACAGCACTGAATCTCAATTTCTTCTCACTATTGCCTCCTGTCAATTCTCAACAGCAAGCATTGCTTCAACTTGTATTGTGATGTTTATACGTTAGACTACTTCTGAATAGTTGGCTGGTGGAGCCAATGCTAACTCCTCAATGCATAATTGGTTCTTCTCTTACTTGTGCATATATTTTCAGAGGTGCCTTCCCAGCATCCTTCGCATCAACTGTGAATTCAGCTGGTTGATGAACAATGCAGCCAGTTTTCTCTAAGCCAGGACCATAAGCTTTAACCTGGAGGAGGAAAAAAAACTCATCCTGTAACAAAAATCCCACTCATTGTTCAACAGATTCCCTCCAGTATTCCTCCCATAGTGCTGCAAGATTGTAGGCACACAGATGCTATGATAATGAAATCTCTAGTTCAGGGTTACTCACTAATTTATGCAGGAAATCAGAGAGTCTTCCCTCTTATCTTCAAGTTGATAAAACAAAGCTTTGTATACCCAACAGCTTCATTCACTCACTTTCTAACTTTGATCTTGGTGGCGTACTGCACCATGGACCAGGAACATGCACCTTGGTTTATCAATTTTAAACAAGGAAAAAAATTCCCATTTTATAATTAAGAATGGTACTTTGTTAATAACTTATCTCTGGCATCGAAATTCTAGGTCAACTTCCAAAAGAGCAGAAGCTTTTAGTATCGCTTACTTCTGGTGCAAGTTCATACCATAATTCTGTGTCAGTACCCTTAGAGGGTGCATCAGAGTGGTGGGACAACTTCCCTGTCCTGCACCACACACCTGCTCCAGTCATCAAAATTCCCAGTTTCAGCCACAAAGTTGTAGAATGGCCTCAAACAGAAGCCAGGCCTTAATGCAGGCCAATTACCTGAAACCACTGAGTGAGATCAAGAGCTCAAGAATTCCATTAAACTTTTTTGAACTACCTTGGAAATGACAATATTGATCAGAAACACATTAGCAAGTTTTTGAAATTCATTACTCCTACCTTATCAGGATGGAAGGAACTTAATGCAGGCTGGATAGTGGCCATAAAAGGACTATCCATGATGTCCTCATCGTCACACAAAACATGCACTGCATATTCACCAGGTTCTGTAGGCCAGTATCGTACATCACAGGAGCCGTCACTCTTATCATCACATTCAATCTTGGCTTGAGAGGGGCCCTCAACTGCAAAACCTAAGAAACACATTTATATTAATCTTCCAACCATCAGCTTGGAAATTCAATGAATCAATGTTACTTGTTACATCTGATTATCCACAGGAGAAAGTTTTCAAATTTTGAAGTTTCCTTGCACTTTGCAAAAAATATTTGGGCCAACTGTTTAGATGAGCTTTTCATTTTAGTCACTGCCACCCTGAAGCAAGTTTTATTTTTCCATTTCACTCCAATTGATGCTTGTTAAGTGGAACATCAAAGAACATTAATTGAAGGCACATCACCATAGCAGAATGACCGTGCCTTGTAAAAAATCATTATGTGGCAGGTCTATTTGCTGAAACACAAAAAAAAGTTTGCACTTAAAGATATAACAACTGGCACAAGGCAACTTGATCATTCTGTAGTGGACTTCCCGGAGCAGGTTAACAAAGAAATCAGCCCATTAACTCCAGTACAGGGACACCAATCTCCAAAAAAACTCAATGTTGATTGCAATATTTTATTTAGAACAATTTTGCAAAACATAAGCAATCTTACCCAACACACCAACATCTGTTCCAATGGTTTCTACTACAAAGTCTGCTGACTTGCCAACAACCCCTCCTTCAAGGCCTGGTCCCCAAGCTCGGATTTTTTGAGGACCTGCTTCAGGTCCGATCTGAATTTCAAAAGGACTAATGGAAGGGAAAATGTTACTGTTGAAGCTGAAATAACCATTACAAAATTCTTGTCATTTGGACTAGATGTCTGCAAACTGAAGGGTCTAGGTTTGAATTTTTTTCTTGCTGCATTTAGCACACCACACTAACAGTTAAGAATTCTTTTAATACCAAGATTTAAAATGCAATGCCTGTAGATATACCATCCAACATGGCAGGCAATTGAAAAACCACAATGTTTCATAGGAATTGTTTTACATTTAACTACAAGTAACTTGTTCCAAAGTGGCTGAAGTTAACATTTCTACAGCTGTTCACACTTTGCTTCAGTTAGTTACACCAACTGAAAGTCAGTTCATTTAAGGATGACTAGAACAGAAATGTTACAATATGCTGCAGCTTTAGTTTAATTCAGGGCGGGCGGGCGGGGGAGGGGGGGAGGAGTGGGGGAGGGAGGACAGGTGAAATATGTTACATGGAGTGCACAATAGTTTAGCCTGTAAGGATATGTACAAAGTTACAAATGGTGGGTTGAGGGGTGTGAATAGAGGCAATCTGCTTCATTTCAAGCCCCTGATGGAGCGGTCAAAAGTTTGCCTTTTTAAAAAAAAGTTTGGTATCAATCAAGGAATGGAGATTGAAATGGAGGGTGGAAAGAATGATCCAGTAGCAGACTACACTCTGCAATCTCACTGGACATGGAAGCAATATTTCAAACTAAAACAGCTCAACTTTGGGGTTACTGCTGAAGAAACAACTCACTGTTTTGAACTAGAAATAAAATGTGCAGTTTTGTTATCCTCCAACATATTGGTCTGAGTTTTAACAGCTGTGAAACCATCCACTGAAACATAGGCTTTCTGCACTCACCTCCTGGGAATGTTATGGCCACCCCATGTGATGGTAACAATGTGTTTCCCAGGTGCGACAGGATAGTACTCATACGGCAAGGCATCCCCTCCATCCAGAAGGTCCCGTTGCTTCACAGGCTGCTCCAAGCCTTCTGTCAAGGAGACAGATCAACAAAAATTCAGACTGTGAAAACACATTAGTTTGAACTAACCTACATAATTAATCATTTCATAGCCCTCTTACCAGATGGCCATGATGAAAACCAAGTTAAATATACAGACAAGGTTGTTTATTGCTTTTTTGTTCATGTGTTCACATGGGAACATTAAAAAGATCACTAACTGAATTACACCATTTAAAAAAAGGGACTGGTAACATTTTGTTTTCCAGTCCAATGTGTAACTACATATGGTTGCCTGGCAGCACAATTCACAAAATCCAATTAAAAACCCATCAATCTGCTATTTTTCCTCCATCAGTGTAGCACATTCCACTTGATGCCCAAATGTTCTTCAGAGCATGTACTATCAACCCAATATCCAGAAAGCAAGACCACAAACATTAATTTGATGCTCTTTTATTTGCCAAATCCAGAGTGTTTGCTAAGGAATAAGCATCCTCTTTGGTACATTTACAGAATATTTATTACATGTAGATTTACTACCATCAGATGCTGCAATTTTTAGATTTAGTGCCAATCTGACAGTTACCACATGCAAAACCACAAAATCTGAATACAATTTATGGGTCAGATTTTGCTGTGAGTGAACCAATGGCACCCATTTGTTTGACTATCACTTGCCCATAGACTTTCCATGAGATTTGGGATGGCAAGTTGCTGCCAGCAGCAGCTCTGAGCAGCATGACACCAAGGACCTGTGTCTCTCCTTAACCAAAATCAAGAATAGCTAATGAGCAGCAGAGTTTGAACCAGGAAATGTAAGTTAGAATTCAATGTCAAATCAGGCACAGAAAGGGAAAGAGGACAAGATTGGAGTGAGCAGAATAATTTTTTAAAATCTCCAAATAAAAGCTGAAGGAATGAAACTCCACACCTGTAAAAGTTAATTTTCAGTGCCAGAGGTTGTTTCACAGTAATTAAGACTTACAACGCCATAAAAAAAGTGCTTAGGCTGGAGTGGACAAGCCCTAACTTTGTGATGAGGAGTTTAGTCTTATGATGTCAATACAGGAACTTCATGCCATTCAATGTATTTGAATAGGGAGCTAGATGGAGAGAGATGCCATTTTTGCACAGCTTAGGAGGAGCAGTGCATCTTGGACAGCAACTTCTGGATTTTCACATCTAACCATGCACCTTCACTCGTGTGAAATTGTGGTCCAATTTGTGTATAACGGTGAGTGCTGTTAGCCTCACCGTTATTTGACAGTTAAATCCAGCCCAATGTCACATTAGTGATAGTTGTATGATCATGATCAAGGAATTTTTATTTCTAAAAAAATTTAGAAGCATAGCAACAGAGTCTTTGAATACCATACTTTACACCCACAGCTCCTTTGCTCAACTGGCAGAATTTGGATAAGTCACTTGATCAAACACTGTACAATCCCCATTAACAGTCTAAGGAAATCTAGCAGAATAATCATCCTGCAGACTGGGTGTAGAACAGCAACCCATGAAAACTCAATGCTATTCCAAAGTTTCAAAAGTGGAAAGCTGCAGCAGGAAGCCTAGACTGGAGCAAACTTGAATCTCATCAACAAACTCAATTACTGGACTGCTAGAATTGAGTATTGCCTAGAACAGGTAATGCTTTCCTGAGTTTTGTTGATAAGAAAATGACTTATTTGGGACTCTTACCTATTCTAGTATTGGGACTTAGTAAAGCCCAAATACAAAAACTTACTTGGTCCCTTCACCATCACATTCAAGTCACCACTTCCAGCCCCTTTAGTATCAACTTTGAAGTCTGCAACTTGACGAATTCTCAATCCTTTAGGTTGTAGGCCTCGTCCAGTAGCACGACAAGCATTGGGGTTACAAGCTGGAACAAAAAATTTGAAATTTATATTTAATCTGATGACCCAAAGTGTCAGTTTTGGGAGCAGTGGAGGGGTAGAGAGAGATAGGAGAACTAAAAAGTGAACACTACCAAGAGATAAATGGCACCTGTGGGTTTGCTGAAGACTGGGCTCAGTCAGTTTAGTAAAGCTAATACCAAACCAAATAGATTGTCAATCAAGTTAGCATTACAGGGATGCCAAAACACCGTTATGCCACTGGCATTTCATTTGAGCCAAGTGTTTTTCCTATGGCACTGCAATGAATGAAACCTGAAAACCAAAGCAAAAAACTTTGCATATTTGAAACAATTTATACTGGAAAATTTACTGTGTTGAATTTAACCACAGTTGAGTTTGTGATCATATGCTCAGCAACTATAGTTTACATACATTCCAGATTAACCCACAAAAACAGGACTTTCCCTTTGTAGGAAAATAAAGCACAAGTGAAATTAAACCAAACTAATTTTTCACTTCCTTCTGAAGAATTTAATTAGCAAGTGTGCCTCCAACTCAGTTTACCTGGCCAAAGGATACTTATAGCAAAACAAGTTAGCACATGTATGTTACCTACCTTCACCTATATTGACAGAATATGGGCTCTTGGGTATTGGCGAGTCAGCAAATGCAATTCGGATTGTGTGGTGTCCTGCTTGCACGGGTCTGTAGCTGCACCGATAGTTATTGTTCCCCTTATCTTCAATCATTAAATCAGTATTGTTACTACCTTGAGGATCCACTATCACCACTGCAACATGGCCTACTCCAGCACCTTTTTTTAAAAAAAAAGCAATTATACTTCATGAACTTTCAAGCTGTAGATCACCACAACTTGATATACTTCAAAATTCCATCAGCTGCTATTTTCAAAAGCCTCAAGCAGGGATTCAGATTAAATAGCTGGAATTGTACTTTAGCATGTAGTTGCTGAAATCTTAACTGCAAATCAAAGCTCAAAGCAAGAACAGCCATAAAAAAAAAAAAAAAACCTATGCCAAATATTTACTGCAACTCAAAATGCTATGCAGTCATTGCAAATCCTGGTTTCAGCACACAAATACATCTGCCCCAAAATTTCTAGCTAGCTGCATCTTAACAGGAAATGGAAATATTAAAGCATGTTCAACATTTTAGTTAATTTTTGCATAGTTCAGAATTTAAGTTAACTGAAATAATCTAAAATCTAGATCATGGGCCACATTAATTCATAAAGAATTGATTCTTCCATATTTGAGCAATTACTCTACATTCTTCAGTGTAAAATGGGATTTGCAGACAATACAAACACAGTATTTTGAACAGCAATTTAAAAGAGCTCTCTTAACCAAGTGTACCTGCTGTATAAATATCAAAGTAGGTTGGCTTATTGGCAATGTTTCCTGTAGATTCCAAGCCAGGTCCTCGAGCAGTCACTTTACTGGCATCACCTTGGGCCTTGTCAATGTTGACTTCAAAAGGACTTTTGGATATGTGCTGCCCAGCAAATAAAACTGTAATCTGGAGAGATGATTTCATATAGATTATGTCTGCTGTCAATCCACAATTACAAAAACAAGTTTCCAGTGACTAATACAAAAAGGAATTGAACTAGCAAATGTGACATTTTTTAAATCACCATTTATACTGTACATTTGTCTCCAGTAAGCTACAATCTCATGTTTCCTCCTCCTCCCCCCAAATTGCAGTCTACCTCCATAAATTTTGTTGAAGAAATCTAAAAGATTATGGTATGCAAGGTGTTGCTGTGCTGAACAGCACTGCAGTCTCAATGTCCTGCATTATTAGACAATATTATATAATCACAACTATATTGCTACAGGGAGACACAAGGTGTGCCCCGACACTTCCACAGACAAGGGGGAAGATAGAATGATGGTTATACAGGGAGATGGCGACCTAGTTATTCATTTCAGAGTGGGATTCACAATGCAAATAGAACGGCTTACTAATACCTCAGAACACGGATGGTGCAGATAGTGTTCTGCACCAACACATTCCAAAAGAAACCAAGAACAAAGGCTTGATGACATGAAAATAACATTTGTGTGCACACTCTCACCTTATGATGCCCTGCAACCTTTGCCACATAAACCACAGAATAAGTCTTGTTCTTGTCATTGTTGTTGGTCACCTTTGCCTGGCAGGAATTAAGAACATTAGAACCTCTGCAATGTCTTTCCTAAAATATTATCACTGATCTTCATTTCACAAGAATACATTTCAGACCTACAAGTGAGGGAGATACATTGCATTTATATACAATAGCACTTTGCAAAGCCCAAGGACATCCCAAAGCACCTCACAGCCAAATTAATTACTTTAAGTGTTGTCATTTCCTTGCATGACAAACAGCAGCCAATGGGTACACAGCAATGAGAAATGATGAGATAATCTGTTTTTGGTGGAGTTAGTTGGTTGAGGGCTAACTATTGGTCAGGACACGAGGAAAGCTCCCTCTTTGAAAGTTGCCATGACGGTCTCAGTTTAACATCTTATCCAAAAGGCACCTCACTAGTGCACTGAAGCGTCAGCCCAGATTATGTGCCTACACTTCAAGTTGGGAACCAAACCCATGAACTTCTGACTCAGGGGCGAAGTGATACCAGTTATTGCAATAGCCTTGCATTATGCTGGAATATGATGCATCAAAATTGTTAGTCTCTGTACATGTATTCTATCTCAAACAAAAGTATTACTACTTATGTACAGACCAGTCTCAAGGTCTTGGTTTAAATTTGAAAGTGTGGAACTGTCCCTATTGGCAGTTTAAGTAAACTGCAAACAGTACCAAAGTCAATGAAAAAAGTGGCTGTTCATCAAAATTTATATTTCATAGTGATTGACATGCCAAATCTGGCAGTCTTCTGTTCCAATTGCCTGCAGACATCATATTACAATAAATGACAGTGAAGAGTAAATGCATTAACTTAAATTATAAGGGCTAAAATATGTAACTAGCATACATTTATATCTGGTAACTTTATTTTTTAAGTTTAGGGGTCTAGAAAAAATGCTCAACAAAAATAGTTGATATGCAATTGTCCCCTTGAACTTCGTTTTGACCACTAACTTCTCAACTTAGATGGTTTAGATTGAACTCTATTTTGTTGACTACAGATTTTTCCTATATCTTGAGAAAAACCTTTTTGCATTCATAATCCTGAAATGTATACACCATATGTTCAGATGGTCATTAGCCTGGTACTATGTTCACTTAAATGTAAGGGCCCATAGATAACATGAGTGTTGACAGTTCAAGCTGCTAGCTGTGACATTCCCAAATGTGGGACAGCCATTTTTGGTTTACAACTAACACATATGATTTCAGTTCAACAATTAACTCCCTAATAATTTTAAATAAGTCCTGCACAACTTTTTGCCAATAGATGCAATGAAAATTTAATTAACAAGTCAAAGTAAAGGAATTACCTCTTCTCTCTGACCTTCTGGATCATCCACAAAGACCATCACTTCACCTTGCCCAGCACTGATTGTTTCAACAGTGAACTTTGCAGGACGCATCACAACATTACCCACAGGCTCAATTCCTACAAAAAAAAAGTTAACTTATTTTAGTTAGATATAAAAAAGGTACAGTTTTTTGAAATATTTTAAAGCAGTGTAAACCAGGGAACTGGTCCAGGCAATTTCAAAGAGTTTCTGAAAAGGGGTTTGCACTGTTCAAATTGGAGATACACACAGCTAGCATGATGCTTCAAATTCAGTTAGTCTGAGCTCTTAAATACATATATACACACACACCTGGACCATAAGCCCTTGCTTTCTTAGGATTCAACTTGGGTTTTAAGGGGGCTCCAGGTTTAAGTTTGGCCTTAGGGAACTGCGACAAGTAAGTCATCACCGATTGTTCATCTACATTTTGGTGTATGATTTCCTCTGGGGCAATCACCTGCAAGAGATATTAAAATAGTGAACAAATTACACACAATAGGATTTAATTCATCAAATAATTGTTCACAATTCCACTAACATTTGGACTAGGCTCCAAACCTTCAGTGTCAACTGCAAGCAATATTTACTTAAAAAGGAAAGTCTTGTTTAAAGTACTTTCTATTAGCTCCCAATATGTATTAAAAAATTTCCTTTCCAATAAAAGGCTATTTTCTTACCTCCACAGGCATAGCCTCAGTGCTGTTCTAATGATTTAATCAATCCACCACTTAACCCTCTATAGGATGTCAACATAATCTACCAACTTTGAATAAGCTTGAAAAAGAAATCCATGGCCACCAATGCCCAGTGGAACATACCAGCTTGGTAAACAATATACTTAGTCAATAGTACTGGGGCGGGCGGGCGGGCGGGGGGGGGGGGTATCCTACATTGTAATAGGGGCCTGATCTAGAACAAACTAATTATACTGAACTAAAAGACCAAAAAAATGTTGAGGGGAAACTTCCCAAAGTGCTTCACAGAAGCATAAAATCAGACACCAAGCCAAAAAGGAAGATATTAGATGGGGTATCAAAAAGCTTGGTGAAAGAGGTAGGTGGAGATATTTAGGCAGGCAATTCCAGAACTTCAAGCCTAGAAAGCTGGAAGCACAGCTAGCAAGTGGATCCTGAAGAAACCAGAGCTGGTGAAACAAGATTCTTTGGAGGGGGACAGGGCTGGAGGAGGGACAAGGCCATGAAGGGATTTAAACACAAGGATGAGAATTTTAAATTTGAGGTAATGGTCCAGGAGCCAATGTAGGTCAGCAAGCACAGGGGTGATTGGTGAGCAGGACTTGGTATGAAATAGGGATAAGGGCAGAGTTTTGGATAAGCTAAAGTTTAGAGGGTGGAGAACAGAAGGCCAGCATTGGAATATTGAGTCTGGATGTGACAAAGATGGATGACGGTTTCAGCAGCACATGGGCTTAGTCAGGCAATGTCAGGAGGTGGAAGTAGGTAGTCTTTGTGATGGAGGGGATTATGGGGTCAGAAGCTCAGTGCCATAGGATGCCAAGCTGCAAACAGTCCAGTTCAACTCTAGACAGTGGCCAAGGAGAGTGATGCAATCAGTGGTGAGGGTATGGAGTTTGTGGTAGGGGCTGAAGACAATGAACATTTAAGTTAGTTTCAAATCAGGTGTGGTACAATGACATGCAATGTCTTCACTGGCTGCAATTGTCCCTCCAATGACAGGAGCAGTGCTGAGTCCTGCCTCAAACAGGAAACATTTCACACCTCAAATAATCCCATGTAATTTAAAGTTAGGCTTTGAGTAGTTGTATTCTTGAGGGGAGAAAATATTTTTTCTAAAAATTGAGTGGGAGCAGATGTAATTAGAATCTGATCAAGTAAAGTCTGTTCAGTCAATCCAATACATCTTCAGGACATGAAAAGCACTATAATTGCAGGTTATTTGACAATTCAAAGTGCTTCACCATGAATTACTTTCAGATTATCATTCACTTTGTGGGGACCTTGCTGTACTGTGCAAACACTAATTAGATAAATGATCAGTTTTAGTAGTGTAGTTGAGGGATGAATGTTGGCCAGGACATTGGGAGAATGCTTGCTCTTCCAATGGTGCCATGGGATCTGATCATAGTAGGTACAGCACAGGAGGTGGCCAGTCAATCATGCCTCTGCTGAGCAGAGGCAAACATTCAGAACAGTTCTATTGCAGCAGTCAGGAGTCACTGGGTGTCAAGAGCAAATTCCTTCTGCTGTCCACAACTTATGTATTTGATTGGTAGAAATAAAGAGGATCTTTTGTTCTTTAAAGAAGCCCAAGTCTACTTCAAAAAGTCAGTCAGAATTATATCTCGATAGTAGTCCTATGGTCTTCAGCTCCCTGCTTGTACTGCCTTTTAGCAAAAGTGACCAGTAGGAGATACATGGGAGGTCCTCGTAGTTATTACCAGGATCATAACTGAGCCGATGAAACATTATCTGGCAAGGATTTTTGAACTTGATTTTTTTGGAATCCTCCAAGTACTGTACTATGGTGTGTTTTTGGCTTTGTGATTAACATCTGAAAATAAGTTAAACATTAATTTTACCCTGAATGTAAAGGTTTGATAGTGTGATGTTTCTGCTTTTTGAAGTAGACAGCCCATCACACTGTGGCAAAAAAAGTAAATACTGCTCATGAAGCATTCTTATGAGGTCAAGAGTTAATCATAAACACTTGCTTAATGGCAGAAAAACCTTTGCTGTGACCAAGTAAAGCATTGGGTAGGGGAAGCCCAATTTCTAATGGTCGCAATTTAAAGCTGACTGCATATGTCACTCCCCTATTATCCTTCAGCTGCATGATTACTTTTTTTTTTAAAAAAGCACACTAAAATGTTAATCAATTAGTAAAGTTAACAATACAATCATTTGATAACATTGCCAAAAGCTGAATTCTCTCGATAGGTTGGATTCACTTTAGGAAAGACAAAATTACGAGACTACATCAGTCTACACTTTCAGGATAACGAAAAATGCACTGACTTGTCCTGCACAATTTCTTGTTAAGCCAAGTGTTCACTCAGCGCAATTAGCCACTTGAAGTTAGAGCTTTATGCAGACACTAGTAAAAGCACTTAACCCATCTTGCCTTTTAGTCAAAAAAAATAAAGTGTCAGGAATTGCAGTAGAGTCACTGTATAATCTCACCCATTCATTGAAAAATGAAAATAAAGAGACTTTTTTTCTAAAAAGCACTGCCTGATGGTGGTGGAGGCAGACTCAATCATGGCCTTCAAAAAGCAAACTGGCCAAGTACTTGAAAAGGAAAAAAAATTGCAGGGCTACGGGATAGAGTGGGGAAGTGGGACGAGCTGGATTGCTCTTGCATAGAGCTGGCATGAACTTGATGGGCCAAATGGCCTCCTTTTGTGCTGAACCTTTGATTCTAAGCACAGGTAAGATTTACATGGAAAAGCAGCACACAAGTATTGGTACTGCCTTTAGATAAACACGAGTAATGTTCACAGTAAACACAATGAAAACCATCATGGCAGCATTGGGAGTGTTAATATTATTACACCTGCACTACAGTATTGAGAAGTGCAAAAGTTTTTACTGGTTTGAATAAATGTTACTAGCTTGTAGCTGAAATACCAGCACTTGATCCATTTGTTCAATATCATTGCTAGAACTAGACCAATGAAAATGTACATGTTAGCCCACATTCAAAATTATTGTACAAATAGCTTTAACATGCAAGCACCCTCTTTACAATGAAGCAACCAGAACTGCATTCCATTGAGCTAAGCTGCAACTTTGTCAAGGACCAAAGAAATTTTAAAATGGTACTGGCTAAACCAAAGAACAGTAACAAACCTAATTTTCACTTTACCCAAGAAAATAAGTGGCATGTTGACAAATGAACCACAGGATAATTCTTTCATGAATTAAAACACGAGTTAATTCCTTAATACTATTGCACCTTATTTCAGTAATTGTTGCATAACCTCAGGTGAATTAAATTTGAGAATACTGGTACGTGTCTAAAAACTTATATTTGCTACTGGAGTACCCCACCATTGTTTCAAGTCAAACAGCATTGTGAAAAGAGATATAATACCCATGATCTGGTTGCACAAGCTTAAGTTTGATAAGAAACCTTCCCCCATTTCACTTCTCTAACAATTGGAAAATTGCAGTTGTATAAATTTATAATACAACCCTCAATTATTGCATATACTCTCAGACTATCATATTTACCCAATGAGTTACAGTTTACTTTTTACCTGTGGTACTCCAAGCCAATCATCCGCTTGTTGCATAGCTTCACGTGCATTATCCACTGGTTTGGCAGAGTCCCAGATCTCCCAGTCAGGACATAAACCTGAAGAGAACAATGCTTTATTTTTTTTTAAAGTTACTTATGAGCAATGATACTACCCCTCCCAGGTACACAGCCATCTACTAGGATGAACATTACACCAGTTCACTTCAGTATATAACATGGCAATTCCATAATCTACAAATTAGCACTATGAGGGGGACAGTGCATTATTTGAAAATAACCTTGTAATGAACTCTACAAAATGGTGGGCAAGCTAACAATCTTGACAGCATATCCCTTGGACTTGCCAAAGAATCTCATTGGAAATCATCTTTCACCTCTTCAACTTAATAAAAAAAGTAGCCCAATAAGTGATCTATACCCATGGTAATGGTCTTGTACATGCCAAAACTAATATAGCAGGTACATAAATCGAAGCTGAGGACTGGCCCAATGTATTTCTGACCAGGGGCTGGTGCAGTGCATAGGTGAAGCATGTCCACACTGTCATTATGATTTTAATAAGTGATTCTGGGATTACGGGTATTGCTAGCAAGACTGGTATTTATTGCCCATCCCCAGTTGTCCTTAAGGTGGTGGGGAGCTGTCTTTTTGATGCAGCAATTTAGAAAACAGACTGATCAGCCCATTACTTTTTCATGACCTTCATTCCCAAGTACACAGTATGCAAATCATTCAAGGAGACCCAAAATCCACACATGTAGAACAAACTAGATTTAAATCTTGAGCACCTGGCAGAAGAGGTTATTACTGTTGACACCTCTGGATCCACACTTGCACTCAGTTTTTGATTTTGCTACATTGATTTGGGCAGGGGGGGGGGGTAGGTAGGTTCACCAGAACCTTTCCATATGGGTGGAAGAAAAAAGGTCAGGTTGTTTCTATGAATCTTTTCAGGGTCAGTTGAAAAGAGAATGTCTAATGCTCAGGAACAGGTCATGTGTTCTTTCTATCCACAATTGCTGACTCACATGAAGGGAAAAAAAGGGTGCTTAAAGAAAGTTCTAATATTCAAATCTGCACAGCATTGCTAGGGCTCAACATGGTTCTCACCAGGGGCACAGCTATCAACGAGAGCACCCAAGGCTTTTCCATCTTTCCAGTCTTGACTAAAGTTGGTGATTGGCAAATCAGGCAATTTATTCTGTATCCATCCCAATAGTCTCTGTTTGGGTGTCTGGTTCTTGGCATCATCAGCTCCCTCATCATCCCAAACTGGCATGGAAATAGAGTAGTGAAGAATCAAAGTCCATACGAGTCCTAGAATGAGTTTCAGATTCCCATCCACAATCGCTTTGCTGTCTGAAAAATAAAAAAAAATTACCACTTAAGCTTTGGGGAGAAAAAGGAAGTCAAATTTGTATATTTTCTACACAAGTGCCTTCATTCATTAAGGTACAACTATTGAAGTATGTGAAATTCAAAAGTAGTAAACAGTTAGGATATAGCAAACTTCAGCAGTATGCAGACCAGCGAAATGGGTAGTTAAATAGCAGATGAAATTTAACGCACAGTATGAGTGATTCATTTTGGAAGGATGGAGAGGCAATATAAACTAAAATGGTACAATTCTAAAGGGGGATGCAGGAACACCTGGGGATTTACATACAGAAACCTTCAAAAAAGTGGCAGGACAAGTTGAGAGGACTGTTAAGAGCATACAGGATCCTTGGCTTTGTAAAAAAAGGCAGAGTACAGAAGGATGTTATGCTAAAGCTTTATAAATCACTGGTTAGGCCTCAGCTGGAGTATTGTGTTCAATTCTGGGCACCACTCTTCAGGGAGGATGTTGAGGCCTTAGAGGGAGTGCAGGGGAGATGTACCAGAATTATACAAGAGATGAGGGACTTCAGTTGTGTGGAGACACTAGAAAAGCTGGAATTGTTCACTAGGCCAGGTTAAGGGGAAATAGAGGCATTCAAAATCATGAATGGTTACTGACCCCTCTGCTGCAGGAAACAGTTTCTCCTTATTTACTGTCAAAACCAGAGGGTATAGATTTAAAAAGGTAACTAGCAAAAGAGCCAGAGGCAAGATAAGGATAATGAAGTTTTATTTTACACAGCAAGTTATGATCTAGAATGCACTACCTGAAAAGTAGTGGCAGCAGATTCAATAGTGACTTTCAAAAAAAATGGTAATTACTTGAAGGGAGAAAATTGCAGGGCTACAGGGAAAGAGCTGGGGAGTGGGACTAAATTGGATAGCTCTTTCAAAGAGCTGGCACAGGCACGATGGGTCGAATGTCCATGTGCTTGAAGATCGATTCTAAAGCAAGTGATTTTTCTCCCCCCCACACACACACACTAGATAGACGGCTGAATTTTAAAAACCCTCAGGATGTGGTCAGTGCTGCCATTTATTGCGTATCTCTTGTTGCAGTTTAATACAAGTGAGTGGCTTGTTAGACCAATTTAGAGGTCAGTTAAGAGTCAAACATGTTTGGTGTGGGGCTGGAGTCACAGACCTGATCATGTAAGCATAGCCTGTTTCCTTTCCTAAACACATTAGTGAGCCAGTTGCATTTTTATTAATGCTGACAGCTTTGTCATTTTTAACCAATACCAAATTTCTTTAAAAAACTGAATTCATTGTCTGGTCCTCTGAATTACTAGTCCAGTAATTTAACCATTACAGAACCACACCCAATATTGTTAGCAACATTAACAGTAGCACAGCATGGTCAATTATTCAATCTCCTGCACTGAAAGAACACTGGCCTGTTTCCTCTTAGGCAAATTGTCACTAGTAAACACTTATTGAAAACTACACTTGCAAGAGGGCTTAAATTGGACAGCTTAGCACTGTGTACAGTCAAATATTCACTAAATTTTGTAGTGAAAGACCAAATTCCATGCATGTAGAACCTGTTAACTGAATTGCTTATGCACAAGTTCCCTTTTCCCTAAAAAAGGAATTTAAAGACTGCAATCATGGATAATTTAAAAAGCAAATGCAGCATTTACCTATAAAAGTGAGTGCACTTCAAAAAGCAATTCATGGGTTGTGACACTTTCAAACAATAGAAAATAATTGACCACTCCCATCCTGATTGATCAAACCCTTTGAATTCCTTAGTCCTACATCACAATTCATTACATTGTTCCATCAAAAGGCAAGAACTCCTTACAAGGAGAAACTAATTGGACATACAACTTAATAAGTTCAGTTGTTAAGCTGATTTCCTTACTAATGAGTTATTTTTCTGTTGGGCTAATCAGTATAACTCCCCATTTCATATCAAAAATTTCTCATTGCATATAATTGCTGCTCCACCAAACGAAATATAAAGTCAGTCAGTCGTTTGTGCTGTACCATTCAGCACCAGCTGATTCCCCACATGCTACAGAAGCCTTAATTAAAAAAGATAACATTTTCCCTTTTGCAGGACAAACTGGTCCATGCACCCAATGATTACAATCAAACTTGGGAACCAGTATGCAATGGCATAGCTCCAATTAATTTAATTAAACAGGTGGTTACTTCATATTGAAATCTGATCACACACACAAGGATCAGTCTCAGTTCAAAAAAGTGCTCACCGTCTTAGAATTGCTGAGTAGTTGTCCATTTGTAGCTCTTAAATTGTAATATCTAAGAATCATACTTCCCTGTTTAACAAAGGCTGAAAGCTATTCAAGGACAAAATCAATACTGGTATATAAGCACACTTTAAGCCAGTCTGATTAACCCTTTAAGGCAACAAGAATTCATCTAACAATAAAGCCAGAAGTTAATGTAGCTTTCCTTAAGACAATAAATGGGGGTTAAGTCACAAGATGTGACAAATTAAACCGAACTTGAAATTTGGCATTATTTAATCTTTATATTTTGTAATCATTCTAATTAGTTACCAGCTGCATTATTTTGTTTCTCAACTTAAACAATGACTAATTTGAAACCTCTGAATGGACTACTGTTATTTCAAGTTTGGAAAGAGATTGAATAAAGTCTTGCAGTTAAAACAATGTTTATTTAAACATATCCTTTTATTAACACCAAGCACTGACATGAGTTGGAAAACAACATTTTAGTCCAGCATTTCAGATCTTGCATTGAGAAAAAAATTATCCTAAAGTGTGCACAATAGAAGAGCTGTGCTCCTAGATTACATGAAAGTTTTGTGTAAACAGGGAAAAAACCCATCTGTAGCAGGTAAGAGTTTCAACACAAATTTACTGCACCCACCAAGGAGATATTGAACTTCAATCCGAATCACTTACAATCTGCACCCTTCTACTTCCATACCCCAGCACAAACCTCCACTTTCCCCATTTTAAATTTTTGTTTGCTCAATGTGGGTGATGCTGATAAACCCATACCCTTTATAACCCTAGTTGCCTGGCCCGGAGGTAGTTGCGGTGGGCCTTCTCCTGGAACTGCAACTCCATGGGTTAATTGTGCTAGGTAGGGAATTGTAGGGTTTTTAAACCCAGCATCAAAAAGGAACAGTGTGTCCAAGATAACATTGTTGGCAATTTGGAGAACACAGGTGATTGCACTCCCACGATATTAATACTCGTCCTTCATGGTGGAGGTCACAGAGTTGGTGTTTGATGCAAGCTTCACAAGTTGCTGCAGTGCACCCAGTAGATCATACATACCATAACCAAAGCATACTAATGATCAACAGGAAGGGCATGGTGTCCAGTAGCGGGGATGGCCATCAAGCTAACTGCTGTGTCCTGGACAGTGTTGAGCTTTGTGTCATTGCTTGGAGTGGTGCAGTTGCAAACAGTGAGCATTCATCACTCCTGACTTGGTTTGTAGACAGTGGTGAGGTATTATGGGGTCAATTTGTTGGAGTTTTCCAGCCTCTGTCCTACTATTGTAGCCATGGTGTTAATTTGCTGGTCAATATAGTGACCAAGGATGTTTACAATGGGGGACTTGAGTGACATTAAGAGATCTGGGAAAGTTGCTGGGCCTTTTTGTTAGAGATAGTAATTACCTGCCATTCATTAGCCCAAGCCTGGATGTTATCCAAATTCTGCTTAGGGTAGCATAGGCTGCTTCATTAGAAGAATTATGGATGGAGCTGAACACTCACTACACAAACCATTTCACTCCTGACTATTGCAAAAGAGGGAAGGCCATTGATTAAGCAATTGAAGATTGCAGTTTGCTAGGGCTCCCTACTTGCCCAAATGCTGCAGTGATGTCAAACGCAGCTATCCTCACCTCTTGCATTCATGTCCAGATCAAGGCTGAACAGCAGCAAATCTGACTCATGAGCAACATCAAGAGATCTGCTGGATCATAACTGAATTTGAATAAAAGGATTTATTTTTGAAAAATAAAATTTAATATAGGCAAAAATGGTACATTCTGATATGATCAAGTTCAAACCCATGATGAATAGTAAAGTTTCAACATAAAACATTTGAGTTTGGTGGTTTATGGAGGGAGGGCAGGGGAAGCTAGGTTTCACACAAGACCTCTCCAGCCTCATCCAGTCAAAATGTTGGTGGGTTTGGGGAGGGGGACACAAATTATCCAAGCCTTTCATACATCCTGCAGCTTATTTCAGAGCAGGATTGGCAGAAGTTAAGGCAACTGAACAGCAACTGTGCTTATTGCACCAGATCCCTGTAGAGCTTGAACAATGAAGTGCCCAGTAAATCTATGCTGAAATAGAAATGCACTGCATACATGAGAACTAATCTGGTCAAGTCCTTGCTGAGCACAATTTGTTGTGCCAAATGTCCAAATCTGTGGAGTACAGTAACACCAGGATGAAGATGCTCATTTTGGGAGTTAAAATGTAATGTCATTAATTGTTCTGGCATTCAGCCACTTAATGCAGGCTGAGGCCACTTACAAACCCAGCTGTTAGGCCTAAAACAAGTACAGTTAAAAATCAAATCTGATCCCACTTAAAAAACAGGATGGGCTTGGTTTTATTTTTAACTGCAAACAAAAAGCACTAGAGTTGGTGCACACCCAGCCCAGTAAGGCTTAACTACAAATGGGCACAGCCTTCATGTTAACCTGTTCTACTTCTGAAGCTTCGGTTCCTAACTTAATGCAATGAAACTTAACTGAAGCCAGTTAGGTCATGCACCAATTAACATTTTAATGTAGAATATTCAGTTTAAAAAAAGCACTGTCATTTTAGCAGAAAGCTTCATTGATGCCTTCCAAGTACCAGACACTAATCTTAAACCACACATTTGCCAAGAACAAGTCCAAAATCACTTCTATAGATCATGCAAGGCATTTAACAACCAAACTCAATCCATGTTGGATAGAAGATGGTGAAAAGAAATCTCCATCAACTGATTAGCAAATACAACAGGATGCCATTTTACTGTAAAAGCAAATCTGTGAATGACAAGTTAAAGAAGCATCAATTTTGAAGTAAAAGGCTACCTATCCCATCAAGCCAGTTGTCCCTGGGCCATAAATCTAACTCATCAACTCCACTTATTTCAAATCACAGGTTTTGTATTAAAAAAATTCACAATGTCCAAAAGCACTTGACAGCCATTGAAGTACTTTTGAAGGTCAATCACTTGTAATGTAGGAAATGCAGCAACCAATTTGCAACAAGGTTCCACTAAGTGAAATAGTGACCAGATAATCTCTCTTCAGGTGATGGTGGTTGAGGGATAAATATTGGCCAGGACACCAGGTAGAATTTCCCTTCCAAATTGTGCCATGGGATAATTTGAGATACCGTGTCGGAGGCTGGGTATTCTGCAGCAAGTGACTCACCTCCCGACTCCCCAAAGCCTTTCCACCATCTACAAGGCACAAGTCAGGAGTGTGATGGAATACTCTCCACTTGCATGGATGAGTGCAGCTCCAACAACACTCGAAGCTCGACACCATCCAGGACAAAGCAGCCCGCTTGATTGGCACCCCATCCACCACCCTAAACATTCACTCCCTTCACCACCGGCATACTGTGGCTGCAGTGTGTACCATCCACAGGATGCACTGCAGCAACTCGCCAAGGCTTCTTCGACAGCACCTCCCAAACCCGCGACCTCTGCCACCTAGAAGGACAAGAGCAGCAGGCACATGGGACCACCTACACGTTCCCCTCCAAGTCACTACCCCAACTTGGAAATATATAGCCGTTCCTTCATAGTCGCTGGATCAAAATCCTGGAACTCCCTTCCCAACAGCACTGTGGGAGAACCTTTGCCACACAGACTGCAGTAGTTCACCACCACCTGAAGGGCAATTAGGGATGGGCAATAAATGCTGGCCTCATTAGCAAGGCCCACATCCCATGAATGAATAAAAAACCCAGATAGAGCCTTAGTTTAATGCCTCTTCTGAAAGCCAGCACCTCCAGCAGTGCAGCATTCCCTCTGAAGCCTAGATTATGTGCTCAAATCTCAGATGGATCCCTGGTCAGTTACTACCTATTGCCCAATATGTTTCCTTCCTAAAAGCAGCACAGACAACTTTACTCCATGGGGTATTTGACATGTCTTTACATCACCCTGTAACTCCATTCCTAGATGTTTATGACCATCTCTTTTAAAAAAGGAGTCAAATCAATTGAGCATAAACCACTCTACCTCAAAAGTCTGAGTGATGGCTTCCTCCCAACCTTTCCTCAAAGTTGAACTATATTCTCTTCATAAACATACAATCCCAGGTTCAGAAATCCTCAACTCATCCTTTTGGTGGTAGGGTGCCCAGTGCCCAAAACAGAACAATCCCAAATGTAGCTTAATGTTTGCGCTATACAAATAAGGTTTGATCTTTATACAGCCATAAGACAAAATGCAGAGGCAGGCCCATCTTAACTCATGCTTCCAGAAAGACCCCACAGTTTCTTCAACATGCACCAAATCAAAGCATCCAATTTTTTCTTAAGTGACTGAAATTTTCACTTCTACTACCCTACCTCGAAGTCCATTTCATGTATTCACCAGTTATATCCACTTAAATATTTTCTAATTGCCAAGCTCTCAACTGCCCCTCCGGTTTGGCATCTACAATGTGACCAATTTGCATTTACTGTAATTAAAAGCAAGTGTTGAACACCAATTTGTAGAAAATCCCCACTCATGCATCTTCCACTCAAATATCCCTTAAGCATCCCTGCTTTCTACTGTTAAGCCAATCTTAGGCCATTCCCAAATTCTACAACAAACCCCACTGCTTTCACAAGGGACTTTGTCAAATGCCTTTGGAAGTCTGGATGCACCAAGCCACAAGTCTTTCAAGATATTGCTTCTTCAAAGCCAGTGGCTGGTTTAGAATGGGACAAATTCTCCAGAGACATCTGGTATTTGCTTAGCTTTCAGTAATCATTAGTTTTTCCAAGATCTGGTACATAAAGCTATCAGTTTAAAAAACAGCTGATGTTGGGTAAATGTTGTATCTGCTAATTTGCACTGCACCTCCTGATATGCAACAAAAAGTAGTGATACCTATTCCTAAAGTGGTTGGAAAACTTACTTTATAACTTGTTTAACTTGAAGATAATGGTTTACTTCTCAATGCCTTCTAACTCAACTTCCCAACAAAAGAGGCATGTCAGTACTGGATTAAATCTTGATATACATCCACAAAATACACAGTCTGTTTTTGGTGACCCAATTATTTTTTGGCAACATACTCTCACGTTTAGTAAAAATTAATCATTCGTGAAGTGCCTTGGCACGTTTCACTACGTTAAGGCAATAGACAAATGCAAGTTGATCATACTATGTCAGCCCCAAAAAGGTTAATTTTTGTTGGGGACAAGCTCCATCAGGTTCTAAAGTTTAGAAGACAATTTTTTTTTTACAAAACCCCCACATCAAGGAAATTAATTTCACTAATTTAAAAAGTTGTATATTTTCAGGATATGGGCAATATCAACATTTATTGCCCATCCCTCATTGACTTGGAAGAGGTGGGCCTTCTCAATCTGCTGCAGGCCATATACTGAAGGTGCTCCCACAATGCTGTTAGATAGGGAGTTCCACAATTTTGATCCAGGTGCTAAGGAAAGCCAATATAGATCCAAGCCAGGTTGGAGATGATGTGATCCCATGCACCTGCTGCCCTTGTCCTTCCAGGTGGTGGTTTGGGAGGTGCTGTAAAAGCCTGGTGACTATAATGTAAGGGAATTAGGGGTTACAGGGAGCAGGTAGGAAATTGGATATGAATTTAGATTTGAGGTTAGGATCAGATCAGCCATGATCTTATTGAATGGTGGAGCAGGCTCAAGGGGCCAATTGGCCTACTCCTGCTCCTATTTCTTCTTATGTTCTTATTATACATAGAATTTAATAGTACACAAGTACAGTAAATTCAGAATACAGCCTGATGCTGACTTTAGATTAAAAGCTAGAAACTTCACAATTTCATATAACCCAGTTTAAAACTTCACAACTAGATACTTGGATTTAAAATTAAATTTATGGGGATATGAACTGTACAATGGACTCTAGTTTTATGTACCATGCATAAAACCTGTAAATGTTTTCTTCAGACCGGGTCTCAAGTGCATCACTATGCTTAGCAAATTAAGTCCCAACTCCAAGAACCACTCTGCTGCAATTTCCACACAGCATTTTCTTCCTGACTGCTGGAGAACAAAGGAGACATTTCATATTTAACTTGGGAGTAATTAAACCAAATTAGCTTTGAAAAACATTTTACCATGAATTCTTAATTTGATGTAATTGCATCAGGACAGAAAGATGTCAAACTTCTATAATTTTGAAATTCAATGGAATTAGCATCACAACATAATTCATTGCAGCCAGGGTCATTCCCAAAAAAAAGCTCTACTTAGTTTTTTTTAAAAAAAAGACTGGAAAGAATGGGGAATAATTGGAGGTAGTGACAGCAACCTTCAAGAAAAACTAATGACTAGTCGCTTTTATCTTAGTCACGTCCATTGTGACCCACTTTTTTTTTAAAAAGGGATCAGGTGAAGTCTAAATGGATTTCAAGGAAGCAAATCATGAAGGGTTAGAAACCCCATAGTTTCATGATAGTGAAAAAGGATGAAGTGACAAGTTTCTAGAGAAACCCTTCATAACCAAAAATTAGGTAGACTTGCTCCACAAAACAATCCCCCCACCCACATTGAAAATAGTCAGGAGTAGGCAAGATCATGGACATAGTTCACAATAGCAAAAGACATCAAGTCGATAGCAAGAGAGTCAGTATGACACCATAACAGACAAGCACTATTAGGGTTTCTAAAGAAACTTTAAATGGGAGCTTTTCAGTAAGAACATGGAGATCATAGACCAGACTAAACTGTTAGCTAGTTTAAAAGCTTAAGTTTCTGTTCAGCCAGCCATGAAATTTAATATTTCTACAAACAGATTTGTGGAAGAACACAAGTCCTGATGTACCAAGCATTCCAGTACTTCACTGCACATCTGCCATGTTTTCCTTTGCATACCAAAATGTTTAGCAAATACTGCCCAACTTAGTGCAAGTGAAAAATACAGTAGAATGGAACTATAAACTTAATGTTAAAACAATGATCCTATTTAATGCAGCTTTTCCACTCAAGTGAATATGGAATCTTATGCAACAGCTGAGCAGCATGCAGTCTCTTACTTTCCCCATTTCTCAAATCTGAAGATATTTAAACAGGTAAACATTCAGCTAAATTACATGCTACATCCTAAACTTCACAAATGCCTTAATGCAAGCCCAAAGTAATCAAATGTTGTTGCAATATGTGCCAATCTTTTGTACCATTTCTATGGTATCTAGACTTTAAAAATATGCAATTTTTTCACATGCTAAGCACAAGAATTTCAGAAATGCAGAATTGGACCATTTGAGTCCAATGATAAATTGTTTTTCATCTGTGCAAGGGATGTCTTTAGGGACATATGGGGCACTAACATTCCTTTAAAAACTAATTGTCCCAGCAGTTCAAGAATGCTCTTAAGAGTATGTAGCTACAGTGGAATATGAAGCAAACTCTAGTAAACAAAAATGTTAATTAAGTTTACCCTCCAGATTTAATACAAGTGCACAAAATTTCCAATAATGGATCTACTTGCAGGTTCAACTACATAAATTAGACTGGGCATTAATTGGACAGGATACATCACCAATTCCACTAGAATGAACTCAGTCTGTCATTATTAATGAAGGCTGTTTATAGTACCTGGAGTGCTTTGATCAATTTTAATTACTGACCCAGCTGCAGACAATTAGAAGTTCAGAATGGTACAAGCATTCCACCAAATTGGTTTTGTCACATCCTACAAATCTTTAGAATCTTAGCAATCGGGCCATGCAACATCTGTTTTTTTAAAAAAAGCCTCAATGCTTAAGAGTCTGGTTACAGCTTTTACAAAGCTTATTAACTGTGCCAATTGAACAGTGGTAGACTAACTGAATGGTGTTTAACTAGTCTATAGGTACATCTACAGAAAAGCGAAGTTAATGGTTATATAGTTCAAAGTTGCCAGGTACATTGCTTTCCCCTCCCCAAATAGGTTTGAGCCAACATCTGAGATACATTTTGGCAGGAAGAACAAGGAGAGGCAATATAAACTAGAGGCACAATTCTAAAAAGGGGTACAGGAATAGAGATCGGGGGGGGGGGGGGGCAGTATATGTGCACAAGTCATTGAAAGTGGCAGGACTGGTTGAGAAATTGGCTAAAAAGCATACGGGATCCTGGGCTCCATAAATAGATGCTTAGAGTACAAAAACAAGGCAATCATGATGAACCTTCATAAAACACTGGTTCAGTCACAACTGGAGTATTGTCCAGTTCTGGGCACTGAAGGCCTTAGGAGAAGATGCAGAAAAGAGATTTACTAGAATGATTCCAGGGATGAGGAAATTTAGCTATGTCGATAGACTGAAGTGGGGGTTGTTCTCCTTGGAACAGATGGTTGAGGAGCGATTTGATAGAGGTATTCAAAACAAAAGGGTCTAGACAGAAGAGGGGGAAATTGTGTTGGCAGAAAAATCTATGTCCTCTGGTTCTTGACCTAAGCTGATTGGCAAAAGAACCAAAGGTAACACGATGGGCCGAAGGGCCTCTATCCGTGCTGTATAACTGAGTAAAAAAAACTTGCAGGGCTACAGGGATAGCTGGATTGCTCTTGCAAACAGCTGGCATTGATTCGATGGCCTCCTTCTGTGCTGTAACCTTCATGATTCTAATGCCAAAACCTAACAGTCATTTTCTTTAGTTCAATTGTGAACATATTGGAGGAGTAGAATTCCAGTCAGAAGCAGATTTGACTTGAGGTACCAGGTTACTAAGGTTGTGGTTTTAAATTGCACAAGTGGCCTTTCAAAAAACAATTAAGACAGGTTGCAATTCAACAGTTTTGTAAACATTAACAGTCAATAAGCCTCATTTGTAGTTTTTTTTGGGGGGTGGTGGTGGAGGACAAAAAAAAAATGCGAGAAGGGGAAACTGATTGAGAACACTAATCAGTCCTATGACTAAATTAGAATAGAGCCTCACTTGTGCATCAGTCTGTAGTTAACAACTAGACATCCTGCCATTGTTTGCACTGTGTTCCAAAGTTCAAACTTTGGCTCAGCTTTTCATGCTATGTGCAGATAGATCACTACATATGGTAAACACTACTGGAACAAAAACAGAAAATGCTGGAAGCACAGGCAGCATCTGTGGAAATAGGAGAGTTGATTTCAAGTGTGGACCCTTTCCCACACCCAAAATGTGAACTCCTCAGTTTGCTCCATAGGTGCTGCTTGACTCACCATTTCTAGCATTCTGTTTTTGTCTCAGACTTCAAGTATCTCCAGCTTTTGTTCAGTACAAGCCAAATCTCAAACCAATAGCCTTGATCACATCACTCCTGAATAAAGCAATTTCTTCCTCCCAACTGATTAAATCAATTTAGTTGTGACCAAAAAAAAACTTGTGTACGGTTCAAATCAACTGATGCTGAGCAATTGAGTCCCACTGATCAGACGATAAATCAAACCTTGAACTACTCAAAGTTGACAACTTGCATATTCCCCAAAATTGGGACCAGGAAGCAGTTCTCTGCTGGGAGGGGTGCATTGCAGGATATACGTGGAGGGTCCCAAATGTTCTAAGTGCACAGGCCCCCCTCAATGCCAGCCTACAGCAGAACCTGTATAACTTAAAGGTTTAGCCTCAAGTGCCAGGTAATGCATCTGTATGGTACAATGGAATACTTACCATTTGTCTGGACAGGTACAGCCTGCAATGACATTCAAGACACTGGACATCATTCAAGAGAATAGTTTGCTTAATCATTTCCCTGCCATTTGGGCTCAATATCCACCCCCTTCATCACTGTTGCAACTCACCAAGGGTAATTTCAACAGTATTTCCTTCCTTTACAATATCTTAGAATTCCTTAATACTAACAGGAACACCATCACAAGAGTATGGGAATAGTCAAGTATGGAGGTGACAAAGCAATGGAAGAAAATTACAGCAGCAGATAGGCAGAAGTAGGGGTGGGAACAGATGATACTGATGTGGCAGTAGGCAGTCTGTGTTAGAGAATATGGGGTTTGAAACTCAGCTTGGGGCCAAATAAGACAGTGGGTGCAAACAGTCTGATTCAGCCCAAGATAGCAGCTGGGAAGGAGGACTGAATCTGTGGCAAGGATATGGCATTTATGGCAGGGGCCAAAGATAATGCTTTGGTCTTCTGTATGTTTAGCTGGAGGAAATTGCAGATCATCCAAGAGTGCACGTTGGACAAGCAGTCTAACAGAAGCCTGGGGGCGGGGGGTGGCGGATGGAGTAGAACTGGGTGTCCTCAGCATACATATGGAGGTTGACCCAATGTCAGCAGATGTCATTGCAAAAGGATGGCATGTAGATGAGGAAATCAAACTTAGGCATAGTTAACTCCCAGGCATAAACTGGGTGGTAAACCCCCAGACAATTCCTGGACAAAAAGATACGGTGAAGGGTTAAGTATCCATCTGGTGCTCATGATGGATATTCTTTCCCTAGTGCTGGTCTACAAGCCATCAGAATATAGTACAGGCTTGCTGATAGCAATAGTTTTTTAAAAAAAGAATCTAGTTATGCAAATATCACAATAGGCTATACCATTCTGACATTGAGAGCACATTTACACAGTGCCAGTGACAGACCAGGAGAGCACTTATTTAATCTGACGGAGTAAATGCAAAACCTTCCTACCTAATTTCAACTTTCCAAGTAAACAAAAAAAGGGCAGACTTGTGAACTTGAGCACTAACTATAAAATCTACACCACAGGAGGCCACCATTCAGTCCATGTCAGTTCTTTGCTAGGAGCAATCTGAAAAGTGAGTCCTACTGCCCTGCATCTCTGCCATAAGGAATAGTTGAGACAGAGATTATTGCTGCATAAATATCTGAAGCAAAGGATTTGATACTTCAAATTTCTAACCTCTCTTCAGTGACTTACATTGACAATCTCTTGTGACCAACTCCCTAGGAGAAAAAGACAGTCTTGCAAAACTTGTTTAAAAACATTTAAATCTCCACCTCCTCCAATAGAAATAAGCCAAGCATCCCTAGTCTACCATAACTGGACTTTCTCCATTCCTAGCACTCTGAATTCTACATTAAATCTATAGAGCACATATCCTATGAAAGGGTGCCCAAAACTGGCATAACTAATGCCTTGTACAGATTACAATACTCTTGTACCCTATGCCCCTATTGGTAGAACACAAAATGCTGTTGGTTTTTAGTGTCTATCTAGCTGCACTTCCAGAAAATTAAGTTTATGAACCAGAGATGACTGCTCATCCACACTATTTAGCATCTATTAAAATCTACTCCATTCAGGGCTAACCATTATTTCTGTGCATCTGGCACAGCAACTTCTGGTGACTGCACGTGCACAAACATGAACATCTAGAAGCTGCTGTAGATGCGACCCTCCTCCATAAACTCTGCGAGAATGACATCTTGCTGGCTGGCTATTCAAATGAATGGAATAGAGTAAAGTTCCTGCACTGACCTGATGGATGCGAGCTAATCTCACCAAAAACATACATGATTTCATTTCAAGTCAAGCACACTTAACGGAGTGGTAAATCATAATGACTGCCAAACCACCCCTCTGGCACTGAATTAACTTCTACAAGTGTGAAGTCTCATTCCTTCAGATTTTAATTGTGGGACTTAAATAATTTTATCTTACTTCAATATTTCTTACTGTCTTTTGCTTTCTGTACCTGATTTGACATAGAATTCACTATTCTATCTTACACTTCATGGTTCTGACACTGCTGCTTTTAACATGCAGCAATTTGATTGGCTATGGGAATACACAGCTGCTTGCTGTTTACAGAACCCTGGGAGAGGGCACCATGTTGATTGAGGGCCCCATGGAGGAGCAACTTGCCGTGCAAAAGCCCATGGAAAGTCTATGGCAAGTGCCATTCACGGCTCAGAAAAATCCAGCCCAATGTAGTCACCTTGTAGGTGTTCCACTGTATTTTCTGTTCTGACATTTCCATTGGAAACTAGTCTTTTCCCAGTGTGCAGAAAATCACTAATAAAACAATTCAGCATGTCCAAACTGTAAATTGAAGCTTTAATGTTGTTCAGAGCACTGGATTCAAACAATACTGGCTATGTGCTATCTGGAACAGCAAAGTTCGAGTCACTGGTTTCCTTTTTTAAAAAAAAAATTGAACGGTGTCAGTTTAAAAACCATTGACCTGTGCTCAACATTTGAGTCTTGCTAGTGTACCTGCCTCAGTTACACTTTGCTCCATTCACTAGTGGAAGTAAAAGCCTATGGAACAATCAGTGTAGGATGGAAAATGTGACAGGAGAATTCTATTCATGTGTGAACTGAGCCCCATCAGTTTTTTTCCTCACAACCAAGACTAAAAGTACAACTTTTCTTTAAAATACCTTTAATATTCATTACCAAGTTGTGGTTCAGTAACATGCCTTGTAAATAAGATCATATATTATACCACTTCAATTACTATAGAACCAAAAGTAATATTATTTGGGAGCGATCGTGGCAAGATGGAAAAATCCTGGAGCTTGAGCCAAGGGTTTCCATTTCGGAACAATATAAACACGTTCTAAAAAAATCTTGAACCAATTATGCCCCATACTATGATCGAACACTCCTTAACTGCAAGGGGCACAAAGTAATAGTAGCTTTGTGATTTTTCACTTCAAATCCAGATGCTAGGCAACATGTTTACATTCAAGGCATAAACAATTAGTTTGAATGGATGAAGTAATGATTTTTGGTATAGCCCTAGTGAAAATTTCAAAACAATTGTTTAAGTTTAATAGCTGCATGTAGAAAGGTTAAGAGTTGCCAGGTGGTCTCAGTCATACATACAAAATCTGCTTTGTTGTATAGGTATACACACCCTGCTTCAAAACAATACCAGCTACTGACTTCTGGCTCACAAATGAAAATATCAACTTCATTGCTCAACTAACACTTTTCTATTCATGTGGCATAGGTCTATACCTTAAAGGCTCTTGACTTAAAAAAGACAGGCCAGTTATCCTACATTGATAGTGACTCAAATGAATAAAGCATGCCTTGGCTGCCACATCACTGCTTAGTAGTTGCAAACTAGCAGATGTACTGATTGCAGCAATGGGGATGTGGCAATCCTCTGATTTGTATATAGTTTCTCCACTAATCTAGGACAGAAGATCCTTCAAAAAACAGAACTCTAAACTGCTCAAGGAGTAAAGTGAACCATTGCAGGAAGAAACCAGGAAAACAATGCAATGGTTAGAACTTTGTTTTTGTTGCACTCAATGCAACTAATCCAGTAAAAATGAAATTTTCCATTCTTTGGTTAAAAAAGTTAGTGCTGCATCCTGTGATAGTTGAAGCATGTACTGAATGAACAGTACAAATTATGCAACTGAGTGTGACTTCAAGAATGTTAAGCTATTAGGAATCATATCTTCCTCCCCACTTGCTTCCACCCAGTAATGAGACTGCAGTGTACCCTGGTACAAATTTTGGAAACATTTCTGGGTTTAAGGGTAGCTACGGCAATGTGCAGGACCATATTTATTAAACATTCCCTCAAGATTATGGATCTGTTAATTGAACCTTCAAATAGGACTATTGGAAACATAAGCCAGAGTTCTCAATATGAATACTAAGTCCTATTCCTTGAACCCAGATACACAAACTATTTAGCTAACCATTTACAGCCAAAAGCAAAATTAGTGGAAAACTTATCCAACTTCTCAAGTGGATTTATAAGAATTACAGATTACAAACTGTGGGTCATACAGATTCAAAACTGATTGTTTACATGTGTGCATGTTCTGAGAGATGGAGGGAAATGTGAAAGAGGAAAGGGTTGTCAATACATCTGATCCAAACAAATGTTTTAAAAAAGTTACCATCTGCACCTCTTCGGTAATCAAATCATGCCTGTAGGAGGTTTGCCATCAAATTTAGAAGATTTAGAGAGTCTTCCATGCTTGTCAAACTAGAATAGATCTTAGGTGTACTTTGAAACTCCTAAAAGATGAATCACTTCACTAGCTTGGTAGTTGAAAGCAGTCTGTATGCAATATTATAAAGTTAAGTATTTCATTGTGCTTTCATCCTTCAGATACACCTCAGCTATTTAAAAAAGTGACTAGAGGGCTGTTAAGGCAGTGCACAAGCTATACTGGTTGCAGAAGTTATGGGGGAATTTTCAAAACATTCTATCCTCCATCTACAAAAAAAAGTTTCAAAAGCTAAATTATGGAGCTACAAGTATAACTAAATGTGGGGGGGCGGGGGGGGGGGGAGAAGGAGAAGGGAAGAGCAACAGCCCCTGAACATTATCTGATGCTCATGGAATAGCTGACACTACTTTGAAGTAAGAGCTGCTTGATCTGATGCAGTCCACATTAGTCATGCAATAGCACCAGTTACTACATGAATCTACAAACATGCAAGGTTTGCAGTGCATGCAATGATAAAGACAAAGATCTTGATTTCAACATTGGTCAGTGCTGGACTAAAACCATACCACATTACTGAATATATTTAAAAAGAGGCATTGTGCAGTGCTCACTACATGCCTTTTAAAAAGACCACACATGCACACCACATTTAGAAAGTTATAGAACACATTGAAACTTAAATTCTTTTCAATTGGGTGTAACATCTGGTTGTTGCTGGGTCAGGTGCATCTGGTCATTAAGCAGGTTGCTTTAAAAAAAAATCACAATAGCATGCAGCTCCAAAAAGCTAGTATCAAGACAGCAAAAGTCAGGAGGACAAATTTCTAAATGAGAGAAATATAAATAGCAAATAATTCTAATGCTACCATTGATGAAGATTTGTATTGTTAGAGTTTGATGCAACAAACCATGAAACAAATTAGCATATCTAAAATGCTAATACATTTAGCAGAACCTACTAAACCAAGATTCACACAGCTGAAAGTGGATTGAGTTTTTTTTAAAAAGGCAGGTTAAAAACCCTCAGGAAAATGCAGTGAGAAACTCTAAATCATGGGTTCAAAGTCATTACTTTAAAATCTTCTGACCTGGATTACAGTTCTTAAAAATCCTTCCTCCCCACACTTCAGACAGTTAAGATGCTAAGTAATGCCAATGTTATATGGTGTTAGTGTCATGCTGCCAGCTCCTGACAGGCAACAAACACCAAAGATTCTGATTTGCAAGGGGTGGCAATGGAAGGGACCCATTTTTTTTAAAAACTGATAATTTCAGTTACCAGTCTGAAGCTCCAAGAGACTGGTGCATCACCATCATAGCACTAACTACAACAGCAGCTATAATAGCCATTTGCTTTGGCACAAAATTTAGAGAGATCATAAAATTAACACTTCATGTGTCTGAACACAGCAAGGGACAAGAGTGCAGGTCAATTGATTTAGTTCTGAAATCAATTTAACTGAAAAATTCCTTTTGCTCAGGTAGCTTTTAGTTAATTTCTTCCCTCCACAAGATGGAAAAGCTATTTCTGGTATCCATGGTGAATAAATCTCAACTACAGTAGTTCTTTTGTAGTACCTCCTCTAAGACTAGCAGACCATTTCCACAAATAAACTTCTCCATTAATCATCCAACAAAAACAGCTTCCTACTGTAACTTT
Organism: Heptranchias perlo; assembly: GCF_035084215.1. Lineage (NCBI taxonomy): Eukaryota > Metazoa > Chordata > Chondrichthyes > Hexanchiformes > Hexanchidae > Heptranchias > Heptranchias perlo. The sequence goes on along the minus strand of NC_090341.1, from coordinate 27,382,276 downwards.
CACCCACACTTATTCTGCATATGCTAGAGGGGATGTTCTAACTATTGCACGGATCTAGGATATTTTGGGTCAATTTAGATTTATTTTAGTGTATGAAACTAACCAGTCCATTTCTGGCAGAGACATCCACTATTGGTTGGACAGAAAAACTTAGCATCAAGATCAAGTAATTTAACTCTTCCCACACGATCAAGACACAAGGCATAGATGGAGTGGAAGAGGAAGTTACTTCCTGAAACAGGAAAAGTTTGCACTGTTTCCAGCATTGTATAAAACCAGATAGAGATCTGCTAGCTTTGAATTTTAACAGCAATTTGTTTATAAAGAGCAATGATGCAACAAGGTCATTGCACATGGCTATCAATGCACTCCAGGTCTTGTTTAGATCTAGTCTCCCTTGCATAACTGGACAAGTGGTCTTTTAAAAGGTCATCTACATCCATGCTGCACCTCCCCAACTTTGATGCATTTAAGCTTTTAAAAAAGCTGAAGTCCTACTCAGCTCACATCAAGTCTTCAGGCTAATTGCCAACAGAAAGTTTGCCCAATTAGCTGAAGCAACACATCAGAATGTTTACAGCTACAATACAACCCACATTTTGCCACCAAGAATGAAGAGTACAATCCTGGACAAGTGCAGAAGCCAGAGTGTTTCAAATAAATTCTATTATTGAACATAGTTTAAAAATAGAGTGAAACAAAATATAGGATCAATTCTCCATTCCCCTGCTTAAAAGAGAGTCTGGGTTTAAGAAAAGTTATCCTGAAAGAATGGAAGTTACTACAGTTGGCAGGGCTTGATTTTGGCCCATAATATTACTGCCAACCATTTGACAAAAGCAGCTGTGAGAGTGAAGCCCTTTGTACCTAGCTAATGCATTCCATGCTAGTGAAGTAATTTTTCCTGCAAGTGGGAAATAAAAGCACTAGGTAGCAAGAGTGGACATGCAATCTAACTCCTTGCAATTCATTCTCCACCCAGAGACTTGAGAAATATTGGCTGTCAGGGGTCAAACCTTCACATGGATACACCATAATCAGTACAGATAGCATGTTTAACAACTTCTTGAACATAGAAAAACATCAAGGTGCTACACAGGTTGAAACAAAAAAATGGGCACTGAGTCAAAGGAGGAAGTGCTTAAAAGCTTGGTTTTATGGGCAGTCTTTGAGGGAGGAGGCAGAGGAGTTTAGGGAGGGAATTCCAGAGTGTGGGCCCTGTAGAGCTGAAGGCATGGTCGCCAATGGTAAAGGTTGGGTTGAAGGCAGGGGGAAAAAAAAGTGCACAAGAGGCCAGGGTTAGAGGGCTGGAGATTAGTGATAGGATGGGTAAGGTCATGAAGGGATTTGATCATGATGAGCATTTTAAATTGGAGGCAGTGAGGAAGCTGGAGCCAATGTAGGTTAGAAGTGACAGGAGTGATGTGAGCAAGATACAATTAGCTGAAGTTTACAGGACATGCAGGATGTAAGGGCAGCCAAGAGAGCATTGGAATAGTCAAGTCTGATGGTGACAGGACTGGATGAGTGTTTCAGCAGTAGATGGGCTGAAGTGGGGTAAAGTAGAGGCAGGTGATGCTATGAAGGTGGAAGTAGGCAGTCTGTGATTAATAGACTAGAAATGAGGTCAGTGGCTCAGCTCAGTACCCAATAAGATGCTGAGGTTGCAAACAGTACAACCCAAGACAGTGGCTAGGGGGGGGGGGGGGGGGGGGATGAAATTGGTGATCAGGGCAAAGATGATGGCTTCAGTCTTCCCAATATTTATGGGAGGAAATGGTGGCTCATCCAAGACTGGATGCAACAGAGGGGGGCGTTGAGAAAGGTGGTGGGGTCGAGCTGGGCATCATCAGCATGTGTGTGGAAGGTGACCACATGTCTGCAGATGGCGATAAGGAAGGAGGGTGCCATAGATCAGGGTGGGAAGAAAACAGATAGCAGCACAAGGGCAGGAAGAGAAGCCATTGCTGGATATGCTCTGGTGACAATTGAATAGCCAAGGGTTGGGTCAAGCAAGGGCAGTCCCACTCAGCTAGAGTGGTGTTGGAGGAAGATGGCATGGTTGACCATGTCAAAGGCTGCAGAGTTCAAAGAAGTTGAAGGGGAAAAGTACACATCCTCTAAATGTGACAGTTGTCATTTATGACTGATTCAGGCCATTTCAATCTGTGGCAGTGTCAGAAACCTGGAGATTCAAAGACTTGCAGGAGAGATGGGCATGTATTTGGGAGGAGACACCTCATTCAAATTCCCTAGTCGCCATCAAAACGATTCATTCCATGTCTGCATGCAGCAAGATCTGGACAACATCGAGGCTTAGGCTGATAAGTGGCAAGTAACGTGCCAGACAAGAGTCAGGCAATGACCATCTCCAATAAGAGAATCTAACCACCTCTGACATTCAATGGCATTACCATCACCAAATCCACCACCATCAACATTCTGGGGGGGGGGGGGGGGGGGGGGGTGGGCAGAGGTCACCATTGACTAGAAATGTAACTAGACCAACCACAAATACTGTGTCTACAAGAGCAGGTCAAAGGCTGGGTATTCTGCAGCGAGCGACTCACCTCCTGACTCCCCAAAGCCTTGCCACCATTTACAAGGAACAAGTCAGGAGTGTGATGGAATACTTTCCACTTGCCTGGATGAGTGCAGCTCCAACACTCAAGAAGCTCGACACCATCCAGGACAAAGCAGCCTGCTTGATTGGCACCCCATCCACCACAACACACATGACTGCAGTATGCACCATCCACAGGTAGCACTGCAACAACTTGCCAAGGCTTCTTCGACAGCACCTCCCAAACCAGTGACCTCTACCACCTAGAAAGACAAGGGCAGCAGGCACATGGGACCACCACCTCCATGTTCCCCTCCAAGTCACACACACCATCTTGACTTGGAAATATATTACCATTCCTTCATTGTCTCTGGGTCAAAATCCTGGAACTCCCTAACCAACAGCACTGAGGGAGAACCTCCTTCACACGGACTGCAGCAGTTCAAGAAGGCAGCTCACCACCACCTTCAAGGGCAATAAATGCTGGCCTTGCCAGTGACACCAACATCCTATGAATGAAATAAAAACTTAATCTCCTTAGCCCTCTGTTCCCACTGGAAATGGCCCAGCAGTTCAAGTCTTCTCAACTAGTTTCCAATCCCTGGCATATCTAGTGTATGCTCTATGGCCTCAATGAATTTTCTGTAATAGAGAAACCTAAAACTGCACACTAACCAGTTACTTTTAACTCCACTCCCCATTTATAAAACCCAAAATTCCATTGGCTTTAATAGCTTTATCTACCTGCACTCACTTTCAGGGAATTATCTATTTGAACCCCTAGATATCACCATACACACTTCAGCAATTTTCTGCTGATTTATACACTTCTATTCCTTGTTGGTTGCCTCCTAAAATTTACCACACACTTCTGTCAATGCATCTGCTGTGTCTCTGCCCATTCTACTAATCTGCCCTTGTCTTCTGAGTCTTATGGTTCTGCTCACTGTTTGCCAAGCCTACTTTTGTCAGCAAGTTACAACACTGTGTCCCCTAACCCAGCAGAGACCTAGGTTACTTCCAACTGTCCTGTTGCAGCAACTCCCATTTACCCTTTTCCCCTGTCCAACTAGATTTCTATCCAAACTGCTATATTCCCTGTTCTACTACATACCTGAATTTTTCTAATAAGCCTCAATACACCTTAAACATTCTGAAAATTCCTATATTTCTTTTTCTATTGGTCACAAACTCAATTTGTCAAAAGCAACTAACCTTGAACAAATCCACACTGGCTAACCTCAAATGTAACAGATACATTCAAAATACCACACTCCAGAATTTGCAGCAAAATTTCATTACTGCCTAGATGTAAAGCCAAACCTTGTATTCTTGAAATGTTGGCACCAACTTTCTAATAATGAACATCTTTTATAAAGCTACTCACTCAAAGTTTGCCATTTACAGTTGCTGTAAGGCAGGCATCAAGGATGATTGAATCATCCTAGAATTCAGGACTCTTAATGTGGCAAACATCTGACATTTTTTAAAAATGGGAATGACTTAGTAAAGTTAGTAAAAACCTCCATCCAATTTTCCTTTTAAGATCCCAATGTCAAATTCCACTCAGGTAAAAGTCAATAAAAAAAACAGGAATCTCAACAATGCTCAAGCCTGCCTTAAAGAATGGATGTGGGTGAACTTAACCTTCAGGTCTATGTTGGGAATGTCTCGTGTCACATTTATCCAATGGGTTACTAATCAGGACTTTTAACTCATCAGAGCACAATGTATAATGACTTAATCAGAGCCAACATGATAGGCTCTTTACAGCTTGGTGTTTGAAGAGTTATTTAGAAACGCACAACCTAAAAGCACTGACTCGTTCAGTGGTTGGTGACGTATAATGTTCAGCAGATGCCTATCTGCTTCCAATATCAAAATTACATATTGAATCACTTTGTTCTTCACATCTTTCATTGCATAAAATTTGACAAATTAGGGGACTAAATCTTTCAGAATCCTGCCCTAGAGTACTATCCATGAAGATGGATTACATTGTCTATTTTAAATGTCAGTTCAGGGACTGGTACAAGAATTGCTAAAAAAAAAGAATCTCAGCCATGTGAGCCTAACCTAGGTTGTTCTGAGTGGGAATGCCAAAGAAATCACTTATTTGCCATTGGGTGGAGAGTACACAAGATACATATCAGTTAAATACTGAAGTACTTTGTGCCACCTTGACTCACCTACATATTTGTATTTCAGTATTTTCACCCAACAGTTATTTCAAAATCATTCTAAAAAGGTGACAAGGCAGGTGGGGTTTGTATTAACATTCCAATGTGACAAGTGATGCAACCTCTGCACTTATGGCCAGTTCCCTGCCTTCACCCACTTCCTGTCTTAGCAGCAGTTAGATGTTGAACTGTTTTAAAATAAGTAACCTATGCTGATATTTAATTGTAGCTGGTAAGCGTACCACTCAGCCAACCAGGCAGGTTTAATATTAAACCCATAGACCCAGGTGTCAACTACTGTGCATGAAGTGCAGCAAAGTGACACCAGGCTTGTAAGTATTTAATGGATTTGCCAAAAACAAAAAGAGTAACCCAACAGTTAAGAGGAAAACTCCTACTTGTTCTACAATTGGAACTAAAATGTACTTTAAATTTTCATACTTAAACTAATGGAAGTTAGTTGCACAAGATTTTAGCTCTGAAAAATCATTGGTCATTTCCAACCCACAGAACATGACCTCCAGAATTCATGTATAGTCTAGTAAATGCCCTGTGAGCTGCATTTAAATTATCCTTTGACCAGGAAGACAGTACAGCACCCCAGTTAGGTGCATGGGAGGAGAAAGGCACATGTGTTTTTGTATGGGGTGATAGAGGGAGAGTTCATGACTGACTGCAATCCAACAAGTCCTGCTGACTGCATATATGGGCAGAAGAAACAACTGAAATTCACTGTTCAGGCTTATTTAGGGTAAGAAACATGGTCACATGGCTACAGTATATGCAAAACTGTTTCCTAACAGGTTACCATCTTGAAGGTAAAGAAAGGGCTAGACTAGGGAAAAAAGGTTAGGGAAAGCAAACTTGTGCAGCCTAACTGTGGGTGGTTTGGGTAGCAGTGAAACATTTGAGTGCATTCTACATTGCAAATTAATGTTCTACAACATTAGGCACAAGGTCAATTTTGAACGCAATTTACAACAATCAGCTAGTACCCCAAAGACTAAATCCAGTATTCTTGACTTAGCACTGACTTCCTTGGAAGGAAAAAAAAACAGGTACAGAGCATCTTTCAAAAAAGGGATTTAGAGATCAATAGTAAACCTACTCCTCATTTGCTTTATTGAAAACATCTACACATGATTCAAGAATTTCAGCTAGACAGATACTGGTACATGTGGAATCTGGAGGAACCACTCTAAGTAAACATACTTTAATGAATGATTGGACTAGTAAAGCCAGGTTATCTAATCCATAGAAAATGCAACCATGCAAAGCTCCAATTCATCTGATTTCAAAATATTGCAAGTCATTTATCCACACCTATAATTCTGCCTTTTATCAGACTTCACTGCATCACCCATTTTCCTGGTCCACCTAGAAATTTTACAAAATGTTTAAGGACCTAAAAAAGGCAGTAATTGTCTAAGTTTTAGCAAAAAAATGACTTTCCATTGGCATTCCAGTGTGCTAGAGAAGTGGATCACTCTTGGACATTTTTCCCCTACTGAAAATAGTAGGCATTAAAGCAGGTGATTAACATTGCCAGTCTTCCCACATACAAATTAAGTATGGAGGAGCTGCAACTTCTATTCAGAAGTTAATTCAATTAAACACTAAATTTTAAGTCAGGATTCACAAAAGATCTACACATTAGATGGTTCGGTTGCCACATTTTCTATTTGCTGCTGTACCAAGACATGCATCTTCCATTCCAAGAGTGACATTTGCTGCCACCCTCAGCAACAGACTACAGTGAAGAAAAAAAACACATGCCTTTCTATAGCTCATCACACCCCAAAATACTGCACCAGTGAACTAAGTGTAGTCATATAGGCAAACAAAGCAACTAGTGTACAGCAAGATCCCACAAACAAATAAGAATGACTAGTCAATATTTTATTTTGGTGCTTATGGTTGACAGGAATATTGTCCAGGATATATGGAACTCCCTGCTCTGAATAGTATCTGATCTTTGTCTACCTGAAGTGGACAGAGTGGGGGGTGGGTTCAGTTTAGCATTTAACCTGAACTGCATCACCTCTACTGCACTGTTCAAAGACTGGCACCTTCTATGGTGGGAACCACCATTAAGATACCAAAAGTCATTCACAAAAAAAAAGTGTCTTGTACAAGTTAATTTTGATGTTACTTATACTTTTTAAACTTCAACATTCTGAAGTGTAGACAAGTGAAACATTTAATCATTGCATCTCCCAGTCAGGAATAAAGCAACCTGCACTAAAATGGGGGTTAGTGAACAACAGTATAAGGTCAGTGAGCATGCTTCAGTGTGCATCAACTAGATGCATTAGCATTGCACCACATGACATTCTACTGCCTTGTTTTACCAGATACTAAACCACCCAAGTTTACTATTCAGCCCAACTAGGCTCCTAGACAGCAATTTCAAAAAAGTGAGTGGAAAGTGATAGTTTTAAAACTATGACAACTATGAAAATAGGACATTTACCTCCCCATCAAGTGGCGTACCAGTTTCCCAGGCCTTCCAAGCCACTGCTTACTGCCTCATTCCCCAGGATATTGCTGTAATGTCCTTTCCTCTGAAGAGAAATGTTAGCATCCAAGAGAAAGGATGAAAGTACATAAGGAAATAAAATGGAAAGTAAAAAAATGAAACAAGCAGCAAAAAAGGTAAAGCCTGGAAATTGACAATACTTCACATGTGGGGCATTAACAAACTATTATTCTTCCAAAATTCAAGTGATGTATATATTTTTAATATGCTCAGTTTCCAATAGGACATGCAATAATAATCAAACTTGACATTATATACAGTAAGGCTTAAAATAATCAATTTTATAAACAAAATAATCATGAGAACTACAGTGCTAGTTGTAGCCCAATTCCCTATTTTATTCCTAGTTTCATCAATAAATTCTGAAAACAGATGCTTCAGGTGGGGGGGGGGGGGGGGGGCAGGGAAGAGGAGGAAGGCATGACATTGATAAGGACTAGGAGTAGCAGAGCTAGATAGGTTTGTTCACCGCTTATCCAAAGTGGAGAAACTGCAAGTTCTCAATAGGAGTGGTTGGTTTTTTGGTCACAAAAAGGTTAAAAAAGTTCTGGCAGCTGCATATCATAAATCACAACCAGTAAAGAGATGGAAATGAGCCAGTGAGTTGAACACAATAGTTCTATTCAGTTTTAGTCCCAACACCAACTTCAAGGCTAGTTATTTGATGTGATGTCTACAACAGTATGCCATTAAAACCTCACTGAATATTTGATAGAAAATTCTAGTTTTTAGCATTTGTATCCTAAATTTATTTGCAGAATGTCACTGCACTTCAGTATTGAATTTACAGAAATAATCTAGGAACAATTGTGACTCAAATTCTGCCAAGAGTATACAAGAACCATAAATCAAGATGTTTGAGATTTGTTTTTGTACTTCAATTGCATTTGCTCAGATATTCTGAAGGCTAGTCTGATGGAATGTGAAACAGGATTTCATTTAATGAAGCCATGACTAATTCTGGTAAGTATGCACACTTCAACAAAACTAGTTTTGCTTTATATTAATTTTATACCATCTCCATAGGAGGCCATGATTTGAGCACCAATACTTATTTATTTAGGCTTCCTGAACTGCTATAAGAGACCATAACTGCCAATACCTGGGGGCAATTATAAATTGGTACACACTGTTATTGGCATTTAACCACTCAGCTGCTTAATGTTCATCTGGTACTTAGGTTATGTTCTAAAATGTGTCTCATTTATAGGGCCTTTAAAATCAGATTAACCTAATTTGTCTGGGCAATAAACCAAAGCAAACTAATACAAATCAAAGCTAGGATTCAAATAAAACTTTACTTTTATTCTGAGAACAACTTCATTTCTTTAAATTTAAAAAAATATACACAGTTCAATATAAAAGGACACAATTCTATGCCAATTGTACACAGACATAATTCAAAACAGTACATTTAAAACATTCTGTACAAATAAAAGTGGGGTGGCCTTTCCCCAGAGATCCTTTGTGTAGGCTGCAGTTTGCACTCCTGGACCTTGGAGTGCACCAGTCAGCAACACTCTTGTGGACAGCTCCTTCAGCTGGAAGATCAACAGGTTTCAGGCAGACCAAAGGGCCTCTTTCACCGAGTTGGTCTTCCAGCAGCAGTTATATCTCAGTGCACATTCCAGGGAAGATCCCAGACAGCACAGTGTCTTGTGTTGATGAACTTAAGAAGCAATACTGGTCTTGAGGTCAATACCACTAGGCCAACAACCTGATGCACTCCAGCTTCCATTCTTCACTATCACCCACTAGGAAGTTGAGAGAGAAGATTAAAATGTTGCCTCAGAACAAAAGCTTAAAACTGCCAATGCAGATTGCATTATGCAGCTGCTATGGCAAATGTTCAATGTGCAAGATTAAAAGGACCAGTGGAAAGGGACAGTAAGTCCTGGGTCACTGCCACTTCAACAGTGACTAGCTCCACAATACAAAATTGGGCATTAGTTCATCAGTGGCATGACATCAACCAGGCACACACACCTGTAGGCTAGAATCTCATTTCTACAGAATGATATTCAACAAAATTTAACAATGGTTCTTTACATTTTGAAGCGTATTGGGGTAGTCACATTATGCAACTTATAACAACTGGGCAACACAATTTCCAGGCCTTCAAGAATATGCAATTGGGTGTTTGAAGTACTAGAGCAATTTGTGCACAGTTAAGCATTCAAAGAGAAAGTCTACATGAACAACAACTGGAGTTGGTAACTACTCAATCCTGCTTGCACCACTGCATTTCTTCCATGCTTGCTATAGAGAAAGCCAGTGGTTGCTAACTAAAGTTTTACATTTAATAACTGGCTAATGAAAATCAGCAAGTGATGCAAACTAGTTAGTCTAAATTTAATTTCAAGCAACTATTAAAGCTAGCATCCAGAGGGATGATATCCACCCATGTAGTTATTTGATGTTTAGTAAAATTAATACAATGCATCCACCAGGGTATTGCAAGAAACATGGCAACCGAGTACATTTACCCTTCATAACAATTATGCGAACAGGCTGAGAACAGCTTAAGGCACATTGAAATATTAAGGGTTCAGTTTAAGGTACACATTTTCACAGGACATGATAATTTTTTTTATTTCCAAGACACAAACTAACAGCCATAGAACCTCACCTGAACTGCACAAAGACTTAGTTCTTCTGATGTTTAAAAATAAATACCCAAACCAGAAAACAAGTTGAATAGCTTCAAAAAAAGTCAGTGGCCCCTCAAAATGTGGAGAGTTCAACAAAGACAAGGAGGAATTGTCAAATGAAGCCAATTAATAAAGCCAGGACAAACACCAAATAAACAAATACCCATAATTGGAAGTTGTAAAAACTAACAGCTCATTTTAAATTTTGGGCCTCAAGTTGGTGCACAATGGGATAAATTAACATCTTACTGGTTCTGGCCAGCTCTATCTCCCCTTCAAAGTGATTTTAGTGGTTGATACTCATACTTAACCTCCAATCCTAGTTTTGGTGGGGAGGAGGAGAAAGGAGTTGATTTTTCTTGTAAAAAGCCAACAGAAGGTACGTATGTGTGTACATCTGTCCTTCACTAGGCCAGTCAATCCAGCAAGGTCCGAAGGTTTGATATCTGGTCAGTCTCAAGATGCCAATCCGCACAAGGGTAACATTCTCAACACCCCAATCTAAGATTTTTGCTTTTGACTACTAGCCAGCACCCTACTAGCTGTGAGGCCATATTCAGCTGCAGCAGTTGTGCCCCTACTACTGGATAGTTTGCATTCTATGGTCAAGCTTGCAAGTCAAGTGTGGCCTGCTGGGCAATGTCCTGAAGGACATTCAACTATACTGCAACCATCATGAGGGAAGGGAGTGAAGTAGAAAGTGAGGGGGAAAATTGTTATTTTGGTGTAGAAGCATTAATGCAAAACCAGAAAGGTTTTAAAGTTTAAGACCTATATCTAGTCTGGAGGTCAGCATTGCATCACTAACTGAAACAAAAGGATTTCAGTATTCATCAACTTTCAACTACAATTCATGCAATGAATTTCTCCTGGGTCAATAGTACTCCAAGATTAATACAAAAACATGAAGGATGAGAATAGCATACAAAAATGATTTTTAAAAAGGGATAATGCTGTGCTTGAAATCATAGGATACAAATGTGTTTATGATCTCCACATGAACATGTCATCAATCTCAGTCATGCCAATGAGCAACACCTCCCAAAAAAGGACACTCACCAAAAAAATGGTTGCTGTCCTATCTAGCAGAAAAGATAGAGGCCACCCACAGGGGTGTAGTATGGGAAACCCAAGTCTACACTAGGAATGAGTCACACTAAAAAAGGGTGTTAATTAATTTGTGAATGCAATTGTAACTAAATTACATAAATGGACAAAGTGCACTCCACCTTCATTAATTGTATATATAATTACACACATACATCAATCACACATTCTACTTTCATTTAAAAAGTCTGTCAACTCATTTATGCAATGCTTCATGGCCATTAACAGATCAGACTGAACATTCCTTAACATCAAATTTATCTAAGCTGTAAAAATTTTTTTATTTTTTTTTACAGCAACAGAAAAGCACACTTCCCTGAAGACCCAATTAATTTAAACCTTCAAAATCCTTCCTCTACAAAGAGCATTTAGTGAATACATTACACATGAATCAGGTGTTGCCCCATAGATTTATGTCACCTATCCCATTATAAATAAAGTCACCTGACCTGCAGTTAGATGCTTTTAATATATTTTATCTCACTGGTTAAACACCAGCCCCTCAGATCTGCATGGCCATAAAATTTCCAGCTTCACAACTTGAAATGATCCAAGTCAGGAGCACATCATCCATTTTGTTTTTCCAAATTTCAGTCAAATAAACTAAAGCCCAACAGAAGCAAATATATCTGTTGAATGGCAGATACACTGAAATGGTCTTCATCTATATACTCAACAGCCAATTAGTCTGAGGCAAGCAGCCAGCCACTTCTCCAATAGCTGCTTCAAACAACTGGCAGATTTGCAGACTGGGCTCCTTTCCATTATTACTTCAAACGAAAAGGGGCCAAGAAAATCATTTGCAGATACACACCACACAAGTCACACCTCCAGATTTCAAGGTTATCACTAAGCAATGTGAACATTCGGGTAGCTCAGTACCCGAAATAGCTTTAGTTTCTGCAGCTTCTATTCATATACTTCCTATTGGTGAAGTGATTTCAAATGAAGTATGAAGATTCTCCATCTTCATTCTTCTTTTCCCTCCCTCTTCCTTTCTCCTCCCCACCAAACCTCGAATCTAATGGAACTCGACCATTCCTCTGTTGGCAAACTAAAAAGTTATCTACTAATGGGACATCAGTTTACAATTGCAGTTATGTAATGCCAACCATTGTTATTTTAATGTTCACACCACCAGGTCACAAAATCTTGTTAAACACAACTATTCCTCCTCTCCAGAAGAGTTTAATCAGCTGGTGCTCCTGACATCACATTCCTTCATTAAACCATCCCAAACAGTTCCTGTTTTTTTTTTTAAAAACATTGTATTGCATTTCACTTGCAACCTGAAAAAAGGAACTAGTAGCAAGCAGGCTGGAGGAAAACTAAGCATGGTTTGGGGTGGGGAAAATCCAGTTTTCCATGTAGGACCCAATGACATGGGTAGAACTAGGAATGAGGTTCTGCTGAGGGTGTTTGAACAGCTAGGGTCCAAATTTTAAAAAAATGAAAGCTCAAAAAGGTAATAATCTCTGAATTACTACCAGAGCCATGTGTAAATTGACATAGGGACAAAGATTAGATGGTTAAATGCATGGCTGAAAGTGGTGTGGGGAGCAGGGGTTTCAATTCATGGGGCACTGGCACCAGTACTGGGGGGGGGGGGGGGGGGAAGAGAAAAAAAAAGGAGTTGTTCCATTGGGACAGGCTCCACTTAAAAATCGGCTGGGACCATGTCCTGGCAAATAGAACAACTAGGCTTTAAACTATTTCTTTTTTGGGGGGAAAAAAGAGGGTTCAGATAAGGGTAAATTCATAAGTCAAAAAAGAGAAAAAAAATCAAAGCTGTATGGCAGAGTAGTAATTTGGGTAGAAACAGTGTCAGGAAGGGATAGAGTTTAACAAAACCAATAGGTCATTAGTGACTATTAGTCACATCAGGGAGAAAGTTTTAAAAAGTTAAAATTAATAGTGCTATATCTGAATGCACAAAGCATTTGTAAAATGATAGATAAATTAATGGCAAAGAAATGGGTTTGATCTAGTAGCTATTACTGAGACATGGGGCCCGATATTACCATGGTGGCGGGGGCGGCGATTGGGCACGTGAATAATGCGCCTGGTGAAATCAGTCTGCCCCACGTGCAATCGCAGGCTGATTGGATCCACTTAACTCTTGTTCCGGGTTCCCCGCTGCTAAGCTGCGCTGTGGGTGGACTGCACATGTGCAGTAAGGTCTGTCAGCTGGAGGAGCTCCATTTAAAGGGGCAGTCCTCCACTGACAGATGCTACAACAAATAGGAAAAATTACAGCATGGAGCAGCCCAGGGGGAAGGCTGCTCCCAGGTTTAATGATGCCTTACTCCAGGTATCATGGATGGGGTGAGGAGGGGGGGGGGGGGGGGGGAGGACAGAGATCTTCTCCCCCGGCAGGCAGGAAGAAGCAGCCTGCCTCTGCCACCAGGAAGGCCTGGCTTGAGATGGCAGAGGAGCCCAGGAGCCCACCTGCATACAGTGCAGGAGGTGCTGCAATGACCCAAGTAGGTCAGCCAAAGTGAGTACACTTACTCATTCCCCTACACTCCGTCTGCCACATCACCGCCCCCACCCCACATCTCCTTCTGCACTGCCACATCACCCCCCCACGCCCACTCAAACCTCATCCTCACCTTACCTGCACTTACTCACCTTACCAGTACTCATCCCGCCACTACCACTCAACCCAATCCTCATACAATCTCATGGCTCTATCTCATACTCACTCACTCTCTCATGCATCTCTTTCATGGTCAGCCTCACTCAACCTGCCACTACCTGTGCTGCAGCCACAGGGCATGCATCACATATGTACTGTAGGAAGCGCAAGGCAAACACACGAGCATAAGGGGGATGCACAAGGGTTTGTCATGGTTTTTAACTTCTATTTAATTTCTGAGCAACTCATATTACATATTATATTGGCACCACTACTGCCATGTCTTTGCAAATCTTGTCTGGTTTGTGCAATAATGCCCTCTCCTGAGGATCACCATGAAGACCCACAACTGATGTCACCCATTGTGTCACTGCAGAGTGGGTGTAGGTGTATTTGCATTTGCAGGGCTCTTTCATGCAGACGACTGAGACGTCGGCAATGTCCCCTGTGGCACCCTGGAAGGATGTGGAGAAGTTGTTGAGGGCAGTGGTGACTGACAGGTAAGATGGTGCTCGGGCCAGCCGGGAGCAGCTCGGCAAGGAGGCTGCAGATGTCCACGACTACATGTCGAGTGACTCAGCCTCCGTGTGCACTGCTGCTCAGAGAGGTCCAGGAAGCTGAGCCTCGGGTCTGTAGACCCTGTGGCGAGGGTAGTGCCCTCTGCGATGCATCTCTACGGTTGCCCTCCCTCCTGCTGTGCAGGTGGATGCGTCACAGCACTGTGTTGTGGAGCTCCACATGTCAGAGGTAGATGGCGTGGCCAGCGAGGCTGTTTGCCCTCAGATGTCATGACTGCAGCTACAGTGGCCCCCATCTGGAAGATGTACATCTGAGGGGGTCTGCAAGGTAGGTACATGTGTTTACTTTCGCTACTCTTCCTTTTTTACATACTTATAGATGTGCTCACAATTGATTTCTTGCTAGTTTACACAGTTTTCTCCCGCTATTAAATTCTTGGTCATCCTTTGATTTGTAAGTGTGCAAGTTGGTGAATTTTGTTGTTAGGAGGAGGTGGAGGCCAAACTTTGTCCAAAGTGACAGTGGCCTCCCTCCCGTCAAATGGACTTTTGCAGCTGCCACAGGCTGATGGCTGCAACATGTCCATTTGAACTGGCAGTGTTTCCCCCAGTATGGGAAACAGTCCCAGTTGTTCGTAAAATCCCAACCCTCCTAAAATATCATGTTAATCAGGTCTGTAAACAACCTGAAATACCAAAATAAATACCTTAAATGGCACCCTGCCGGCTTTAATTGCTGGTGGGAGTCCCACATGCAGGGGCTGCACACGCATATCAGCACACCAGTGGGGAACCCAGAAATGGGGCGGGTTGGAGCCAGGCTCCTGCCCCGGGAATCCCTGATTTTCGTACCCCCCCCCCCCCCCCCCCCCGCCAGGAACGCACCCGATTGTGGGTGCTAAAAATAGAGCCCATGGTTGCAGGGTGACCAAGTTATGGAACTAAATATTCCAGGGTACTTGTCTTAGGAAAGATAGGCAAATGGGGGTTAGCCCTAATAAAAGCATGAGATAAAGGCAGTCGCAAGAAAGAATCTTAGCTCAAAAATCAGGATGTAGAATCAGTGTGGGTGGAGCTAAGAAATAACATGGGGCAGAAAATACTGGTGGGAGTAGTTTATAGGTCCTGTAACAGTAGTTATATTGTTTAACATAGTATAAAATCAGGAAATTAAAAGAAAGGAGCATGTAACAAGGGTAATGCCATAACTGTGAGGGACTTTAGTCTTCATAAACCAGGCAAACCAAATTAGCAAAAGTAATTTGGAGGAGGAGTTCTTGGAAGTTAAGTGATGTAGTTAAGTCAGAAACAAGGGTCTTAAATTTAAACAAAGCCAATTACTAGGTAAGAGGGGCAAATTGACTACAGTAAATTGGGAAAGTAGATTGAATGACAGTAGATAAGCAGTGGCAAACATTTGAAGAAATAATTCATAATTCTCAAATTCCATTGAGAATAAAAACTCAATGGGAAAAATAGTCCAACCATGGCTAACAAGTTAATTAGCATCAGAATAAAAAAAGGCTTACAACGTTGCCAAAAGGAATAGCAAGCCTGAGGATTGGGAGGGTTTTACAAATCAAAGGATGACCAAGAATTTAATAGCGGGAGAAAACTGAATGAGTGTAAACTAGCAAGAAATCAATTGCGAGCACATCTATAAGTATGTAAAAAAAGGAAGAGTAGCGAAAGTAAACATGGGTCCCTTAGAGGCTGAGACAAGAGAATGTACAATGGAGAATAAGGAAATGGCAGAGATATTTAAACAAATATTTTGTATCTGTCTTCACAGTAGAAAACAAGCATAATACAAAGTGGGGAACCAAGGGGCTAATGAAGGAGGAACTTGAAGAAAAGTGACTGGAGAAATTAATGGGACTAGGCCAACAAATCCCCTGGGCCTGATGGCTTACATCCAAGTGTTTTTTTAAAAAAAATGTGGCTGCAGAGATAGTGGATGCATTAGTTTTGATCTGTCAGAATTCCCTAGATTCTAGAATGGTCCCCATTGATTGGAAGGTAGCAATTGTAACCCTTCTATTCAAGAAAGGAAGAGAAGAGGGAACTACAGGCCAGTTCACCTGACATCAGTAGTAGGGAAAAAATGCTAGAATCCATTAAGGATGTAGTAAGAGGGCACTCAATCATATGATTAGGTAGCATCACAGTTTTATAAAAAGGGAAATAGTGTTTGACAAATCTATTAGAGTTTTATGAGGATGTAAGTAACAGTAGATAAGGGGGGAAAACCAATGGATGTAGAATATTTGGATTTTCAAAAAGGCATTCGATAAGGTGCAATACAAAAAGGTTGTTACACAAGATAAGGGCTCATGGAATGGGGGGTAATGTATTA
This sequence comes from Heptranchias perlo, assembly GCF_035084215.1. NCBI lineage: Eukaryota > Metazoa > Chordata > Chondrichthyes > Hexanchiformes > Hexanchidae > Heptranchias > Heptranchias perlo. The sequence goes on along the minus strand of NC_090341.1, from coordinate 27,365,724 downwards.
GCATGGACTGATGAATGACAGAAAACAGTAGGAATAAACAGATCATTTTCAGGCTGGCAGGTTGTAACTAGTGGGGTGCTGCAAGGATCAGTGCTTGGGCCTCAGCTAACTACAATCTATATCAACGACTTAGATGAGGGGACCAGGTCTAATGTATCCAAGTTTGCAGACGATACAAAGCTAGGTGGGAAAGTAAGCTGTGAGGAGGCGGCAAAAAAAGTAGTGGGGAAATGTGAAATTATCTACTTTGGTAGGAATAGAAAAGCAGTCTTTTTTTAAAAAAAATTCTAAGAAATGTTGACAGTCAGAGGGATTTGGGTGTCCTTGTACATGAATCACAGCAAGTTTACATGCAGGTACAACAAGCAATTAGGAAGGCAAATGGTATGTTTGCCTTTATTGCAAGGGGGTTGGACAATAAGAATAAAGGAGGTCTTGCTGCAATTAAATATAGCTCTGGTGAGACCACACCCAAAGTACTGTGTACAGTTTTGGTCTCCTTACTTGAGGAAGGATATACTTGCCTTAGAGGGGGTGCAATGAAGGTTCATTAGATTGATTCTGGGAAGAGAGGGTTGTCCTATGGGAGGAAAGATCAAGTAGCATGGGCCTATGTTCTCTGGAGTATAGAAGAATGAGAGGTGATCTCATTGAAACAAGATTCTGAGAGGCTGTTTCCCCTGGCTGTAGAGTCTAGAACTAGGGGGCATAGTGTCAGGATAAGGGGTCAGCCATTTAGGACTGAGATGAGGAGGCATTTCTTGATTCAGGGTTGTGAATCTTTGGAATTCTGTACCCCAGATGGCTGTGGGTGCTGAGTCATTGAGTATATTCAAGGCAGAGATAGATAGATTTTTGGACACTAAGGGAATCAAGGGATATGGGGAGAGGGCAGAAAAGTGGAGTTGAAGTAGATCAGCCATGATCCTATTGAATGGCAGAGCAGGCTTGAAAGGCCTACTCCTATTTCTGTTCTAAATTGGGATATGGAACTATATTAACACAAGGTGGAAATGACATCTTTTTCTACATGTCACATCAACATCAGAACTGATTACTGACAGTACCAAAGGCAGGAGCAGAATATATTCATAATGCAGCAAGATGTAAATCAGTGTAAAAAAGATTACACCTGTGATCAGATCCTAAATGCATGGACCAAAAGATGTGTTTTAAGACATTTGCTTTGATGCAGTCTCTACTCCATCACAAATCCAGAGTGAAAATTGTCCTTTTAACCTGAACTTGTGAACTCTTAACTACAGACTTCATGCTTACTAAGCATCATTTGCCCTGAATTTGATAAGGCAGCATTTAAGAGTTCCTTCAACTTACAAAAAGCTATTGCCAATATGTGCCCCATTGAACCAGCAAGGTGGCATATGGAAATTCTCCAAAAGACAGTCTGCAAGGGTGTAGGCAATTTGCAAAAATATATTTTGACAACCAACTAAAACTACAAGAGGAAAGATTTACTTGAAGCATCAGTTTTCAAAAATTGACTGTTAAAGCATGAGGTTTACAAGGCTGTAGAAGTGTTTCACAATTACAATGTAGTAAATTTAATGGGAGGGAGAACAAATGCATCATGCCATAGCATAGGAGGCATTTGTTAATGCTACAATGATGTGACAGAGACCAGGAACCCAACATCAGTGCAAGACTTGATTTAGGGAGTGGAAAAGATTCATCACCAGGGTGGCTTTGAAGACCTCCTGCTAATCTGTTTAATAGTACAGCAGACAGGTCAACAACCTGCTGTCCTGGTTTCAGCTGAGTCAAATACAAAAAAGGAGCTTCTAAAAAAAATGTAATGAATTCTGACCACTTACCAAAACAGGACTTCCTGCCCCAATCTTACCGACCATTGCAGATTATAGAGCTATTATCTTCTAAACACTGGGCAGTAATTTAACAGTGGACAAGCTTTCCAGCCCAGCAACATTGAGAATTATTCAGAGCTGCTTATATGCAGGATATTAAAGCCTGTTAGGAGGCTTAATCATTAGATGTCTTCAAGAATATACATATCCAAAGGTAAATAGCATGTGGCATTACCCACAGACAGTTAATGTACATTAAAAAATGTGTCAGCTGAAATGTAAAGATTTAAGCTATTCAGAGCATCAGTTTATGTACATGGTTGGGGCGGGGCAGTGGTGAAGAAAAAGCAAACGGCATTCGAAAGAAGAATCAAGATCAAAAGAGATCAGATGAAGCTTGAACCTCCTTCACTTTCAACTCACTCACAGGATTATTATTTCTATAAATGTCTATTTGTCCATTTTTTGGAAGTGCCATTGAAAAAAGTCTTTATTACAAGTAATAAATTGGACAATGAGATGGTCAAAAGGGCACCAAGTGATTTTTTTCCCTCCCAGTCTACTGCTTGATTATTGGTCAGTGATTACATGACTAGTTCCTCTGACCAGTGATCATAACCAATGTTGGTATTAATTGGCTGCTAGTAAGCACATGACTAATCCCAGAACTACCCTGATCAGGCACTGGAGCCTTTTGGCAAAGGCAGGGATTCAGCAGGTTTCAACTTGTGCAGATAAGGCTCATCTCCGGGTAACCGTGACTTTTGATTAACTTATTTTAGAATTCTGCAATTGGGCCATTGAACAGTATATGTATACTGGTCTGTATATAGTAGCTGCTGTCAGTCTCCAGTAACTGAATAACCATAACAAGGCATTACAACATAATGACAAGAGTAAAAAATGAGTTTTGCTTAAAAAGGGGACACCAATTTCACCCCCCCCCAACCAATGGCACTTCAACACAAACTGAAGGAAACACAGCTGTTTATACAATACTACAGGAATAGATCCCTGGGGAAGGAAGAGTAGTAATTGATATTTAATCACCAAGCTTTATTCTAAGAGTTTCAGATACCTTTGCATTCTTAATGACAAAAGTAGCTCTTAAAAAGGGTAGAATACAAACTGGGAAGTTCATGTTTCTTCCCATTATAATAGATATTTATTATAATTAGATTCCTGAGCCCAAAAGCCGAGATATCTCACCAATAAAAGTGGCTGTTATAGTGGTTCTTCTAGTTAACAGCACATACTGGATACTCAAGGCCCATGGAGTAATCAAAAAGGTAGAATACACCAAGTGTATAGAACATGTGTTGGCTTTATAAAAGATTGCAGATGCTTCAGGGGAAAATCCCCATGCATTGCTTTCAATCTTCAAAAGGCTTTTGACTAACCCTTTCATAATGATACTGGAAGCTATAGATTTTATCCTGAACATACACAAATCTTTGCAGCTGGAGTATAATAGTATAGGAGATGCACTCATCTCAGTCAAGAGAAGTCCTCATTCTCCTTTCCTCAAATGACATGGATGGCACCTGGGACAAATTTGCAGCATGGAATTTGAACTTCCAAAAAAAAAAAAACTTAATTGGCACGACACTAAGTGTCTGGTGTAGATGCATCCATGACACTAGAGTTCATTATACAGCTGTTAACTTGTTACATGTTCATAAGCCTCAAGAAGCCAAGAACTACTAAAGTCCCACAGATCCAACTGGTGGAACCACAGTTCGATAGGTATGTGTCCATGCTGTAGTCAAGAGGATGGTGGCAATGTATTCATATTTTATGTGAACTGTGCTGCTAATCATAACACTTAAGAGCAGCTCATAGTATCTACTGTCAACTTGACTCCACATTAGTCAGTTATTTACAGACTAGTGAATACTTCAGGAGCAAGGAGAGGTGGGGGGGTGCAAAGAAGAGCTAAGCAGGGTATATGGTAGTATGCCTAAAATGTAGTTCAGGAGCAAGTTTACTTTGTGGTACACTACTCAAGCCAGGCAGGTTTGCAGCACTCCATGGCATTGTTGATTTACTAGCTAGGTCACCAATGGAATCTGGAGGGGGTACACCAATTATTGTTCTGTCTGTGCTGAAGAGTGTAAGGTGAAGTGAGAAAAAACAGGCATATGACAGATGCCAGGAGTCAGTACTAGATCACTGCCTTTCTAGATATATATTGATGACTTGGGTGTCCAGGGCATAATTTCAAAATTTGCAGAAGGCAAAACTTAAGGGTAATGAGTGAGGAGAATAGTGATAGACTTCAAGAGGATACAGACAGGCTGGTGGAATGGGCAGACAAAATTTAACACAGAAAAATGCAAAATTATCATTTTAGTAGGAAGAATGAGGAGAGGCAATATAAACTAGAGGGCACAACTGTAAAAGGAGTACAGGAACAGAGATCTGGGGGTGTATGTGTACAAATCATTTAAGGTGGCAGGGCAGGTTGATAAAGCAGTTTAAAAAAAACAGGATCCTGGGCTTTATAAATAGAGGCAAAGAGTACAAAAGAAAGGAAGTCATGATGAACCTTTATAGAACACTGGTTCAGCCACAACTGGAGTATTGTATCCAGTTCTGGGCACTGCACTTCAGGAAAGATGTGAAGGCCATAGAAAGGATGCAGAAGAGATTTACTAGAATGATTCCAGGTATGAGGGACTTCAGTTACATGGATAGACTGGAAAAGCTAGGGTTGTACTCCTTACAGCAGAGAAGGTTAAGAGGAGATTTGATAGAAGTGTTCAAAATCATGAAGGGTCTAGATACAGTGGACAGAGAGAAACTGTTTCCATTGACAGAAGGGTCAAGAACCAGAAGAAATAGATTTAAGGTGATTGGCAAGAGATCCAAAAAAGGTGACATAAGGAAAAACATTTTTTTAAAAACCTAAACAGCAAGTGGTTAGTATCTAGAATGCACTGCCCAGGGGAGTCAGATTCAATCATTGCCTTCAAAAAGGGAACTGGATAAGTACTTGAAAGAAAAAAAAATGGATAGGGCAGGAGTGGGATTAGCTGGATTGCTCTTGCATAGACTCAATGGGCCAAATGGCCTCCTTCCATGCTGTAACCTTTAGTGATTTTATGTACTGTTCTAGCTGGTTAAAGACTAGTACCCTTGCACACAATGGAGAGATCCCAAACTTTAGTTTGGCCAACTGCACCTAATCTCATTGGACTGCAAGAGTGTACGTGCACTCTTACCAGGCAATAGAAATTCTGCATGTATAGATTGCTCTGTACATTACCTCAGATTCTTAGGTTTCTACACAAAACATCCAGCTGGTCAAAACAAAAATCACAGGCAGGTAGTAGCACCAATATTAGAGGTTCCTGAGTAATGCCATAGATCAATCATTCCCAATAAAAACTTAGGTCACTCAGGTTTTCAATCCTACTGCGATAAGGCAACTTTCCAGGTCACACCCTCCAGCTAATGTTTAACAAAAACTTGGTTCATTCATGTTGCTCAATAAGGGAATAAAAGCCAGTTCCGGAAGGAATAGCAGCAAGTGAACAGACTAAAGTTCAACAGCTCGCCTGTTGAATTGAAGTGAATCAGTTGCCACCAAGCCAGATTAGAAAAGGTTTATTTCCCCGCTAAGATTAATGCCTCGCAAAACATCAATCTACACAAACTGTACATAATGTGCGAGATGTCCTCTACTTATTTCATATTATAGTGGCTTCAGAACTCAAGGGCAGATTCGCAGAGAGTCCGAGGTCGCAAAATAGAATCCGGATCTTGGAAGAAAAAAAGCGACCCGACAACCTTCAGGATTTAGAAACGTCAATCTGGCAGCACCTTAAAGTTACCACACCCTACTCAGGGGAATGGCTGCAGACCAGAGAACTTCAGAGTGAACCAGATTATTCCGGATTCGGAGAAACTATATTTATATGAAAAAAAACAGTTGTTTAAACTTACTACCCACTGTTGACAAGTCCTGGATTCAAATAAAATATTCCCTTTGAAATAGTTCAGCTCTGAAAACAAGATTACTTATGACCCCAAAAGTGAACAATTTACACCTTCAGGAGTGGGATAAGAGAAACAATTGAAGGGCAGACATACAACTTGGGCAGCTTGTCATTTCAATTAGGGAAACATTTACAAATGGAACATGCAGCGAACCCATGTAATGTTCCTGAGACTGTGTCCAGTAAAATAAATAATTTTTAAAAAAATAAATAAAATAAATAATATAGGAGGAGGAGACATATAGGAAGCGCGGAGAAAGTGACAAGTTCACTGACCCAGTTTTAAATTCTCATTTATAAACTCTCTGGTTTGGAGAAGTTTAAACTCGATTGCCATAGTTAACAAGTATGACCATTTGAGGAATAAGTTCACAAAAGTTGAAGGTTAGTTCCTAAAGAATCAAAAAAAAAAGTTTATAAAAAGGAGACGCACCTTGCCCCAACAAGGCGACCCACCACCAACTCTCGGTTTAAAAACAAAAAGTTGCAGACAAACTTCGGCCGATATTTAACCCTTTGAGAGATATTCGAAGAAACGCAAACTGATTAACTGCGGGTGGAAGGGACTCACCGATAGACACGAGTCTGATATTCTCCTTGTCGAGGAACTCGAGCGCCACCGACACGTTCTCCAGCTGCATTTGCCTGAAGGTGGGTCTCTGGTGATACTTGCGGTACATTTTCTTCTGGCTCAGCACCTCGAGCAGGGCGATGAGCCGCAGCCCGTCCGCCAGGTCGGTCTGCAGGTTGTGGACCCGCTTGTTCACGCATTTCAGGTGCTCGTTACACCACCGGGTGAAAGTGTTCTGCTGAATCTTTTTCCACGGCGCGTCCTCGGCCAGATCCTTCTCGGTCACCGGCATCTCGGCGTCTTTGTCCCCGTGTTGCTGCTGCTGCTCCGACTCCCTCCTCTGCACATGCGTACTCATGCTGACACCTCCTCTTTTTAATCTCTCACCACTTCCGGGATCAATGGATGTGAATTTCACTGCCGACAGGTTGCTTTGCGAAGAGACTGTTTGGGGAAATTGAGAGCACGTGTTAACGAATGACTGTTTGGATTTTAACTGTGCAAAGAATGCGAACCAGCATATGTGTGTGTGCAGTATAAACAAAATTACACTTTCCTGCTGTTATTATAAGTGCGATCTATTTCCTGGCAAAGTAAAGAATTTGTTGCCAAGATCATTTTCTGGCCAATCTGAACTATTGCTATCGGTAGAGTTCACCAAGGTGACGTCTTTCGTCCACAGATAAGTTTATTTTATTGTTACACTGAATGGCTGCACAAACTATCCCAGCCATCTGGGACACAGCAAATAAAGTAACTGGTATCACACAATCATTTGGTTTTACAGAGATTGGGTTGTTGCGTGTTGTTATGGTTTTCTCTTAAACCCTTTTGAAATACACAATGACATTTATACCAATGTTTAAAAGCTGCATTTATAAAAAGCGTCTCGCGAGGGAGACGAGTATTAGAAAAGTGACTTTCCACCCCAGACCCGGGGCTTCACCATTGAGGATCACATCGCAATTCTTGAGTGACTCTGTTTCGTCACTTGTGTGGATGTCCCTCCACAGTGAAATGTAATCGGAATTTATGGTGGGCATGTCAACTATTTTCTTTTTCTTCTTATCACAGTGACAACTCGTTCTTAACTGCAATTTCACAGACCCTGCAGCCTCGCTGGTACCTCGCCCAAGCGACCATTCTTGGACAGTAAGTACTGCTCGGCTGTTTGGGTCATCATAACCAAGCTCAATTCTGCCCTCACCACTTCCAGCGGGTGTCACTGGATGGTGATCAGGAGTGGGAATAACTGCTGATTCCCCCACCCACGTTTCCAGCCTGCAGACACTAAACCAGTTGTAGTGCGCTTGCCACATCTTTGACTGAGAATGTTAACTCAGAGCAAAATAGGAATCAAATCTGGGATATATGGATCAGTACGACACACATCGATAGGATCCACAGTCATCAGGGAGCATTTTACTTTCATCATAAATTACAAATTCCTTTTAAAAAAAACTTATTAATTGTATGGAAAAAGGACAGAGGAATGGGACTACATGGATTGCTCTTTCAGAGAGCTGGCACATGCACAATGCGCCATAAAACCTGCTTCTGTACTGTAAAACTCTACGACTAACTTACTTTTTAGTATTTCAGGAACTGGCACTGGTGGAGGTCAGAGAACTACTTAATTGATGTCACTGAAATGGTGTTAAGGCTGTTTCCAGTGGGGGTTCCGCAGGGCTCAGTACTAGGTCCCTTGCTTTTTGTGGTATATTGTAAACAATTTTACAACACCAAGTTATAGTCCAACAAATTTATTTTAAATTCCACAAGCTTTCGGAGGCTTCCTCCTTCGTCAGGTGAACGGTCCACACTTGAAGTGCAGTAACCTTATGGAAGTTTAATTTGGCTCATAACTGATATATCAAACAAATACTTTTGAAACTTCTGTTTCAATGGAAATTTGAATAATGCATACAAGTTCTAAAAATAACTTAGTATGTTAAAAATAGTGAGGCAGAGTTTCCACTCGTTTACGTCAGTAATATCAGCCCAATCCAGGTGGAATTGGCCGAACCAGTGCAAAAGAAAGGGGAATTTTAAGCGTAAGTGAGTTACGCCCAAAACCACTTGCCTTTGTGTTTTCTGCCATCTGGTTTAATATTCAACTCACCCAGATCAGACTCTGTCCACAAAACTGGCCACAACCCCAGGTTGACATTGTGAGATTCCACTGATTGTGCTGGTTAGGGAAGGCTCTTGAAATTGCACTCATTTTCTTAGGCACTAGTAGACATGTTTTCTTCATATCAAAAAATATTTAATTTACTAAGAAACTGACTAATATACACCAATTAAAGTAGTAAATGGTTCAATATAGTTTTTTAAAAGTCATTTTCAGTGATTTCAAATCAGGTTACTCACAGGTGGAGGACAGGACACCCTTATTAAAAATGCTTATTTTTGGTGATAATCCCATTTTCATCTGCATTAATAAGACTGCACCAGATTACCACTCTTAATATACATTAAGGAATACTTTTTAATGGAAAGAAAATAAAAGAAACGATTATGTTCCATTACACTGGTTCAAGGAAAATTTTACGTTTGTGATTATGCAAGCGATATGTATCGGAAACTTGAACTGTAACCTAAATAGTGCGATTTCGAGCGCAATTTCCCGATTGCTCCCAAAACGGAAACTCCACCCCATTACCAGTAAATACTGTGAAGATACCACTTAATTCAATGTCAAAATGTTATTACTCATGATATGGAATACCTGTAAAATGTTTGTGGTTGGATGGTTCTATAAATTGATTAGCATTTGGTATCATTCTTTCTCCCCACCACCCCCCCCCCCAAAAAAAAAAGTGTATTTGTAAGCACATGTATAGGCATTTGATATTTTTCAGGGAACTGAATAAAAGATTCACAGGATATCTCCCTCACTGCAATTACCCTCCTTTTATAGGCCGAGCAATTATAGGCCGGTCAGTCTTACCTCGGTGATGGGCAAACTATTAGAATCAATACTGTGAGATAGGATAAAATGTCACTTGGAAAGGCATGGTTTAATCAGGGATAGTCAGCATGGATTTGTTCAGGGAAGATCATGCCTTACAAATCTGATTAAATTCTTTGAGGAAGTAACAAGGAGGATTGATGAGGGTAGTGCAGTGGATGTTGTAGACATGGATTTTAGTAAGGCATTTGACAAGGTCCCACATGGCAGACTGGTCAGAAAGGTAAAAGCCCATGGGATACAGGGAAATGTAGTGAATTGGATCCAAAATTGGCTCAGTAACAGGAAACAAAGGGTAAAAGTCGATGGATGTCTTTGCAAATGGAAATCCATTTCCAGTGGTGTGACACAGGGCTCAGTATTGGGTCCCTTGCTGTTTGTGGTATATATTAATGATTTAGACTTGAATATAGGGGGCACGATTGGCAAATTTGCAGACGACACAAAAATTGGCCGTGTAGTTGATAGTGAAGAGGATAGCTGTAGACTCCAAGAAGATATCAATGGGTTGGTGGAGTGGGCGGAAAAGTGGCAAATGGAGTTCAACCTCGAGAAGTGTGAGGTAATGCACTTAGGGAGGGCAAACAGTAAAAGGGAATACGCAGTAAATGGAAATATATTGAGAGGGGTAGAGGAAGTGAGAGACCTTGGCGTGCATGGCACAGGTCCCTGAAGGTGGCAGTACAGGTAGATAAGGTTGTGAAGAAGGCATACGGAATGCTCTCCGTTATTAGCCGAGGTATAGAATACAAATGCAGGGATGTAATGGTGGAACTGTATAAAACACTGGTAAGGCCACAGCTGGAGTATTGTGCGCAGTTCTGGTCACCACATTACAGGAAGGACGTAATTCCTCTGGAGACAGCGCAGAGAAGATTTACAAGAATGTTGCCAGGGCTTGAAAATTGCAGCTACGAGGAGAGATTGGATGGGCTGGGGTTGTTTTCCTTGGAGCAGAGGAGGCTAAGGGGTGACTTGATTGAGGTGTACAAAATTATGAAGGGCCCAGATAGAGTAGACAGGAAGTACCTGTTTCCCCTAGCGGAGAGTTCAAGAACTAGAGGACATAGGTTTAAGCTGATTGGCAGAAGGATTAGAGGGGACATGAGGAAAAACTTTTTTACCCGAGGGTGGTGGGTGTATGGAATTCGCTGCCCGAATTGGTGGTAGAGGTAGGGACCCTCAACTCTTTTAAAAAGTACCAGGACCTGCACCTAAAGTGCTGTAAGCTGCAGGGCTACGGACCGGGTGCTGGAAGGTGGGATTAGAAGGGGCACCTGGTTGTTCTTCGAGCCGGCACGGACACGATGGGCTGAATGGCCCCCTCTGTGCTGTATCTTTTCTATGGTCCTATGGTTCTATCTCATCTCAAATGTACGTATTATTTGAGCTTACAAAGGTGTAATAATTTAAACAGAATATTGTCTTACTATTGTGCCCATTGAGCTGAGATGCTGTTAAATGATAAACATGAACCCAAATTTTAACCCAACCTGCCCAGCAGGAACGGGGCAGGTGAGCAATTAAAATAGCGAAAATTGACTTAGCGTCCCGTTCCCGCCTGAAACCTGCTGACCACCATTTTAAACTCAGGAGCTGACTCTGGTGGCAAACGCACTTGCCAGAAATAGGTGGGTGCCTTATTACTAACTGCAAATCAGGGTCCTATGATGCAATTAGGATCACAAGACAATTCTAACAGGATGGGTCAGAAGTTTCACCTAGTGGTAACCTTCTAAGTAAAACCTTGCGAGATTGGCTTCACAAACTGACTGACATGACTGGAAGTTGTACTTAAAGGGGCACTCACCTGCAGGCACTCAGATCAGGAGGATCTGTGTGCTATTGTAATTAGTTGATTTCCAAGGCAGTTCTGAATTTGGAGTTTGCTTCTTTCTGATCTCCCCCCCCTTACGTATCCTGATTAAGCACTCACTGCTTATCATGGATGCTATTTTTGTTTCATTTCTCTGGATGGAGCAGCCTCAACAACCAGAACAAGCAGCAGGTGGGCCTGTGAGAACACAGCAGGTGAGGGGAGCTGCTCGTAGGCGGCCTTACCGAGTCCACAGGGCCTATAGGCCAAGAGTCAGTTTCTTGGCGATCTCTGAGCAGCAGCGCACAAGGAGACTGCGCTTTACCAGGCAGGCTGTTACTATTCTATGCAGCCTCCTGCAGCAGGACCTGCTGCTTGTTGGAGCGGGGGGCCATGCTTTGCCAGTGGCTGTCAAAGTTACCAAAATCCTTAACTTTTTTGCCTCAGGCTCCTTCCAGGCTACTAGAGGGACCATCACCCGTATCTCCCAGTCTGCAGTTCACAGCTGTATCAAGCGGGTCACCAATGCCCTTCTTGCCAGAGCAAATCAGTTCATTACCTTTACGATGGATGCCAACAGCCAGAATGAGAGCGTGCTGGGATTTGCTGCAGTGTCTGGATTCCCTCATATCCAGAGCATAATAGACTGCACTCATGTATCTATAAGGGCACCAAAAGATGAGCCAGGAGCTTTTGTGAACAGGAAGGGCTTCCACCGCAAGTGAACAGCTCAGGTACAATCAAAGCCATGGGACCACCAGAAACATCATAGTGCACACCATTGGCATTTTGAAGCAAAGATTCAGGGACCTTGATTGGTCTGCAATATGGCCCAGACAAATTGCGTGCCTCTTAGAATCACAGAATGGTTACGGCACAGAAGGAGACCATTCAGCCCATCGAGCCCGTGCCGGCTCTCTGCAAGAGCAATCCAGCTAGTCCCACTTCCCCGCCCTTTCCCCGTAGCCCTGCAAATTTTTTCCCTTCAAGTACTTATCCAATTCCCTTTTGAAAGCCACGATTGAATCTGCCTCCACCACCCTTGACTTGAGCACAAAATCTCGGCCAACACTTCCAGTGCCAGTATTGAGGGAGTGCTGCACTGTCGGAGGTGCCGTCTTTCGGATGAGATGCTAAACCGAGGCCCCGTCTGCCCTCGGGTGGATGTAAAAGATTCTACGGAACTACTGAAAGAAGAACAGGGGAGTTCTCCCCGATGTCTTCGCCAATATTTATTCCTCAACCAAATTAGCTGCCATGTTTCCTACATTACAACAGTGACTACACTTCAAAAGTTCTTTATTGACTGTAAAGCGCTTTGGGATATCCTGAGGTTGTGAAAGGCGCTGTATAAATACAAGTTTGTTCTTTCTTTAACTCCATTACTCGCATGAGGTGCTCTCCCAGTGGCTTCAGAGAAGTTGGTGGAAGACTGCTGTTGCTCATGTGGTGACCCTTGAATTGCTGGTGACTCCTGGCTGCTCGAGCCTCTGAGGGCCTGGCTGTTAACTGCAGCACTTCAGCTGCTGCCAGGCCAAGTTGCCCCAACTGGCTTTCTGGAACCATAATTGGTATTAGCTAAGGTGGTGGTGAGGAAGCAGATGTGTTGACCTCCTGAGAGAGGGTAACCTGTGCCGTTCCCATTGCACCACTGCCAGTCCCGTGGGGCTGCAGCTCCTCACTTCCACTGATCTGTGAGAGAGCAGGCTGCAGAAGATGAGTGATATTTGAAAGCCCCTATCGATGTAGTCCATAAATCTGTCTCTCCAAGGTCAGAGCCCAGAGTCTGCATGGCAGCCATTTGAGATACTATCAAAGCTGCAAAGACTGTGAACATTGACTCCTGTTGTGAGGGTCCAGCTGCAGCATCCCCGGAGGTGTCCATGCTTTCCAAGTTAGACTGAAGAGTGCTGATACCATGCGAGATGATATCACACAGGCTGGAAGCGGACTGCTCCAGACTTTCAGCCATATGAAAGTGGCTTTGGCCATGGCAGGCCTTCCAATAGCTGATACAACGGCTCTTTAGAGGCAAGCAGTTTTCTTCTCTTTGCTGGGCCCCTGAAGTCCTCATCTCTGACTTCCAAACTAGAGCTGGGAGAAGACCTTGCTCCCGGCGAACTGTGTCCTAGGCTGTTCCTGCCACCTGTACCTGCTGCTGCTTGCACATACTGGCTGCTTCACCACATGCAGACCCCTCTAACTCACTCTCCGCACAGGAACTACGTGAAAAATAAAAAAAACTAACATGTGAAAAGGGAGCTGCAAAAGCAAGGCCTTTCTAAAGAATGGAAGTACATTATCGTTTCCATTGGTGGGCGGGTCGGTAACCAGAGGACTCAGATTTCAGATAATTGGAAAAAGAACCAGAAGGGAGATGAGAATTTTTTTTATGCAGCAAATTGTTATGATCGAGAATGCACTGCCTGAAAAAGTGGTGGAAGCAGATTCAGTAGTAACTTTCAAAAGGGAATTGGATAAATACTTGAAAAGGAAATATTTGCAGGGCTGTGGAGAAAGAGCAGGGGAATGGGACTAATTGGATAGCTCTTGCAAAGAGCCAGCGCAGGTACGATGGGCCAAATGGCCTGCTGTGCTGTAAGATTCTATGATTTTATTACAATGTACTTTTAAAAATTCTATTTTTCTTTAGCTAAAGATGTCAAATTTGATAATTCTACACATTCCATGGGCTCGATTTTAGGGTCGGGTTTCCTGCGGGTTTCCAGCGGGGGGGCCCCGAAAATCCCAATATGCGGTCACGTGACCGGATCGCGCCGCGATCCCGACCACTTCCAGGTTCCCCGATGACGTGCGGGGCTGCGTGCGTGGCCCCCGCTGGTGGGAATCCCGCAGGCAATTAAAGCCAGCGGGGTTCCACTTGAGAGTACTTACCTTGCTTGTTGAGGTCAGTTAATGAGCTGAATCAGCTGTCAAAAGAGGAAGTGTGGGATTTTACCTGCATCGCAGAGTGTTTCACACACTGGGGGAAACAGTCTCTCTCCAACCAGGCGTGTTGCAGCCAGCAGCCTGTGGCAGGTGCCAAGGTGCACTCCACGGGGGAGAGCCCTCACCCACGCAGGAGGCCACCGCGTCACATAGGGCAACCCCTGCCCCCCACCACCCCCCGCCAAGCCAGAGGACAGACCGACACGAAACCGCAGCCCCAGTCCGAGGAACCACCCACCTACCCTGCACAACCCCTCAGACCAACACCTGCCAGATGGGTGGTGCGTGGACACCCTCGGAGGACGAACAGCATGACCAGCCCCAGCAGCCTCGCAGTCCACGCCGTCCGCCGCAGAGACGTGGAGCCCCCCAACACGGTGTTGTTGCACGCCCACCTGCACAGCAGGAGGGAGGGCGACCGCAGAGAGAGACGCATTGCAGAGGGCACTACCCTCGCCACAGGGTCCACAGACCGAGGCGCAGCTCCCCGGACCTCTCCGAGCAGCAGTGCACACGGAGGCGCAGATTCGCTCGACATGTAGTCGTGGAGATCTGCAGGCTCTTTCATGCCGAGCTGCTCCTGGCTGGCCCCAGCACCAACTGCTTACCTGTCGCTGTCAAAGTCACCACTGCCCTCCACAACTTCTCCTCCGCATCCTTCCAGGGTGCAGCCGGCTACACCGCCGATGTCTCTCGGTCGTCTGCGCGGAAGAGCCCTGCAAATACACCTGCACCTACTCTGCAGTAACACGATGGGTGGCATCAGTGGTGGGTCCTCATAGTGATACCCAGGAGTGGGCATTATTGGACACAACAGACAGGATTCGCGGAGACATGGCAGTGGTGGAGCCAATATAATGTGTGCTGTTTGTTGCTCTGAAATTCAATATAGGTAACACCCATGGCAAACCCTCCGACACCCTTGTGCACCCCCTTCATGCTCACGAAACATTTGCCTTACGCTGCCTACTGCACATATGTGATGCATGCCCTGTGGCTGCAGCACAGGTGGTGGCAGGTTGAGTGAGGCTGGCCGTGAGGGAGATGCACGAGAGGGTGAGTATGGGATAGAGCCATGAGATTGTATGAGGATTGGGTCGCGTGTTAGTGGCAGGATGAGTACTGGCGAAGTGAGTAGGTTTAGGTAAGATGAGGATGGGGTTTGAGTGGGTATGAGGGGTGATGTGACAGAGTAGTGTTGGCGGTGCCGAAGGAGATGTGGGGTTGGGGCAGTGTTGTGGCAGATGGAGTGTAGGGGAAAGACTTCGTGTTCTCACTGTGGCTGACCCACTGAGGTCATTGCAGCGCCTCCTGCACTGTATGCAGGTAGGCGATATGTTGGTTGCGCAGGTGACCCCCTCTGCCACCTCGAGCCAGGCCTTCTTGGTGGCAGAGGCTGGCCGCTTCCAACCGCCCGCCGGGTGGAAGATCTCTGTCTTCGCCCTCCTCCTCACCCCATCTGATGATACCTGGGGTGAGGCATCATTAAACTGGGAGCAGCCTTCCCCCTGGGCTGCTCCATGCTGTAATTTGTTCCATTGGTTGCAGCATCTGTCAGTGGAGGACTGCCCCTTTAAATAGAGCGCCTCCAGCTGACAGATCGTACTGCGCATGCGCAGCCCGCCCGACGCGCAGACCAGCAGCGCGGACCCCGGAGGAGAAGGTAATTGATTCCTATTAGTGTGTTGCCTGCTACGATCGCGCGGGCAACCCACTAATTTCACCGAGCGTGTTGACCACACTCCCGAAACCCAACCCGCCGGAAACCCGCAGGCCTGGTAACATCGAGCCCCATGTGTTAACACTGACCATTAGAAATATATCTGAAATCACTCATTCTAGATTTTTGTATAGTTTTGTTAGTTTTTCAGTAATTATTATATTTCTCCTCTATTCCCCAAAATCAAATCCAACAGAAAGAGCAGGCAGGTGACCTGTACCTCCTATGCAAATGCTTAAAAAAGAACACAAGAACAGCCTGGGCAACTCTTCTCTTATGATTTTCCTTCATTTCAAAGAAAGCAGCTTGCTCACTAAGCTTTACTCTGTGGGGAATTTACTGTTTGAATAATTGCAGGCACGAACCAACTTCATACCTCTGTACGCAGCTGTAATGAACTGTGCCAGCATAAAGCCACCCAGATGATATATATAACAAGAAATGGTTTTGTAATTTGAAATCCGAAAACTAACTTGAAAGGTTAAAAACCTTAAAAGAATACAGAACCGTTTTTTGATACTATGAGAAATGAACCACAGTAGAATGCATTTAATGTAATTTTCAACAACTTTTATATAGCATCTTTCATGTAATTAAATATAACAAGATGCTTTGCAGAAGAAATGGTATACATCAAGTGAGAAATAAAAATAGTTAAGGGGAAAGCATATTCAGAGACTTGGTTTCATGCAGGCTTTTGAAGGGGAATTAAAAGTAGTAAGGTGAATAGGATTAAGAAGAGAATTTCAGAGAACAGATATGATGGCCCCGATTTTAACTCCGGGCCAGTTTTGGGCAGGTGAGCAGAGTAAGAAACTCACCCGCTGCTCCAGAAATGAGGCCCGGGGTATTTTAACTCCCTGCCCTCATTTAAATCCCGCCGACCAATTTCCAATCGGTTCCAGGTGGGACGTCGACGGAAAGTGGCGGAAAATCGCGCAGCATGGAGGCTTCCTGGCGACCACAGGTAAGTGGTGAGATCAGCTGCCAGGCCATCCCGTAGGATCTAGTGATCGGGAGGTGGAAAAAGTTCACAGCAGGGGAGGCCTAAACTTTCTCTGTAGGGCCCAGACGAGAACACCTGCTCCTCTTGGCCCCACAAGGAAAGTTAAAAAAAAGCTTACCTTTTTGGGCCATTTCAGGCCCTGATCCTCTTTATTGTTGGGTTGGCCTGGCGGCAAACTCATTGCTGCTTCCCGCTCAGGGTGCCTAGTAAAAATTGCAGTTCGATCCCAATGATGTCATCAGGACCTGACATGCATATGTTAAAAAGTACCCCGCTGGCTTTGGGTGGGTGTCCTTGCTGCCTGATCAGGAGAGCAGGTGAAAATCATAACCTGTCAGTTCCCGGTGGCTCCAAGCGATTAAGTAACTTGGGTGATTTTAACTGCCTACCTGCCCAGTTTCCACTGGCCAGTTAGGGTTGAAATTGCCCATGATAGTTCTGCCACTGAAAGTGGGGTGGAGGGAAGGGCAAAGCACAATAGACCAAATTAGAGGAGTACAGGGTGTGTGCTGGGATGCAAGACTGGAACAGATTGCAGAGGTAGGATGGGGAAAGGCCATGCAGGTTTTTGAAAATAACAAGTTTGAAGTTGATAGGCAAGGGACATGGAGCTAGCGGAGGTTGGCAAAGACTGGGATAATGGGTCTGCAGGACTTTGTGCAGGACAGGAAATGGGCTGCAGATGATTTGGAATTTGCATGGTGTAAGCTAGAGAGGTCAGTGAGGAGAGCATTGGAGAAATAGAGTCTTGAAATGATGAAGGTGTGGATGAGGGCTTAGCGATGGTAGGGGTAAGACTACAGGCATGAGATTTTCTTACTTATTGTTAATATTCTACAAAATTGTTTATTCACATATACACTGGCATCTTACCATCATACCACACCTAAGCAAGTATTTAATGAACAGTATAATAGAAGTTTCATATAATTTCAATATCCATCAATGCAAAAAGTAACTTATTTCTTATTGTTGAGTGTTGAACCCTGAAAAACCTATTGGCTGAATAAGCAAAAATTAATGTGCGATAAAAGCCTGTATTACTAGTACAAATTCTCCTGTCATAGCTTGATAGTTGCTAATGTATCTAGCCATATATTAAAAAAATCGAAGGCCAGGTCACCCTGAACTATTCATGTACATTGTGCAGCAGGTTATAGTGTAGCATTAGCAGAGGCTCATGATCAGGTTGCCTGCTGTCTCTATTGGCCAAGGAATTATCATGGCATGCCCATGGCAGGGGACTTACCTTGTGGGTAAAATACTAATTTTAATTCCTGCCCTATGACAGTACAGTAAATTTTCCCTTTTATTTTAGATGTTAGCATGGAGTTGTCACATCAACAGCTCCTCAGTCCTTTAGAGAAGATGAATTGTAGAAACAAGTAGGGAGTGCAACCATTGAGAAGCATTTAAAAGAAATGATGCCCCCCTGTTGGCATATACTGGATATTAGGCTGTAAATCCTTCTAAATCTTTGCTGTCCCATTCTCAAAATCCTGGCTCTATTCTGGGAACATATGTTCCCCAAGTGTAAAACGGATAAGCAATGAAGAAAGGTTAGGGAAATTTAAGCTTTACTGTTTAGAGAGAAGTCGGTTATGGGGCAGGATTATTGAGATATACTGTGTAAAGTATAATTAAATGGCATAGACAAAGCGAACCCAGAATATTGTTTTACAGTCAGTGGGGTGAATAGAACAAAATTACAAATTTAAATTCATGAATAACAAACATAAAATAAATCTTAGAAAAACTCTCTGTGCTCAAAGGCTGATAAACATTTGGAATGATCACCAGCTAAGCTAGTGAAATTCCTTACAAAAATGCAATACTTCTGTTCAGCAGCAGCACACTAATGCTGCATTTTAATGAGGTTTTGCAACCATGGTTATAACTAAGCAGGGAAAACGGTCACAGAGCTACCTGGACTTATCTGCGTCTTTTTATTGCATTGTGCCCCAGTACAATATATGAAAACACATTGGTGGGGCACTGACTCATCCAAATATGCTCCTTCCTGTGTCACTGGAGGTCATTTTAATATTACAAAGTCAGAGCCACAGGGATACATGCTTAACCCTATGGGTATCAAATGGTGGAATTTAGGACCAATGTCTCAGTTACAAACATTCGCCACCTAATTTTTTCCCACCTCCCTCTTCCTGCCTTGATTGGCATGAAAAGTAAGCAATATGGTATGCACAAACCAGATTAGCTTTTCACAATATTAAAGTTCAAATTGGCTCAGAAGCAAAGCTGGACAAGTAATGGTGGAGGTTTTTACAGAGGTTAGAGATTAAGATATATGAGCTGTATTTTTTTCCCCATGCAATAGCTGAAGGCAGATGATATAACTATGCCGTTAAGGTTCGAAGCATAGAGATCATACTATTGGAGTAAGGACCACACCTTGTTCTGTTGAATCAAATCCGGCTAAGGGCATAGCTGACATCATCTGCCTTCAGCTGTTGCACGGGGAAAAAAATACAGCTCATATATCATAACCTTTAACCTCTGAAAATACTTCGACTTTTGCTTGTTCTGTTGAATCAAATCTGATTTGAATCTAGAAACTTCTGCCAGTTACCAGAATGTTCACCAATGTTTGGTTTAACAATGTGTAGCAATGATGTCATGCATGTTACACACCCTTTACAAGAAAAGCTCTTTTCACTCACCATCCAGACAGAGAGTCTTTGATGGTGGTTTTAAACTTTTCTGTGGGGGGACTGCTTACAAACAGCTGGGAAGATTTTAGAAATGTGCACTCCTGCTGCAAAGCTCCATGCACCAATCGTGTATATTAGGCTCAATGTCAGCGGCCTCGCAGGATTTTCCATCCATTAAAATTAATAGATGTCAAATTCTGCAGAAGTACTGACATCTGACTTTGGGTTCAAATTTCCAATATTTCTTCCTGGCATAAGGAAGCTCTATCAGTTCATAAAATGAACACACTTAGCGAACCCCCGTCCAAACTTCTGAAAGAGGGTGGCAGCTTCCCAAAGGAAGGCACTGCTATCATTGGAGAAAATTTTAGTGGTATATAGCAACATAAGTAGGGACTGAATTTCACTTCAGGTGTGCTCCTTCCTCCCCCCAACCCAGCCAGAGCACATCTGAAGTGTGGTCCATCCAATGAGACCTGAAACTACTCGTATTTGCAGTTCCAGGTCCCCGACATAAGAATGCCCAAGAGGCTCGCAACAATGGTGATGGCTGCCAGCTTTAGGGACTTCTGGCAGCTGTCCAAAAACAACAGCCAGAAGGCCTCCAGCCCAGATGCTTATTCTGTTGACCGTGTAAAAAATGAAGTACTTACCTTTTTGGTGCCTCAAGGTTTTTGCTGCCTGCCTCTTCTCAGATCCGAGTGGATGATCCATCTCAGCCTCCTCCCGATATCCCCACCATCACGGAAGCCAGTCTTCGGCCAATTCGATTCACTCCACATGATATCAAGAAACGGCTGAGTGCACTGGATACGGCAAAGGCTATGGGCCCCGACAACATCCCAGCTGTAGTGCTGAAGACTTGTGCTCCAGAACTAGCTGCGCCTCTAGCCAAGCTGTTCCAGTACAGCTACAACACTGGCATCTACCCGACAATGTGGAAAATTGCCCAGGTATGTCCTGTCCACAAAAAGCAGGACAAATCCAATCCGGCCAATTACCGCCCCATCAGTCTACTCTCAATCATCAGCAAAGTGATGGAAGGTGTCGTCAACAGTGCTATCAAGTGGCACTTACTCACCAATAACCTGCTCACCGATGCTCAGTTTGGGTTCCGCCAGGACCACTCGGCTCCAGACCTCATTACAGCCTTGGTCCAAACATGGACAAAAGAGCTGAATTCCAGAGATGAGGTGAGAGTGACTGCCCTTGACATCAAGGCAGCATTTGACCGAGTGTGGCACCAAGGAGCCCTAGTAAAATTGAAGTCAATGGGAATCAGGGGGAAAACTCTCCAGTGGCTGGAGTCATACCTAGCACAAAGGAAGATGGTAGTGGTTGTTGGAGGCCAATCATCTCAGCCCCAGGGCATTGCTGCAGGAGTTCCTCAGGGCAGTGTCCTAGGCCCAACCATCTTCAGCTGCTTCATCAATGACCTTCCCTCCATCATAAGGTCAGAAATGGGGATGTTCGCGGATGACTGCACAGTGTTCAGTTCCATTCGCAACCCCTCAGATAATGAAGCAGTCCGAGCCTGCATGCAGCAAGACCTGGACAACATCCAGGCTTGGGCTCATAAGTGGCAAGTAACATTCGCGCCAGATAAGTGCCAGGCAATGACCATCTCCAACAAGAGAGAGTCTAACCACCTCCCCTTGACATTCAACGGCATTACCATCGCCGAATCCCCCACCATCAACATCCTGGGGGTCACCATTGACCAGAAACTGAACTGGACCAGCCATATAAATACTGTGGCTACGAGAGCAGGTCAGAGGCTGGGTATTCTGCGGCGAGTGACTCACCTCCTGACTCCCCAAAGCCTTTCCACCATCTACAAGGCACAAGTCAGGAGTGTGATGGAATACTCTCCACTTGCCTG
The DNA here is from genome assembly GCF_035084215.1 of Heptranchias perlo. Taxonomy (NCBI): domain Eukaryota; kingdom Metazoa; phylum Chordata; class Chondrichthyes; order Hexanchiformes; family Hexanchidae; genus Heptranchias; species Heptranchias perlo. The sequence goes on along the minus strand of NC_090341.1, from coordinate 27,344,310 downwards.
GATGAGTGCAGCTCCAACAACACTCAAGAAGCTTGACACCATCCAGGACAAAGCAGCCCGCTTGATTGGCACCCCATCCACCACCCTAAACATTCACTCCCTTCACCACCAGCGCAATGTGGCTGCAGTGTGCACCATCCACAGGATGCACTGCAGCAACTCGCCAAGGCTTCTTCGACAGCACCTCCCAAACCCGCGACCTCTACCACCTAGAAGGACAAGAGCAGCAGGCGCATGGGAACAACACCACCTGCACGTTCCCCTCCAAGTCACACACCATCCCGACTTGGAAATATATCGCCGTTCCTTCATTGTCGCTGGGTCAAAATCCTGGAACTCCCTTCCTAACAGCACTGTGGGAGAACCGTCACCACACGGACTGCAGCGGTTCAAGAAGGCGGCTCACCACCACCTTCTCGAGGGCAATTAGGGATGGGCAATAAATGCTGGCCTCACCAGCGACGCCCACATCCCGTGAACGAATATAAAAAAAAAATCTGAAGCGGCTGGATACACACATTAAGGCCCAAACGTTTTGGGTGCCATTATGTTTGTGCTTGACCAAATGGAGACACAGGAAAATGAGGCAGGATGTGCTGATATAATTCTGCCTGGTTACCATCACATTTACTTGTGGTGCTTCTGCATGCTCCAGATGCTCTGCCCCTCCGTCAGAGATATCTCCTGAAGTGTGTGTGAAGTGCAGAGGGAACAAACACCCAGTGTAACAGGTCTCCATCCCTTTTTCCTCTGCTTTGCTCCCAGGAGATAAGCATATCCTGTGAGCAAAGCAGAGGAAAATTGACCCCATAATTAAGAAAGATTCAGAATGACAGGTAGGCAGAAATCTGTTATCCTTGTGGAACCTCTGGGATCCCCTCACAGATTCCCCAGGATCCAGAGATCCCCCCTCCATCTGCTTTATGACACAATAAAATATTCCAGCATTTAAAGGTGAGCCTGCAAGATGATAACATTTATGAAAAATATGTCTTGTAGGATCTTCTGGTAACTAAACAAAAGATAATGCCTCATGGTGCATAATATCAATGTGTTAAAGTAAAACTGTTTATATAACATATACACACTGTCTAGTGAATGATCTGGGAATCTACTACTAAAAGATTCTTCTCTGAATCACATTGCATTATTGAAGATTATAATAATACAACCAAGTGTGGCAGTTTCTTTCTAAGTGTCCAATGATTCTACAAATTATGTTTATTGTAAATTTAGTATGATCAAAGTTGACCATATGTTTAAATACAACTTAAACTAAGGTTCTTTCCCCAAGACTTTCTTATTGTCAGGTGGTACAAATGTTTTGACAATGGAGCCATTGCCAATTCACATAGTTATCATAAAAAAAAACACGACCCTGCCAGAAACTCAAGACAAATACTATCAACAGGGACCACAAGGACAGAGAGGGGAGGTCAGTCTAAAAACTAATATAATTGCAACAAAAATATCTGCAGAATGAAGGTGGGTGGTGCATGGTTTGTCTTCTGGCCTACATCTTGGTCCAAGTCCAACACATACACTTTTTTTTGTCAGTCCATACCTTAACTATAAACTAAACTGGCTTGTAATCATTTGGGAGTTAAGCATTAATCCTGATGCGTAACTCCAAGTTTTACTTCAAACAGAAGGTCTTGCCACTTAAGATAAATCCACACAACTACCAATAGGAACATGAAGCCTGAAACATAAATAACATTGAGGCGATGTATCCAACCTTGGCGGTCAAATGACAAATATAAACTACACATTTATTCTATTGTTTATAAGGTTATCTTAATCTTTCAGCTAGATCACTCCCACAAATCTAAAAGATCTAAGGAAGACTTTGTCTGATTACACTCCTGTGAAATGCCTTGGGACATTTTCCTGCGTTAAAAGGTGCTATATCAATTCAAGTTGTTGTTGTAGAAAGATTCTGTCAGGTTTTTTCTGAATCAAAATCAAATGTCCAATTTGCCTCACGAGTACACATATGTCCCCCTTTTATCTTGAAATTACTGATCTCTCAATCATAATTACCATGTTTATGGCCAATACTACAATTGACCAATATACCTATATAACTGGTACAACTGTATGTTAAAATTTTAAGAATTACATGAACAATAAAGAAAACTAACATGTGAAAAAGGAACTGCAAAAATAAGGGCTTTCTAAAGAATGGAAGTAAATTGCTGTTTCCACTGGTGGATGAGTCGGGTAACCAGAGGACACAGATTTAGGATAATTGGCAAAAGAACCAGAGGGGAGATGAGGAGAATATTTTCTACGCACCGAGTTGTCATGATTTGGAATGCCTGAAAGGGTGATGGAAGCAGATTCAATAGTAATTTGGATAAATACTTGAAATGGAAAAATTTGCACTGCTATAAAGAGCAGGGGAGTGGGACTAGTTGAATAGTTCTTTCAAAGAGCTGGCACAGGCACAATGGGCTGAATGGCCTCCTTCTGTGCTGTAAGATTCTATGGTGATTCTATATTGCTTAGCACCATACTGCAAAAAATCTGTTCACACCCAATACCTTATTTATAACCACATCTCTTAAAAGCATATATTCTGCTTGGCTGCATTACAGAGTCTGGTGTATAGTTAGTTAGCATATATTAAGGCATGAGATGCCAGAAGATACTTTTGTGCATCCAAACAGGTTGGAATGAAACTTTTAAAAAATCCTTTCTATACTCTTAGCCTTTCAACAATATTTGCAGTGGGAACTGGGTGGTGCAGTAGATCAGAACAATGTTGAATTCATTAGTGTAAAGTAATTGTACATTAGGGACCTGTGTTTGAACTCAGTCCAGACAGATGGTGAGATGATTGTTAAAACGATAAAGTGAAACAAGTTTGGACATGTTCCTGTCACAAACCTGACCTAGTACACTGATTCACTAATTGGGCAACTTCACTCATAGGACCTGTAAAAATGACTGATGTAGGATCTTGCATTAGTGCAGATAAGATTGAGGAACGATGTTGAATCAAAGTAGCAGGAGCTCAAACTGCATCTATGTTATGTCACAAATATTCTGAGACTGCTTGAAACTGATGCAAAGGAGGAAAATGTCTTACCTCCCAACCAAGCATATTTTACCTTGATGAGCACAAAATTCAGACATAAATAAATTTATAATGAAATTTAAAAAAAGCTAGCATTGGAAAGGGACAGACAGTGCAGCGTTGTTGTAGTGTTTAAGGACTTACAGATTTGAATCTGGAATCTAACTGGTCCTCAGATATGCTACCCATATGTGCAGTGATTAAGCCTCTGTGTTGTAGTTGCACAGTTCATTAAGGTACTGCACATCCATGTGAAACAGTATGATAGTACAACCAAATCCAAGAATGCATGAATTATGTGGGAAAGTGCACAGGAAGGGTAGTTGACATTAGTAGTCACTTGGGAACAATCACCTGCCTATTCTCTTGTCTAGGAGAGGATGCTTGATACAAGGTGATCTGAAAGAGGAAAAGAAGAGAAAAGCATTTTTGGGAGTGGGAAAGCGGATGTCTGTTGGCAGATATACAGACAATTTTTGCCTTGTATCTCAGAAATGGAGAGGGATGTTTAATAAAGTAGCAGTTGCCACTTTGCTGATGAGTATGCAAAGAACCTGAAATATGCTTCTGATTTAATCTGTAGGACCACATCTCCCATTCTTTATGATCTTCACCCTAACCTCTATTCTTTATTTTGGGAACACAGGTATTTTATTTTTCATTTGCTCTCGGCACATGGGCGATGCTGGCAAGGTCGCAATTATCGCCCTGAAAAGGTGGTAGTGGGCCTGCCCCTTGAACTGTTCCAGTCCTTGAGCTGTGGTTGTTAGGTGGTCAATTCCAAGATTTTCACAAAGCAACATTTGTTATATGTAGGAAAACACTACAAAAACTGAGCTGTGCCAACAATTAATTATTTTTAAATAGGAAATTTTACTGAACAGTTTCCTTCTGAATATATTCCCTCTTTTTATCTGGAGGTAAATTATACAACAGCTACAACTTAGAAATTATTTATTTAATTGCTAATTTTACCCATGGCTCAGAGCATGTGTTATTAGGATACTGAAAAGGAGTGGCAATTGTAAATAAATGTCAAATGTGGAAGCACAGTGTGTATTGAAATGATTACCAAATGTTACTTAATTATTATTTGAAAATGTGTCAATGTTAAAGTTTATAAATATAAAACGTTCACAAAGTGTTGTGCTATTTTTGGCTTGTTTCACTATTGTATAGAATTTGTATCATATTTGAAACACATATTTTTGAATAATATTTTGGATCTTCAATTCAAAATGTATTGTATTGAACTCAGTTACTATATCAAATAATAATATTGCTGAAGTACTGCAGAGTAGTAGTTGGTAAATGATGAAAAAGTTGGATAAAAGCATTGTGATGTGCAATGATATCTGTAAGATCTAGGACTCTGAATCTAGGAGACCTGACTACTTAAACTCCCATCTCTAAACTTCAGCAATTCAATTTTAAATTTAAAAAATCAAAGTGGATAAACGCTGGTCCCTTCAATATTTTCAGCCAGTTGTAATAATGACATGATACGGCAGATATTCAAAGTACAAACTGCAACTCGTAGCAGAATATAAATGCAACTTCAGCATTCATTTGTACTATATTGACAAGCTGCCCAATTTCAAACACGTTTAATTCTTTCTAAGGCTTCTAATCAGAATCCCAGTTATCCAGTGGACACTTGGGATATCTGGTTAGGTGTCACATTGGTGACAGAATGTAGAAAGGAGCAGGGAAATAGGAGGTTAAAATGAAATAAGAACAGAAATGCTGATTAGAGACAGGTTAACATTTAGGAACTAATAAAGGATGTCCACTTAAAACATTAATCTACCTTTCCTTTTTTCAGAAGCTGATACACCTACTGTGTAATTCGAGTATTTTATTACAGATTTCCAGCTTTTACTTTTTTTTATATCACTAAGTTAAATTAACATCTTTTGCTGACTATGCATGTTTGAAAAAAGCAAGTTCAAATAATTATAAAAGTGTTTGATTCTGAGAGCTCAAATCAATAGCTACTTTTCTGAGACATGAGGCCAATGAAAGTACAAACTGGTTTTATGTTGATTGCTAAGAGTTGAAATAAATTGTTCATTGTTTTAGAAATGTGTTTTGGGAATATCAAACAATGAGAAATAACAAAGCTTTTGGAAATTTTGACCATTTTTCCACAGAAAAAATGTGGGAAAACAGTAATTTTAGATTTTTTTTAAGTGTTGTATATTCATGCCACTTTAAAAAAAAGGGGGGGAATCTGAGACAGATGCTAAAGGCCAGCTTTGATGTTGTTTCCTCATAGACTTTAATTAAATAACTCATTAGCCTATCATGGTAACTGAAAACGCACACACCCATTCCATTGGAAAGTCTTTGATCCTTTTTACCGGTTGTGAGCAGCCGGACATAAATTATTGAAACAGGATGCTGTTTAGGTTTTTGAAACAGAAAGCAGTGAGGCCCAGGAAAAGCCTGCAAGAAGCATACAATGCAGGATGAGTTGAAATTAGTTTATTTAAGTCAAGTAAGATGATCTCCCGTTGTGGGGAAACATGGTGTATTCATTATTTTTCTACTGTTACATGAAGATAAGTTGTACTGATTGAGATAATTGAATCTGATCATAACTGTTGTTCTGTATGTTCACTCGCAGAAAAATAAAGCAGTTTAATGATTCGTACCCAGCCACAAGAGGGTATGTTTGTTATACCTTCAGGTTACATATTGTGCAGGTAGATATAGGGCAGTGTGAGCAAACTCCCATAAAAGCAAGATGCTCAGACCGCTTACAAGAGCAACTGACGCCACTGAACCCAAGAAGGTATCTATTATAGACCCAAATTTGTAACAATGCCGAACCCTGGATAACTGCTGGAGAGAGAATGTGGATCCCTCCTGCTACTTTTTGGAATCGATTATATCAGAAGTGATAGGACGATCCAGCCTACATATAAGTAAATGACTTGCTGAATGAAAATGTTAGATAGACCTCACCAGTGAAGGGGTCGGGGTGTAAAATTTCCTCTTTTAAAGGAAAAAAGGGAATGCATTCTTCTCTCTATAATTCACAATCGCCTAATGAAATTGTGACAGCACGTGCTTTGAAATGTGCAATTGTTGAGAGAATGTTGTTAGTCAGTCCTTAATAGAGAGAGCAGGTATTCTCCTGCTTTTCATATCCCATGAGAGAAAGTTCCAAATCCCTTGCCTCATTGCTGCAATCTGCAATAGAAAAAAAAAGTACTTCAAAATGTTCATATAATTATATTTGGCTGCTCTGTGGTTACTTTTGGTACTAAGGAGCTGAAACTCCATGCAATTGCCCTGCTGCATATTGTGTTGTCAGTATACAAAGGGAACCTACCCGAGTTTTACACTATTCTCTCATTTACATACCGGTAGTGTGCTCCCAGTGTTTTTTTCTCTTCAGTATTGTGCTGAGACGAGCCAGAGGTCTGTCAATTCACAGGGAGAAGGAGTATAGTTCCCTTTTCTAAGAGAGCTCTGGAGGTCATGCGAAGGGAGATGATGGCAGGGAAGCTTGCCATTTTTTTGATGTGAGGACTGCCCGCGAAGATCAAATGAAAGCGGTTTCTGCTATAAAAGGTGAGTAAGAAACTAAACACCCTGAAGAAGTTTGCGCAGATTAGTGAATCCAGTGCTTACCACCTTATCATGTTCTCCAATGGCACTCCTGCAACATACACACAGAATTTCCAGTGAACTAGCTGCATACTCACATGGGATGTTTGCTTATTTTTACACACCCTTTTGTTCTCTACGACTAGCACAAGGCAACCCATAATTCATGCATAACATGCTTTTCACCTATCCAGGAAATTTTTCATTTTTCCTCAATATCCACTTGCATGCTGTACATTCTTGCACTCTTCTTTTGGGAAGCACAATGGCCAATTGCATAGTTTTTATGATTGCTGGCAAAGGAAGCCCACAATAGAAGGAAGACCGGAGGGGACACACCATATCTTAGTACACTGACATGCCTCAAACAACTGACCCTGGATATAGTGGGCCACCACTCCATGGTCCCCATTGGAGTGAGGCATCCAGGTGGTGCATTTGCCTCTACTCCAAGCTATAAAACTCTTCCATGTCCTTAAGGGCAAGTGGAATTCTCAAAGGAATGCCCATGCTATCCCTAGGATATTGGTGCCTAGCTCAGGCAAGCTAGCATGAATGGTAAATGAGAAAATCTGAAATCTAATCAAAAAAAGGGAACAATTTAATGCTAGAGCACTTAAGAGAATACTCATAGGGCATCATTTTAGCACCCGCTATCGGGTGCGTTCCTGGTGGGGGGGCTCCGAAAATCAGGGAATCCCGGAGCGGGACCGGAGCCCGGCTCCAACCCGCCCACTTCCGGGTTCCCCACTGACGCGACGGCGTGGGCGCGCAGTCCCCGCAGGTGGGAATCCCGCAGGCAATTAAAGCCAGCGAGATGCCACTTGAAAGTATTTATGCTGCTCGTTCAGGTCTTGAGCACAAAATCCAGGTCAACACTCCAGTGCATTACTGAGGGTGTGCTGCACTGTCGGAAGTGCCGTCTTTCAGATTAGACGTTAAACCGATGCTCTGCCCTGTCAGGTGGACGTAAAAGATCCCAAGGCACAATTTCGAAGAAGAATAGGGGAATTCTCCCTGGTGTCCTGGCTGATATTTATCCCTCAATCAACATAACTGAAACAGATTATCTGGTCATTTATCTCATTGCTGTTTGTGGGACTTCACTGTGCACAAATTGGCTGCCACATTTCCTACGTTACAACAGTGATGCACTTCAAAATTGTGTAATTGGCTGTGAAACGCTTCGGACCGTCCTGAGGTTGTGAAAGGCGTGGTATAAATACAAGTTATTTCTTTCTCATTATCTAATCAATGTGGTGTTTTGGGCCCAGGACCTTGTACATGTACATGACAAAAAGCATCTTGCTAATTCAATCTCAATATTTTTCCCTATAAACAAAACTAAATCCACTCTATTTCTATATGTTTCCTTTATATAAAAGCACAATCAATGTTAGTGTAATTCACATGTGAACCTTTGATTTCTAATGAAACTACATAAATGTGATGTAGGAGGTGCAAAATTATAGAAAAGTAATAGTACATGTCCTGATTTGGTGTTTTATTCAAGTAACAATGTGGAAGTTTAGTTGCTTGTATAGGTGCGATCAGATAGAGATTAAATAATTAAGGAATTATACAGGTACGTTTGCACAGTGAGAAATAGATGAAGTATGAGGTGCAGCCCAGGTGTAGCACTGTCATCTACTGCACCCATTCGATGTATGTGGTAACACTGCACAATGCTGTTTTGTAATGTTGACATGGAAAATTAGGAGTTTGTAGAGTCAACAGAAACAGGGTGGGGAGAAGAAATTTCTAACTTTCTGATTGAGCTTATTGCAATGCTACCCCCTACTGGTATTGAAGTGTAATTTACCTTGAATATAATAATGCTCACACAGGATGTTGGCACCAGAATTCTAACAGGATTTTCACAATAATACAAGACTGTAAACTGCAGATAAGTTATAAGTGGTACTGGTTCCCTTTTGTGCTTAAGCTGGTAAGTAGACTATTTAAAATTTGTTTTGGTAGTTAAACAATCCCCAATAAAGTTTTCAGCAAATGTAATAGTGCTGTCATGACTACATTCAGAGTAGTGGTGTAAGGAAAATATACCTGTGAATGTACCCGCCTTCATGAAGCAATGCAGCATGTACAATTTATACATGATTAACAAAGAAATGTTTTAAAATCACAGTGTGCGGCGTTATTGGAATCAGCACACAGATTCCTTCGAGTGACTGTTTTGTGAAGTAAGGCTTTACCTTCTTGCATTACAGTGACAGGTATCATGTCATACTGAATCTTCATTTTGAAGGATACCACCATTTGTGAAAGCGTATCATAACTTTCCAAAATCCAAAACTAGGTGTCATAAATATAAGATGGTCACTAATAAATCCAATAAGGAATTCAGGAGAAACTTCTTTACTCCGAGACTGGTTAGAATGTGGAACTTGCTACCACATGGAGTAGTTGAGGCGAATAGCACAGGTGCATTTCAGGGGAAGCTAGATAAGCACATGAGGGAGAAAGGAATATAAGGTTATGCTGATCGCGTTAGATGCAGTAGGGTGGGAGGAGGCTCGTGTGAAGCATATACACCGGCATAGACCAGTTGGACTGAATGGCCTGTTTCTGTGCTGTCAATTCTATGTAACTTGTGTATTTTTTAAAAATCGAGAAAGCACTTTGGCAATTTAACATCGATAGGTTGACTGGCGCTAAACTGGTCAAGGAGCTCACTACAAAATGCAGAAATACATTTTGCAGTTGCAGAGGTAAAATTTTGCTTCAGAATGTAGGTAATCATTTTTCTATTTTTTTCCCCACAAATATTTAACTAAATATAAAGTAATACTTTTCTTTTTTTTGTCCTTATCTCTTTCTTAACAGATATAATTGTTAAAAGGACACTAAATCCTCTTAACAATATTCAGTTGTATATGGGATGTGACTTAGCTCTGAACGTCAGTCTGAAATGGCATTACAGTTTGCACAGGTATGATATTGTATTGGTTACCCAGAGGTTGTCAGTTTAAATTCCGCCATTGGCAAGTTGTGAAATTTAATCCAATAAATCTGGTGATGTGTGAGCTGGCACCAGAAAAAATGACCAGGAAACCTGACACCCTTACACAGTCTGGTCTACATGTGACTCTCATGCCACACTATGTAGTTGACTCCTAGTGTCCTCTAAAGCAGCCCAACAAAGCCACTCAGTTGTAAAATTAGGGCAGCTAGGGATGGGCCTATGTATTTCATGAGATCTTTGGTGGAGATACAAATCTAAGCAAGGAATTCCCCAGTTTATCAGTTGCCCAAGATATAGTATTTACAATGCTCAGGGGAAAAGATAATCTTGCATATTTCCTTGTCAGTACCCATTGTGTTGCTATGTATGTATGTGTGCTACTTATCATGCTCTGAGACTACTGAAATTTGGGAGTAAGAAAAAGGATTAAAAGAAATTAATGGGGATTGAAAATGTAAAGAGGAACAGTAGAAAAGAAAAAAAAACAGGATAAATGGAAATAAAAGAACAAGAGAAATAGCAGTGAAAGAAAATGAGACAATATGATTAGCAATCAGAAAAGACAAACAGGAGAAATTTATAAAAAGAGATTGAGAAAGAAGCATCATGAGAGTAAATAATAAATTATATGAATATTGTAGTACAACTTTAGATTTCAAAACAAAGTCCTGAATGTATGTAAGTGAATCACAGTGGGGAAAAACAAATGGGAACAGTTTTATTATTTCTTTGCTTTTTCATGGTGTGCTCGCACTTGTGTACATATGGAAATGTATGGAGGAAAAACAGGACCAAATCCTAAGGGAAATAATGTGATTTGCACAAAAAGTCTGATCACTATATAGGAGCATTAGTGAGAAAGGCATGTTCTGTATTTTGAAAAGTTCAAGTGTACTTTCAGTTCCAAATTTCTTTACAACAAATAATATAGCAACTATTGTGAAGATTTAATAAAGTGGGAGTGCGGTGGCATTTGGGAAGGAGGAGGTTGGAAAGGCTGTGACTCATCACTTTATCTTATTCCAGCAAGGAGGATGATGATTCCTTAAAAACTGGAAAACAGATTACGTAAAGGTAAAGAAATGGGTCCAGAACCACAAGCTCTTTTCTTCAGGGAAAACTTTTTTTTTCCCCAACCAGATCTGACATTTTCCGCTGAACAGAGAGCTGTGGTCTACCTGCTCAACTTCTCTTGGTCTGCAGACATGCTGACAAGGAACATTCAGTATTGAGTTGATTGATCTGATATCCTTTGACGAACCTTTGATTTTACTGAAGTAAATCTATTTCAAAGAAGTAACATACTCACACACACTTTTGGATTAATTCAATAACATTGATGTTTATTACCTTCATAGTGTAGAAACCATATTTGATGGTGTACCATAGAATAGAATCATAGAATCTTACAGCACTGAAGGAGGCCATTTGGCCCATCGTGCCTGTGCCAGCTCTGAAAGAGCTATCCAATTAGTCCCACTCCGCTGTTCTTTCCCCATAGCCCTGCAAATTTTTTCCTTTTCAAGTATATATTCAATTCCCTTTTGAAAGTTGCTATTGAATCACCTTCCCCCACCCTTTCAGGCAGTGCATTTCAGATTATGTCAACTTGCTTCGCAAAAAAATTACCATTTAAATATTTTGTGGCCGACTGTGACCATCACTCTGTTCTGAGCTGCAGCTATCGCAAAGGGGAAAAATCAGAAAAAAAACAAAAGACATATTGCTGTTGTGAAGGTATTGGTATGTTAGTGTTCCAACAAGCTCTGCCCCTAAATAGTATGATGGGATTTTGAGCCCACAATTCCCAACCTGCTGAGTTCATGATCCTGGCCAGGCCAGTAGAAGAGAGGACGGGGCTCATTTGCACAAGGAAGAAGAAAAACATATGATGAGTGGTTTACTCTGGGCTGCTTTCTGGTGGCCAAGTACAGGGTGTTATTGGTCAACTGCTGAATATGATACATATAGAGGGGAGGGGAGGGGTGGAAGAAATCTGAACATAGATTTTAAAAATTACAATGGGTACTGTACTCAGTTTATTCTTTCTATATTAAACCACAATCAAGTATTTGACAGTAGACAATAACTTAATAAATTTTTTAAATATAAATGAAATTTATATTTAACAAGCTATTCCATTCTGTGAGTGAAAATTAGCCTCAGGATAAACACTGCTACAAGCCTGACTTTGAAACTAAATCCAGCACTCATATGGAGAGGAGGATCTGGCTCACAGTAACCTGGACTTCCCTCACTCTTCTGCCCAGTGATGTAAAGACAAAAGGCTAAGTGGTACAGTCATGCCAGGACAACGCGGTTATGGGGGCCCAACCCATTGGCGGCAGAATGTTGAGACTCTGGTTTGTGCTCAGGTTCTGTGTGAAGGTGACAACTCTGAGTTGGGAGACTCAGTCAGAGCCAATTTGTACTTGGACTTCACACATCAAAATCGGCCAGCACAGACCGACCTGAACCAAACCGAGAGATCGCACAAAGGCCAGTGGGCTCGGTGTTTGGGACACTTCTCACAGGACACATCGTCCTAAACTCAGCTCAGCACCAACATTTCTAAACCACTCCCTGGCCTTGGATCAACAAAGGAGAGTTTTCAGATTGATAGAAATTACAGCACAAGAAGAGGCCATTCAGACCCTGATGTCTGTGCTGATGCTGGCTCTCTCTCCTGTAAACGCCCCCCCCCACCCTCAGATCATTTTATATTCCTCCTTTTTAAATACTTATCCCATTCCCTTTTAAATGGTGTTCTAATCCTTGCCTCAATAGCCACTTGTGGTGAAGCATCCTATGGTCTAATAGCCCTCAGTTCAAAAACCTTACTTCCCCCTTGGTTCTTCCAGTGAGAATTCTCTGTCCCTTTGTTTCCCATTCGCCCACCAGTGGAAACAATCTTTCACAATTTACCCACAGTAAAGTCCCCAGGTTTCACTCACCCATTCACTGGTAACTCCTCTCTCTGTGCTGCTCCCACTCACATACAGCTGCTCCTGCTCCCGGATCTTCAGGAAATGCTGGGCTCCATACCCTCCCCATTCTCCCTCCCCATCCAGCCCGAGCTCCAATCTCCCAACCCCCAATCCCCCTCTCTCCTACCTGGCCAAGCCCCAATCTCCCAACTCCCATTCCACAGACTCCCTCTCTCCGCTAAGCCCCCATTCCCCGACCCCCAATCCCCCTCTCTCCTACCCAGCCAAGCCCCAATCTCCCGACCCCCATTCCACAGTCTCCCTCTCTCTGCTAAGCTCCCATTCCCCAAACCCCCCATTCCCCTCTCCCCAAACCCCCCGTCTGCTATCACTCTCTTTCCCCTAAGCCCCAATCTCCTGCACCCTAGTTCCTGTGCACCTTAGCCCCCCACATCTTCCCACTCCATCTCCCTCCCCCTCCCCACCCAGACTCCTAGCCACCAGCTGGTTCAGTTTCTAGTCACCCCGATTGGGGGGCCAGCACTCTGCGGCTGCAGCCAGTGATATCACGGTGATAGCAGCGGCGGGAAATTTTAATGCACAAAGTTCTCCCAGGCTGCTGGCAACAGTGCCCGGGAGATTCATTCCCCATTCCAGCAGAGACCCAGGCAATCCAGGAGAGTGGCAACCCTATCCTGACAATTCAATAAATAATAGATTAATGAAGCCCTAATGCAGTATTTTCATTAACATGGACTGTTTGAAAATAAAAGGAGTATCATGTGCAATGATGAAGGGAAACTGCAGTGCCAAGTGTAATGAACTGTTTCCCTTCTCCTGCATGCTGGGTGTCCATTTTGATTTTCAACTCTAAAGCATTCTGAGGCTTGAGTTATACTGTACCCTGCCCAAACTCAATAGATGTTTAAAGGTGGATTCCAAATCACCAGTAAGGACCTCATCAAACTCTGGAGAGAAGCTGTGTGAGACACCCACCCCACCCCAGGAGGTGGTCGCATGCCACTTGGGTTTGACACAGCAAGGAGTATCATGGTAGGTACAGCACAGGAGGACATTCAGCCCATCGTGCCTGTGCCAGCTCTTTGAAAGAGCTATCCAATTGGTCCCATTCCCCTGTTCTTTCCCCATAGTCCTGTAAATATTTTCCCTTCAAGTATTTATCCAAATCCATTTTGAAAGTTACTACTGAATCTGCTTTCTCCACCCTTTCAGGCAGTGCATTTCAGACCATTGCAACTTGCTGCGTTAAAAAAATTTCCTCATGTCACCTCTGGCTCTTTTGCCGATCACCTTGGAGCAGAGTTCCAGTGCAGTGTCAAACCCTGTTTAATAGTGCTCAGAGCTCCTGGATGTTTTTGAAACTTACCTAATGCATAGACAGTGGGCCTCCATGTGTAAAGCTCTCTCCTGGGCATCAGAACTGTTTCTAAGAATTACTGTTGCTGCATCAACTACTGAACGCTCTGTTTCAAAGCTGAGATAATACTATCTTTGCACTACAATTAAATAAGAACAGTTATCAGGACTAGCAGTTCTTTCAGTCGAAAATGAACAAGCAAGGCTCGGGAATTTTCTCAGAGCTGAAAAAAATGAACTACTTGCATTTGTATAGCGCCTTTCACGACCTCAGGACGCTGTAAACGGGGTTTCCGCCCCATTTTCAGCGAAGTTACGGCGGGGGAAGAGGAGCAACGCCAAGGAAATTCCCCGTCTATACATCTAAAACAATTGATATATCTTCCGACAGAAAGGATGGAAAACCACGATTTTAGTTACATTTTTGTATAAATGGCTAAATAAACCTTTCTGTGTGTAGATAACTTGCAAAAATGAATAGACAGCGCCTGCATATTGTATCTGTGGATTTATGGATAAGATTCTGATTTTCTAAGGTGGTAAGGGGAAGCAAAATTTTATGTTTTGGAATCGGGAAGGGGGAGTCCTAACCTATTCTTGCACCAGTGGCCTCAGGAGCCTTGTTCATCCAGTGTTTCTTCCTGCCCCTGTACTGAAAGCTGAAAGGACGGAATCTGATAACTGAGTGCACTCCACCCAAACCCCGCCTCTGAGAGCAGCGCAACGAACTGTACATTTCAGACGCTGCGCACTCCCAGTTCGTGATCAGACCCGCCCTCCCCGACCTTTGATCAGGGGAAAAGTACAACCAGGGCGTTGGCGCCGAAATATATTACAGCTTGTATCTACTAGTAACTAATTAAATGAATTAGCCAGAGAAAGAGGACTGGCGGATATAGACCCAGAGGAAGAAAGAGACAGGCTTTATCAACATTAGATAGCCAGAGAGTGACAGAAAGGGAGAGAGAGACACACACACACAAGATAGTCACAAGGAGAGACTGAACCGACAGGCAGATAACCAGAGAGAGAGAGAGACAGCAGACACCCAAGAGAGAATAACAGACAGGCAGCATGCAGCCAGAGAGAGAATGGCAAACAGGCAACAGACAGGCGGCAGGGATCCAGAGAGGCAGAGAGCCAGGGAGAGAAAATGACAGACAGCAAAGAGGCAGAGAGTATGGGACAGCAGCGAAAAAGATAAACGGACAGATGGAGTTAATCTGAACAGCGAATTTTAATTTAAAAATCAAGCAAATCCTTCTTTGCATTGGAGAAGTCACTTTTATTATTTATTAAATTAAATCTAAGGATTGGTTCTATTGGTATTCAGCACGTTCATGAAGTAAGTGGTTTATCGATGATAGTTGAACTGACAAATTAATTACTTAAATCTGTGTTGAAATCTAGTCAGACTTTATTAACTAGAAGTATACAGAATTATCCCAGAGACGTCATAATACTTCTACCCACTCAGTGCTTACTAGGAGCAGTAGTTGTTGTCTTCTTTTGCTAGATCTGCATAAAAATAACAGTACACATATATCGATCGGCGTACACGGTGTATTTTGTGACATTTTTACTATCAGAATAATGTTGTAAGACTTCCACTGGATTGCAAATAACGCTTCTTATAAGAATGAGAATTTCAGTACAGAGTGTCTGGAGAAGGAGAGATTATTTGTAATGATTAATGTCTATAAAAATTGATCCAATTTATTTTACAACCAACCCATTGAGACATATCACTAGGGGGCGCTTCATAGAAGATCGGATGAGCACTTGCACTTTTAACAGGTCAACACTTCAGTTTACGAAGAAATCCCTCATTAATTTAAATGAATAGCAAATTTTATGAAGTTATGGTTGAGGTTTTAAACATACCATGGCTTTAATTGTTCAGTTAATTTTGTGCGAACTGAGATGAATTTTAGTCCTGAGGAATTAAACACTCTTTTTGCAGTGTCGCATCAGGTACTTTCAGGTCAAGTACAGCGTGATTAAATGCAAAGTAAAGCTCCCTCTATCCTGCTGTAACAACATGCTGGGTTACTGATGGTAGCAGCACCCCCACCCCCGCCCCGCCACTGACAGACAACTTCGCCCCAGCCCGTGATTTCAGAATTTCTTCCACCCGGCAGTAGCACACAAACCTCCATCCCTCAATGTCCACCCATCATTTGGTGGTACTGTTGCTCGTTTTTTTCTTGGCCACCACTGGCAAATGAAGAGGAAAGAACGTGTGTCTGAGTGATAAGTGTCGGCTAATTTTAAATTTAAAAAACCCTTTTAATTGGCCCTCTTTATAAGCGACCAAGAATAAGAATTCGGCCGTATCTGTTGGGGGAAGTTTCCTCAACGTTGTATATAGCATTGTGTCGGATTGAAGTGTAGCCTAAAATGAGTATTATTCCAGCCGTTTGGTTCAGTCAGTGCTGTGGGATAGGGAAAGGTTTGTTGACCTCAGTGGTGCCTCCAACCTTCTAATTAGAAAGCGCCCCCCGCCCCTGTTCCGCACCGAGCAGTAGTTTCCTGCTGGTGGCGTTGATGAGGAAGACCATCGGAAGCCTAATGACAACATAATACCATCAGCCGGTTTAACAAAAACACTGATGCTACCAATAGTCCTCGTTATTGCCAGCAGGAAACCCTTCCTAATGTGCATTCATTCCCATCACAGGAAAGTCCCATCTACTCTTCCCTGCACTGGTTACATTTTTTTACCCTAATGAGCTCCCTGACTGAGAGTGTCCAATTAGTGGGATTCATGTATATTTGTTGGGGATTTCGTTTTCTGGTTTCCCATGTATTATGAACTAGATTGCGACTTGCTAACACATTTCACTCAGGATTCTAAGCAGTCTACAGAGTAAGGAGACTTTTATCCAATAGTGTGAGCTTCATTGAATTTCAGGTCCTCAGACATACTTTGTAACCCAGGACATTACATGACCTGATGACCGAATTCCAACCCCCCAAGCCACGTGCACTGTCTGATACTACCGACATTATTCAATGTGTATATAGCGATAATCTCAGTATTAAGTATCATATCATTATACCGGTATACTTTAAAGCAGAGCATTAACATTTAAGTCCATTCTAATAAACATGTTACTTTACTTCCTTTCGAGTCAGATTACCACGTTAGTAATTGCTTTCTGTCGCTGTTATTTTAGGTCGGTAACGCAAACCATTGTACAAACTCACCTCCAAGAAACAACTCTTTTTGAACACCGCAAATTCATATTTCCCGAAGAGACCGATTTTATTTAACAAAATACAATTGATTTTATCGCTGTTTGCCTTGATTTTTTTTTAAACCCTGACAGACTCTCGCGCCAACCTCTTTCCAAAAACAAACTGAAACATTGGGGTGTCGGTTATAATGTTACTGAGTCAGATCCAAGTTCTTTCATGTAGCAATCTCATAACACGTGCCCAATTCTTGGTGTAAAAACAGGCGACAGGGGACTGACTACTGGTCCCTGCTTTACCAATCTTTATTATTCCGATTCCTTATCTGTTGTTATCTGGCAAAATTAATTCACTCTTGCAAAAACAATAAAATAAAACTAACTTTCCTTTCACACGATTGTAATGAGAACTTGCATCACTCTTCAACTCCCTCGTCAGTAGTTTTACTGCTCGCAGCAGCTTTCCCATTACATTCTTTTCTTTCTATAAAATGAGAACGTTTCCCATTACTTGTTCACATATTGTTATAAATCATTATGTCACCATCTGAAGTGAACCAGAAATCCGAGAATTCTCTGGCGATCGACACTGCAGATTGTTCTCAAAAGAGTCAGAAAAATAACTCACTGTAAGTAAAACTTACCCAGAGCTTGGACCAACTGAAACTGACAAACTATCTGTTTCCTTTTTGTTTGCGCTGCACAGGTCTACCGGCAAACTGGGATCTTTCTGCGCCGAACTCCTTTGAATTTCCTTGAAAGAAAGCGCTTCGCTCTTTTTAAACAGGATGGTCTAAATCAACAAGGACCTGGAGCTGATTTAAGTTCTGATCCCCCACACCGCCAGCTCGTCTTTTAAAACATTACGTAATGCCATCGCTACGTTCATTCATTTAACAGGACCAAAAAAAAATTAACCCCTTCCTTCCATTGTCCTATACCCGATGGAAGCAAATATTGTAGACTTACAATGACACAAATAAACTCGTGCAACAGCAACGCACTTAAAATAGGGCTCACTTTTTGAGCACAATAATTCCGAAATCCCATTACCAGCATATTCTAAGTACAATTAATTGAATGTCAATGCCTGTATAATTCTAAAAGATTACACATTCGCCAAAAGCTTTAACGGATCATTTTGAATCAATAAAATATAGAAGTTATCAATCGATATCCCTAGTTCCGGTTTTATAGATGACTATGTGGAATCGGGAAGAGAGTTGTGGTTACAGAATTCCAGAGGGGACTTTGGGTAAGTTTATTGGGCAAAACACCCTCAGCCCCAGCACCCTCCCCATCACTTAGAAGAGATTCAGATATCAGCTGCTAAGAACACTGTTCCTTGGTTTTGGTGAAATAGTTGACCTTTTATATACAAAAATACAACGTTCTAACACACTTCACAAACAGTAAATAATGTATCATTCGGATTTTTAAACAATTTGTGTGTGGGGGGGGGGCGCATTTTCGATGAGATTGTGAGAAATGCTTTAAAGCCTAAAAAAAAGTAAGATTCGTGTTAGGTTCTCGTGAAACAGGCTATCCGGAACATAACTGGGGCTTGGGGATCAGTTTCTCAGGATGTCCCTAAGCACCTCACAGACTGACCCCTTGTCCCAAACCCCCAACAACATTCCTTTCGCTCACTAGCTCAGAGCAAACGATGCTTTCACCAATAACAGAGACAGGACTGTTTGTTTTTCTTGCTGAAACTGACACGATTTTCAGCCCGACACCATTTGATGGTTTAAATGTATTTTTCCTCAGATCTCAATTTCATGTTTTGTTTAACAACTGCACTGCATGGCGAGAAGCTTTTATTGATTAAAATGTACTTAACCATATGGTCAACAAAACACAAAGCTGGTGAAGCAATTCAGTGCTGATGTTATGTGACTGTTAAACATAAGAATAAAGTGTAGGGGGATGGGGTGTAAAGCAGTCCTGCGTGATAGCTGGTGGATAATGTAATTATTGCTTGTGATGTGGAAGCCCCAGGGCCGAGGCCCTCATTCCCAGCGTGTACTCTGCGGGATTTGGCAGCTCCTGGAGAAGCGCTTGTACCGCGGGACCATGAGTGAGGGGCACTTCACATAGAGCAGGGGGAGCAGGCAGCATGAAGTCATCGCAGTTATTAGATTAGAGTATCGTGGAGTTGCTGACATATTGGAGTGTTACACGCGAGTCGGTTCTCATGGTTACAGTTACAATAAATTCAATTGAAGCCCGTAGGGCAAAGAGCTGTGTTTAATATTTGATTATATTAATCGCCAGTGATGTTAAAAGAATCATGGTCTTGGTTTAAAGTTAGCATTAAATGACTTTTTGTTTTACAGATTAGAATGTGGGAACACTTTCAATACCCAGTTTTGAACATTCCGCAACTTTTATTACCTTTTAGACACGCGATTATTATTTAAAAATCCATTCTGTGCGATATATTTATAAACAACACTTATAAAAAGGTATCGTGCAGGTATGTTAAACTATGAATCATTTTTTACAAAACTTACGCTTTAAGGAATTTATCCATTTATTTAGTACAGCATTTTAATATTCTTCGGCGAACCACTCAGAACTGTAAGAGTCAAAATCAGGAGCCTGGGAATTCATTGCTGTGGCATTATATACATATATATACATCAGGTACAATAGATCGTTACCTCGTTAAATGTTAACAGAATGTAATAACTGCACGCTGCATCATTTGTAACTGTGTTTAATAACTGTTTGTCTGCTGAGAGGCAATAACAAGACCCTATTACTATATAGATATAGCTCATACATATAACTATCATGTGTGATTGTCATGGGAACATTATGTCATTGGCATGTCTGGTTTTACTTAAGAGCGTTTCCTTTCTGACGCCGGCGAAGTTATCTGGCCTGTAAAAGTTAGATTAGATCTATTACGAGGATGTTACTTTTATCGAAATAGTTTCATTTGGGCTCGTCTTAAATTTCATGTTCATTATTTTCATAGCGGAAGGCACCAAGAATGTCCACTTTATTAGGATGGGAAATATTTGTGAAAAAAATCTTTATACAGCGGTTTTGATCGAATTTGGTTTATCATAGTACGGTACAGCACAGAAGGAGGCCACTCAGCCCATCGTGCCTGTGCAGGCTCTTTGAAAGAGCTATCCAATTAGTCCCACTCCCCTGCTTTTTCCCCATAGCCGTGTAATTTTTTTCCCTTCAAGTATTCAATTCCCTTTTGAAAGTTACTATTGAATCTGCTTCCACTACCCTTTCAGATCATAACTAGCTGTGTAAAAAAAATGTTTCCTCATGTCACCTTGTCTCTTTTGCCAATCACCTTAAATCTGTGTCCTCTGGTTACTGACCCTTCTGCCACTGGAAACAGTTTCTCCTTATTTACTCTATCAAAACCATTCATGATTTTGGATACCTCTATCAAATCCTTTTAACCTTCTCTGCTCTAAGGAGAACAACCCCACGTTCTCCAGTCTCTCCACATAGCTGAAGTCCCAAATCCTTGATACCATTCTAGAAAATCTCTTCTGCACCCTCTCTAAGGCCTTGCCATCCTTCCTAAAGTGTGGTGTCCAGAATTGAACACAGCACTCCAGCTGAGACCTAACCAGTGTTTTAAAATGGTTTAGCATAACTTCCTTGCTTTTGTCCTCTATGCCTCTATTTATAAAGCCATGGATCCCCATATGCCTTTTTAACAGCCTTCTCTCAACTTGTCCTGTCACCTTCAGATTTTTGTATGTACACCCCCAGGTCTCTCAGTTCCAGCACCTCTTTTAAAATTGTACCATTTAGTTTATATTGCCTCTCCTCATTCTTCCGACCAAAATGAATCACTTCACACTTCTCTGCGTTAAGTTTCATCTGACATGTGTCTGCCCATTTCACTAGTCTGTCCACGTCCTCCTGAAGTCTGTTACTATCCTCCACATTGGTTACTACATTTCCGAGTTTTGTGTCATCTGCAAACTTTGAAATTATACCCTGTATACCCAAGTCCAGGTCATTAATATATATTAAAAAGGGCAGTGATCCCAATACCGACCCCTGGGGAACACCACTGTATACTTCCCTCCAGTCTGAAAAACAACTGTTCACCACTACTCTCTGCTTTCTGTCCCTTAGCCAATTTTGTATCCACGCTGCCACTGTCCCTTTAATCCCATGGGCTTTAATTTTGCTAACAAGTCTATTATGTTGTACTTTATCAAATGCTTTTTGAAAGTCCATATACACAACATCAACCGCACTACCCTCATCAACCCTCTCCATTACTTCATCAAAGAACTCAATCAAGTTAGTCAAACACGATTTTCCTTCAACAAATCCGTGCTGACTTTCATTTATTAGCCCATACTTTTCCAAGTGCCAATTAATTTTGCCCCGAATTTATGTCTCTAAAAGTTACCCCATTACGTTAGGGTGACTGGCCTGTAATTGCCAGGTTTATCCCTCTCCCCTTTTTTAAACAGGGGTGTAACATTTACAATCTTCCAGTCTTCTGATACCACTCCCATATCTAAGGAGGATTGGAAGATCGTGGCCAGAGCCTCTGCAATTTCCACCCTTACTTCCCTTCAGTAACCTAGGATGCATCCCATCTGGACTGGGCAACTTTGGCTCCATGTGACATAAATAAGTTAGTTTAATTTCATACATGTGTGCACACTGATTATTTTTACATCGATCTGTACCATAAAAATAATTTGAGAAAGATAATGTAGAATCCACTGATTACCATCCTTAGGTATGTATAGTCAAACCCACATAATTATATCCTAATAACGATGTTGAGAACCTTCTTTATAAAAGTTCAGTTGCCGAATCCTGTTCGCAAGCCCGTGTTCAGTGGGTCTGAGCATTTTAACATTAGGCATTAGTCAAGTGGCTCGCCTTCGCTGTGCCATTAACCCAGCCCTCTCACATGAACTTTTTAAAAAAATTTGTTCATGGGACGTGGGCGTCGCTGGCGAGGCCAGCATTTATTGCCCATCCTTAATTGCCCTTGAGAAGGTGGTGGTGAGCCGCCTTCTTGAACTGCTGCGTACATCAAGTACATCCCTTCGTACAAAGAGGATCGCATAAACATCGAAGGATGGAGAAATGGATACATGGAGAAAGGAAGGAAACTTCTGGGAAGTTCAGATTTGTTAAATAAACGTACTGAAAGTTAATTGTATCATACAAATATATCAACAGAGATCAGTATTTGCACAGTTTACACTGATTTAAAGAAGGCATTCCAAAATCTAACATAGTGTGAACAAGGTAGAATTTGCCAAGAAACAGTATGTTTTTATTAACATTTATGTTTGAAAGAGAATTTATGTAAATTCCACCTAAAATAGTCAATTTGCATATCGTACTCATTTATTTATCAATTCGACCGAGAAATAATCATACATTTTTACAAGATTAGGAACAAAATATGCTGTGTATCCAGAAGGAATTTAACACTGGATTAACTATATTTAGAGTATAGAGCATTATAAACCAAAAAAAGACACAGACATTTTTATGCTTAAATAAGGATATTGTATGTGTTATGTTTGGATCAGCAGTTCCATACAATAGGAAGTAGTTTGGGTCATTGGATTTCTGCAGGATGGGAGTGAATGAGAATTGATTTTGTCCATTGGAATTCTATGCAATAGGAATGGATGGGAAGTGATTTGGTTCAATGCAACTTTTTACATTGGGAACAAATGGTGAGTGGTTTTGTTCATTGAAATTCCATGATTGGTTAAGAACTGTGCTTGAATTCCATATACACCATCTAGAAGGCATGGAAGAATCTGATTCTGATAGAAGGAATTCCTGATATAAGCAAATTGTTACAAAGTAACTACTTTAAAATATATATGTATTTAGCATACTTAGTTAATGAAGTTACGTACAAGTCTGGTTAGAATAATCGAATCATAGAATCTTACAGCACAGAAGGAGGCCATTCAGCCAGTCGTGTCTGTGCTGGTTCTTTGAAAGAGTTGTCCAATTTAGTCCAATACCCCAGCTTTTTCCTCATAACCCTGAAAATTAGTCCTCTTCAAGTACATGTACAATTGCCTTTTGAAAGTTCCTATGGAATCTGCTTCCATCTCCCCTTCAGGTAGTACGTTCCAGATCTTAACAACCCTCTGTGTGAAGAAATGTCTCCTCATTTTCCCTCTATTTCTTTTGCCAATTATTTTAAATCTATGACCTCTGGTTACCGACCCACTTGCCAGATGAAACAGTTTCTTGCTACTTGCCCTATCAAAGCCCCTCATAATTTTGAATATCTCTATTAGGTCTTCCCTTAACCTTCTCTGCTGTAAGGAGAACAATCCCAGCTTCTCCAATCTCTCTACATAACTGAAATCCCTCATCCCTGGTATCATCCTGGTAAACCTCCACTGTACCCTCTCCAAGGCCTTGACATCCTTCCTAAAGTGTGGTGCCCAGAATTGTACACAAAACTCCAGCTGAGACCTAACCAGTGGTTTGTAAAGGTTTAGCATGACTTCCTTGTTTTTGTATTGAATGCCCCTTTTTACAAACCCAAGTGTCCCAATCGCTTTCTTAACCGCCCTATCAACTTGCCCTGTCACCTTAAAAGATTTATGAATATACTCCTCCAGGTCCCTCTGCTGTTGCATCCCCCTCAAAATAATACCATTTAGATTATACTGCCTCTCCATGTTGTTCCTCCCAAAGTGCATCACTTCACAGTTATCCGCATTAAATTGCATCTACCATGTGTCTGCCCATTTCACCAATCCGTCCATGTCCTCCTGAGGTCTGCTACTATCCTGCTCACTATTTACTATGTTGTCAAATTTGTATCATCAGCAAACTTCAAAATTTTAAAAAAAATTTTTTATTCGTTCACGGGATGTGGGCGTCGCTGGCAAGGCCGGCATTTATTGCCCATCCCTAATTGCCCTCGAGAAGGTGGTGGTGAGCCACCTTCTTGAACCGCTGCAGTCCGTGTGGTGACGGTTCTCCCACAGTGCTGTTAGGAAGGGAGTTCCAGGATTTTGACCCAGCGACAATGAAGGAACGGCGATATATTTCCAAGTCAGGATGGTGTGTGACTTGGAGGGGAACGTGCAGGTGGTGTTGTTCCCATGTGGTGTTGTTCCCATGCGCCTGCTGCCCTTGTCCTTCTAGGTGGTAGAGGTCGCGGGTTTGGGAGGTGCTGTCGAAGAAGCCTTGGCGAGTTGCTGCAGTGCATCCTGTGGATGGTGCACACTGCAGCCACAGTGCGCCGGTGGTGAATGTTTAGGGTGGTGGATGGGGTGCCAATCAAGCGGGCTGCTTTATCTTGGATGGTACTCCCTATATTCAAATCCAGGTCATTTATATATAGCAAGAAAACCAATGGTCCAAAACTGACCCCTGGGGGACCGCTCTGCATGCTTCTTTCCAGTCAGAAAAACATTCATTTGTCTACGCTCTGTCTCCTCTCCCTTCGCCACTTATGTACCCAAGTTACCACCATCCCTTTAATCCCATGTACTTCTATTTTCTGAATAAGTCTGTTATGTGATACTTTATCAAATGTCTTTTGTCAGATGTCATATGTACATCTACTACACTACCTTCATCAGCCCTCTCTGTTACTTCATCAAAGAACTCAATCAGGTTTGTCAGACACGATTTGCCATTAACAAATTCGTGCTGGCTGTCCCTTATTAACCCATGCTTCTCCATGTGAGAATTAATTTTGTCCTTGACAATGGTCTCTAGTAGTTTTCCCACCACTGATGTTAGACTGATTGGTCTATAGTTACCAGGTTTATCCCTCTCCCCTTTTTTGAACAGGGGTATAACATTTGGAATCCTCCAGTCCTCTGGCACCACTCCCATATCCAAGGAGGATCGAAAGATTGTGGTCAGAGCTTCTGCTGTCTCCACCCTTGCTTCCCTTAGCAACCTAGGATGCATCTCATCTGGACCGGGTGACTTATTAACTTTTAAGTTATGCCAACCAATTTAGCACTTCCTTTCTACCTATTTTTATCCTATCCAATATCTCTACTCCCTCCTCCTTTAAAGTGACATTAATGTCATCTTCTTCTTTTGTGAAGATAGATGCAAAGTACTCATTCAGTACCTCAGTCATGCCCTCTGCCTCCACAAGAAGATTTCCTTTTTTGTCCCTAATTGGCCCCACCATTCCTTTAACTATCCTTTTACTTTTTATATGTTTACAAAAGATTTTTGGTTTCCCTTATGTTACCTGCTAATCTTTTCTCATATTCTCTCTTTGCCCTTCTTATATCCTTTTTCAATTTCCCCCTGCACTCTCTGTATTCTGTACCTGACATTTGTCATATAAACCTCTTTTTTCTGAATTACTTTAAACTCTATTTCTTTTGTCATCCAGGGAGTTTTAGCTTTTGATGCCCTATCTTTCCGCCTTATGGGAATATGCTTGGTTTGTACCTGAACTATCTCCGCCTTGATGGCCTGCCATTGCTCATTTACTGTTTTCTTGGCCAATCTTAGTTTCCAGTCCACCTGTGCTGGATCCCTTCTCAAATTTACTGAAATTGGCTCTCTTCCAGTTAGGTGTTTTCACCTTTGATTTTTCATTGTCCCTTTGCATAACTATTTTAAACCTAATTATATTATGATCACTATTACCCAGATGTTCTCCCACTGAAGGACACTCCACTTGCCCTACTTCATTCCCCAGAACTAGATCCAGCACTGCTTCCTTCCTCATTGGACTGGAAACATATTGATTAAGAAAGTTCTCCTGTACACATTTTAGGAATTCTTCACCCTCCTTGCCCTTTACACTGTTTTTTCCCCAGTCTATATTAGGGTAATTGAAGACACCAGGCTATGACTGCTCTATTATTTTCACATTTCTCTGAATTTTGCCTACAGATTTGTTCCTCCATCTCCTTCTCACTATTTGTGGGTCTATAGTAAACAGCCAGCAGTGTAACAACTCCTTTTCTGTTCCTTAACACTAAAATAGATTCAGTCTTTGAACCCTCTAGTGTATCGTCCCTCTGTAGAACGGTAACATTATCCTCTATCAATACTGCCACCACCACACCACACCCACCACCGCACCCCCCAGCCTTTCTTTTTTCCTTCCCTATCCTTCCTGAATACATTGTAGCCAGGAATGTTAAGTTCCCATTCCTGCCCATGTTTAAGCCAGGTTTCCGTTATAGCCACTGTATCATAATCCCATGTGGCAACTTGTGCCTGCAGCTCATCAACTTTATTTGTAACACTCCTCACATTAACACACGTGCATTCCAACACCATGCTAGCCTGCTTTGCCTTTTTTCCACCATCTGATTCCTGCTCTTTCTACACTATTCTTTGTTCTGTTGCTGTTTGTCCTTCCTAATTTTCTATGCACCTTGTCTCTCCTCTCTGCTGCTTTGTCTGGTTCACCTCCCCCTGCCAAATTAGGTCTGATTATATGCAGCTTTTTAGCCCATGTTAAATGAATATAATTAATTTTAAGTATGTTTCCCTAACAAATATGGAACAAATATTACAAAAAAACAGAAATGGATTTTATTTAATCACACCAGCCATCCTGTGGCCACTTTAGATGAAATTGGTAGATTTGTTCTGTAGACCCACACCCATAAGGAACGGAATTGAGACTGTCCAAGCTGTTCTAAGTAAATCTCATACTATCTCTCTTAAAAAAACACATAGACCTTTATGTAAACCCTTTCTTATAAAGTCATACCCTAGCTCCTCCACAACTGCCCTGTATTAAATAATCTATTATTCTGACTGCTTATTCTTATACTGAATAAAGCAACTTAACTTTTCTTCAGCAAATTAGATGAGATGGAAGGAGCTTAGTCCTTCATGTACACTATCTTTGGACACTGTTTTTCTAATAACATGCATAATATTTATATTAAATAATTAGGAATTACTGTGCACAGTTCTGGTCTCCATATTATAAAAAGGATATAGAGGCACTGGAGAAGCTGCAAAAAAGATTTACAAGGATGATACCAGAACTGAGAGGTTATACCTATCGGGAAAGATTGAACAGACTGGGGCTGTTTTCTCTAGAAAAGAGAGGCTGAGGAGTGACCCGATAAAGGTCTTTAAGATTATGAAAGGGTTTGCTAGGGTAGCCATAGAGAAGATGGTACCACTTGCAGGGGAGTCCAAAACTAGGGGCCATAAATATAAGATAATCACCAATAAATCCAATCGGGAATTCAGGAGAAACTTCTTCACCCAGAGAGTGGTTAGAATGTGGAACTCGCTATCAGAAATAGTGGGGAACCAAGGGGCTAATGAGAATGAGGAACTTAAAGTAATTATTATCAGAAGAGAAAAAGTACTTGAGAAACTAATGGGACTAAAAGCCAATAAATCCCCTGGACCTGATGGCCTACATCCGAGAGTTCTAAAAGGGGTGGCTGCAGACATAGTGGATGCATTGGTTATGATCTTCCAAAATTCCCTAGATTCTAGAACGGTCCCAGTGGATTGGAAGGTAGAAAATGTAACCTCGCTATTCAAGAAAGGAGGGAGAGAGAAAACAGGGAACTACAGCCAGTTAGCCTGACATCAGTCGTCGGGAAAATGCTGGAATCCATTATTAAAGAAGTGGTAACAGGGCACTTAGAACATCATAATATGGTTAGGCAGAGTCAACATGGTTTTATGAAAGGGAAATCATGTTTGACAAATTTATTAGAGTTTTTTGAGGATGTAACTAACAGCGTAGATAAAGGGGAACCAGTGGATGTCGTATATTTGGATTTTCAAAAGGCATTTGATAAGGTGCCACATAAAAGGTTGTTATGCAAGATAAGGGCTCATGGGGTTGGGGGTAACATATTAGCATGGATAGAGGATTGGTTAATGGACAGAAAACAGAGAGTAGGGATAAACAGGTCATTTTCAGGTTTGCAGGCTATAACTAGTGGGGCACCACAAGGATCGGTGCTTGGGCCTCAGCTATTTACAATCTATATTAATGACTTGGATGAAGGGACCGGGTGTAGTGCTTCCAAGTTTGCTGATGATACAAAGCTAGGTGAGAAAGTAAGCTGTGAGGAGGACACAAAGAGTCTGCAAAGGGATATAGACTGGTTAAGTGAGTGGGCAAGAAGGTGGCAGATGGAGTATAATGTGGGGAAATGTAAGGTTATTCACTTTGGTAGGAAGAATAGAAAAACAGAACATTTTTTAAATGGTGAGAAACTATTAAATGTTGGTGTCCAGAGAGTCTTGGGTGTCCTGGTACAAGAAACACAAAAAGTTAGCATGCAGGTACAGAAAGCAATTAAGAAGGCAAATAGCATGTTGGCCTTTATTGCGAGGGGGTTGGAGTACAAGAGTAAGGAAGTCTTACTACAATTCAACAGGGCTTTGGTGAGACTGCACCTGGAGTACTGCGTACAGTTTTGGTCTCCTTATCTAAGGAAGGATATACTTGCCTTAGAGGCGGTGCAACGAAGGTTCACTAGATTAATTCCTGGGATCAGAGGGTCGTCCTATGAGGAGACATTGAGCAGAATGAGCCTGTACTCTCTGGAGTTTAGAAGAATGAGAGGGGATCTCATTGAAACATATAAGATCCTGAGGGGGCTTGACAGGGTAGAGGCTGTGAAGTTGTTTCCCTTGGCTGGAGAGTCTAGAACTAGAGGGCATAGTCGCAGGATAAAGGGTTGGCCATTTAAGAACGAGATGAGAAGGCATTTCTTCACTCAGAGGGTTGTGATCTTTAGAATTCTCTACCCCACAGTGCTGTGGATGCTGAGTCGTTGACTATATTAAAGGCTGAGCTAGATAAATTTCTGGACTTTAGGGGAATCAAGGGATATGGGGATTGGGTAGAAAAGTGGAGTTGAGGTTGAAGATCAGTCATGATCTGATTGATTGGTGGAGCAGGCTCGAGGGGTCGTATGAACTACTACTGCTACTATTTCTTATATTCTTATGCTACCACAAGGAGTAGATGAGGTGAATAGCATAGATACATTGAAGGAAAAGCTAGATAAACACAGCAGGGAGAAAGAAATACATGGTTATGCTGATAGGGTTAGATGGAGAGGGGTGGGAGGAGGCTCATGTGGAGCATGGACCATTTGGGCCGAATGGCCAGTTTCTGTGCTATACATTCTATATAATAAATAGATTTTTTCGTTTACTGCTTGGTTGGCATTGTTTCCTTCTTGAATCAACATAAGCATTTCAGTACAGCTGTAACATCTGCTCTCTTGGAGCCTTCAGTCAGTGGGTGTGAGCAAAGGGGCAGCTGAAAGTGATTAGTGTCATAAGGGCATACAGTCCTGAGAGGATGACATCACACATCAACTGGCCATAAGGGTTTGTTCCCTGACGTTCTTCATTCATTTGTTGTTTGTAAGAGGTTATGTCATGATGGCCAACACCTTAAACTTTTAAAATCCCTGTGATCTTTAAGATACACTACGACTGAATATTGAATACTTAATGATTCATTTCAATATTTCGCTTCATGTTGTATAGTTAACATCATTTGACATTTTGAATAACATATATGTACATTTTTGTTTAAATCTGTTATTTCATTCTGCTGGTTACATTACAAGATCTCAGTGTAGCACCTCCACCACTGGATAGTTCATTTATTGGCACACGCACAGATGGTTCCAGGCACAAGCACACACTCGCTGCCTGTGTGAGCAGTAAGGCAACGCCTGCGAAAATAACCCCCTTAGCACTGGACAGATTGCTGAGGAACAGGAATCAGAAGCAAATTTGAGTCCCATTCACATTACACTGCCTTTGGATCCTTTCCAACGTGAAACCTTTCCTTGTGGGATGTTGATTCATGCTGGGGTATGTGCCACTCCATTGTAAACACACTGACTCACTCAACTGGCTCGGCGCGTATAGCGCGCACAGTCTTTATGTTGTGGCAACAGAAAGTCAAAGGTCGACATTTTGCCAGGTGTTGGGAGATCAACACCTTCATCTTCAAAGTGTGGTTGACTGACGGTATTAAGGCAACACGACGACTGCTCAGTGAAGCGCCAGCACTGCCTGTGGTGCAATGGAGAACCACACATCGGGAAACAGGGCGGCGGTGCAGCGAAAACAAATGGCGGGCAATAACCCCTCGCCCTTTTTGACAGTTGCTGTGGCCGCGGCGATGATCCCCGGGGCCTGCCGCTGGGCGACTCCTTGAGTCAGGCGGTAGGCCCTTCCTCTGACCGACACAGGGCCCCGATTGCCATTTCGGGACTGAACTGGGGGCCCTGCACCCTCCGGCCAGTGGCAGCTGGCGGCCCTGCCTCACTGGATTCCTCTTTATTTTTTGTGCGGCTGGGAATGATCTTCCTGGCGCCACAAAACCAGCCTGGGCCGCTGCAACTCCAGCTCAAACCGTCTGCAGACATCGCCTCCACCCCACGGGCCTACCTTCTTGCGGCCCAGAGGCCAGCCGGGTTGCCTGCTATTGCGGCACCCCGGGGGCACTCGGTCACCGGTCATCCCGGATGCTAATGAATCCTGGCCCTCAAAATGGACCGGGCCTCACGTCGCGCTTACCGGGCACTGATCGGCGAGTTCAGCTGCCCAAAGTCAGGGAGGGGGAAGGGGAGAAGATGGAGATCCATCCCATGAAGTGGTTTATTCCCATGCCCCTCGAAGTCGTAGCCCGGTAACAGTTAAAGGCAGCGCTGTTCGTGTCATTTTTTCTGGCCACTTTTCCACTTGCTAACCCTTGACCATATATTGGAACGATCAACATCTGCAGTATTTTGCTTTTTGTTCATATTGGAAAGCTCGGTTGTTTTTGGCTATTACTCAGTATTCCACTCGGCAAATTAAACAAGGTAAATTTCAGTGTAGTGAACTCCCTGTTGCAAGATCTGTAATAGAAATGCAACATAATTAAAGTGGACAGTGGACTCTCCCACATAGCCAGGAATCTGTGTAAAGAACTTCCTCCTTATCTCCAGCTTCGTTCAGAGCTGTTTAATGTTGAACTCGTATCATCTACTTCTCCTTCCAGTGTTTAAATCATAGACTCTGCTTTCAAGTCACCAAGCCCTTTATTATCTCGATGATCTGAAGCATATCAACCTTCAGTGTTATTTTAACTAATCCAGAGTTCCCATATTTATGGGAATTTCTGGTTTCAACAGGATATTCAGGCTCCCTGCGTTCTTCCAACGAGGCCAATGTCCTGCTAATCCAAGAGCACTGCACTGCCATGTTTCCTGCCTCTGTTTGAAACGATCACCAAGATTCCCAGAGTCTTCAAGAATCTCATAGCCAAATTTATTACTGGGAGTATTTTTTTTTGTTTATGAAATTTTTCCAACAGCATTTTCTCACACCCATAACCTCATGACATTTCTGGAAGTAGACCATGTTCCTTGCAATAAGTTGTACTGAGTTAGCATTGCTCAGGAACAGCAATTACCCTATTCAGCACTATTACTGTGCACTGGAACTTGTTTAAGATTCCCATCAGGTGATGTTAATCCAGAAAATGAAAAATATTAAACGTTTAATCTACTTCATACAGGATAAAAGTACTGATTGCATTTATTCACAATTTACAGAAGCGAAGTTATAGACAGATTTTATTTAGCACAAGTAGTAATTTACAATAGCTCCCACTGTCAAACTCTTAAAGTTACATGTTCTTGTTGTAAGCAGTTACTTAGCGTGGTATAGTCTGATGCTGCTGATCATATATCAGTACTGTAAACAGAACTGCTAAACACTGAAAGATTCTTGTGTTTTACAAATACCTTTGCTATGAAATTAAAAGCATTTTTTGAAGATTGTCCTTACCAAACTGAACCTTAACGGTGTTAACATCTTAGGAAACAATGGGAGGATGACTCGTGATAGTTGTACCTATCACCTGCAGTTCTCCCACATCACAGGCAGTCTATTTTATCAACTGACAGTAATGCTGACTCTCATTAAAATACTAGATTATAGGGCCAATTGCTGTAGAAAACTGAACTAGGATTCTTTTAAAATACAATAGGCCAATTGTAGTGGAATTATGATATTTGATTGGGACAATTTGTTAGCTTTCAAAGAGTTTAATCATTTAATTCAAATATGAGTGTTTGGACCCCTTTTAATTATGAACATCACTCTGCTGACTATTGCTAGTATTTTTTTAAATTACAAGTGTTAATGTTCTTAATTTGTTTGTTAAGTAGCAATTAACATGGAATAAGTAAATTTACTTAATATTTACTTCACTTCCACATTGTGTTAATTTCTTCCATTTAAAGCTGACATTAAAGCACCAGAAGTAGCTGGCAGAGTTGCAGCAGTAAGCAGAAGATTTTGGTTAAATGAAAAGTCAGTGAACTATGCACCATGACTGTTGCATTATAGGAACATAGGGACAGCCCCATTCAATTAGATCATGGCTGATCTGTATATTAACCCCATCTACCCACCTTGACTCTGTAACCCTTAAGGTACCCTTGCCTACTAAAAATATATCAATTTTAGTTCTGAAATTTTCAATTGACCTAGCTCAACAGCTTTTTAGTGGAAGAGTTCGAGATTTCCACTACCATTTGTGTGAAGAAATGCTTCCTGACATCACCCCTGAGCAGCCGAGCTCTATTTTTAAGGTTATGCCCCCCTGTTCTGGACTCCCCCACTAAAATCTGCCAAAGCTATATACTTCCGAGAAGCATGAGCAGCAACATCAGGAGACCACGGCTTAGAAGGTTTGAGACATGAAGGTGGACTTTTAGACAATACTAGCTGATGCAATGTGAATACCGCTAACAAGTCATCTTCCTGAACCTCAGCAAGGAACAGTGTGAAAGGAGGCTGTACTTCAACAACGATATGATTGCAAACTGATGTCAGCTCCTGGAACTAGATCTTCAGCCATGGAGTGACATTTGTATGGCACTCTCAGAAGAAGTGAAAGGTACCAGTGCACTCAACTTCTATGCCACTGGGTGTTAGCAGGCATCAACAGAAGACATAACTCAGATCAATCAATGTACATCTCACCAATGTATAATTTAAGTATCAGACATAGGGTTGCCATCTCTGGTTGGATGTATTACCGTTGACATGATTTACTTCTCTGAGGAAGTCAGAGTGGCCCGAATTTTAAAGGATAAAAGCATTGTGTAGCTGATGATGGCTGCTGGTCCTCATGCTGTACATGGCAGAGCTCAGAGCTGCCCTACTGCCTCTTTGGTGAAGTCCTCTCTTATACACATCACCTCACTATATTGCCGATATATTCTATGAGGCGGGGGGTGGTGGGGGGAGTAATATCTGGTGAGGTGTAACCTCCTGAAAGCTGCCTAACTTTCCTTTGCTCCATCATGTGCTGTTGTTCCTCCCCTCCATGATAATGATACACAAGGGTATGCTCATAGCGAATGCCATACCTATTCCTGAGGAGTCCTCACTGTGGGAGGGTGGTCTTATACTGTTAGAAGCAGTGAGAAGCAAGTGCAGGTTATGTTGGCAAAATACCCAAAAGAACGGCTGCAAAAAGTCATTCCCTGTTGCACAAATCACGACTGAAACTCTCCATATGTTTGAGGCTCACAAAGTCCTCACTTCCGCTCACCTGGCAACAGCTACACTCATGATTCTCAGTGCAACATACCGTGAGTGTTTTGCAAGTGTAATTGCAGGAAACTTGGAGCTGCCTGGCCTCTTGAAAATTTATTTAAATGATCTTAATCAGGATTCGGAGCGCAGATTGCAGAAAGGGCTAAAAAGCGTGAGGGAATTTAGGGAGATTGATTTTCGGGTGACAAGTATGTGTTAACGGCTTCCAACCAATTCTGTTGCCAAAAAAAGTTACTTGCCCTAATTATACGCGGAAATTACGGCGAAGACGGTGTGGAATATGTTTTGCTTGAGATGTAATTCTGCAGAGAGAAGCAAAGATTCCAAAAATATAAGTATTGCCAGGTTTAGTACAATGAAATGTGAAATATCTTGCTAGCTGCAAATGGAAAAGCAGAGTGATCATATTGTTCTGTGCATATAGTTAGTGTAGAATCTTTCTCAGCTGCAAGTAAACTAGTCTGTTTTTGCTAACGTGTTGTCGTAGTTCAGAAATATCCTGTTATAAGATAGATTTTTGCCTGTGTTTAGTTTTTAAAAAAAATTTGTACTCTTATGATCCTAGAATCATCATGTAAGGGGTTAACTCCCTAGGCTACAGAAAGTATTCTTTTTAACAGAAAATCATCTTTTTAAACTTGTCTGTTCAAGCTGATTGGCAGCTTGGGCAGCAGAGACTTCATCTCACAGACTTATAGTAGTAGTTCTTAGTGAGAGACATAGGGCTGATTTTACCTAGCCAAAATCAACGTTAACAGGCAGTAACCTCTTTAAAATGGAGTCGGTAGACTTGCTGCCCCATTAATGCTGTTGCTTCAGCTGCCACCATTTTTTTAAACCCTGTCTGTTTCAGGTGGAGGCCTCTTAACGACATCATTGGACCTCAAGTTGAATGGCAAGGAGTCTAAATGCAATTTTAAGAGACATGCGGCTGGAGCACGGGTCGCACGTGGTCTGCCCATGTGTTCTGGTGTTGAGCGGCTGAACCAGCGGACCTTAAAGGGACCGTTGCTGGGTGCTCCCAAAACAGCCCCAAAATATTTTCCAAGTTATATTTTTGTGAATCTAGGAGGCATGCCAGGACCTTAAAATGGCTTGGGCCTCCCGCTGGCGCGAACAGGACTGCCGCCTGTAGTTTAAATCTACCCCCAGGGAGAGAGAAGTCAAGGCTTTCTGGTTTCTGGTTTTAAAGTTCTGTAATAACCTGACAAATGGAGTCAGACTAGTCTGAAGTTACAATAAGTAAAGGTATGGTGAGAGACCCTGAAAATCTGAAATGTAACTGCTGAGGTGGGCCCACCACGAGCCTTTGCTGAAATTTGTCAGAGTCAAGAGAAGGTTCCCTCATTAAGCTGCCATTTACAGGTGCCCGTGCCACTAATGGCATATCTAAGGCATCAGCCCATCGAAAAGGCTGCGAAATCCAGCTAAAAAGTGTTAGGTCAGGATGGGGTGGGCTGCCTGGTGCCTGGTCCCCGTCCCCCGGAAAGCCGCCTGCATTGTTCCCAGTGGCCACAGCTAAAAGCCATAAACCCTGTCTGGGCCCTGGGTATGCTCTGGATCGTAAGGAATGTGAGATTTGCTTGCGGGTATGACTAGTGATGTCAAACTTAAGAAAATATCTAGAGTAAAAGCCCAAAAATTGACAATCATTATTACTTCTCTTTTGTGCTTCATTACACCAAAGTAGTGGCTGAATTCAAGTTATCAATCCTCTTATAGCTCACAATATCTCAGTGTCCTGTTCAACCCCGAGTTGAGATTCTGACCCCATATCTTCTCCATTACAAAGACCATCTACTTTCACCTCTGGAACATTGCCTACCTCTGCCTCTATCTCAGCCCATTGATTGCTGAATCCCACATACATGTCTTTGTCACCTCCACACTCAATTACTCTAATGCTGTCTTTGTTGGCCTCCCATCCTCCACTCTCCATAAACTTCAGCTCATTCAAAACTGTGCTGCTGTGTCCTACTTGTCCATCACCCCTGTCTTTGCTGACTTCCACTGGCTCTCGATCCCCAAAGTCTCAAATTTAAAATTCTTGTTTTTGTCTTTAAATCTTTCCATGGCCTCACCCCTCCATATCTCTGTAACTTCCTTCAAACTCTTTGCTCCTAATCTCTCCTACTTTGGCTTGGCATCCGTTTTTCCTTACTGCTCTGTGAAGTGCCTGGTGATGCTTTTCTATGTTTAAGGCGCTATATAATTGGAAAATGTTGTTCTGGTGTGAAACTATTCAAACAAACCTGGCTGACGTACAAACTCCTTGGAGAGGAATTTCTATCAATATGAAACAAGTGAAACTCATACCAATATATAGCAATGTTAGAAAATTGACAATCATACCATATATAGCGATTGCCAGTCATCCTCATTGCTTACTCTAGCACTTTGCTTTAAATTAGACACATTCTTTCCATCCATCTAAGCACAAATTCACTCGCCCAAAACTGACCCAGAGTTAAAATCTCTGGTATTTTTAAGCCAGTAACAAACCTCTGAGTTCAGATAAACCACCCTGGATTGAGGGCTGGCTTATGATATCCTGTCAGTCCTGAATGTGTCATAGCTTGTACCATACTCACAGTATCTGTTCTCATGTTGATAACGGCAAAAATATATGCAGTAAGACAACCTGTTGGAGAAACAGCTGTGTGCATACTGGGAGGGAGAATGTTCCCAACAGTACATTTACATTTTGTCACATTCCGATGGATTGCAGAGTGAACAGAGCTGAGATGTCAGTCTGTTTCGGAACTGCCTCAAAGTTTCGAATCGTTGACTCCTTGTGCTCGCCGTAAGAAACCCTCCCAACCCCTAGAGACCAACTGCCAGCGACTCAGCCCTTTGCGGCGACCGCTGCCCAGTCCCGAGTCCCCGGGCCCGCAGACCAACAGCAGCAGCCCCGACCCCCCCGGGGATGTTGCAGGATACCGAACAACCCGGCCTCTCACTCGCTTCTGGATTCGGACGATTAGGAGAACACTGCGGTTTTAAAGCCCAGGTGAGTCCGGGTGTTTGCCATTGACCAGATTTGAGTCGGTGCCTTGTAGTGAGTTTCTCGAACTGTCATTAATTACATGGTTATGGATCACGGGAGACAACCAAACCCAATTGGGAAGATTTCGTTAAAACTCATGCTTCAGATTGAAGGGATGTAGACATTTGAGCGACTGGTCTGTAAAAGATTCAAACACCTTTGACACCTTATTCCAATTCAAGTATGCAGCTGGACACAGATTGTCAGGGAAAGAAACTATTTCTGCTACGGTCACTGAGCAAGCTGACCTAAACGAGTGTTCATCACTCTACTGACAGCTGTTTTTTGTTTCGACTTGGAGATGTGGGATTTCAAGAATTTTCTTATATAAATGGAATGAAGGTATTTCCTGTTCCTCTAAGAAAATTATCAAATAAATTTGTATGTTTCAATAATAAAGGGACATTACCCACGTCATTTTACCAGGTAGACACAGAGGCATCTATCCTGAAGAGTTAAACAATTTAACAATTGATTTAAAAAATAAAATTCCTTCACTAAAACTGCATCATATTTCATGCTGTAGCAGATATTGTTTTCCCAGTAACTAACATGGTGGATCTGTGCCCCTTTGAAGCAGGTGTTCGCAGTGTTGTGTTGGCAATTCCACAAGGACAGGATTTATTTCTCTCGGGGTCTGGGGGCATGCTCCCCCAGAAAATGTAGAATTTTGATACTTTATTTGTTGCATTTTGGACCAGCCTCTTTATATGTAGGTAAATGTTTTCTGATATCTAC
Organism: Heptranchias perlo; assembly: GCF_035084215.1. Lineage (NCBI taxonomy): Eukaryota > Metazoa > Chordata > Chondrichthyes > Hexanchiformes > Hexanchidae > Heptranchias > Heptranchias perlo. The sequence continues at coordinate 27,306,773 of NC_090341.1, read as the reverse complement.
ACCACTGAACTGGACTGAAATTGGTTACATTGTGCTAATCCATAACTAACAAAATAATATATTGCTTTTTGACTCTAATTTCTTGTTATACCGTCATAATTTTTTGGCCCTAGTAATTACTGTCTGTGTTATTAGTATAATATTCCTGTATCTGCTATTTAAACACAGGTATTAACCCAGTTTATTTTAAACAAGTTAATACCTCAGTTAAAAAAGCAGGCAGGGAATTGCATTAAGCATTCATCCACTAATATCACCAACAGTAATTTCTGATCTTTGGTCTTAAAATGAACCACGGACAGTATAAATAGTATAAAGAAAAGTTCCTCATTACAGTAAATGCCACAAAACTTTATGATCTTTATCAGGAGATGGCAAATCATTGCCTTGATTTTATACAATTTGCCATCTTGTTGGCTTTTGGAACCAGTATCGTAAGCTTCCAAATTAAAAGTGGGTATAATCAGTATACTTTCAATTAAATGCTAGCAAAAAATAGGCACACTCTTGTGTCCAAAATAAAAGGGTATGCCTAGTATACCCACCACTACATCCTGAGTGTAATGTAAAACTCATCAACTTCACAAAATTGCAGTGTGCTACTCGAGTCTGTGAAGTTATGACAAGTAAAAGTTTCAATATTTGTAAACACAAATTACTAGAGCCACATAATTCTACTGCACGGTGCTTAATCATATATATAGACAGCCAAGCCACTAAGTGTTCAGGGGAATGAGAAAAAGTGCACACCACAAGGGACAAACAGCCACCCAGCAACTTGGCTCTTTTTAGCCCAAGCAGCTGCATTGTGAAGAGCACGTCAGAGAACAGTTGGGAGATATGTGAAAATTACTTTCATTGCAGTTTGCTAAACTGGAATCGGAAGCAACATAGTTAAAATCAGGAGACTGGCTGATCTGGGAATCTCTGTGTTTACATGCTGTGAATAATCTAGTTGCTTTGTTTATGCAAACACAGCAAAAGATTGCTTCAGACAGGAAACATTGCTTACCTGAAACGCCCTGAATCAAATTTAAGGTTGTCGTGGCAGTAGTGAATTGCAATGTAGAAGGAATATCAGAAACATGATTGACTCCTGAAAACAGTAACACATATAGCACAGGAAGATGGAGTGTTCAGGAAAGACACGGGACAGGAAAGGAGGTGCTGTATCCCTATATATCAGCAATACTGGGGAGGTTGAAGAAACTGATTGAAAAACAAACTACTCTGGTTAGACATTCTTACCATGAAAAGGGCAAACTAACATTAGAGGTATACTACAGACAGGACAGTTTAATAAATGAATAGATAAGGTGGGCATGCAAAACAGGAAGCTTATTTTAATGGGAGACTTCAGCCAGCTGGATATTAACTTTTTAAAAGCTGATGCAGCCTCAAAAAAGCTAACAACTAAAAAAACTCAAAAGCAACCCTGAAGATAGGCCAATGCTTTATGGTGATTGAATAAATCAAATTCTGCTTTTATTACATGAGATTCCAAGATTTTTACCAGTTTAGAGGATCATATTCTTCAATTTTATATATTTTCAAGTGCAAACCAAGCCCAAAGGCCTTGTCTATGACATGAAAAACAAGTAGTTACATTGATTGTGCGGTAGGACAGAAGGTTGTTGCAAGGATACCAAAATATATCCAGTACTTGAAATGCAGGAAACAGTTGAAATATGCAAAATTTTGTATTTTACAGTGGTGGACTTAGAAATTTGCTATACCTGGAGCTTTTGCAGTCAACTGTTGATCTTGGAAACTGGAAAATTCTAAATTATACAAATGATGAGCAAATCTCAGCACAAAAATAATATCTTAATGCAAGTTGGAAGGTTTTGAGAACAACTCAACAAAACAGTAACCATGTTGATGCCCTTACTATATTCTGCATTCTTTCTGCCTCAATGTTGTTCAGTGAATTGGGAGCAGTGGGGACAGGTAATATGGAACTTGCTCGACTTGTGTGTGCTGGGTGCTGCAGACACTGTCTCAGCTTCTCGCAGGTCACAGATTGCAATAAGACTTGAATCGCAAAGGAACTGCCAGATTCTACAAATACACTGCCAGAGTCTGCAAATAAATAACTAGACGTGAGGGTAGAAGGGGCCTGTTAAAGGAGCTTGAGGAGGCAGAAAAGGAGCCTTGTCCTTCCAGGATCCTGTGGTAGCAGGTGGCTTTGGCTTAAGAGAGCAAGAATTGACGTGGTCGAGATAGGCTGGACAGGATGTGTGCCAGTTGCGCTCGAGTTTACAGCCTTCTGATTTGAGGGGGGCAGCTGGAGAAGAGATAAGAACTTTAAAAGGTGCTCTTCACACTGCAACTGAGGAGGAACATAAAATAGTTAATATACTCATCCTACTACCGCTGTCAAATTTTCACCAGATACGAGCAACATGCCCATCTACAAGGCACAAGTCAGGAGTGTGATGGAATACTCTCCACTTGCCTTGATGAGTGCAGCTCCAACAACACTCGAAGCTCAACACCATCCAGGATAAAGTAGCCCGCTTGATTGGCACCCCATCCACCACCCTAAACATTCACTCCCTTCACCACCGGCGCACCGTGGCTGCAGTGTGTACCATCCACAGGATGCAATGTAGCAACTCGCCAAGGCTTCTTCGACAGCACCTCCCAAACCCGCGACCTCTACCACCTAGAAGGACAAGAGCAGCAGGCACATAGGAACAACACCATCTGCACGTTCCCCTCTAAGGCACACACCATCCTGACTTGGAAATATATCGCTGTTCCTTCATCGCTGGGTCAAAATCCTGGAAACTCCCTTTCTAACAGCACTATGGGAGTACCTTCACCTCACGGACTGCAGCGGTTCAAGGCGGCGGCTCACCACCACCTTCTCAAGGCCAATTAGGGATGGGCAATAAATGCTGGCCTTGCCAGCGACGCCCACATCCCATGAACGAATAAAACAAAATTGATGGTAATTAAGCAGAATCAACAACTTTAACATTAATGAGATGGAGATGCTAAGGCTCAAAACAAACACATTTTCAGGTGCTAAGAGAGACAAGAAATGAGGTATTGATGCTCATTATGAGGAAGTTGATGAAAACTGGGGAGGTACAATTAGATTGGAAAAATTGACGTGGTACCATTTTTAGAAAAGGTAATAAAACAGACTCAGACAACTACAGATCCAAATACAAACTTAAATACTGGGTAAAATTATCAAGAGTAAACTTGAGGATTACCTGCATGATGATAACCTAGTAAATAGTAACCAATGTGAATGTATAAAGAACAAACTTGCATTTATATAGCACTATATCATTTCTCTCAGGACCTCTCAAAGCACTTCACATCTAAGGAATTTCTTTTTGAAGTTACTGCTATTGTGTGGGTAAACACAACAGCCAATTTGTACAAAGCAACGTCCTACAAACAACAAATGAGACGGATGATCAGTAAATTTGTTTTGATCGTGTTGGTTGAAGGAGGAATATTGACCAGGACACTGATAGAATTCCTTGCTCTTCTTTGAATAATGCCATGGATACCTGAACCCTTGAGACAAACAGCAAGGGCTCAGTTTAACATCTCATCTGAAGTACAACACCTCCAACGGTGTAGCACTCCAAAGTGGCAATTTAGATTTTGCACTCTAGTCCTGGGGCATAAATCCACAATCTTCTGACTCAGAGGCAAAAGTGCTCCCAACCGAGCCAAACTGATGCTTAGAGGAAAATCCTACTTGACCAAGCTTCTTGAACTTCTTTGCGGAAGTGACGTTCCAAATGTACTGTGGAAAAACCTACACTGTGGTGTACCTAGATTTCCAAAAATGCCTTTGGCAAAGTTCCATACAAAAGACTTCTCCTTAAGCTTAAAGTGGTAGGGATACAAGGGAAAACCTTGGAATGGATAAGAAATTGGCTGAAGATAGGAAAAAGCAGGAACTTGTTAGGGAAGTGATGTCAGGTTGGGGGAATTCAAAAATGGAGTACCTCGGGGGTTGGCATTGTGACCTCTACTGTTTCTAAATGACATAAATTCAGAAGATCAATACAAACTTTTCAACTTCGCAGAGGATACCCATTGGAGAGGAAGCAGCTGAACGTAAGAGGCAACATAGTAAGTTAGATAAAATAAGTAAGTGGATGGGAGCAGGAAGAGGTGAAGTTTAATATGGACAATTATTGCACATTGGAAGAAAAAGAATGGGCAACAGATGTACTCCTTAGGTGATGTTGAATGTGATGTAGGGGAAGTCGTGCTTAACATGCATAACAACTATAGAGTAACATTCAACGAAGGAAATAGAATATCCAACACAAGCCGAGGAAAGTAAAGCATAAAACCTAGCACTGTTTCTGCATGAACCACCCCACTAGCATAACAACCTTAATTATTATAATTACCAAATGGTGTTGATTCCCCCTCATTGCATGACTGAGTTGTGGAAATAATGGCATCAGCACAGATCAAGGTGAATCCATAATCTAAATCAGTAGAACAGTTCATTGAGAGTAGCAGATGCAATAAAACTGAAGATGTGTGTTCAGGATTTAAATCTCCAAAGTTATAATCAAACAAAGGATCAATGTTTGCTGCCAGTGATTTCATAAGGGATTTACTAATTTTGACAGCTTTCCCCCTTTTCTCTCATCCAGTCCTGAATGGACATGGTTCCACAGTTGCCAACAACCCTCCAGTACCTTGCTTAAGTCATCTGGATTGTAGTGTTGGCAGGCTATTTGATTGTGGAGCGTGCAGCTGAATCCAATCTTGTCCCTTTCCACTTGTGAAATTTCCAGCAGCAGTCATTGTATAGTGATCAGAAGGAAGAACTCAAGTTGTTTTTCCTCTTTCTAACCCAGAGAGACTGGAACCAATTATAGGGCCCGGGAAGAAAAAATAATTGACATATGTACTCCATGAATAGAGTTGAAGTAGCTGAGGATGACGCTGAAAGAGACCTAGGAGTCTTAATAGACTCCACACTCAACATCTGCAACCAATGCAGAGCAGCAATCAACACCAAAATAGTAGAATACATGTCAAAAATGTACTGCATCCAGTTTTGGTTGCCAAAAAAAAAGGGAGACATTCAAGCACTGGGGGCAGTACAGAAAATAACAGCAAGGTTGATTTCTAGTGTCAAAGCTCTGAGTTATGAGAAACGTGGTAAGGCAAGGGGACATAGATTCATACTAGTAAAAGGTCCATTTTGGGCTAATGTCGGGAAGTGATCAATCTCTGGAAAAAAACTTTATGGAAACTTTATAGCAAACAGGGTACTAATTTCTCAGCCCAAGACAAAAGGGTTACTCGTTCCCCTCACCCACACTCTGAGACTTACTGTGAATCCTCTAGTAGCACAGGCAAATGAGACCTTGATTTACCATCACATTCAAAGAACAGTAACTTCAATGATGACCCCTAACACTGCATGTGGAGAAACATAAGTGGATGTAGGGGAAGGATACGAGGCCAATTGTGATGGGGCTAATGTGATTCCTATATTTAAAAAGGGAGATAGAACCAGTCCAGGGAACTATAGACCAATTAGCTTAACATCGGTAGTAGGAAAGATAATGGAATCCTTACTCAAAGATGTAATAGAAAAATATCTAGAAACCGAAAATATAATAAAGAATAGTCAGCACGAATCTCAAAAGGGAAGGTCATGCTTCACCAACCTTATTGAATTCTTTGAAGAAGTAACAGAAAGGGTAGACAAGGGTAATGTAGTAGATGTAGTAGTAAATATTTGGATTTTCAAAAGGCCTTCGATAAGGTACTGCATAGTAGACTCATAACTAAGGTCAGAGCACGTGGAGTCAGGGGACAAGTAGCAGAATGGATAGCAAGCTGGCTACAAAACAGAAAACAGCATAGGGGTTAAAGGTTGGTAAAAGGTCGAAAGTGGTGTTCCACAAGGATCGGTGCTCGGACTACTGTTGTTCACAATTTACATCAACGATTTGCATTCGAGAAACCAAAATACAATTTCAAAATTTGTGGACAACACCAAATTGAGGGGTATAGTTAATATTGAGGAGAACTGCAACAACATACAGAAAGACATCAATAAATTTGCTGAATGGGAATGTAATTGGCAAATGAATTTCAATATAGACAAGTGTGAGGTATTACATTTTGGTCGTAAGAATAAAAGGGCCACATACTGCTTAGATAATAAGTATTTAAATGGGGTAAAGGAACAGAGGGATCTGGGGGTACAGATACGCAAATCACTAAAAGTAGCGACGCAGGTCACTAAGTCCATGAAAAAAAGCAAACCAAGCACTGGGGTTCATTTCTGGAGGGATATTATTGTAAGGCAGAGAAGTTATGTTAAACTTGTATCGATACTTGATTAGATCACATTTGGAGTACAGTGAACAGTTCTGGTCCCCATATTATAAAAAGGATATAGAGGCACTTGAGAAGGTGCAAAAAAGATCTACTAGGATGGTCCAAGAACTGAGAGGTTCTACCTATCAGGAAAGATTGAGCAGGCTGGGGCTCTTTTCTCTAGAAAAGAGAAGATTGATATATTAATTTTCTAGACTTGGATATAGAAGGTATAATTTCAGTTTGCAGACAACACGAAACTCGGCAATGTAGTAAACAATGTGGAGGATAGTAACAGACTTCAGGAGGACGTAGACAGACTGGCGAAATGGGCAGACACATGGCAGATGAAATTTAATGCAGAGAAGTGTGAAGTGATGCATTTTGTAGGAAGAATGAGGGGAGGCTGTATAAACTAAATGGTACAATTTTAAAGGGGATGCAGGAACAGAGACACCCGGGAGGTGCACATACATAAATCTTTGAAGGTGGCAGGACAAGTTGAGAAGGCTGTTAAAAAAGCATATATGATCTGGGGCTCTATTAATAGAGACATAGAGTACAAAAGCAAGGAAGTAATGCTAAACCTTTATAAAGCACTGATTAGGCCTCAGCTGGAGTATTGTGTTCAATTCTGGGCACCACACTTTGGGAGGATGTCAAGGCCTTAGAGAGGGTGCAGAAGAGATTTACTAGAATGGTACCATGGATGAGGGACTTCAGTTATGTGGAGAGACTGGAGAAGCTGGGGTTGTTCTCCTGAGAACAGAGAAGGTTAAGGGGAGATTTGATAGAAGTGTTCAAAATCATGAACGGTTTTGACAGAGTTAATAAGGAGAAACTGTTTCCAGTGGCAGACAGGTCAGTAACCAAAGGACACAGATTTAAGACGATCAACAAAAAAGCCAGAGGCGACGTGACAAAACGTTTTTTATGCAGCGAGCTGTTATGATCTGAAATGCACTGCCTGAAAGGGCCGTCGAAGCAGATTCAGTGGTAACTTTCAAAAGAGAATTGGATAAATACTTGAAGGGAAAAAAATTACAGGGCTATGGGGAAAGATCAGGGGAATGGGACCAATTGAATAGCTCTGTCAAAGAGCCGGCATAGGCACAATGGGCCGAATGGCCTCCTTCTGTGCTGTACCGACTATGAAACTGAGAAGTGACCTGATAGAGGTCTTTAAGATTATGAAAGGGTTTGATTGGGTAGACATGGAGACGATGTTTCCGCTTGTGGAGGAAACCGGAACTAGGGGCCATAAATATAAGATAGCCAATAATAAATCCAATAAGAAATTCAGGAGAAACTTCTTTATCCTGAGAGTGGTTAGAATGTGGAACTCGCTACCACGAGGAGTAGTTGAGGCGACTAGCATAGATGCATTTAAGGGGAAGCTAGATAAACACATGAGGGAGAAAGGAATAGAAGGATATGCTGATGGGGTTAGTTGAAGTAGGGAGGGAGGTGGCTTCTCTGGAGCATAAACACCAGTTGGGCTGAATGGCCTGTTTCTGTGCCGTACATTCTATATAATTCTATGTAATTTGGTGTGGAGTCTGTTACTCGAATATATTGACTTCTACCCAAATGGTTTTTACTTAAAACCAACCACTTAGTGGGCCTGGTTTACACCAGCACCAATTCAACACTGCATTTTGAAGGTTGGATTACATTTACTTTAACAGACTGGATAACCACCAATGTACCGTATATGCAAGGAAAAAAGGTCTTGAGATAATGTAACATATTCAGGTGCCCTGAGACAATGCCTGTGGGTGTACATTCTACCATATCACAAGATTTCCTCTTACACGACTTCACATTGATGCCAAAAACAACAAGCTCCAGCTCCAAAACAACCAAGACCTTATTCCACTCATCACTCAGGATTGTGGCTGTGTAACTCCACCCTGTTGTTCTGTGACCTGCTGATCAGAATTCCTCAGAATGCTGCATTTCAAACAATTTGCATTGGGAAGGGATAAAATTGCTGTTTTCCTGCATTGTAAAAACAATTTGCATTGGGAAGGGACAGCACTGCTGTTTTCCTGTACATTAGTCCAAATAAAATGTAAGACTATTATTGTTTTAAATCATTTAAAAGTAAAGTTTTACATTATACGAAGATTTTAGAAATGCTATGTGAAAGGTTGTTGAAATGCCATATTAGTGTAATTATGGATTTACTTGTGCAAATACTAATCCATTGCCTTGCAATCGGCAATCAGAATAAAATGTTAGTTTTATATATCCCTGTTTCTTTTCTGAATGATTTTGATTGTTTTTTCAAGCACTTAGTTGTCTGAATTCTAGTCTGAAGATGTGAAGGGAATTCAAGTAAACAGCAGCTGCAAATAAATCTTATGTTATTCTTAACAAAATAGGAATTAAAGGTATGTCTAAGGACACAATAGCCTAGAATTTCTGCGTTTGGCATAGTTTTGTTCTAAACGGCTATTGGTTGGTTCCAGACAGGCTTAAATAAAAGTGTGTGGTTTGCACCCAATTTTCCGAGGACAGCTCATTAGCATAGTTTCAGGTGAAGATTCGATTGGATGTAGGGAATGCACTAGTGGTGGAAGTGGTAATTGCACATAACTGAAATTTAAAGGGAAGGGGACAATTAAAAGGGAGTAGCACATCAGAGTGACAAAAATTCTGAAAGTCTTTAGAAAGCCTGAAAAAGCACTTCAACCCGTTAGCAGTCTTTGCCAAGGCTGAAGGAGCAAAGTGTGAAAAAGCCACAGGCAGAAATGAACGGAAAAGAAACCTGAGGTGCAGGCATGAGTCTGCAGTCAAAAGATGAAGCAGTCAGCTCCTGACCTCGTTTGACAGCTGCTGAAGTGGAGTTAGTGCTGCATGAGGTAATGGGTGGGATGGTGGTCATTTGAGCCACTTCACAGCACTATCCTCTGAGGTCAGCATAGTAGTATGCTAGCACAGAGATGGAGCCAATTTTCAGATAACAGCTGGGGGTTATTGACAATGGATGTGTCCCCTCGATACTGCATAGTAGCTGCAGATGTCCTTGCAGCAGAACATTTGCCTCTCTGCTGACCCAGAAAGACAAGGCTGAAGCGTTTGCAACCATCTTCAGCCAGAAGTGCCGAGCGGATGATCCATTTCCTCCCGAGATCCCCACCATCATTGAAGCCAGTCTTCAGCCAATTCGATTCACTCTACGTGATGTCAAGTGAGTGCATTGGATACAACAAAGGCTATGGGCCCCAACAACATCTCGGCTGTAGTGCTGAAGACTTGTGCTTCAGAACTAGCCGCGCCTCTAGCCAAGCTGCTCCCGTACAGCTACAACACTGGCAACCACCCGACAAAGTGGAATACTCCTGTCCACAGAAAGCAGGACAAATCCAATCTGACCAATTACTGCCCCATCAGTCTACTCTCAATCTCGGCAAAGTGATGGAAGGTGTCATTGACAGTGATATCAAGCGGCACATGCTCACCAATAACCTGCTCACCGATGCTCAGTTTGGGTTCCGCCAGGACCACTCGGCTCCAGACTTCATTACATGGTCGAAACATGGACAAAAGAGCTGAATTCAAAAGGTGAGGTGAGAATGACTGCCCTTGACATTGAGGCAGCATTTGACCAAGTATGGCATCAAGAAGCCCGAGAAAAATTGAAGTCAATGGGAATCAGGGGGAAAACACTCCAGTGGCTGGAGTCATCCCTAGCACAAAGGAAGATGGTAGTGGTTGTTGGAGGCCAATCATCTCAGCCCCGGGACATCGCTGCGGGAGCTCCTCAGGGCAGTGTCCTAAGCCCAACCATCTTTAGCTGCTTCATCAATGACCTTCCCTCAATCATAAGGTCAGAAGTGAGGATGTTCACTGATGATTGCAGTGTTCAGTTCCATTCGCAACCCCTCAGATAATGAAGCAGTCCATGCTCGCATGCAGCAAGACCTGGACAACATCCAGGCTTAGACTGAAAAGTGGCAAGTAACATTCGCGCCAGACAAGTACCAGGCAATGACCGTCTCCAATAAGAGAGAGTCTAACCAAGTCCCCTTGACATTCAACGGCATTGCAATTGCCGAATCCCCCACCATTAGCATCCCGGGGGTCACCATTGACCAGAAACTCAGCTGGACCAGCCACATAAATACTGTGGCTGTAAGAGCAGGTCAGAGGCTGGGTATTCTGCAGTGAGTGACTCACCTCCTGACTCCCCAAAGCCTTTCCACCATCCACAAGGCACAAGTCAGGAGTGTGATGGAATACTCTCCATTTGCCTGGATGAGTGCAGCTCCAACAACACTCAAGAAGCTCGACACCATCCAGGACAAAGCAGCCCACTTGATTGCCACCCCATCCACCACCTTAAACATTCACTCCCTCCACCACCAGTGCACCATGGCTGTAGTGTGTACCATCTACAACATGCACTGCAGCAATTCGCCAAGGCTTCTTCGACAGCACCTCCCAAACCCGCGACCTCTACCACCTAGAAGGACAAGGGCAGCAGGTGCATGGGAACACCATCACATGCATGTTCCTCTCCAAGTCATACACCATCCTGACTTGGAAATATATTGCCATTCCTTCATCGTTGCTGGGTCAAAATCCTGGAGTTCCCTACCGAACAGCACTGTGGGAGTACCTTCACCACACGGACTGCAGCGGTTCAAGAAGGCGGCTCACCACCACCTTCTCAAGGGCAGTTAGGGATGGGCAATAAATGCTGACCTTGCCAGCGTGCCCACATCCCATGAATGAATAAAAAAAAAACTGAGAAGATAGCTTTGCAAAGGTCATTGCCAGGTGGGTACACAAGTGCTTGCAAATATGGTTGGTGACATCTTAGTGGGTGTGGTAGGCTGTTCTTCACCTTTACCAGACTGATTCCTAGGATGGCAGGACTAACGTATGAGGAGAGATTGGGTTGACTAGGCCTATATTCACTAGAGTTTAGAAGAATGAGAGGTGATCTCATCGAAACATATACAATTCTAACAGGACAAGACAGACTAGATGCAGGGAGGATGTTCCCGATGGCTGGGGAGTCCAGAACCAGGGGTCACAGTCTCAGGATACGGGGTATGCCATTTAGAACCAAGATGAGGAGAAATTTCTTCTCTGAGGGTGGTGAACCTGTGGAATTCTCTACCACAGAAGGCAGTGGAGGCCAAGTCATTAGATGTATTCAACAAGGAGATAGATATATTTCTTAATGCTAAAGGGATCAAGGGATATGGGGAAAAAGTGGGAACAGGGTACGGAGTTAGACGATCAGCAATGATCATTTTGAATGGTGGAGCAGCCCGAAGGGCCGAATGGCCTACTCTTGCTCCTATTTTCTATGTTTCTATGTTAGCATACTTTCTTTCATGCAGTGCCACAGAAAGCATGACATGCTTCTGAGGAAGGATCCAAAATTACAGGTAGTCAGGTCTACACACATCATAGTGGAGCCCTTGTTTCTGTTGTCCCAGCTTCCTTTGAGAAGAGGAGTCTGTGCATGCACTAATCATCTGTCAAAATGAGATATGCTCATCTATATCTGCAGATGCAGGTGTTCTGGTACCAGAGGGTGGGAACAGAGCATCTTTTGTGAAGCTTGTTCTGGCTGGCATCCCTCTGTAGGATTTCCTTCTCTTCCGAACACCTCAGAAAGGGGGATTCCCTTGGAGCCAGGAATGATGCTAAGGGATACAGAAAAAGTTGAACAATTGGCATAAAGCTCATGAAAACCTAAATGCCTACAGAAAAAAAAATGGCCACAAATAGTTAAAAATGATTGAAGTTTTAAAGATTGAATTTATTTACCTGGATCCTTTAAACCAGCTAGTGCCACAGGTGATTTTCTGACAACCCTGGGTACCCATTTCAAATGGGCATTCTTATAAATTGATGCCTTGCAATCCTGAGCAATGGGAACTGGTGTTCAGGATAGATGCATCCCCCAAATACAAATGTTAATGAAGCACTGTTTGAGATGGGCATTTCACCTAACGCAGTGGTCCCACCTCCCAGAAGCTACATTAAGCTGCAAAGTGGGCACAATTCCAGTGGGATCAAACTCCCACCCAATTTCCATGACCATCTGCCCAATTCATGCTGAAACAATGGTTAGCCAGTAGTGGAAAATCTTGGCTAATGCATCACAATAGACATCATGGATTTCAATTCCTGTATATTTGTGCACAGAGACACAGGAAATTGGGGCGTAAAGCAAATACTCGATGGAAAAGATTGAGGAAACTTGTGTGCAAGTGTGTTACGTGTATAATTATGCTATTCCCGAATTTCCTCACTCTTGTATGCCTGTTTATCGATCCCTGAACCTGAACATATCTTGGCTGCTTATAACAGTTCCATCCCCAGGCTAAAGAGCTGTACATCAAATTTCTTGCAATTATACTGGTTCAAAATGGGTGTAAAATTAAGCCCAGAATTTAGGCGCAGCAAGAAAGTGTCATTTTTCTGGTGTTTTATTGCTATTTTTTGAGTGACTTTTAAAAGTTTATTATCCTGAGACCTGCACTCTATTTTCTGTTTCTTTGAATACATTTTTATGGTATCAGTGTGGGTCACATTAAAAATCGAAAAGCTTTCACGGTTGCGTGTTCTTAAACATACTGAGCCTAATGTACATGAATGATAGATGACTTGAAACTTTAATTTTCATACTCAAAAATGGAACATATGGTGTGAGTTCGACGCTTTCCTCAGGCCCCGATTGGTTACGCTGATTTCTGCTTTTTTACACCCATTTTTAAGTTCTGGCACATGTCAATGAGATTGGCAGGAAATTTGGGTGTAAATATACATTGGCAGAATGGGCGTAATTTCGGGTATAACTTCCTGATTTTATCCCCACAGAGAATTCCACCCCCACCATTTTAATTTCATCGAGAAATAGTGTTTGTTATGGCTGAAACATCACATACAGTTTAAGATGCTGTTTGGTTTCCGTTTTCTGAAATAGGCTGCATCGCTTGCTCTTGCACAGTGTTTGCATTGGAAGATAGCACGTCATTTGGCAGAGACCAATCTGAACTGAAAAGGTTCCACTATCCTTTTGGGGCCAAGCTGCCATGCCATTGACTACAATTCCAGTAACAAAAGTACAGGAAAAAAAGAAAAACTATGAAGCTGCAAATCTAAAATAAAAACAGAAGTTATTGATAGGTTAGTCAGATTTTGGATATGGAATGTTTTTTCTCTTAGTAAAATGTTTTCATTTTTTAAAATGTCTTTCAGAAAACTGGATTTGAAATAAGGAATAAATACTATGTCTATCTGGTAAATAGCACCGTTTTATCATTACTTCTGATAGTCTTATGAGCATTACCAAATGAACTTATGCACTGTGGTGTTCTTTGTGGCACAACGTGCCAGGAGATTTGTATTGTGGTATTTGCACCTGTCTGATGATACAAATTTGTGTAACACACATTCTCCATGAATCGTCTTGAAACAGCTAAGGATTAAGTTGAAAGCAACCTGGGACCCTTAGTAGGCTCAACGATCAACCAATGTAGAACAGCAGTCAACAAAGCCAACAGAATGTTGAACTACCTAGTTAAAGCAAAAGAATACAAGTCAGAAGGAATGTCATAATCAAACTGTATAGTGCTCTGGTCAAACCACATCTCGAGTACTATGTCCAGTTGACTGAGACACAAGGGAAGTATTCAGGCACTGGAGGCAGTGCAGAGCCACAAGGCTGATCCCCAGTGTTAAATATCTGAGTTAAGAGAGATTGGAGAGACATGGGCCTTAAATTGAGGCATCCAAGAGGTGATCTTACAGAGGTACATATATCAGCTAGTAAACAATACGGAAAAGATGAATCTGGAAAACTTACTTTAAATTAAATTGCTAGAGTAGGACAAAGGGACACAGGCTCAAACTAGTAAAGGGCAAATTTAGGACGGATATCAGCAAGTTGTTCTTCAAACAAAGAGTGATCAATATGTGAAATGGACTCCCAGATATAGTGATGGAGATAAAAACTGTGGAATTATTTATGAATTAATTAGATCCTGCAATGAGGGGACTTTAGAGGGTTTTGGATGGATGAACTAAGATGGGCCAAGTGGCCTTCCTTATCCATAATTACCTTGTGAGACAACTTCACTTTTACAGAAATCTGCATGTAGTTTAAATAAGGTTTGTGTCAGGGCTGATGTTATGTCTACGTAACCATAAGAAATGAAATTAAATAATTTAGATTTAAGCTCTGCAGTGACGCACTCACCACAATGCTGCCCAGCTGATACAGGAATTTGGAGGAAACATCTTGAAGATAAGAGAAATGTTGGTGCCTTTCTCATAGTCTGGAAGTGTGCAGTTATCTGGGGGAAAGGACATTGGCAACATTAAACACTATTTTGCCTTTTCAGGCAAATGAGACCAATATGTTATTAAGCATTTTGCAGTAAAACTAGCCCTTGTTAGAATTTTTTTCCCATTTGTTCTTGAAATATGAGCAACACTGGCAAGGTCCAATTTATTGCCGATCTCTAGTTGCCCTGAGGTGGTGGTGGTAGGCCTTCTTGAATCACTGCAGTTCTTGTGGTGATAGTGCTCCTACAATGGTGTTAGGTAGGGAGTTCTAGGATATTGACCCAGCAATGATGAAGGAATGGCAATATATTTCCAAGTTAGGGTGGCATATGACTTGGCAGGGAACTTGGACCTTTTCTATGGCAGAGCTCACAAATGAGGGAGGTGCTGTCAAAATACCCTTAATGAGTTGCTGCAATGCATCCTGTAGATCATAATACTGTAGCCACAGTTCATTGATGGTGAAGGGGCTGGATATCGAGTCCATTGGCAGGGGGACCAATCAAGTTAATTGCTCTGTCCTGGATGGTGTCAAAGTTCTTGAGTGTTGTGGCTGCACACATCCAGACAAGTGGTGATTATTCCATCACACTTCTTACTTGTAGGGAATCTTACAACACCAGGTTATAGTCCAACAGTTTTATTTGAAAATCACAAGCTTGTGATTTTCAAATAAAACTGTTGGACTATAACCTGGTGTTGTAAGATTCCTTACATTTGTCCACCCCAGTCCATCACCGGCATCTCCACATCATGACTTCTTACTTGAGCTTTGTGATGGTGGAGAGGCTTTGAGAGGTCAGGACGTGAGCCACTTATCGCAGAGTGGTCCTTGGGTAAACGGGAGCTTCATCTTATAATGTTTTACATGATTTTAGATATTTTTTTAGCAATGACGTAAACTATATTGAGGCATAAGAACAGTTTTGACATAGACCTGTTCACTGTAAACATTCAACACAGTCACTGGGATGTAATGTTGAGCCACTCTGGACGGAAAGAAACATTCATGCTGATCCTTTGTGGTATGGGAATTGGCAGTGTAGTAATTTCAAGTAATTTCTCAAGCACTTCAGGACATATGAGACAACATTTCTGGTTCAGAAGGCACTACACCAAACATGCTTGTTAAATTATATGAAAAATAAGGACAGTAAATGTTGTCTATTGTTTTGAAAAATCTAATCCTAGGAGAATGACTCCAGATTTACCTTCAAGCTGTTCCTTACTGCACGGTAACTGTCAATACAGTAGTGAATAAAAGCACAGAAATGGCATTATAATTGAACATGAAATGAATCTAATCACCATCATTATACAACATAAATGTGGTTTTCACAGTCTATGATCAGGTTTTATTCCTAAGAATTAGAAATATAACAACCTTCAAAACCCATTAATTAAAATGTTATAGATTGGAGAGAAGTAGAGTGTACAACAATCTGTGCATTTATATAACATTTGGGATGGAAAAGAACACCTGATATCATTGTACAATTTCACTTAACATCTGCTGTGTCTGTTAAACCCAAAACTTGCTCAGCTAATTCATCCGTATTTAGCTGTTTTGTTCCATTCATTATCACCTCTGGCCATTCCTCTTAAAAGAAAACACTTTCCATGTTGCATGTAAAACTGTTCTAATATTCTTTTGTGTAAAGCTCTTTACAGATGGAAGCTTGTTTATATTGGCACATGTAGGAGCCGCTAGATGACCCAGAGTAGGCATTCATGTAATGCTGTAACATTAGTGCATCTCTTGCAGGTTTTAATTTATTCCTTTTTGTATTTTCCTTGCAGGTCTGTTTCAGTTGCGATTTGAAGTTGTGACCATCATAGTACAATAAATCATGTCAACAAGCTGCACATAATCAAGAAACTAGCCTTTGACCAAGGACAGTTTTCAAACAATTCCTTTTGACCTTCCAGAAACCAATTTAAAAACAAAGTAGTATTTATGATTTCAAATTCCTCTCACCATGCTAGTCACGAGCTTGCAGTTCCCCAGCTCAGTTTGCCCAGGCAACAGTAATGGAGAGGAGGCAAATACAACTCGACAGCCGTCTACTGTTTTTGGACGATCCAGAACTGAGAAAGCAGAGAGGAGGGCACAGAGGAGAAGCAACATGTCTGCTGTGGATCTCAGACGAGAAGAGATTGCAGATAAACTAAAGTGCCCGCTGGTCTTCCTGACCCCTGTGATCCTGATACTTTTGTTACTTTTAATTCTATTTGGTATTTACATATTGAAACCATTTCACAAGGGTAAGACTGCAGTAGTTTTGTTTAAAGTTAAAAAATAAAGCCTGATACAATTTAATAAAAAACAATATGCTCCAGGAGATATATTGGGTCGGATTTTCGACTAGGGGTGGTATTAGAGTTAGAATTTCAGGTGAAGTTTAACCTGGTTGTATCAGTAAAGGTAGAACAACTGTTGGGTTTCATATTTCCCCTACTCCATATTACAACAACAACTCATGTGTGTGTGTACGTGTGTGTGATATATAGTGTCTTTAACATAGGGAAATGTCCTACGGTGTAATCAGGTAAAAATTGGCATAGAACCAAAAAAGGAGAGATTAGGATGGGTGACTAAAAGCTTGGTCAAAGAGGTGGTGTTTAAGGAGGGTTTTAAAGCAAGAGAAAGAGGCAGAGAGGTTTAGAGAGGAAATTCCAGAGCTTCGGGTCTAAACAGCTAAAGGCAATGATGCGGCGAAGGGAGTGGGGATGTGTAAGAGGCTAGAATTGGAGCAATGCAGTGTTCTTGGAGGGTTGGAGAGCTTGGGGAGGGGAGGGGTGGGGTCATGAAGGGATTTGAACACAAGGATGAGAATTGTAAATTGGAGGACCAGGAGCCAATGTAGGTCAGCAGGGGTGATAGGTGAGCGTGACTTGGTGTGGGTTAGGATATGGGCAGCAGAGATTTGGAAGAGCTGAGGTTTATGGAGGGTAGAGGATGGGAGGCTGGTCAGGACAGTATTGAATTAATTAAGTTTGGAGGGTGACAAAGGCACGGATGAGGGTTTTGGCAGACACGAAAGACGTTACAGAGGTGAAAATAGGCATTCTTTGTGATGGAGTGTATATGGGGTTGGAAGCTCGGCTCGGGGTTAAATAGGAAGCCAAAGTTGTGAACATTTGGCTTCAACCTGAGATAGTGGCCTCGAAGGGGGATAGAATCGGAGGCAAGGGTATTGGGGCCAAAGATGATTGCTTTGGTCTTACCAACAGTGCGTTGGCAGGAAGAGAAGCCATTGCTGGAGATGCTGTGGCTACGATTGAATATGTAAGAGTGGAGCCAAGTGTTGGTGGAGGATGGTGAGGTTGCAGAGATGTCGAAAAGGACAAGGAAGGATAATGCACGTTGTCGCAGCCACAGTGGATGTCATTTCTGACTTTGATTAGGGCGTTTCAGTGCTGTGGCAGAGGAGGAAACCTGATTGGAGAAATTCAAACTTGGTTGTAGGAAAGTTAGGACGGATTAGGGAAGTAACAACACATTCAAGGACTTCAGAGAGGAAAGAGAGGTTGGAGATGGGGCGTTAGTTTGCAAGGACAGTGGGGGTTGAGGGTGGGTTTTTTGAGGAAGTAGGTGATGACGGCAGTTTTGAAAGGGAGGGGGTACAGTACCTGAGGAGAGGGAGCCATTTACGTGTCAGCGAACATGGGGACCCGGAAGAGAAGTTGGATGGTCAGCAGTTTACTGGAAATGCGGTTAAACGAGCAGGAGGTGGGTTTCATGGACAAGATGAGCTCAGGGAGAGAAAGAGGAGAAAGATACGAGTTTAGGGCGAGGGCAGGGGCTAGCCTTAGGGGAAGTTTGGCTTGGTGGGCAAGGGGAAGGGGGGATGTGGCAGAGGCAGCTGAACGAATGGTCTCAATCAGTGACAATGAAGTCACTGAGCTTCTTGCAAGATCAAAAAAGATATTTCAGGTAGAAAGGGGGTAAAATAATGATAAACTAATCAAACTTAGATAGGATAAAACCCTTGGTCCGGATGGATTGCATCCGCGTATATTAAAAGAAGTTGGGGGAGAGATAGCAGAGGCACTGTTACATACATATAAAAATTCATCAGGAAAGGGAATAGTGCCAGAGGACTGGTGGACAGCTAATAGGAACATAGGAACAGGAGTAGGCCATTCAGCCCCTTGTGCCTGCTCCGCCATTTGATAAGATCATGGCTGATCTGTGATCTAACTCCAAATACCTGCCTTTGGCCCATATCCCTTAATACCTTTGGTTGCCAAAAAGCTATCTATCTCAGATTTAAATTTAGCAATTGAGCTGGTATCAATTGCCGTTTGCGGAAGAGAGTTCCAAACTTCTACCACCCTTTGTGTGTAGAAATGTTTTCTAATCTCGCTCCTGAAAGGTCTGGCTCTAATTTTTAGACTGTGCCCCCTACTCCAAAAATCCCCAACCAGCGGAAATAGTTTCTCTCTATCCACCCTATCTGTTCCCCTTAATATCTTATAAACTTCGATCAGATCACCCCTTAACCTTCGAAACTCCAGAGAATACAACCCCAATTTGTGTAATCTCTCCTCGTAACTTAACCCTTGAAGTCCGGGTATCATTCCAGTAAACCTACGTTGCACTCCCTCCAAGGCCAATATGTCCTTCCGAAGGTGCGGTGCCCAGAACTGCTCACAGTACTCCAGGTGCGGTCTAACCAGGGTTTTGTATAGCTGCAGCATAACTTCTGCCCCCTTGTATTCTAGTCCTCTAGATATAAAGGCCAGCATTCCATTTGCCTTCTTGATTATTTTCTGCACCTGTTCATGATACTTCAATGATCTATGTACCTGAACCCCTAAGTCCCCTTGGACATCCACTGTTTTTAACTTTTTACCATTTAGAAAGTACCCTGTTCTATCCTTTTTTGATCCAAAGTGGATGACCTCACATTTGTCTACATTGAATTCCATTTGCCACAGTTTTGCCCATTCACCTAATCTATCAATATCGCTTTGTAATTTTATGTTTTCATCTACATTGCTTACAATGCCACCAATCTTTGTGTCATCTGCAAACTTAGATATGTGTCTTTCTATGCCTTCATCTAAGTCGTTAATAAATATTGTGAATAATTGAGGCCCCAAGACAGATCCCTGTGGGACTCCACTAGTCACATCCTGCCAATATGAGTACCTTCCCATTATCCCTACTCTCTGTTACCTTTCGCTCAGCCAACTTCCTAACCAAGTCCGTACTTTTCCCTCGATTCCATGGGCTTCTATCTTATGTGATTCCTATATTTAAAAAGGGAGATAGAACCTGTCCAGCGAACTACAGACCAATTAGCTTAACATCGGTGGTAGGAAAGATAATGGAATCCTTACTCAAAGATGTAATAGAAAAGCATCTAGAAACCGAAAATATAATGAAGAATAGTCAGCACGGATTTCAAAAGGGGAGGTCATGCTTGACCAAAAGAGTAGACAAGGGAAATGCAGTAGATGTAATTTATTTGGATTTCAAAAGGCCTTCGATAAGATACCGCATAGTAGACTCATGACTAAGGTCAGAGACTGTGGAGTCAGGGAACAAGTAGCAGAATGGATAGAAAGCTGGCTACAAAACAGAAAACAGAAAGTAGGGGTTAAAGGTAGTTACTCTTACTGGCAAAAGGTGGGAAATGGTGTTCCACAAGGATCAATGCTGGGACCACTGTTGTTCACCATTTACATAAACGATTTGGATTTGGGAATTGGAAGAACAATTTAAAAGTTTTTGGATGACACCAAATTGAGGATTATAGTTAATACCGAGGAGGAGTGCAACAAAATACAGGAAGACATCAATAAACTTGCAGAATGGGAGTGTAATTGGCAAATGAATTTCAATATAGTGAAGTGTGAGGTATTATATTTTGGTAGGAAGAATAAGGGGGCCACATACTGCTATGATAATAAGAGTCTAAATGGGGTAAAGGAGCGGAGGGATCTAGGGGTACAGATACACAAATCATGAAAAGTAGCGATGTAGGTTAATAAGGCCATAAAAGAAGCAAGCCAACCACTGGGATTCATTTGTGGAGGGATAGAACTGAAAAGCAAAGAAGTTATGTTAAACTTGTATAGAACTTTGGTTCGGCCACACTTGGAGTACTGTGAATAATTGTGGTCTCCATATTATAAAAAGGATATATAGGCACTGGAGAAGGTGCAAAAAAGATTTACTAGGATGATACCAGAACTGAGAGGTGATACCCATCAGGAAAGATTGAGCAGGCTGGAGCTCTTTTCCCTAGAAAAGAGAAAACTGAGGGATGACCTGATAGAGGTCTTTAAGATTATGAAAGGGTTTGATAGGGTAGACATGGAGAAGATGTTTCCAGTTGTGGGGAAGACCAGAACTTGGGGCCATAAATACAAGATAGTCACCAATAAATTCAATAGGGAATTCAGGAGAAACTTCTTTATCCAGAGTGGTTCGAATGTGGAACTTGCTATCACAAGGAGTAGTTGAGGTGACTCGCATAGATGCATCTAAGGGGAAGCTAGATAAACACATGAGGGAGAAAGGAATAGAAGGATATGCTGATAGGGTTAGTTGATGTCAGGAGGGAGGAGGCTTATGTGGAGCAAAAACACCAGCATGGACCTGTTGGGCCGAATGGTCTGTTTCTGAGTTGTACATTCTATGTAATTCTATGTAAGTTGGAGGTGAGGGTGGGTGGAGCTTAGGAGAAAGGTTTAGGCTATGGTTAGTAGTGAAGAAAAGAAGCTGAGCGTTATCTTTGGATTCCAGGATGATCCTAGAGTAGTGAGCAGTTTTAGCAGAGGAGAGCAGGGCCTGATAGTGCTTGATGTGGTCTAACCAGATCTAGTGCTGGATGGCTAAACCGGTTGTACTCCAGATATATTTAAGTCTATGCCGCTTGCATTTGAGGGAGCGAAGATGGGGGCTGTAACAGGGGGAATGACCAGGGTGGAGAGAGAGTAATGGTTTTACTAGGGATTAGGGCGTGAAAGGTAAAGGTGGGGGAGTGATCGAGCAGATCAATAGCTGGTAAAGTATGGGTAGGAGAGTTTATATGGAGGGAGAGATTAAGGGAGGCAGTGAAATCAGATGAGAGGGGGCAAGGGGAGTTGAAATGGAGATTGAAATCACCGAGGATGAGGAGTTGCTCATTGCAGAGGCTGAAGGAGCAAAGGAGTGAGGATATCTAGAATCATAGACTCTTACAGCACAGAAGGAGGCCATTTGGCCCATTGTGCCTGTGCCAGTTGTTTGAAAGTACTGTCCAATTTAGTCGCAAACACTTGCTTTTTCCCCATAACCTTGCAGATTAGTTCTTTTCAAGTACATGTCCAATTGCCTTTTGAAAGTTCCTATGGAATCTGCTTCCACCAGGGTTCCAGATCTTAACAACCCCTCTGTGTGAAAAAAATTCTCCTCATTTTCCCTCTATTTCTTTTGCCAGTTATTTTAAATCTATGACCTCTGGTTACCGACCCACTTGCCAGAGGAAACAATTTCTACCTATTTGCTCTATCAAAACCCCTCATAATTTTGAATATTTCTATTCGGTCTCCTCTTCACCTTCTCTGCTCTAAGGAGAACAATCTCAGCTTCTCCACATAACTGAAGTCCCTCATCCCTGCTATCATCCTGGTAAACCTCCTCTGTACCCTCTCCAAGGCCTTGATATCCTTCCTAAAGTGTGGTGCCCAGAATTGTACACAGTACTCCAGCTGAGGCCTAACCAGT
This sequence comes from Heptranchias perlo, assembly GCF_035084215.1. Taxonomy (NCBI): domain Eukaryota; kingdom Metazoa; phylum Chordata; class Chondrichthyes; order Hexanchiformes; family Hexanchidae; genus Heptranchias; species Heptranchias perlo. Next base: position 27,284,398 of record NC_090341.1, on the reverse strand, counting down.
GATTTATAGAGGTTTAGCATAACGTCCTTGTTTTTTGTGTTCACTGCGCCTATTTATAAAGCTGTATTCCATACACTTTCTTAACCGCCTGATCAACTTGCCCTGCCACCTTCAAAGATTTGTGAATATGCACCTCCAGGTCCCTCTGCTCTTGCACCGTCCCCCCCCCCCCCACCAAAATAATACCATTTAGATTATACTGCCTCTCCATGTTGTTCCTCCCAAAATGCATCACTTCACACTTATCTGCATTAAATTGCATCTGCCATGTGTCTGCCCATTTCACCAGTCTGTCTATGTCCTCCTGAAGTCTGCTACTGTCCTCTTCCCTATTTACTACAAGGTCAAGTTTTGTATCATCTGCAAACTTCGAAATTATACTCCCTATACCCAAATCCAGGTCATTTATATGTAACAAGAAAAGCAATGGTCCTAATACTGACCCCTGGGTGACCCGACTGCATACTTCTTTCGAGTCAGAAAAACATTGGTTCACCACTACTCTCTGCCTCCTATCCCTTAGCCAATTACATACCGAAATTACCACCGTCCCTTTAATCCCATGTACTTCTATTTTCCGAATAAGTTTGTTATGTGGTACTTTACTAAATGTTTTTGGAAAGTCCATATATACAACATCTACTGCACTACCTTCATCAATCCTCTCTGATACTTCATCAAAGAACACAATCAGGTTACTCAGACATGATTTGCCATTAACAAATCCATGCTGGCTGTCCCTAATTAACCCATGCTGCTCCAAGTGAGAATTAATTTTGTCCTTGACAATGGTCTCTAGTAGTTTTCCCATCACTGATGTTAAACTGATTGGCCTATAGTTATCACGTTTATCCCTCTCCCCTTTTTTGAATAGAGGTATAACATTTGTAATCCTCCAGTCCTCTGGCACCACACCAAGGAGGATTGAAAGATTGTGGTCAGAGCTTCTACTATCTCCACCCTTGCTTCTCTTAGCAACCTAGGATGCATCTGGGTGACTTGTTAGCTTTGAGTGATGTCAACCCAAGCAGCTCCTTTCTATCTATTTTTATCCTATCCAATATCTCTACCCCCTCCTCCTCTACATTGACATTAATATTATCCTCTTTTGTGAAGATTTCAGTACCTCAGTCATGCCTTCTGCCTCCACAAGAAGATTTCCTTTTTTGTCCCTAAACGGCCCCACCATTCCTTTAACTATCCTTTTACTTTTTATATGTTGGGCTAGAAACACACTGATTAAGAAAGTTCTCCTGTACACATTTTAGGAATTCTTCACCCTCCTTGCCCTCTACACTTTTTTTCCCTCAATCTAGATCAGGGTAATTGATGTCCCCTAATTACTGCTTTATTATTTTTACATGGGTGAACCTTCACCACATGGACTGCAGCGGTTCAAGAAGGCGACTCACCACCACCTTCTTAAGGGCAATTAGGGATGGGCAATAAATGCTGGCCTTGCCAGCGACACCCACATCCCATGAACGAATAATAAAAAAAAAATTCTATGAATTTTGCCTAAAGATTTGCTCCTCCATCTCCTTCTCACTATTTGGGATCTATAGAAAATACCCAGCAATGTAACAGCTCCTTTTCTGTTCCTTAACTCTAACCATGTAGATTCAGTCTTTGAATCCTCTAGTGTATCGTCCCTCTGTAGAACTGTAACATTATCCTTGATCAGTACTGCCACCCCCCCACCTTTCTTTTTTCCTTCCCTGTCCCTCCTGAATACATTGTTGCCAGGAATGTTAAGTTCCCATTCTTGCCCATGTTTAAGACAGTTTTCTGTTACAGCCATTATATCATAATCCCATGTGGCAACTTGTGCCTGCAGCTTATCAACCTTACTTGTAACACTCCTCACATTTACACACGTGCATTCCAACACGCTAGTCTGCTTTGCCTTTTTCCTCCATCTAATTCCTGCTCTTTCTACACTTTATTGTGTTGGTGTTTGTGCCTTCTAGTTTTCTATGCACCTTGTCTGTCCTCTCTGCTGCTATGTCCTGGTGCCCATCCCGCTACCAAATTAGTTTAAACTCTCGCCCACAGCACTCGTTAACCTCCCCGCGAGGACATTGGTCCCAACCCTGTTCAGGTGCAACCCGTCCGTCTTGCACAGGCCCCTTCTGCCCCAGAACCGGTCCCAATGTCCCAAGAATCTGAAGCCCTCCCTCCTGCACCACTTCTCCAGCCACGCATTCACCTGCACTATCTTCCTGTTTCTGTACTCACTAGCATGTGGGACTGGGAGTAATCCAGAGATTACCATCTTTGAGGTCCTGTTCTTTAATCTTTTACCTAGCCTCTGAAACTCTGTTTGAAGGACCTCAGCCCTTTTCCTACCTATGTCACTGGTTCCAACATGGACCATGACTTCTGGATATTCCCCTTCCCATTGCAGAATGTACTGCACCCGTTCAGTGATAACCTTTACCCTGGCACCAAGGAGGCAACACACCATTTGGGACTCACAGCTGTGGTTGCAGAAAAGTTTGTCCATCTCTCTGACTATCGATTCCCCTATGACAACTGCATTTCTAGGTGAGAAACTTGGGCTGGAGCTTGGGCGGGGGGAGGGGGTGGAGGGGGGAACGGTAGAGAATGAGAATTTTAAAGGAGAGGCGAGAAGCGTGGAACAAGGTGAGGTGCTCAAAGGAGGAGAAGGTGCTAGAGAGAAGGGGGCAAGACCAAGGTGATATTTAGTGATAAGAGCCACACCATCACCCTGGCAGGTGGGGAGGCTTCAGTAAGGGGCAAGGTGTCAACATAATGCGTTATCCATTATTGTAATGGGTCATTATGCTGCCCAAAGAATGCCTTGTGATATAAAGATCCATCATTAAGATTATGATTTCATTTAACAGTTTCTTTCCATTTTTTTGTTCCCAACAATAGTTTTAAATTTCACTGATGGAAACTGCACTGTGCTTGAAACGTGGCTGGAGCCTCAGGGCAGTTGCAGCTCTGGGGGAGACATCTTTTCTCCTTGTGTTCAGATCAAGGTAAGAATGACAAGTTCAGATTTAAACTCACTTCGGCTTTATATAGATCCATTATTGGAATGCAGGTTTTAAAATATTTCAGGTCTCCTTTTACTGCCTGCTATTTAATTGTTACTGAAATGCAAAATAATTGAGAAATTATTCTATCTTCTATGGAGAGTGTATATATTCGATCCTTCTCCTAAACTGATGTTGTGAAGCATTAGAACACAAGTTAAAAAGAGGATAATAACCATTCAGGCAATAAACAAAGTGGTCCCAATATCCATTTGCTTCTATATAAAAAAGAAAATCTAGTTGTTCTGCAGGAAGCTTGGCTTTACATTGTTTGAAATGGTTTAACTGTTGCTACCCAAAAAAAATCAACCTGGGAGAAAAAATAGCTCCTCTAATTGACCGAAGAATTTGTCCCAATTCAGTGAAGCAATTTAGGGTGTGTGTTTTAGAGGGAGGGGCATGTTGATGGCTAAATTAGTTCATTGAAGCTTCCCTTTCAAATTAGATCCACAAAAAACACAACCCCAATGAAAATAACAAAAATTCATGAAATATTTAGGAGCAAATGAGTTAACTCTTCAAGATATCATTTTCCTGTCTAAGTGGAAACACTTTACTGTCACCAGGTTACTATTCACCTACCCGATGGTTCCAGAGGAATGGCTGTATTAATGGAGAATGAACAAGCATTGGCAAACTGTCAGCAGGTGAGAAGAAGGAGCAACGGTTTCAAACTGTTGCTGAACAGAAAAATGAAAAACAAAGAAAATATTGAAGCCCTAAAATTTCTGGCAGCTCACTCTTCTGCCAGAAGTGTGGCGAGATGAGACTTCCATCCGACAACCGGCTCAAATATTGACCCCATCCAAAATTCCAGGATCAGCAAGATTACATACTGATAGGCATGCAAGGAGTCTAAGTCCCATCTGTCACTGGAGATTTACACCAGGGGGTGGGAAAGGAAAACGAGGAGTGGAGGGTTGCAGAGAACTGGTGCAGGAGCAGGATTTCAATCTTGAACTCAATTCCTGATCGCAAAACAGAACATCAAATCTACATACATATATATTGTACAGTAGCAGATCTCTCAAGATGTTGCTTATGGTGAGTCAGATGATACGCTGTTTCATCCTCCCCGTGACCATGTAAATGGTTCTCTTGTAGCAGATGTCATTGCGCCACCTGCACTGATGTGAAAAATTGGTTAAAACGCTAAAAGCCTTTTTAATATTTAGTTTGTTCAGGCATTTAAATAATTAATACTATATATTTATTTAGTATAAAATGTATATGGTTAAATGCACATCTCCCCATGGTAGATTTCATTGCACCGCCTACACAAATATGAAAGTTCAGTTTTAAAAAAAAGGCTTAAAGCACCGTTAATATTTCTGACGTAAAAAAAGCCCCTTATTTTGCTCAGGCACTTGAAGAGTTAATACTATATCCTTACATAGTGCTAGTAAAGGTTTCACGTTGTTTATGAGTTTGGTGCTTGCTTTGCGAGCACAAAGATCAGTCACTCAGAGGGAAGTTCAGAGGGAGAAGGGGTGGAGGTAACTCGGGGTGGGGTCATGGAAGTCAGAGGTCATGATGTGGGAAACATGAGGCCTGAGCTGGTAGACTTGAGGCCCAACCGTTTTTAAAGAGGATGTGAAACTAAGGATGGGGGAGAAAGGCATCTGCAACACCAAAGCAGTGGCCAGAAATGGGTGGAATGGATAGGGTCAATGTCAGCATTGTTACTACCAAGGAAAGGAAATGCTGCAGATGGGGAGCAGCTACATTGTGGCCTGAGGCCTGAAATGAAGCAGTCATAAACTGGTATGGGGAGGGAGGGGGGGGTGGGGGGGAGGTGGGTGTTGAGGTTGGAGTCCCAGGTGTCCTGAAAATCGATGGAGAAAAATAAAACTCAGGTTTAAAACAGCTGAAACTTGGGTGAAAAAGCAAAATGACAGGTGGGCTTGGTTGATTTGTGGCACTGCACCACCTATTGGTGAGAGGCTGGCAATTATGGTGTGACAAGCAAATAGGAATTTACAGTTGAGGAATGTTGACATATGATTTTACCCATTATAAATGTCGACATAAAAACATAACTTAAAAATTGTGACACAGGAAGTAAGCTTGATATGTGCAGAAAATGCATGCCAAATTCAAGATTTATTACTGGTAGAGTTCTTGTGGTGTTGGTTACAGTGCGTCAGAGGATGCACTATTTTACAATAGAAGGGTTGTTTAGCCAATTGTTTTTTCTAGCAGGAAGAACAGTGAAGAGTGGGGCTGCAATTTCATTTGTAAATAGCTTGGAATAGGAAGTAAGTTTTCAAGATTAACAGAGACACAATGTTGGAAAGAGCAGGGATTGAGGACAGAGTTTTAAACAGTTTAAAAAAAAACTGTTAGCAGCATAATTGGGAGTGGAGCCATTGTTTTATTTTTGAAGGCGACGTTGAAGAGCTGGGAAGAGTGAGGAGTGGGTAGATATTGCTGTGATTCAAATAGAAACAGGGGACCTGGTACCAAACCACGAGGCCAAACAGTCGAGGAGGGCCAAATATTTAATATTTTTTGAAGAACAGCTGAGTGAAGAACAGGGAGCAGGGCTGCATTTTAAACTTTTTATTAAGTCTAACCTGGGAAGTGCAGGACTTAATGGGGCCATATTTAAAATAGTTTTTTTTTTACTGTTGTAGCTGGCAATGGGGTCATATTTTTTTTAAATAAGGAAAAGGTTTTGATGGGCTGAAGTGCAGTCTTTTTATCAGACGCAGAGGGAGCAAGCAGTGGACCCTTTTTTGAGAGGCTGCAGAGAGTGGGGAGAGGGGCCACAGGTCCGAAGTTGGCAGCGGGGAGAGGGGCCACAGGTCTGACAATTTATTTGTCTCAGGCAGTTGGCCAATCAGCGGGAAATAGAGACGCTGGCTCAAAGTTTATTTTTTCCAGCAAGTCGAGACACAGCTGTGGGCCTGAGGTTTATTTATTGTTTTCAGCCGATACGGAGTGGGTCATGTGCCCAAAGCTGCGTAGCTGGGAATAAATGATGGTGGAGGTGGGGAAGAGGAAGCAGAGGGTGTAGAGTTAGTGCGACAGTAGTGGCAGAGGAAAGGTGCGAGAGAAAAAGGTCAAAATATGAACATTGATAAATAAAATTAAATAAACAGAAAAAGTTTGCTCCTTCCATAGTTCATAATTACATGTAACATTTTGGACTTTTCTGATCTAATCATGCAACAAGGTTCTACCTCATAGTTCTGTGACTTTTCTGATCAGTGAGGTGAGGGATGTCACTGCTGGAAATGGAACACTTTTCCACTTTTGGCACCCAGTATTACTGTCGAGCACAGACGAAGAGCAAGGCTCTCTTTGCTTTTTCTCAACAACTTGCTTTTATCCAAACTAATGAGAACGCCCCTTACAGCACTTGTCCGAATTTTCTGCTTTCCACACCAGCCAGTTTAATTCCAATTAATCTATACTTTGGTACACATGAGCATTAGTGACGGGATTAAGACTAACTAATTTCATGTAAGACTTTTACAACCAGCCAGAGGTTAGATCTTGATCTTAACTGCCTGGACAGGATTCCAACCTTGTCCCCAAAGTTCAAGAGACACTGCAATCATCCACTGTACAGCTTTGTCCTTGAATTCTGCTATAATTATGCACTGATTAAGGTGAATACAGCTCTTCAAGTATGAAAAATGTAAAGCTAAATATGAAAGGAGTGTACGATGAATCTAGTATACCAACAACGTTTTTCGAAAGAACTATTGAAAAGGAACTCTTATCTGGAACAATATATAAAAACATAATGAATACTGAAAATTCAGTTAGGTACTGTTCATATATAAGTAATTGGTGATGTGGATATGACATTTATAACTTTAGGTAATCAATGGCCAATTCTTACAGAATATCTAATTCCTTTAGTGCTCTTTTACTTTTGGTCGCCATGGGGTTTTTGCTGATCGCTTAGTGGACTGTCATGGCTGGCGAGAAGACTACAACAGGCCTGCTTGTGCAGTGAAATATCTTCAGCATTTTGGACAGGTAAGATTGTTAAAGAAATCCTGGTTAGAGTAAATTATTATATGCCTGAATCTAATCATTATTTCTGATTTGAACTTGGATACAGTTGACTTTTGGGGGTATTTCAGTTTTTTGTTTAATACTTTCAGCTATTAGTTGTGTTCTTGACTTTGTTGGAAATATAGCCAAAAAATATACTTTTTCTTTTTTTTCCAGCAACTTTCTCCTGTCCCCTCCTTCTTGCCTGAAGACATTGACTCTTTGTTGTGGTACAGTGTCATGGGTGCTGGACACAATGTGGTACCATGCCCAAGTGGTCATTCTTCCTGAATCTAAACAGTGCTTTTTGATTGTAGGGGCATCACAGCCAACCCTGATCCAGTCCTCATCAACATCTATTTACCCGCATGTCCAACAGAAGTCTCTAGCTAATGATTGGGGGTGGGGTGGAAGATCTGCTTGATTTTTTTTTTCTCTTAACCCATAAACACTGAAGGCAATTGTAGAATTCCTAGTGCCATCCTAGTTTAGATCACTGAACCTAGAACTTTCCTGGTTTGTATGGCTTACTACAAATTTCCTTACCCAGCTGAGCCATTGGAGGAGTCTTAATTATTCCTATTGCAGAACCTTTCTAAAATACAACAGATTTTCCTCATCACAATATGAATGAAGCAGATTGCTGGTATCTCCATCATCCATGTTCTAATTATCTACCTGAATTCCCTGGGACAAAACCTTTCGTGAGATGTCTTCTCCCCGCATGGCCTGCCAAAGCCAATTTCCTCCTTTCTCACATAAATCAACCTCATTGTCCAAAAGAGACTAAGTTCAATTTATGTTATTTATATGGTAATTGTTTTCATTCTTGCACCTAGGGCTTTGGTGCATCATCTATGTGGGACCATAATTTGCAAACTCTTGATTTTATGTCATTTCCACTATCCATTGGGCATTCCTCTCCATTCCAGCAAACAATGGAGGTTCCCTGTATAATCATGCAGCCCTGTTTTAACAATGCATTGCTGGACTCTAAAGCTAGATCATAAATTCCAAATAGAGTCTCACTGTCAAGTCTTGCTGATTCTATACAAGACTGCTAAATGGTGAATGTGCACATTTTCTTTTTCTCAAGGAGAAAAGATGAGTACCAGAACCAGTTTCATCGCACATGAGAGTATTTGTCAGTCAGTCACAGAATGGCACTAATGGAGCCTCTGACACTCTCACCTTCCTAGCTGAAGGAGGAAATTTGTCAATGGGGTGTTGGCAATCTAAGCTCCATCTGGTTAAGAAGTAAAATTGAAGATATCTTTCAATGCAGCCCAAAGTTGCCCTATTTTTTAATAAATGTTTTCATTTTTGAAATTGATTCTTTCCTCTCCCTATTTTCCTAATGATTGAACTTTCCTAAAGTAAGTTCTAAGCACCATACTGTATCTGTGATTGATGTAATGTCCACATAGAGTCCATGCTGGTACAGCACTTGAAGTTAAGCATCTTATTTTGTGTTTGATATGCTATAATTTCATACATCTTTTCATTGGTGTTGCCTATCTCGTTCTATTTTAGATCAATACAACCTTTCCATGCTTCTACAATCCCACAAAGCCTCATGAGGTGATCAGGGAAAAACAGGTAGGCTGGCCAGTGAGCCCCAGCACATAGGTGTCCAAATGTATTGATTCCACAAACCAAAAATTGGCTTTCATCCCAAAACTAACCATAGAAAAGTTCGTAACTCATTTTTAGCAGCAGAGTACAACAAAATTGCATTGGATTTCAGAGATGATTCTTTCACCTTAGAGCAGATGTTAGGGAAATGCAACCATTCTCTAGTATAAGAAGCCAAAGGCAGAAATATTTTTATTGCTATGCAAGCATTGAATCTATGGCCAAGGAAATAGTAAAACAATAGAGGGAAAACAGAGAGGAAATGATGTAAGAATGAAAGGAAATTACTGTTGGCAACTGGCTCAACAGAGCAATGTGCAAGTGTTCAAAATAAACTCTACTGACAATCCATTGTAACATATATTAGTCATGTGCATTTAACTGCAGTTAAATAAATGAGTTTGGACTTATTTATTTAACAATGCAAAATTCCAAGAGGCACAACTACAGCAAACATGTAAACTAATATTTTGCAAGCTATTAAAGAAACACACAATTTGGCAAGTGACAGCATAACAAATTGCGTACACATCATAAAATCCAATTTCCTTTTTTATTTTACACATGTATTTTATTTTAGACATGTATTCAGTTTGAGCAAGTTCGATTTATCCTCAAAGCAATATTAATATCTGATTTTAATCCATCATCAGCGACTAGTCTTTGCATAATGGATGTAATTTTGTGCTCAAATGGACATGGTACATTGGATAAAGCTTGTATTTTTTCTAACTGTGGTATTATAGTTAGTTCTCAGAAGCAAATGACAAATATTGCACAAGATAGTGTGGACAGAAATTTGTGAACAGTGGACCACAACAGACACAAAATACTGTTTGCACAAATAAAATTAAGCAGAAAGTTCTGATAAAAATTGCTAGAACATTAAGTCATTGCATACAGCTGTTACAATTAAAATCTTCAACGTTCCTTTTTGGTGTTTTATATTATTGGCAATCTGAATTTTACAGCTGACGCTGGGAATGGCAGTGAACTCACTACTGTGGCCTTTTTTGAGCTTATTGGGATATGGAGCTGCAGGTGGCTTTATTCTATTTGATTGCAGTAAGAGAAGGTAAAAAAAAGACATTATTCTCTCTTTGTGAAGCAGTTCCCAGAATATTGGACTAGGCACAAAATTATTAGCTTCGAAAAAGTTTCTAAGAAAACTCAGTTTGAGATGGGTTTTCTTTGGGATCCCTGAAGGCAAAGCAGCACCAGAAGCAATCATAAACGGCTGCTCCTGGTGGTACTTGATACCTCGTGCAACCATTTTTTCTGACCCGACAGTCTGAGAGCCCAGGTTAAGGCCAGAAACTTTAAATCACATTTGGACTTTTGGGTAACTGCAGAATTTTAATTTTGTGCTTGTTCAGTTGTTTGTGTTGCTACTGAGTGTAACTGGGATGAATTCAGAGCACCAACAATCTGCATTGGAAATGGTTCTGTAATTTAAGTGTGCGATCAGTGAGTTGGTAAATTAGACTGGTAGCAGTCTTGCAGCAGTTTGGCTTGTTGCAGAAGAGCTCAGAAACATTCAACAACAACTGCAAAGGCACTGACATGCTGTGCACTCCTTTTTGCTATGGACATACAGACCCTTTACATCTCTATCCTTCACCAAGACAGCCCGCCTTTTCGTAGAATATACTGAACACTCTTTGTTCCAGTCACATTCATGTCCCCTTCCTGACCTCTTTTTTCCATTACATTGGTGACTATGTCAGTGCTGCTTCCTGCTCTCACCTTGATCTAGAGAATCTCATTAACTATGCTTCAAATTTCCACCCATCCCTTACCTTTAAATGGTCCATCTGTGACTCTTCCCTTCCCCTCCTGGACTTCTCTCTCTCCCCATCGCCACTGACATCTATTACAAGCCCACTGATTGCCGCAACTATCCGGATTATATTTCTTCCCATCCCACTTCCTGTAAGAACTCCATTCCTTTCTCTCAGTTTCTCTATCTCCATTGCATCTACTCTGTTGATGCCACCTTCCACACCACAGCTTCTGAAATGTCTTTTATTCCTTAGCTTATCCTCTGATGTGGTAGATGGGACTCTCAACCAGATCTGTCCCATGTCCCCTGCTTCTGCTCCTCCCCCCCACCACAACTGCAATGGAGTCACTCTTGTTCTTACTTTGTAGCTGACCAGCCTCCATATTTGCCAGATCATCCTCTTGTCATTTTAGTCACCTCCAGCATGATCCCACTGCCAAACACATTTTCTCCTACCCCAGCTCCCGCGCTCCCTGAAGGGACTGATCCCTCCATGACACTCTTGTTCATGCTTCTACCACATATTCTCTTTCCTCTGGAACCTTCCTGTGCAAGTGCAGGAAATGCAACACCTGTGTACTCCCTCCTCCCACACCACTGTCCAGGGTCCCAAATACTTCCTCCAAACTCGTAAAGTCTCCTCTACAATGGGGAGACCAAATGCAGATTAGGTGACCGCTTTGCTGAACAACTCTGTTCTGTCCCAAGTGCCAGCTCGAGGTGTACGTACGTGTGTTCCCCCCCACCTTCCCTTTGTTCTGTTACTTTTTAATGCTGTTCTGACAAAGAATCTGCACCTGAAATGTTAATTTACCTCTTCTCTCCGTAGATGCTGACTGATCTGGAGCGTTTACAGCATTTTCTCTTTTGGTTTCAAGGGTATAAGTGCAGTTTTAAAAGTGTAATTTCTAATAGCTACTATTTCAATTTGCTTATCTTACAACTCCGAAAATATTGTGTGGTATATTTACACAATGTAAAGATGGGCATTGTATACCAGTAGACTGGATTCTACATACCGAAACATTATCTGTGTACTTACCAATTAGAATTAAGTGCTTTTCTAATGCAATGTGTCAATATTCACTAATGATGGTTCTTTGTCATCTTTCTCAGAAAGCTGAACACTCTCTTGGCGAGTCAGGTTGCCAAAACTGAAAGAGAAAAGGAGCCAGTGAAGAGACGCAGGAGAAGGAGCAAAATAGCCTGTCGCCATGGCAACCAACACATTTCCCATTTTTCCAGCTACCCGACTATGACCAACGGTTCCCTTAGGTTAGTCTTCCAACAAATTTGAGGGTATGAAGTACATCCATTTTCCCCAATTCATATCTCTACAGGCCACACTGTACCCAAAAGGGTGCATGAGCCGATACTTGAAAGACTCCTCTCTTGCCCAACTATAAGGGTCCTGTGTGAAATATGTTCAGGCCAATGATAATTTCTAATTACTAATAGCAATGTTGTCTTGTGGAGTCTTACCCAAGGGCTGTTCTCATGAATCTGCTGGGAGGTCTTCAATCTTTGCAGATTTTCCAAAACTGTACCCACTTCCAACATTCAGTGTTAACTTTTATGAATACATGCCCTTTGAAGCAACTCCTCTTATGCACCTAAATAAATGTCTTAAGTGGGAACAATTTCTACTTTCAATTTTTCACAATTAAAGTCTTCAATTCAAACACTGCCTCTTCCTATCTAAGGGGTGCAACTTCTGAACTTGTAGGGAATCACAGGAAGCAGTATGTAAACCCTGCGATTTAAGGGGTGAGGAAGAAATTTCAGAGCTTTATCATGGCTACCAACTTCAGGAAATTGAGTGGTTTGGTTTACTCTATGACGAGGAAAATTATACATAGGTGGTGGTAGGACTAGGCTTGGTAGTCTTTCCTCATCAAGTATAACTCCAGAATTTTAATCCAACTGTAAAATTCATATTGTTTAATCTGACCAAGTACATGCACACACAACGCATCCATGGTACCCGTTGTATTGGAAACACAATATTGCATGCATTATTTAAACAGCTATATCTATCTTTGTATACTTTAATTCTATTTTTTAAATTGTACAAGGCATTAACCAGCATTAACTGCTGTTTTTGGGATATTCATTATCCTTTTGGAACAAAAATTTCCATCTCTAATCTCACTTGAGCCCGGTTAAATTTTGTACTCTTGTTCTCTAGTTCCTCAATTGCAGTTAAATTACCTGCTTCTGTCTACAATATCCATGCCTCTCATTTTAGACATCTGGATCCAATCTCCTCTAAATAATCTTTTCCTCAGTGAAAACAAGTTCAGCTGTAAATCTGTCTTTGTAACCTAGCTCCAAGTCCTTGGATAGTCCGCAAGACTGTTGTCAGAGCTTTCTCTTATTAGCCAATTTTATTCTGATAGTTGGGTACCTAAAATTGCACTCAATAACCTGATACACCAGTTATTCCAGTGGCAGATGGAGTGTAATATGGGGAAATGTGAGGTTATTCTCTTTGGTAGGAAGAATAGAAAATATTTTTAAAATGGTGACAAACTACTAAATGTTGGTGTTCAGAGATACTTAGGTGTCCTCGCACAAGAAACACAAAAAGTTAGTATGCAGGTGCAGCGAGCAATTAGGAAAGCAAATGGCATGTTGGCCTTTATTGCAAAGGGGTTTGGAGCACAAGAGTAAGGAAGTCTTACTACAGTTGTACAGGGCTTTGGTGAAACCTCACCTGGAGTACTATGTACAGTTTTGGTCTCCTTATCTAAGGAAGGATATACTTGCCTTAGAGGCGGTGCAACGAAGGTTCACTAGATTAATTTCTGGGATGAGAGGGTTGTCCTATCAAGAGAGGTTGAATAGAATAGGCCTATACTCTCTGGAGTTTAGAAGAATGCGAGGTGATCTCATTGAAACATACAAGATTATGAGGGGGCTTGACAGGGTAGATGTTGAGACCCTGGCCAGAGAGTCAGAACTAGGGGACATAATCGCAGGATTCGGGGTCGGCCATTCAAGACTGAGATGAGGAGGAATTTCTTCATGCAGAGGGTTGTGAATCTTTGGAATTCTCCACCCAAGGAGGGCTGTGGATGCTGAGTTGATGAATATATTCAAGCCTGAGATGGATAGATTTTTGGACTCTAGGGAAATCAAGGGATATGGGGATCAGGCGGGAAAGTGGAGTTAAGGTCAAAGATCAGCCATGATCTGATTGAATGGCGGAGCAGGCTCGAGGGATCGTATGGCCTACTCCTGTTCCTATTTCTTACGTTCTTACTCAACTACACTGTCATTGATAACAGCCTTGACTTCAGTTGGGAAGGTTGATAATAGTGGAGCAGGACTAATTATGGGAAAGGATGTGGCTGCCAGAGGTTTAGTTTCGTTACTTTGAACTCTGGAGGCTGGCAAAGAGAGCATTGGAGAAGATAAGCCTGGAGATGAAGATGTGGATGAAGGTTTCAGTGGTGATGGTGAGGTAATGGCAGAGATGAAAATATGCAGTCTTGGTGATGATTAGGATATCAAATTAAATAGCACATTAATTTGATGAGCCTTGGTTTTCTTTAAAAGCTTTAGGTACAAAATTGTATCAAATGCCTTCTTAAAATCCAAGTAAATTATACCCACTTGATTGCCCTTGCCCACTAAACCTAGTTCTTCCACAAAGCATTCATGGATTAGTGAACCATGACTTTTGAAGCACCTATGAATACTCCTTAAAGCTTCTATGCTTCTTAAATGAGCATTGGTTGTGTCCTGGAAAATGTTTGCACATTTTCCCCACCACCAATGTTACACTCACTGATCTATAATTCCCAAATTTACATCATCTTATTTGATTTTCAGGAAGGCATTGGTTATCCTTCAGTCCCCAGATAGAGCCCCTGTAATTATAGAGTTCCCAAAAATACTAACCAGAGCCTTGCCCATATTCTTCTTATGTATGTATCCCATCTGGTTTAATTTCCTCGATTCCTAAAAACCATAGAATGGCATTGATTCACGATTTCCCCTTCCTGCCTCTTCCGGCCTTTGATTACCTCCCCACTTGATTTACTCAGGCCTCTTATCCAATTTTTTCCATCCAAGCTGCCTTATATGCCTCCAACTTTGTGAAGTTGTTTTAAACCCAAATCAATACCTATTTTAATAAAGAGAAATAAATGAGTGCAAATTACACTTTATAGATTTATGCAGTGATCTTGTGTGAGGTTAAGCTGCTCTACCAGGGGTGAAACTTCATTTTCAGAGAAAATAAAGTTAAAGGAATTCCTAGTGTGATTTTGGGTAAAAACCTCTTCCTTTGATATTTAATTATTGAGTAAAAATAATTGTGCGGCCATGAAACTTTAACACAAGTAATAGAAAGTTATGTGAAATAATTGGAACAAACTCTCAGACTTAGGAGGGCTAAGTTCGCTATCTGAGGCGGCAGAGGAGAGGAGAGGGAGCGGCAGCGGCCTATAAAAAGGAGGGAGTTGGAGGCCCGAGTTCAGCTGAGGCGGCAGAGCAGAGAGGGAGCGGCCCATAAAAAGGCAGGAGTCGGAGGCCTGAGAGCAGCTGAGGCAGCAAAGCAGAGGAGAGGGAACGGCCCATAAAAAGGCAGGAGTCGGAGGCCCCAGTGCAGCTTAGGTGGCAGAGCAGAGGAGAGGAAGCGGCCCATAAAAAGGCAGGAGTCGGAGACCCGAGTTCAGCTGAGGCGGCAGAGGCCCATAAAAGGGCGGGAGTCAGAGCGCAAGCGTCAGGCAGAGAGAGAGAAAAAAACCCAAAGTGACGTTAGCACAAGGGAAGGAGCTGACTGGTGAGTAGCTGGTGAGTGTTTCTTTTTAAGTCTTTAATTTATATTGAGTTAAGTTTAGTTAATAATATAACAAATCGAGGCATGGCAGGGCACCTCACTCCCGTGGAATGCACATCTTGTGCCATGTGGGAACTCCAGGACGCTTCCCATGTCCTAGACAAACACAGGTGCAGGAAGTATCGCCAGCTGGAGGAGCATGAGCTCCAGGTTTCGGAGCTTGAACAACAGCTGGCGTCACTGCAGTGCAACTGCGAGGCTGAGAGCTACTTGGATAGCACGTTTCTGGAGCTGGTCACCCCGCACTTTAAGGAAGTGCAAAGAGGGAGTGGGTGACCGCCAGACAGACAAGGAGGACCAGGCAGGTAGTGCAGGAGACCCCTGAGGACATCTCACTCTCTAGCCGGTATATACTGGTGAGGGAGAGGGTTCCTCTAGGGAGTGAAGCCAGAGCCAAGTCCATAGCACAATGGGTGGCTCAGCTGTACCGGGGTAGGGGGGGGGGGCGGGGAAGGTCAAGAGAGCGATAGTGATGGGGATTCTATAGTTAGGGGAGTAGACAGGCGTTTCAGCGACCGCAGACATGATTCCAGGACGGTATGTTGCCTTCCTGGTGCCAGGGTCAAGGGTGTCACTGAGCGGCTGCAGAATATTCTGGAGAGGGAGGGTGAACAGCCAAAGGTCGTGGTCCATATCGGTACCAACAACATAGGTAGAAAGAGGAATGAGGTCCTGCAGGCAGATTTTAAGGAGTTAGGAACGAGAGTAAGAAGCAGGACCTCAAAAATACTAATCTCCGGATTACTGCTGGTGCCACGCGCTAGCGAGTATAGAAATAGGATAGAGCAGATGAATGCGTGGCTGGAGAGATGGTGCAGGAGGGAGGGCATTAGATTCCTGGGGCCTTGGGAGAAGTTCTGGGTGAGGTGGGACCTGTCCAGGCCGGATGGATTGCACCTCAACGGAGCTGGGACCAATGTCCTCGCGGGGAGGTTCGCATGTGCAGGGTCGGGGGTGGGGGGTGGTGGTGGAGGGATTTAAGAACTAATTTGGCAGGGGTGATGGGCACAAGGACGTAGAATTGGAAAGGAGGAACAAGGTGTACAAAGGATTGGGAGCAAGAAATAGTATGGTAGAAGATGGGACCAGACTAAGAGAGAGTACAAGAAAGTCTAAGATAGGTTTACAGTGCAGTGTGTAAATGCACGAGCATGTTAAACAAGGTTGGAGAGCTGCTGGTGCCATTAACCACATGGGAATATGATCTTGTGGTGATAACAGAGACCTGGCTTAAAAAAGGGCAGGATTGGATACTAAATATTCCTGGATACAAGGTGTTCAGGAAAGATAGGGAAGGGAAGAAAGGAGGGAGGTGGCAGTATTGATTAAGGAGAACATTGCAGTGCTGGAGAGAGAGGATGTCCTTGAGGGGTCAAAGACAGAATCTATTTAGTTAGAATTAAGAAACAATAGACGTACCATTGCACTACTGGGTGTATTCTATAGGCCACCAACTTGTGCGAAAGAGATAGAAGAGCAAATTTACAGGGAATTTACAGAGAGGTACAAAAGCCATAGAGTAGTGATAACGGGGGACTTCAACTATCCTAATATAGACTGGGATAGTAATAATATAAGGGGAGGAAATTTTGAAGTGTGTTCAGAAGAACTTTCTTGACAATACATTTCTGTCCCAATGAGGAAGGAGATATTGCTGGACTTGGTTCTGGGGAATAAGGTGGACCAAGTGGAGCAATTATCAATGGAGGAACATTTAGGGAACAGCGATTATAGCATCATATGGTTTAGAATAGCTATCGAAAAGGACATAGACCACTCTAAAGTAAAAATACTCAATTGGAGGAGGGTCAATTTCAGTGGAATGAGAACTGATCTGGCCTGGGTAAATTGGAATCAAAGATTGGCAGGCAAAACTGTAATTGAACAATGGGCGGCCGTTAAGGAGGAGATGGTTCAGGTACAGTCTAGGTACATTCCCACAAGGGAGAAAGGTATGGCATTTAAAGCCAGAGCTCCCTGGATGACGAAACAGGGAGTAAGATGAAGTAGAAAAAAGGGGCATATGATAGATGTCAGGTTGATAACACAAGTGAGAACCAGGCTGAATATAGAAAGTTCAGAGGGGAAGTGAAAAAGGAAATAAGAGGGGCAAAGAGAGAGTATGAGAATAGACTGGCAGCAAACATAAAAGGGAATCCAAAAGTCTTCCATAGACAGTAAACAGGTAGTAAGGGGAGGGATGGGGCCGATCAGGGACCAAAAAGATCAACTCATGGAGGCAGAGGGCATGGCCAAGGTACTAAATGAGTAATTTGCATCTGTCTTTACCAAGGAAGAAGATGCTGCCGGAGTCTCAGTAAAGGAAGATGTAATTGAGATACTGGATGGGCTAATAATTGATAAAGAGGAGGTACAATAAGTACAGCTGGCCTTTCAAGTAGATAAGTCACCTGGTCCAGATGGGATGCATCCTAGGTTGCTGAGGGAAGTAAGGGTGGAAATTG
Source organism: Heptranchias perlo (assembly GCF_035084215.1). Taxonomy (NCBI): domain Eukaryota; kingdom Metazoa; phylum Chordata; class Chondrichthyes; order Hexanchiformes; family Hexanchidae; genus Heptranchias; species Heptranchias perlo. The sequence goes on along the minus strand of NC_090341.1, from coordinate 27,266,590 downwards.
CATCAGTACTGGCCATAATCTTCCAAACATCCATAGATACGGGGGTGGTGCCAGAGGACTGGAGAATTTCAGATGTTACATCCTTGTTTAAAAAAGGGTGTAAGGATAAACCCAGCAACTACAGGCCAGTCAGTTTAACCTTGGTGGTGGGGAACTTTTAGAAACGATAATACGGGACAGAATTAGCAGTCACTTGGACAAGTGTGGATTGATTAGGGAAAGCCAGCATGGATTTGTTAAAGGCAAATCGTGTTTAACTAACTTGATAGTTTTTTGATGAGGTAGCAGAAGGGGTCGATGAGGGCAATGCGGTTGATGTGGTGTATATGGACTTTCAAAAGGCATTTGTTAATGTGCCGCATAATAGGCTTGTCATCAAGATTGAAGCCCATGGAATAAAGGGGGCAATAGCAGCATGGATACAAAAATTGGCTAAGTAACAGGAAGCAGAGAGTAGTGGTGAACGGTCGTTTTTCGGATTGGAGGGAGGTGTAAAGTGGTGTTCCCCAGGGGTCGCTTCTATGACCATTGCTTTTCTTGATTTATATTAATGACTTGGACTGAGGTGCACAAAGCACAATTTCCAAATTTGCAGATGACACAAAACTTGGAAATGTAGTGAAGAGTGAGGAGGATAGTGATAGACTTCAAGAGGATATAGACAGGCTGGTGGAATGGGCAGACACGTGGCAGATGAAATTTAACGCAGAAAAATGCTTAGTGATACATTTCGGTAGGAAGAACGAGGAGAGGCAATATAAACTAGAGGGCACAATTCTAAAAGGGGTACAGGAACAGAGAGATCTGGGGTATATGTGCACAAATAGTTGAAAGTGGCAGGGCAAGTTGAGAAAGCAGTTAAGAAAGCATACAGGATCCTGGGCTTTATAGAGGCATAGAGTACAAAAGCAAGGAATCATTATGAACCTTTATAAAACACTCGTTCGACCACAACTGGAGTATTGTGTCCAGTTCTGGGCACCGCACTTTAGGAAACATGTGAAGGCCTTAGAGAGAAAAGATTTACTAGAATGATTCCAGGGATGAGGGACTTTAGTTACATGGATCGACTGGAGAAGCTGGGGTTGTTCTCTTTGGAACAGAGAAGGTTGAGAGGAGATTTGATAGTTGTATTTAAAATCATGAAGGGTCTAGACAGAATAGCGAGAAACTATTCCCATTGGTGGAAGGGTCAAGAACCAGAGAACATAGATTTAAGATTGGCAAAAGAACCAAAGGTGACAAGAGGAAAATTTTTTTTATGCAGTGAGTGGTTAGGATCTGGAATGTACTGCCAGGGGGGTGGTGGAGGCAGATTCAATCATGGCCTTCAAAGGGGAACTGGATAAGCACTTGAAATGAAAACATTTGCAGGGCTACGGGGATAGGGCAGGGGAGTGGGACTAGCTGGATTACTCTTGCATAGAGCCGGCACGAACTTGATGGGCCGAATGGCCTCCTTCCATGCTTTTTATGATTCTATCTTCAGTTCAGTCCAACATATTACGAACTAGAAAATGTTGGAAATGCATAATGGGCCTGTGAGCACTCCAAGGAGAAAAAAAAACAGGTTCACACTTTGGGCTGAGAACCTGTATTCTGAATAAGGGTACACATTTGAAACGTTAATCTGTCTTTTCTCTTTACAGATGCTGATTGACATACTGTATATTTTCAGCATTTCTGTTCTTTAAAATTTCAGATTTCCAGCATTTGCAGTTTTTTTTTCTTATTATTACCAACTAATTCATTTTCAGTGCTTCCGTATATAGTCACTCACTAGTCAATCATCTATCCTCTCTCTGGCAACACATTCCTCCATGTAATTCAACAACTTGCATTTATATAACGGGCTCGATTTTTGGACGTCCGAGCCGGCGGGTTTGTAGCCGGGGGGGGCTCCAAAAATCGGGGATTCCCAGGGCGGGTCCGGAGCCCGGCTCCAACCCGCCCACTTTTGGGTTCCCCAGTGACGCACTTAGATGCGCGTGCAGCCCCCGCATGCAGGACTCCTGCCAGCAATTAAAGCCAGCGGGATCTCACAAGGCAATTAATGTGATAGTTCAGGTCGTTAGCAGACCTGATTTGTAGGATATTTTAGGAGGGGTGGGATTTTCATCCCTACTGAGCGTGTTTTCCCCTACTGGGGGAAACACTCCCAGTTGAAATGGATGTATTGCAGCCACCAGCCTATGGCGGCTGCAAAGGTCCATTTGACAGGTTGGGGGGGGGGGGGAAGACCCTCACTCATTGCAGGAGGCCACTCTGTCACTTTGGACAAAGTTTGGCCTCCACCACCCTCCTCCCAACAATAAAATTCACCAACTTGGAACCTCAACCCCGGTGTCCAGACACATTTACCTACCTTACGGACCCCCTCAAACGTACATCTTCCGGATGGGGGCCGCCATAGCTGCAGTCATGACCTCCTCGGAGGACGAACAGCATCACCAGCCTCACCAGCCTCGCTGTCCACCTCTGACATGTGGAGCTCCACAACACAGTGCTGTGACACATCCACCTGCGCAGCAGAAGGGCAACCGCAGAGATGCGTCGCAGAAGGCACTACCCTCGCCACAGGGTCTACAGACAGAGGCTCAGCTTCCTGGACCTCTCTGAGCAGCAGTGCACACGGAGGCTCAGAGTCACTCGACATGTAGTCGTGGACATCTGCAGCCTCCTTGATGCCGAGCTGCTCCTGGCTGGCCCGAGCACCATCTTCTTACCTGTCACTGTCAAAGTCACCACTGCCCTCAACAACTTCTCCTCCGCATCCTTCCAGGGTGCCACCGGGGACATTGCCGACATCTCTCAGTCGTCTGCACGAAAAAGCCCTGCAAATACACCTACACCCACTCTGCAGTGACACAATGGGTGGCATCGGTTGTGGGTTTTCATGGTGATCCTCAGGAAAGGGCATTATTGCACAAACCAGACAAGATTTGCAAAGATGTGGCAGTAGTGGTGACAATATAATATGTAATGTGAGTTGATCAGAAATTAAATATAAGTAAAATCCACGACAAACCCTCAAACACCGTTGTGCATCCTCTTCATGCTCACGATACGTTTGCCTTACGCTTCCTAATACACACATGCGATGCATGCCCTGTGGCTGCAGCACAGGTAGTGGCAGGTTGGGTGAGGCTGACCGTGAAAGAGATGCATGAGAGGGTGAGTATGAGACAGAGCCATGAGATTGTATGAGGATTGGGTTGAGTGGTAGTGGCGGGATGAGTACTGGCGAGGTGAGTAGGTGCAGGTAAGATGATGATGAGCTTTGAGTGGGTGTGAGGAGTGATGTGATAGAGTAGTGTTGGCAGTGCAGAAGGAAATGTGGCAGACGGAGTGTAGGGGAATAAGTGTACTCATTAGGTCACTGAAGCGCCTCCTGCACTGTATACAGGTGAGTGATATGTTGGTGGTGCTGGTGACCTCCTCTGCCACCTCGAGCCAGGCCTTTGTGGTGGCAGAGGCAAGCCACTTCCTCCCGCCCGTCGGGGAGAAGATCTCTGTCCTCCCCCTCCTCCTCACCCCATCCAGTTGGACCTGAAGTGAGGCATCATTAAACCTGGGAGCAGCCTTCCCCCGCGGCTGCTCAATGCTGTAATTTTGGCTCCTTTCTGCAGCATCAGTCAGTGGAGGACTGCCCCTTTAAATAGGGCTCCTCCAGCTGACAGCCTATGATGCGGGTGCGCAGTCCGCCCGCTGCGCAGCTTTCCAGCGCGAAACCCGGAAACTAAGGTAAGTGCCTTCAACTAGGCTGCGATCACGTACGGAGCACCCCGAATTCACTGGGCGCGTTACCCATGCGCCCAGTCGACTCCCCGCTGCCAACCCGCCTCCCTCCTAATATCGAGCCCAATGTCTTTGAAGTAATAAAATGTCCAAAGGCGCTTCACAGAAGCGTTATCAGTCAAAATTTGACACCAAGCCATATAAGGAGCTATTAGGACAGGTGACCAAAAGCTTGGTCAAAGAGGTCGGTTTTAAGAAGCAACTTAAAGGAGGAGCGAAAGGTAGAGAGACAGAAAGGTGTAGGGGGGAATTCCAAAGCTTAGGGCATAGATGGCTGAAGGCACAGCTGCCTATCATGGGGCAATGGAAATCAGGGATGCACAAGAGGCCAGTGTTGGAGGAGCGCAGAGATCTTGGAGGGTTGTGGGGCTGGAGGAGGGAGGTTACAGCGATAGGGAGGGACGAGGCCATGGAGGGATTTGAACACAAGGATAAGAATTTTAAATTTGAGGTGTTGCCGGACCAGGAGCCAATGTAGGTCTGCAAGCACAGGGGTGATAAGTGAACAGGACTCGATGTGAGTTAGGTTACAGTCAGATGACCAATCATAAACGGATATCTCTTCATGTTGTTGTTGGGTATTAGGAGGAAAGAATGTTTTATAAGCAAGTGGACACGATGTGTTGATAACGGTAGTTGAGAGGATCTGGTGTTTAGAAGGTGGTGTAATACTGTTTAGGTGACTGGAGAAGTGAGGTAGCGGGTAGTTTGGGAAGACCAATGAGTAAGATTGGAGGAAGGGCAATTAAGGTGGAATATTAAGTAATCAAGTGGTAGAAAGGGTAGTTGAGTAGGTCAGGGAGTGATGGGGAATATTGTATTGAGATTGTGAAAGATTTGCTATTAAAGTGTCTAATTAAAATTCTGAAGGAAGTAGCTAATATATGGGAGGATAGTGGGCTTGGGTGTAATCAGTAGTTGAGAGGGGTGGGTAGTGAGTTCTGGGAAGAGGGGAGGTGATGAGGGAGTGAGAAATGTAGATTGTGGGTAGTTAGTATTGGGGTTAATTGGTATTTGGACATCATTTGTTGGTTGAGGGAAGGAAATCGGAGCTGAGCAGAGGTCCTTGGGGAATGGGAGATATTTAATAAGTTCAGACCATGAGTTATTAAAATTGTTTTGAGACTTGCTAAAAAAAATTAGATAATGATAAAGTTAGCATTTTTTTAAAAAAAGTCCCTACAGAATATGAATTTCATTGGTTGCCAGTTTAATTAATTTTCAGCTAGCCTGTTCCGCTGAAGTCCGGTTCTAGTTATGGAGGCTACATTATAAATATATTTTGTTTATCTAACGCTTAGCCTGGTGTCTGCCTCTTCCCGCTACTCTTCGTTGCCACCAGCTGGTGATTCTCCTTTTGTTCAGCCCATTTTGTTCCTCCTCCATATCACCAGGCTTCCTGCCGTTGTTGGCTTTTATTGCGTGGCTTTATGTTTGGTGCTGGCCTGTTTCTCCTCACCGCATCCAGGTTCCCCATTGCTCCACTGCAGGATTGCTGGGGCACGATAGCGAGTGGGGCTTAAGGTCTCAGGCCATTTGGCAAGCGCCAGAAAGCAAGTGGGCTTGAGGCCGACCTGGCTGGGGGCGGGGGGCAAATAGAAATTTAAAAGCAATTAATTACATGCAATGTAAATTTTTAAAAAATGTCATTGTAGTTATTAACTTATTTCTATATATACTTAGCAACTATATAATTTCTAAAAATATTTACCATCTCCGGAGCACGCAGTAGTAGCATGGGCTGACCAGGCCCTACAGCTCCATCTTGTAGTGTGACAGATAGTTGGGACAGCTCACTGATCAGATTAACATGGGAAATCTATTAGAGCTCTGCTTACAGACAGGACAAGGAATCTGACCGCTAACTGTAAACACTTTAACAGTGCAACTCGTACAGGAAATGTTTACATAGCAGTTTCCAATGGAGGCAAGGCCCATGGCACAATTTTAATATGTTACATAGATTACTATATCTGTTATGTCTGTACTTAAAGATCATTGTCTTTTAAAAAAAATTGTGATGTGTTTATTTTCAGTGCTTCCAAAAGAGTAACAATCAATGGAATTTACATTATGTGTCAATACTATAACTTTGTAATTGGATTAGCAGTTTAATTATATTACAAATAGGCCTTTTCCTTTGAAAACAGCATATCACACATTCTTTGATGCTTGTATTCCTTTTAAAAAAGTTCTTTTTTGTATTCTTTATAAAAGTTGTACCTGTTTGGACCATGTTTTGGAAGATCCTCAAACTACTTCAACACCAAGAGTCGAAGCTTCTTGGAACCACCCATCAGCCGTTCTCTGGACAGAACAGGACCTTTTGAATCTTGAGCATTTGGATTTAGCTGTGACAGAATATACCCAGAGCAGGCCACCATCTACCTACTCCAATGTTTACGTACCACAGGAAGGAGAGGTGTTTGTAGATAGTGAAACAGAATGGAATGCACTTCATGGGGATATGGACTTTGGAATATCAGAACAAGATATTGACTATTATTTTGCCAGTATTTCCAGAAAGCATAACTTTCGCCAAAGCATTCTCCCGTTTCATCCATTTACAGTTATGGATGAAACCAGGGTGTAAATTGCAATGGAAATGTTGAATTTGGAGAGCCAAAGATTTTGGATTATACTTTTTTCACAGTGGACTCCATATGTAATAAACATTTATTTGCCATGAGAAATGTACATTATATTCAAGTAGTTATCAATGCATGATTGACCACTATTAAAAGTATTGTTTAGCACACATCTATCACCCTTTGTTACATGTGCAAAACAATCTTAAAAAGCCAAAACCAGCAATTTAGTTCTGGGGTTATCAGATCTGGAGCCGAAAATACTATCAGCTGTTGTTACAGTGGAAAGAAAAAGGTGTCCAGGTGACCCAGCTCCCTGTTAAGTGCAGAGAGAAAGACATCACAAACATTAATCAGGTATAGTATTTAACCTACACACAAAGAATAAGATTTGGCTTTGACAAGTAACCTAATTAAATGTCCCAAATGACATGGTAAGACATTTGCACATAATGTGAATTGGCACTCATTTCCTTATATGCAAGTATCTCATTCTTGCCGATAGCAACCTCAAACTATGTATTGCCCTGACGTCTTTCAGAACCATGGTACATATCAGTATTCCATTTATGCTGACACCCATCTGTCTTTGTACTGTTCTGACTGCTTACAAAATTCCTTCCTGAAAAAGAACTCAAACCCTCCATTCTCAGTAATTATGGCCTATCTCAACCAATCTCTTTCCAAACTCCTTGAATGTGCTGCTGCCTTGCAACTATATATTCACTTCTCCTCCCATTCCTTTGTTTGTACCTGCCCACACCGAGGCAGCACTGGCCAAACGACATCCTGTGCTTTTATGACCGTGGCTCATTGTCCTTCTTGACCACTTCAGTCGACTGCTCTGTCCTCCTCAACAAATCTCCTCTGCAGTCCACCTATCAGACACTTCTCTTTTCTGATGGCACCTGTTGCAATCAAGACACTATAACAGCTTCCCTTCCTCTGCCTGCACTCACCTATGATGTACCTCATCCATCCATCATTTATATACTCTCCCATTACTTATTTTTTTTCCCAAGCTCCACCACCTTCCATTGCCCTAAATTAACTTCAAATTCCTCATCCTCATTTCTGAATCCCTCCGTGGTCTCACCTTACTTTACTGTACTGACGATCTCCAATCTTTCATTGCTACACATACTCTCTGTACTTCTGAAAATTCTGTTTTCCACTCGCTTGTTGGTGGCCACTATCAATTATTACAGTCCACCCTCAAAATCCTGCCCTAGAATCCTTCACTTTTACAAGCCCCAATCCAGCACTTGAGAACATAATCAATGCCAATACTTCAATGCAATCCTTAGGGAGTGCCATCTTGCAGATGGGATGCTGAAGAGAGACCCTGTGTGCCCATTCATGTGGACCTTAATGATTCCATAGCACTATCCAAGATAATGACTTGGTCAACATTTCTCCCACAATACAGATTTCATTGCTGTTTGTCAGATTGGTTATACGTAAAATGGCTGCCACATTAACAGACACTAATAACTACACTTTTTATGCTGAAGTACATTTCTGAAACTTGATAAGGTGCTTAAAAATGCAAATCTCTTTTCAAAACTCTTGTTTGTGCCTTACACAAACCCCAAACATCTCCATTTTCCTTTCCTTTTTTGCATCGACTGGTTTTCATCCTCAGTAAAGTAGTTGCACATCATCCTTTACAGGAAGAGTGCCACCGAATACTGTTGAGCAGCATTACTAGAGTAATACAATTGGTAACAATTAGATCTGTGCATTACAGTGAGGAACTCAATTAACATTGCTTACTAATACGTTTTTTAATATGTGCAAATAATAATTTAGCACCTGAACAACTGAAAATTTCTTCAGATCTAATTCTCCAACTTTTCCAAAGCTCTTTGTTAATGAAGCGAATATAGAATCTATAAATGATTTTGAAAAAAAATTAACATTAAAAATATTCTACAATCATATTAATTTTCAGCCAGTGGCACTTTGGTAGCTCATCAAGTTTCTGTTATTTACATGTGAACCCATTGTGACAAGCTTTTCAACCATGAGAGCTTTCACAACTAAGCTCAATCCTGTTCTCATCCAATGTCCACATAAGCACACTTTCCGAGAGGAGTCAAGGGACAACAAGGTGCTTCAAAAAAAAATCAGCCATACCCAAAATTGAATTGTAGACTCTCCACTGCTTAATTTTGCCAACTTGGCATAGACCAGGGATGGGAACTAGTTTGCATGATTCAGTAATACACCACACAGTGCATTTACCCACTAAGCCATTGGTATGCTCTGTTACAGCTTTTACTTTAAAAGTTCAGGCAGCCATTCAAAAATTAAAGGAGTGTGTTGGGGATGCAACAATTGTCAAATCAGTATCTGTAACCACATTGGATGTAACTAGTTGGTGGCACATCATGTTTTGATATTTCTTTTCCTCCACCAACTAATGGCTATTGCATACTGAATGTCATGTTTACTCCGGTGTTCTTGAAAGTCATAGAACTGTGTATCTTCCCTTAGCAATAAACTCAAATGCACAAAGGGAGAGCAAATTTTATTTTATTAAATCATGCACATCACATATGTTAGTGCAAATACTTTTAATTTGTACTCCAGAAATTCTACTGTACTTTCCAACCTTTTTTACAAAATAGATTTAAAACAATTATTTTACTTTAAAAAAATTTATTTCTGCAATTCAGCATATCAGAACAATATTTGCAAACAACCTATGTACAGGAGGTACCAAGGACCACTGGCATGTGTGTGTGTAGCTGGGGTGGAATATCATAGCTTATTGGTCATCTAAACAATTGCTCAGATTGATGGACTTTAGAACAGATTTGTTTGTTTCCACATAAACGAGTGTTTTTCCCCCCACAACCTTTTGTTTAAACAATAAAATCCCAAGATGAAAGGGACATCTAATAAACCCTACACTCACCCTCAACGTGTTTAAGATAAATTATATAGCAGATTTCTCAATACATTCTTGAAGACCTATTTCTATTGTCAAGAATATTTTAAACCAGCTGTAATTTTAAAGTGTTCTTTTTTTATTTGATTGACTACTGAATCTTGTACCAATATTTGTAATTACATAGTACAACTGCACCAACATATCATTCTGTGGTTGAAAATGTATAAATTGAATTAGTTTTAAAGTAAGGCAATATCCAACTCATTTGGCTAAAAGATTCATGAAAAAATTAAGGTGACGATCCATTTTCTCCTGTAACTCACTTGAAAACAAAGTGCTTGCTGGTGTGACTCCTATAGTGAGCATGACAGCTGTCTGAAAGACGGATGAAGGACTGTCCTGGGAATGTAGTGATTAAGGCAGTAGCATTACACTGCTTTATGGTTGCAGGTTTGAGTCCCAGTCCCAGTCAATGTAAGCAAAGTGCTTACTACTGTATATCAGAAATGTTTCAGTCAGCCTCTTATATAGACATTCCCATCACTAGGGAAAACAAACAGACATTCAGTCTTTTCCACCCATTGATGCACACCTTCCACCAACTGATGCACAGAGGAACTTGGACTTGATGCTGCAAAGGGGTTTGTGGTCCACTTACCTTAGCTGGGGGAAGCATTAATTGAACTGGGCATCCATAGAAAGAAAAGAAAAAAGGGTAGCCTTTTAAAAAAAATGTATGATGCTGTTTCTTCAAACACTTCAGTAAACTGTACACTGAAGGTTTAAAAATTGTTGGGAGAAGTTGAAGTCCCAAGAAAGTCAGGTATTGTCTTCCAGCTCTGCAATAGCATTACATTTATTTTTTTGACCACTTTTAAATGCCATATAACCTCTTGCTGGAGTGTGTGGATTAAACTGACAGCAGTTTAACCATTTGTGCCCCTGTTAGGATCAGTCTTTTAGCTCGTGCACCAGTCGGTGGAATTGCACCACTGTTGTCAAAGGAGGCAGCAGAACTTAGAAGTGAAACTAAATTAAATTCCATGTTTCTTAATATTTTGGTACCAAGAAGCCTAGTTTAGGCCACCACATCTCTTTACATAATCCCAAAGTACTGATTTAAAAAATAATGGAAAACTGCAAACAAAACATTATCTAGAGTAGAATCCAGTCACAATTTTTATTCCCTCTATATACAATTACATTTTATACAGTTCAAGCAAAGACCCTACTGTCGTACTCTGAAACAGCCGTGTTTTTGTTAGAGGTAAAAAGGAAGGAAACAGATCTGCTTGGCCCAGTGATAAAAGAAAGCCAAAGTCAATGGGGAGGACATTCTGTAGTTTGAGAGACATCACGCAGTTTCAGGGCGAGGCCTTATTCAACGCTGGATATAGCACTACCACCGTCACAGCAACCAGCACGGCCATCACTGGCATCCACTTCAGTAATCCACCCTGAAAAGGTTCATTTATAAAATAAATTACGTCTATCGTTTATGAACCATTATTTTCTGAACATACAGGCTAGCAGTTTGGGGTAAAATAAAGCTTAAGTACAGATTTTCCACGGCAGTTACACAACTCTAACATTAGGTCTCCACACATCTTTTGAAAACTTGGGAGATCTGCTGATCATACAGTGAGACCAAACACTTTAGGACTTTTCTTAATGCAAGGCAGACCCCAGTTCAAACAATAGAAGAGTTCTTAATGTTTATACGATAATCACTTAACTGTTTTTACCAATCATCTAAAGTCTCACTTGCTAAGTTAAATATATGAAAAAATGTATGATTAAATAGGGTTTATCTTTACAATCTACATCCACTATGCAGTAAACCTACTTCTTAATTCTTCCATCTCTCTATTCCTTAACTTCTCTTAAATATAAATCAACTAGTCTAAATAATTTTGCTCACCTGAAAGCCCATTTCAGGAAGATTCTGAGTTAAACACATTGAAATACAAGGGGCTAAATCATATAGCACTTAATCAAATTTTACCCCAATTTGCTGTACTATTATAATTTTCCAGCACAAACACAACAAAAATTATCCAGCATTCGGTAGATAACAAACATGCTAGACTGGCATTAGTGTGATGTTAGAGCAAAACATAGCAAAATAGGCAACAAAACAGTTTTTACAATTTAAAAAAATTCAACATTGAAACAAAGAAAAGGAATATGGGCTCTAAAATATCATTTATATCAGAAGTAGAAGACCCTGCAACATACAGATTAGCAAGTTAAAACTGCATTAAGGCTGTTCATGCATCTTGTGAAGAAGGGATACAAGTTAGCAGGGAAACACACAGATATATATTGTAGCTGTGTACCTTCATCTACCATAGGTGACCGGACCACCAGTACAGGAAAGCCAGGATTAGGGCAACGCCTAGAGCAGGGATAGGTTGCAATATGGTGGAAGGCTGAGGGAGGGAAGGGATATTCACAATCACTGTGTGCGAAGCACCAGAATGCACAGTGGAGATTTTCAGGGAATATATTGGTGGGATGTAAATTTAAGCGTGCCAAAGTGATGTATTGTGAAAGAAAACACAGCTCTCTCAAATGGATTTGAAAATCAGTTTGCAAAAGCAATGTCTTAAACGTTTTACCACTTTTCCGACAGACCAGGCCCAGGCTAGCCATCTAACTGGCAGTGAAGAGAATTCACTGAATTCTTGAGAATACACAAGGATAAGCCCTTACTTTGCTGAAGTGTTATACTTATTGATTGGTCGAACACATTTTCTGTCCAGTAATTATAATTAGGGAGATACATGGAAAAGGATATTCATGCCGTACAATCTTGCATCAGTTGACAACTGAATAATTGTGAATTAAACAACTACTTTGTTATCTTATAGATCACATTTCTAAACATAAATCGATGGCACAACTTTTTAACTCCCATGTAAAATATTAATGCAAGTTATCCTTACTGATTCTCTTTTAAATTATGTAACCGCGTTTCCTATATCAGAACGACTACACTTCAAAAGTACTTCATTGACTGAATTATTCGCTTTGGGACATCCTGATATAAATCTAAGTCTTTTAAATGTAGGCAGATTGCTGGAAAACCATGAAAGCTGTTCCGAGTCAGGCACTGGTGGCTCAATCAGAGCCCCCTTCAAGATACGTGGCTCTTGCTTCCCATGTCTTCTAGAAAAGGCTCTCACAGAACTGACATCTTCTTGGGTTAGCATTGAATGCTTCAGCACAGAAACAGGCCATTTGCTGATTAAGTCTGCACCAGTGTAATTTTCTACATGTAATTCTTTGCGATTATCTTAAATTTATGACCTTTCATTTACCATATCACTGACCAGTGCAAATCAAGTAACACGACTTATCTCATTATGATTTTTCACAAGTGTAAAGATCTGCATCAGGTCGACCCTTAATCTTCTCAGCTCTAGTGGTGGTGGGGGCGGGGGGGTGGGTGGGGGAGTGGTGAAGAGAGAGGAGAGGAAAGCCACAACTTTTCCATTGTCTACATAACTAACTTCTTATCTCTGGTAACATCCTTGTAGATTGATACTGCACCTTTTCCATACTTCCTCTTATGGGGTGCCACAAACTGCAGACAATATTCCAACTCTTGCCTAACTTTGTACTTGGTGTCAGCCTTGGCTCAGAGATAGCACTCTCGCCTGAGTCAGAAGGCAGTGGGCTCAAGCCCATTCCAGACATTTGAGCACATAATCTAGGCTGAGAATTGAGTCCAATACTGAGGTAGTGCTATGATACTGTCAAAGGTGCCGTTTTTCAGATGAGATGTTAAACCGAGGCCCCATCTGCCCTCTTGGTGGACGTAAAAGATCCCATGGCATTATTCGAAGAACTGCAGGGGAGTTCTCCCAGTATTCTGCCTAACATTTATCATTTATCAACTATTTGCAGAAGAGGGCATAATCCTAAAATTGGAGCTAGGCCATTTAAGAGTGAAATCGGGAAGCATTGTTTCATGCAAAGGGTAGTGGAAATATGGAATTCTCTCCCCAAAAGGCTGTGGAGGCTGGGCCAGTTGAAATTTTCAGCACTGAGATTGATAGATTTTTGTTGAGCAAGTGTATCATGGGACATGGAACAAAGGTGGGTAAATGGCATTGAGGTACAGATCAGCCACACTCTAATTGAATGGCAGAACAGCTTCAAGAGGCTGAATCGCCTTCTGCTGTTCCTCTATTCCTGTAAGGTAGAGGATATAAATTTGTAATCAAGGCTATGTGCAAAATCTTGATTATCAATTCCTGATCCTATTTGCACCATATAAATTTAGGAAAGGAAATGGTAAACAGTCTACTGCTCTTAATTCAAATTAAGCAACTTAAAATTATCTGTTAATTCGCCCTTTTGAGCAAATAGCCCTCCTGTGTGGTTTATTTAAACTGCTTAATTTGAAGCACTGGATTACTAGAATTTTTTTCAAGCTAAAGAACAACTTCAAATGAAGATTTGAATGTATGTTCAATCATTTTGTAGTGTGCTAAGATACATATTAGTCCAATTAGGCTTCAATGACCAATTGTGCTAAGTGTGCACGAGATTGGTAGTGCTTTCTTTGTTGAGTAAGTCCCACATAGTACCCCAAATAAATGAACTTCTCACTCTCAGCTGAATTCTGTGTTTTCTTCCATGTCCAATTTCCAATACTAGTTAGGAAGCACGTTTGTTAAAAAAGAAAATCATTTTAAACCAAATGTGCATAATATTGGCTCAATATGGAATAATTCTTACAGGTCTGTAGGAGGATGATTAATCCAATGGTCTGACAGATGACTGTTGGTATCACATCAGATTTACTAGGAACAATTTTAGCCTAATTCTTCATACTTAATTTTTAATCTAATCCTTCATTTTACATTTCTTAAGTGAAGTTTGAATCTATGCTCACAGGGATAATATTGCATTAACCAATTTCCAACCTAAAATATATTTTTTGGGAGAAATATCAATTTGTACTTGTTTTAGTTATACATAATTTAATACCATTCTTTTACTGTTGATAGTTCCTGTTGAGATATTTGGCAGTGAGAATTCAATACAGCTATTAACAGAAACATTAACACGTATATGTACAAACATTAACCTGTTAAAGTCTACAGGATATGGTAAAAGGAAAAGGATTTGAGTAGTATTGGTGGACATATTGTTAAAAACATATTAGGATCTTGGGTTGCGCATAAAGCAGAACAATGGAACACAAATCCATATGTGCCAATCTAAGAACTAGAAAAAGCTGACCAACAGCACCATAAAAGCTGACAAGGCACCAAAAAAAGCTTTGAATATCAGCTTATGCCACGTGAAACCAGAAGTTAAGCCAAGAGTGCAGTGGGATACAGGCTCATCATAACCCCAACTGCAGATATAGCCAGCATTCCATCACTTTTAATACAGTACACAAAGCAGTTTGCAGCAGTGCTGATTCAGAAATTACTGAAGGGGATGTGAATGCTGAAGGCATGAGATTTATTTTTTATGGGGGCAACCCCATCACAATATTTTGATTTTTGACATATTTTGGTGCATTTATTGGCATTTGGAGCTAACTGTAAATCTCAGTGGTTAATTTTAAAAGTAAAGCACAGCTGCCCGTAATTTCTGCAGTGGTTCTTCCGATCACCTGCCTTAACTTCGGCGGAAACCCCAGAAAAATGGCATAAACGATTGGTTTCCACTTTTAAAAAAAAAATTAATTCATTCTCAGGATACGAGTGTCGCTGGCAAGGCCGTCATTTATTGCCCATTCCTAATTGCCCTGAAATGATGGTGGTACAACTGAGTGATTTGCTAGGCCACTTAATAGGACAGTTAAGAGTCAACCACCTTGACACTGACGTTTCTGGGATTATGCAAATCGGGATCCTATTACGTTAGTAGGACCCTGATTCCATTTTAATTGCGGCCTGAGTAGGGAAGCAGGTCTGCAGACAAAAGAGGAAAGTCACAGCTTCCCTGCCCCAAACTCCCAACCCCTTACCTCCTGCGACACTTGGCCACCCAATCTTTCCCTGCCAGCAGCCGCTCTGCACTCTCTTCCCGACCATCGGTTAAAATTGTGGTGGCCTCCTGCTACCGCTGGAGGGCGGAAATTAACACGTCGGAGTGGCTGCCAGAAACCTGCTCCAAGTTAAAATCTACCCCTATGACTTCCAGACAACAACAGTTTATTTTAGTTTTTTTGCCTCAGGTTTGTGCACAGCAAATGGGGAAAGTAATGTCTGACTAATTGCAGTTCCATCCTCCAACTAATCTGGTTCTGACAGGCTCCAGCATCACCTTCCAAATGATCTGAGTAGTTGATGTCGATGACTTCCAATCCCAGTGAAAAATGTTGATTTTGGTGTGAAATGTTGACATGACATATGTGTTGAAATGCTGTCAGCTTAAAAAACTGACTGTTGCCACGTGTGCAAATCACAGGATGGTATACATAAGTCTATAAAGAGCATTGGTTTGCTCCCATATGGAGCAGTTCCAGTCACCACCTTATAGGAATGGCTTCCCAGCACCAGAAAAGGTACAGCAAAAAGGCTACTTGTTTGATAGTTGACATCTGATACCTGAGCTACAAGGATAGACTACAGAAGTTAAGTTTGTTTGTACTAAAGCGAACACAGAAATATACGTAAATAAAAACTGGGACTGGCCAGATGGCCCAAAACGGTCTTTTCTCGCCCTCTACATTCCAATGCTCCTAATCTCTACTGTACTATTGGCAAGTTATCATGGGTTCCAGGGATCACTGATAACCTACATAGCTGCTGCTCCTCCTGGTTTAACACGACAGTGGAGACCAGAATTTTCAGATTTTAATTTTCTCCAGTTAATTTTAAAGATATTTTTCAGATTATAGTGAAAAATGAGAAGAAATGCTTAGCAAAAATAATTTAAAAATGGGGGAAGAAAAGGTAAAATAATTTAATACAGCAGCCCCTCACCAACAGGAAAATCACAGGCCACCATCACCCCAGTTCAGTTTACATCCTAATGCCCTCAGGCCCAATTAGGGCACCTTGATTTAAATTTCTGGCTAAATCAGAGCCATAAAGGCTATATTACAAGACTAATTTGATTAATGAGTTATTTTGGCATGAAAAGGGTAGGGAATTTAGTCTAAACCAAAGTATTAAAATTATGATCTATGATTTACAATATTTTATGCAGCAGTGACTGGAAATAGTACATAGTAAAGATTTGATTTCATATCAAACTTAAATCTAACAATCTTATCTTAACAGTGTTTTTGTTCAGATGAAATAAATTGACAAGAAACTAGACATAAGCAAATTGTTGCAAGAACACTAGGCAGAGATGAATTTATAAGACTCACATTGTTTCCCTTCTGTTGCAGCAGCTTCAGATTTTCTTTACAATCTTCGAGTTCTTCTGTGATGGACTCATTCTCCTTCTGAGTTCTGTCAAGCTTTTCCTTCAACTCCATGTACATGGTCTGATTTGCTTCATACTAGAACATACATCAATTATGGATGGATTTCACAAATACTATTTTATCTACACTGACAATGAACATATGTAGAAAGTACTGGTTTAGATTTTTAAACTGTACCATGATTTTATCAGAAATTTTCAGTGAGTTTACATATTTAAATCTTTGATAACCTGCTGTTAGTTTCATGTAACACATAACTGTAGTCTTTGCATGCACTATACAAATGGAACTGTGCTACGAGTTAAGTCATTTATTTTTCTTTCCCAAGTTTTCCCTCTGACATTCTCCCATTACTCTACTCCTGAATGTGATTACCCACGCTGTGGTGCAGTTCAGTGGGTACAACATTTCACTCAAATACCCATAGTGCGGATCTTGTCACATCCCGCCAATTAAAGAACGAACCCTTCATCCCAACTCGGTCTCCTACCTCCCAACCAATTACTGGCCCATGTCACAAGGTTACCTGTAATTTAAAGTGCTCTGAATATTTGCTATTAAACTCTTTCATAGAACCTTATCAAATGCCTTCTGGAAGTCCATTTGGACAACATCCCTAGATATTCCCACATCCATCACGCTCCTCAAAAAATTCAACGAGATTAGTCAGACATGATCTACCCGTCACAAATTCTCACACTCTGATCAGCTGATACTTGTCCAAGTGCTCAGTCACTCTGTCTCTGATGATAGATTCCAGTAACGTATCCACAATTGATGTTAAACTAACAGGTCTACAGTTGCATGGTTTTTCTCTTCCTTCCTCCTTATATAAATAATGGAGTGAGATTTGCAATTTTCCAATTCAAAAAGGTACAATTCCTGAATCTGGAGCGCTTTAGAAAATTATGACTAATGCATCTGCCATTTCTGCACCTATTTCTTTTAATACCCTGGAATGAAACCATTAGGTCCTGGAGATTTGTATATCTAAGTCCCAATATTTTCTCCATTACCTTTTTTTTTTACATTTAACATGTTTTTTTAAATGTAGTTTTACCCATTAACAGTTCAGCCCAGTTTACTGTGGTCAATTTATTTCTCATCCCTTTGAAATTTGCCTTACTTAAATTTAAAACCTTGGTCTGTGACTCTCCCTTCTCCCTCTGAACCCAATGCCAAATTCAATCATATTATGGTTACTTACCATCAGATTGTTGAGTAATTCTGGTTTGTTACTCATCACTAAACCTTGCTCTGAAACATATTGTTCCAGAAAACATTCTAGAAATTCAATGCCTTTACTACTTGAGCTGTTCTGCTTCTCCCAGTCTTTGTGAAAATTAAAATCTCCCATCAGGACCACACTGTTTTTGCTACATGTTGATCTCCATGTTTATACATCCTCCAATGCGTCACTACTATCAGGAGGTCTGTAGACAACTCCTACCAGAATCTTGCAACCTTTGTTGTCCCTTATCTATGCCCAGAGTGTTTCCACTGGCCTTACTCAAATCCTTTCTTTCTACTGTGGTAATTGTGTCTTATCAATACTGCTACTCCCCTCCTTTCCTAATCCTTTCTAAACATCCTATAGCCTGGAATATTTAGCTCTCAATCATGCCCAAGTTGTAGCCAGGTCTCTGTAATGGCTATTACATCATTCTCCAAGCTGAATTTGTGCTTTTAACTCACGTTTTCTTTCCTAAGCCATGTCCATTCATGTACAGAACTTTTATCTGGGTAACTTTCCCCACTGCGCCCATACTTGATGTAGGATTGCACATATTTGATTAAAATGAGCAGCATAGGAAATTCCCCATCCAATACCTAGATCACTGACTGTGTTGTAACTTCGGAATTCTGAGACCACACACTTTTTAAGAACATTATAGATAATGTAGTTCTTCTGTATATGCTACATTACCTGTTTCTGGAATTTCTGAGTCTCATTATCAGCTTGTGCAAGTTGTACTCTCAGTCCATTTGTCTCCCGTAAGCGTTGTTCCTTCAACATTCCAACCTGAACTTCCAGCTCCTTGCGAGAAGTTTCCAGTCCACTGACATCTTTGGTCAGCTTAATACTCTGCTGCTGAGCACTGTAACAGAATAGATGGTAGATTGTTGTTCAATTTTTTCCCCACTCATCTCTAAAATAAGTGACATATTAAAGTATAATCCATTTACAACATAAAAAAGGTTGATATCAGTTTCAACTGTTATACATGCTTTTCAGAACTTCCTACAACAGCCATAGAACCATAGAAGTTTCTGGCACAGAAGGAGTCAATTCGGCCAATCATGTATGTGCCAGCACTTTGCTAGAGCAATTCAAAACTAATCCAATTCTCTCTCTCCTCATAGCCCTATATCTTCCTCTGCTTCAAATATTTATCCAATTTTCCCTTAAAAGATGCAATGGTCTCTGACAGGGAGTAACTGAGGCAAAGCCGAAAGAATCTTCCATGCATTTTTATCTTAAATGCATCTTATAAATGCAGTGACATGATTGGACAGGTTTCCGAGAAAGGCAAGAGTGGTGGGATGCAACATCACAGTAAACGCCTCCCCACTCAAACTCCACTTCGCCCCAATCTTTTCCTTCATCTACAGCCTCCTCATAAACTGACCATGAGTACCTCCACAGGCGACTGACTGGTATTTAATAATTTATGCTTCAAGTCTGCTAAACAAGAGGTAGGAATATGTGGCACAGAACAATGTACTGTGAGGAGTTCTGTCAGTTTTTGGTTGCCCAAGTAGAATGCCTCTCAATAAATACATATTTCATGTTCAGAAGGGAAACTGAAAGAATATCCTTTTAAGTTTGTATTCCCATTTCTTGCATTCCATTCCTTCAGAGTGAAAGGAGGCAATATATTCCCAGGCCTCTGGCAATGCCACTTTACGACTCGTCAACAGACTGTATGCAGGAATGGTTGGGGGGTTAACTCATCCAAGTTTAATTTTTCACATGCCCTACAGGGTTGCACCTCATCTCCCCCAGCTAGCTTGGCTGGGACTGTGGGAAATCTTAGAAGTGCAGCTGCATCCTACTCTTTGCAGATTACTATAAGTACACAAGTGTGCTGTGCAACATATATTTCATGTTCAGCAAATGCAAGAAAGGTTCTATAAATAATTTTAAACAATAGCACAATTAAATTTCTTAAATCATATGATTAGGTTGCGCCATCACCTGATCTGAGCAGTTAATGGGAAATAGTGTCAGTTTATTTTAACAAGTCAATTTAGTAGACATATCATTAGAGTTAACATGGATCAGAAATAGAAACACCAAAATAAAAGCACAGTCTTGTAAACAGCAAAAATAAATAAGCAGTCATTGCTGGAACTTGCCATCGAAACTCTTCCTCAAACTTCTGCAGTTTTTCTGTCAGAGTAACTTTCTCTTGTCGAAGAGAATCACAATCATTCTGCAGAGCATTGCACTGCTTTTGAAATTCATCCAGTTTACCTACCAGCAACAAAAGTGAAAAAGATCAAAATAGGATGACAGCACCACAAAATTCAATCAGCATTTGAGAACCTGGGTCTCTCCAATTCTAAAATTTTATTTTTCCTTACATTAAAGAGCATTTTGTTCAAGATTGTTGCATGTTAAACAATTGCTTCATCATATGGGGGGGGGGGATGTTATTGGGAAAAAGAAAAATACAACATTGATAAAGGTATAAGAAAATCGATTAGTGTTGTACGCAAATTGGCTGCTACATTTGCTTACATAACAGTCAGTACATTTGAAAAGTAATTCATTGCCTATGAAATGCTTTGGGACATCCTGAGGACGTGAAAGGTACCGTGTGAATGCACGTTCTTTCTTCTTAGAACTTGCATTTCCTGATGGTGCTCATGACTTAGGATCTACTACACTTGTAAAACTTGTTCAGCATCCCCAGTGATAACAAAATTTGCCTTGTAAAACTTGCTCAGCACCCCAAAGTTTGCATTAAACAATCACATACTGCTGCGGCTGAATAAGTGATTTTCAGCATCAGTAACTTAACTCCAATGCTGCAATATACCTGCGCGCTTTTCCTCACCTATTGGTGACTCATTTTTTTTTTAAGATAGAATAAACTACTAACTTAAATGGGAGCTCTGAATTATTCATAAAAAAACTGAAGCAGCAACAAATCACAATTCTTTAATTTGCAACACAGAACTGAAACAAGGTTCCAGATATCAAAAAATATCAGGCATTAACATCAAATGCAATGCCTCTTCTTTCACTTCAGAGCTATTTCTGGACTTGCAAATAATTCACAAATTAATATTTGGGCCCAAGGTGAACAAAGTGAATATATTTACCATGTATAATACATTTTTTAAAATGATGACTTATCATGAAGTTAGCCAAGCATAACTGCAGACAACATTCTTCCAATTGAACAAGATGTTCTCTCCTGCACAGCATTCTGGTTCTGATTGGTTAGGAGTGATATCATGATTTTTTGGTAGAGGGAGTCAAAACAAAATGTAAACACTAAAAATGTTCTGGCCTTGTGGGACGATGGCCTCAGTTACAGGAACAGAAACTGCTAACACAAACTATTGGTCCACTGCGTTATTCAACTAAAGTATGCGCCAGAGAGAAAACTTAAGTCACCAGTCCAAAACAAAAAAATTACAACTTGTTATTAAACAATTAAGATTTCATATCAACTGGATTCAAACAAAAATCTATTGCACTTCAAATATGCCCAAAACACAACAAAATGAAAAATGAACTAAAATGAATATTCCTCATTGCACAAGTATTTTGGCAAGAATCTGTTGATCTAAACTTTCTCACACTAATTTTCATGTGCATGATGGTTCAGATTATGGCTGTTGGGCAGATTCCCTCCCATCCCGTAATGTCTGTTGAATGACATACAACCAATGAAAGTCCCATCCAACTACACAATCATGCCAATTTTGACAAGACCTTAAATGGTAAAACTTTGCGAAACGCTGAAACTCAGGGTCAACTAATAATTCATTGAAGGGGTAACTTGTGATAGAAATTTATTCTCAAGGTCACTTTTCATTTTTGGAAGTGGAACTGAATTCTGTAACAGTGAAGTCATTCATTTCATTACATAGCTAGCGTTTTAACAAAGTCCATTTCTCTCATATATAAGTTATTCCCTCAACTGATTGAGGGAGAACGCGAGTGGGCAGTTTACCTGTTGTCAAGGCATCTGCCTACAGTGCTATGGAGTCTTCCTAATACATGTTACAGGTCACATGACACGCCATGTTGGAGTACAAACGTGTGGGCAGGAGAGTGGATATATTGTAATTTTCTGTTTAAAAAAGTTTACAGCACGCACAATGTTGCTATATGGGGTCCTTTTAATAACTTGTTATTAATAAATCAACTCTTGTTATATAACGTTCATAGCTAATGGACGCAGCTTTTACAACTAACATGGAAATCCTCTTTGCAAGCAGATCAGGTAGAATTCTTCAAAGTATGTTTAGGATTAATCCTTTAAAAAAATACAATATTTCCAAATATGTTGAATTAACAAGTTGTTGTTTGTCAGTACAGAAGCATGGAATATTTTGTTTTAAGGTAAAAAGTTACCTTTGGCATTTAACTAAATAACATGCAAAAGGCCTGGAAGTTTTAAATGGCAGACTCACTGCTCTGATGCAGTCCGTCTCCTCTATTATTCCCCTTGCTGACGTATGAAAAGGGTGGATGCTAGAATAATAAGTTACTGATTGGTTCTACTGTGTTTACAAAACTACTTGGAACTGTTAAGTACGAGTTAGCTCCTAGAATTCACAGTCTGTGTACGCGCTGAGTAGCACTAACTAAAACGGTCAGTAATCTTTTAACGCAGCCCCCGGCAGGTGATCTGGATGGGCACGTAGTCTTTAAACTTCGGCTAAGACATAGGGTTCCACAACAAACTGCTGAAACAGGTAAATAAAATGTTTCACTTGTATTCTTGAATTGGTGGAAAAGTGAGTAAAGCGAAAAGCCTTGTGGTCTGCAAGAAAGAATGGGCGAATTGTGTGAAGTCTCACAACTATAAACTCGATGGGAATCAAAACAGTGTCTCACTTCTCCACTGCTACAACCACAAGGAAACACCACACAATGACAATTATTTACTTTTTTTATATTAAGAAAAATCACATCCCATCAAAATCTTCGTTTAAGTCAAGAAAATTGTTCAAAAGCCTCAGCAATCCTGTTTGGCATCAGTTTGCTAAGGTGATCAGAAAGGCAGCATGAAATCCAACATGGCCGCCGGAAGTTGTCGAATGAAATCATTAGGAACACCCTATTGAACACAGCCACTGCGGAGTGCACAACATTTTCTCCCTCCTTTCTCAAAGTGCCATAACATACAGACAATTGCAATGGACAACTTATATCTGACTGCACCAGCGGGAATGCCATAGGGCTGATTTTAACTCCCGACAGAAGCGGACGGCAATCCCGCGTGGGAGTCTTCGGCAGAGGCTCAGCAGATTTTAACTGCTGGGCCTCATTTGAATGCTGCCGGTAATCTGCTCGCCCATTTCGGAAAGCGGCAGCTGGCTGACGGGGGTAGGAGGGGCAACATGGTTTGTGATTTTATACCACGAACCAATTGCAAAGTCAGAACTCAAGCGTGCATAGCAGGGGTCAGAAATATGAGTACATAAACCCCATGGGAAAAATGCATAACATAAAGCAGGCCATCTTCCTCAGTGGTAATTATTTTCAGCTCCTATCAACACTTGACAAATTTGGTGCAAAATAATTATGGGACATTGCAGTTTTAAGGTTACAATGTTTTTGTTCCATTTTACGAGGATGTGTTGTCGGGACAAAACCGTGACCCTAGAAAATCCAATGACCAAATTGTGCAAGAAGCTCTACAGAAAAGATATATTTTTGCAAATGACAGAAATAAACTCTGTTTTATGTCCAGCACATTATCTGTTTCTGGATCATATCAAGTGGTCACCACTCAACCCTCTGTTTTGCTTAATGTGCCAAACCCAATCAGATTAGAGATGACTCAAATTGCTGGACCCATAAGGCAACAATGATATTTTGGTGCAAAAACAAGCACCTAATACCAAGACAGATTATTTTTCTTCATCCTAATGCATTAAAAATGCTGTTTCCTTGGTTATATATATGACAGATTTTATTTTGCACTGCTCCATATACAGAAGCAAAAATTCCAATACGAATTGTGCTCCTACATTAAAATTACTCCAAAAAGGCCGAAAATAAATCTAATGAATCGAGAATCTTTGTGAATTCTAAATGAGTATACTATTGTGTAAAGTTGTGGGTTTAATTGCCACCTCACAACTTCAGCGCATAATCCAGGTTGACACTTCAGTGCAATACCGAGGGAGTGCTTCATCATTGGAGGTGTTGTCTTTTGCATGACATTAAACCAAAGTCCTATTGTTACAAGCTGGTGGTGAAAGATAGAATACTGGAGCCTGGGCTTCAGTTGCTTCCCAGCTTTATTCACAGAGTTCCACATTACCTACCCCACACCCCAGATATATATATATGGATACAAGAGAGCCCCAATTGATACACACCACCCGAATACAATTAACACTAATTGATATAAATCACATTGATACAATTAACACCTATCTGCGTGTTCAGGTGAACAGAGAAGATCCCATGGCGCTATTCGAAGAAAAGCAGTTGAAATCTCCTGGTGTCCTGGCGAACATTTATCCCTCAACCAACATCACCAAAACAGATTAACTGGTCATTTATCTCATTACTGTTTGTAGCACCTCGCTGTGCACAAATTGGTTGTTGGCGTTTACCTATACAACAACACTGCCACATTGCAAAAAGTACTTCATTATCTATGCAGCACTTGGGATGTTCTGAGCACATGATAGCTGTTATATAAATGCAAGTTCTTTCTTAATTAATTAGTAATAACACAGTGTTACTGCCAGTGCCTGTGGTGCTGCGCAAAAAACAGTACATTATTTGCTACTTCTTATCTACATTAATAATCTAAACTTAACTTTAAGATATAGTCACTTTCCCTTTTTTTGCTTAATAGGCATCTGCACAGATCATTTCATCTACAATAACTACATTTCACTTTCAAACTGTGCTCACAAACCTTTTCATAAGCAATTAAAAATTAATGCAGCTGTGACTGAATATAAAATGGAAACTAGAGTGTATTGAAAAGAATAAAGATACTGACATACGATGCTTATGTGAAACAATCACAAAAAGTATGAACAGGAGTTCCAACAAGGGATCAGAGCAAGGTCTCAGCATGTAGGCGAGTGGTAATAGTTCAAACCAAGGGACGGGGTGGTGATGCACAGGGCAGGGAAAAAGCACGTCTCAAAAAAAGGCAAAAACTGCATGTCAAATTCAGAGAGCCAGAAAAGAGCTACAGATCTGTCATACTTCGTGAAACTTCTTTAAATTTTAACTATAATTTCACTAGTAATAGCTGTGTTTTACTAACAGCTGTGCTCAAGTTACAATGAACTGCACGAATAAGAGTAAGAATTCCATCTGCACCTGAGGTTTTACAAATTTAATTTTCCCTCTCTGCTCAGAGGGGTTTCTTCTTAGAGGTAACTTGCAATCAAAATACACAGGAATTCAGTTTAGAAATTTGGCCAGCTCTTCAAATTTTATTAACTATGTTTGGTGTCCTTCATCTTGAAGTTGGAGCTCTTGAATTTATTACACCAATTAATTTCTACACTTCGATTGTTTGTATTGGGACTGTGTGTGATTGACAGGCATTCTAGAGTCGCTGGTATATTAGACATCAAAATGCAGATGCTGTAATTTCTGACAAATTGCCACTGGGGAAGATGAAATAAAATTGTCCTGCCCCCAAAAAAGGGGTAAAATCTAATGTTGAATCAGTTCTTTGTGCTTTAGGGCCGACCTGTACTTTTTCAGTGAAATTACTTTGATAAACAGGATTAGCTTTTAGTCTCTCTATATTTTCCTTCAAGCCACTTCAACACAGGAACCTGGCCTTGGAACTAAAACCACAGTTCCCTTGTACCTGTATTGCATATTTACTAAATGTCCTATTAATATTAAACTGTGGATTTACTGCAAAGAATGCCATAGTCACTGATGCGTACAAAATGGGACTGTAATTTTGACAACAAACCTTATCGATCATGCAATCAATAGAGAAAGTGTCAACACAGGTTATTCCAAATAAAACAATATCCTTCTCTATGCCTCAGTCAACTAGTTGATTGAATAGCAATACTCTCAGGAAAGGAGGAACCTTATAAAGCAATTTAAATGAAGAGTACAACAATTTGGCAGGTAATCTTTCCTGCTATTAAATGTAATCAATTAGATGGTCAACAACTGAGGTAATAGACAGTATCAAGCCAGAAGAAAAGGCTCACACAAATGCAAGGCAAGTGGAAATCCAACAGACTGGGAGAGTGAGAAAAAGCAACAAAGGGATACAAAGAAAATAATGAAGTGCAATGAAAGAATATGAAAAAAAAATTGCAAGAGCCAAAGCCACCAGCAAAAATTTTTATAAATATATTGAGAAAGAGAGTAGTAAAGGGGAATGTGAGCCCAGTAAAGGCGGATGCAGGCAAGACTATAATGGATAATAAGGAAATAGCAGACTTGTTAAGTGAGTATTTTGTATCCGTTTTCACAGTGGAGGAAGAAGACAAAATACCAGTGGTACTAAGGAACCTAAAAATAAGTCAAATGGAGGAACTTAGTGGATTTAATACAACTTAAAAAAGGGTAATGAAGAAAATAATAGCACTTTTAAATATAGTAAAATGTCCCAAGGTGCTTCACAGGAGCATAATCAGACAAAAATTGATACCCCCAGGACCTGGTGGTTTCCACCCCAGGGTGTTAACAGTAATAGGTATTGAAATTGCAGTTGCATTAGTCATAATTTTCCACAGCTAGATTCAGGAATTGTACCTATGGATTGTAAAATAGCAACTGTCACTCCATTATTTAAGAAGGAAGAAACCAGGTAACTACAGTACTGTCAGTTTAACATCAATTGAGGGGAAGTTACTGGAATCTATCATCAAAGAGAGCATGACTGAGCACTTGGACAATTATCAGCTGATCAAGGAGCGTCAGCATGTATTTGTGAAGCGAATGGTGAGGTCCTACAAATCTTGTTCAATTTTTTGAGGTCACCAGCATGGTGGATAAGGGAGTGTCTATGGATGTTGTCTAAATGGTCTTCCAGAAGTCTGAATTGGAGGTAACCTTGTAATTGGTTGGCAGGTAGGAAACCAACAGTAGGGATAATGGGTTCATTCTCTGATTGGCAGAATATGACTACAAACATATATACATACCTTGGATGAAGGAACAGAGAGTGATATATCCAAGTTTGCAGATGTCACAAAGTATAGTAAGTAGTGTGGATGGGAGCAGGAAGAATACAAAAGGGACATGGACTGACTAAGTGAGTGTGCAAAACTATGGCAGATGAAGTTCATTGTGGGGAAATGTGAGTTTTTTTTTTATATTCGTTCATAGGATGTGGGCGTCGCTGGCGAGGCCGGCATTTATTGCCCATCCCTAATTGCCCTTGAGAAGGTGGTGGTGAGCCGCCTTCTTGAACCACTGCAGTCCGTGTGGTGAAGGTTCTCCCACAGTGCTGTTAGGAAGGGAGTTCCAGGATTTTGACCCAGCGACGATGAAGGAACGGCGATATATTTCCAAGTCGGGATGGTGTGTGACTTGGAGGGGAAAGTGCAGGTGGTGTTGTTCCCATGTACCTGCTGCTCTTGTCCTTCCAGGTAGTAGAGGTCGCGGGTTTGGGAGGTGCTGTCGAAGAAGCCTTGGCGAGTTGCTGCAGTGCATCCTGTGGATGGTACACACTGCAGCCACTGTGCGCCTGTGGTGAAGGGAGTAAATGTTTAGGGTGGTGGATGGGGTGCCAATCAAGCGGGCTGCTTTGTCCTGGATGGTGTTGAGCTTTTTAAGTGTTGTTGGAGCTGCACTCATCCAGGCAAGTGGAGAGTATTCCATCACACTCCTGACTTGTACCTTGTAGATGGTGGAAAGGCTTTGGGGAGTCAGGAGGTGAGTCACTCGCCGCTGAATACCCAGCCTCTGACCTGCTCTTGTAGCCACAGTATTTATATGGCTGGTCCAGTTAAGTTTCTGGTCAATGGTAACCCCCAGGATGTTGATGATGGGGGATTCGGCGATGGTAATGCCATTGAATGTCAAGGGGAGGTGGTTCGGCTCTCTCTTGTTGGAGATGGTCATTGCCTGGCACTTGTCCAGCGCGAATGTTACTTGCCACTTATGAGCCCAAGCCTGGATGTTGTGCAGGTCTTGCTGCATGCAGGCTCGGACTGCTTCATTATTTGAGAGGTTATGCACTTTAGATCCAAGAAAGACAAATCAGAATATTTTCTTAACAGTGAGAGACTAGGGGCTGTGGAGGAGCAAAGGCATTTATTTAGGTGTCCATGTACACAAATCACTAAAAGTTAGCGCACTAGTGCAAAAAGTAATCAAAAAGGTGAATAGAATGTTGGCCTTTATCTCAAAGGGGTTGGAATCCAAATGTGAAGAAATGATGCTTCAGTTGTAGAGAGTCTTGGTCAGACCCCATTTGGAACACAGCCTTCAGTTTTGGGCACTGAACCTTAGGAAAGATTAGCCCTGGTAGAGGTATCAAGGGATATGGAACAAAGCGGGGTAAATGGAGTTGACGTACAGATCAGCCATGATCTAATTGAACGGCAGGTCTTCAAGCGGTGAGCTGTTCTCCTAATGTTAATGTGAAGCATACTGCTCGGTTATGGATACACAAATACATCATGGTACAGCCATATTTTCAAATTGTTGAAAAAGCAACATGACAGTAAAATGTAAAAATGTCCCAGCAATACAGCATAACTGAGCTAGATCCAGTAAATGTATAGAGATTGAGGTTACCACCAGGAAATCAGAGTCAACTATAAATTATGTATTGCTGCTGAGCAGACCAAAAGCAGCAAAACATCTTGGCAATATCATTCACACAAGTGCAATCTCTTTCCCCTCACCTTGTAACTGGACTGCTTCCCCTTTCTGTTTATCCTTTTGCTGCTGGGTCTGAAGATGGAGCTTGGTTTGAAGGTTCGAGATTTCTGATTCGTAGTCTGAGGCAGTTTGCCGCCATCGCTCAAGCTCAGTATGCACCTTCAGCAACTCCCCTTGGAGAATGGCAATGTCACTTTCACGGTCTGTTGCTGCCTCTACTGCTGTCTGTCGCAAAGCCACAATCTCCTCTTGGGTACTTGCTAAC
The DNA here is from genome assembly GCF_035084215.1 of Heptranchias perlo. Classification (NCBI taxonomy): domain Eukaryota; kingdom Metazoa; phylum Chordata; class Chondrichthyes; order Hexanchiformes; family Hexanchidae; genus Heptranchias; species Heptranchias perlo. The sequence continues at coordinate 27,237,598 of NC_090341.1, read as the reverse complement.
TGATCACGGGTCTCAACAATTTCATTCTCTTTCTCCTCCCTAAGGATCTCGATATCCTTTTGTAATTCGTGGAGCTGAGCTGTGTACAGGAGAAAAACATTGTCATTTTCACTTGATTGAAAGTTCATTCGTGAATTGTAAATTTCACTGGTCAGGACTGAATACATTTTCATAGAAAATCTCAACAATTACTTTTTAAATTTAACTGCTAACGGCCAATTCTAATTGACAACGGGTCTTGGATTTGTTTTAAATGCTCATTAGGAGTATTATAGTATCTTTCCAGTAGTGCCACGTGGATTTCCATTTGCTACCATGCTATTTCACCACAAATTTTTCTGTGTTTTCTAACTAGAGGCATTAAATATAGTAATATTATGTAAGCGATGCTCTCAAAGATAAAATTAAGAGAGGTGATTAATACCAACCTGGTGGAGTCTGTCCAACACTAAAGTAAGGTAACATAGAATCATAGAAGGTTATGGGCTGGTCAAGTGCTGCTTTGTCATAACACCTCCAAAGTCAACATGTATCAAGTAAATAGCTTTGTGTAAGCTTTTACCTTGCAACACTTTGATCTGTCTGGTTGATTCCTCAGCCTGTTGTTTACTTGTCTTTCTTTCCTCTTCAAGTAGTGCTGTCAAGAAACAGGGGCAACTTACATGACAAACTGATTGGTTCAAAGTGTACTATTTCATGCACTGTTTTAATTTATAATTGTTTTTAAGCAAAGTAACTTCAAAGCAAGTTAAAGTAAATAGTACAATTGGCCAGGATACATTTCCTTATCATTTAAAAAAGTGAAAGGTACATTTGAGAGTTGTTTTCCAATATATGAGAAATTGATAAAGAGGGAGAAAATTGAATACGAGAGTAAACTAGCAAGAAATAAAAACAGACTATAAGAGCTTCTACATTATGTAAAAAGAGGTTAGCGAAAGTAAACGTGGGTCCCTTAAGAGGCAGATACAGGAGAAATTATAATGGGGAATAAGGAAATGGCAAAGCTGTTAAATAAATATTTTGTTTCTGTCTTCACAGTGGAAGACACAAAAAACATATTGGAAATAGTGGGGAACCAAGGTCTAATGAGAGTGAGGAACTTGAAGCAATTAAGATCAGTAAAGAAAAAGTACTGGAGAAATTAATGGGACTAAAAGCCAACAAATCCCCTGGACCTGATGGCCTACACCCAAGGGTTTTGAAGGTGGCTGCAGAGATAGTAGAGGCATTGGTTTTGATCTTCCAGAATTCCCTAGATTCTAGAACGGTCCCCATGGATGGGAAGGTAGCAAATGTAACCCCACTATTCAAGAGAGGAGGGAGAGAGAAAATTGGGAACTATAGGCCAGTTAGCTGACATCAGTAGTAGGGACAATGCTAGAATCTATTATTAAGGACGTAGTGACAGGACACTGAGAAAATCATAATATGATTAGGCAGAGTCAACATGGTTTTATGAAAAGGAAATTGTGTTTGACAAATCTATTAGAGTTTTTTGAGGGTGTAACTAGGAGGGTAGATAAGGAAGAACCAGTGAATGCAGTATATTTGGATTTTCAAAAGGCATTCGATAAGGTGCCACACAAGAGGTTGTTACACAAGGTTGGGCTCATGGGATTGGGGGTAATATATTAGCGCGGATTGAGGATTGGTCAATGGACAGAAAACAGAGAGTAGGAATAAACGGGTCATTTTCGGGTTGGCAGGTTGTAACTAGTGGGGTGCTGCAAGTATTAATGCTTGGGCTTCAGCTATTTACAATCTATATCAATGACTTAGACGAGAGGACTGAGTGTAATGTATCCAAGTTTGCTGACAATGGAAAGCTGGTTGGTAAAGTAAGCTGTGAGGAGGAAGCAAACAGGCTGCAAAGGGATATAGATGGGTTACATGAGTGGGTGAGAAGGCGGCAGATGGAGTATAATGTGGGGAAATGTGAAATTATCTACTTTGGTAGGAAGAATAGAAAAGCAGAATATTTTTTAAAAGGTGAGAGACAAGTAAATCTTGGTATTCAGAGGGATTTGGGTATCCTTGTACATGAATCACAAAAAGTTAACATGCAGGTACAGCAAGCAATTAGGAAGGGAAATGGTATGTTGGCCTTTATTGAAAGGGGTTGGGGAGTAGGAGCAAGGTGAGACCACACCTGGAGTGTGCGTACAGTTTTGGTCACCTTAGCTAAGGAGGGGGTGCAACGAAGGATCACTAGATTGTTCCTGAGACGAGAGGATTGTCGTGTGAAGAGAGATCGAGTAGAATGGGCCTATATTCTCTGGAGTTCACAAGAATCAGAGGTGATCTAATTGAAACGTATATATAAAAAAAGAGGGCTTGACAGGGTAGATGGTGAGAGGCTGTTTCCCCTGGCTGGAGGGCCTAGAACTAGAGGTCATAGTCTCAAGATAAGGGGTTGGCCATTTAGGACAGAGGGGAGGAAAAATTTCTTCACTCAGAGGGTTGTGAATCTTTGGAATTCTCTATCCTAGAGGGCTGTGGCTGCTCAGTCGTTGAGTATATTCAATACTGAGATCGATGGTTATTTGGACACTTGGGGAATCAAGGGATATGGGGATAGGGCGGGAAAGTGGAGTTGTGGTAGAAGATCAGCCATGATCTTATTGAATGGCAGAGCAGGCTCGAGGGGCTGGATGTCCTACTCCTGCTCCTATTTCTTATGTTCTTATGTTCGAAGAGCATCGTAGAAGTAGGAAAGATGAAGAGAGGTGGTATTGCAAAAGTGAAAGAAAGTGGTCTTAGAAATCAAGCTTGTCTTATACAATGCAAGATATACAAACCACTCAAAGAACTTTAGGTGAAGCATTTTGTAGCAGAAAACATATTTACACTTCAATTAAAGATAATAATCTATGGGTACTATTAAAATGTCAATTGTTAATTACAATATATCACAATTCCTACCTTTGAAAGAATTGATAAAAATCCAAATTTTAATCATTTTACACTGTAAATTGTTTAAATGAAGGAACAAAGTTTAACTTGGAGCTCCTTCACAGTATTAGATCATGCTGCTTGCTGTAAGTGGCAATTTACATTGTGCCGTACTTCAATTTGTGAAGTACCCAAGCTTAAATGACGACTTAAGAGGAACAATACTTAAGAGCACAGAACGAACATGATTCTGTTAGTATTCTTGGACATTACACTAACTAAGGCTGCGTGACCCCACCATTTCTATTTCAGGTGTACTCCTAAAAATGAGCTTTTGAGAGGCAAAGGTACTTTGCAGAGTTAAAATTTTAAAATAATATATACATCAGTTGATTGCAGCTATGCTGTTGTGGCATATGCAAACACTTAGGTCCAGAACAGAGATAACAAAGTGCCTGTATTGAAAATGATGCTTCACAACCATTTCTCATCCTAGATTGAGTAAACATAGCCTTTCCTGGCTTTTTCCCAGAATACACGCAAACAATGCATTGAAGTTGTAAAAACTGTAAATCTTCAAAATGTAGCCAAATATATTTAGAGTTTTTTTTTCCAGCAGCTCATTACTTTCATTCTGAAATAATAAATGGAGGTTATCATGTAGCTTTAAAATTTAATAGTGTTTAGAATTTTATTTTCTCTCATGCAGTCCCTCCCAAATCATTAACAATGTGCAATGAAACTAGGAAAAGCAAGAGAAGGAGGACCTGTTAAGGATCACTTAACAAAATAGCACAATATTTAAAACAATGATCCACATGAACAAATCAAGTTGCCAGGTTCAAGCACATCTGTTTGAACAAAAAGAAACTATTCCTACTAGAAGACCATCAGTTTTCTGCCAGCGGCTAATTTTCTTCCACAAATCATTGCTTTGCTATTCCACCTGAACCATTGAAAAATACAATATTACCTGGAATGTGTAAACTATGGTTCAAAGAAAACAAAACTACTTTCCGACACTGGAAATACATAACCCTGAGCTGCACGGCCTCAAATCAGTGGGTTTTGTTTTGAATTAAGCTATTTTTCATCCCAGTCTTTCGAAAAAAAAAGTATGTAAAGTTCACCTTGCACTTCAAAACATTTTTGTTTGCTGGTTCTGGCCAAGTCCTGCGCTTCCTTCAACTCCTGGTGTAGTTGCTGTATCTCATATTCTGACTCCCCAGTTTCTGTACGGGCACGTTGCAGCTCATCTGAAAAAGCACAATTTATCCACATTGAGAACAGTACTCAAAGTACGTCAAAATCAGTTTTACACTGAGTGCAGTGGAAAATCTGGATCATCAGATGAATAATAATTTTCTGAAGTGTGCAGACTTGAACAATACTGCTCCTGAGTAACAGGTAATCTGTATCTCCATTGATAGAGCTATGTAAAATGCAAGTAGTTATTTATACAATTACATTTATTAAAAATAGATATATGCAGTCAAAAAGTCTTACATTCATCCTTTTATGAATACACAATAAATACTGGCAATCTCAGATTTACACTCAAACATTTCCTGCACAATGATTAAAATAAGTGGAAGCAGATGCTTTGTGGAGTACAATGGGGACTTGTATCGTTTATTATTAATATATACTACAGGACTCATTCCAGAGAATCCGTCTTCTATTGATACTGAATTAATCATTTGAATTTATCAACTAAACAAATTTTGTACTGTAAAATGCACCTAATTTATCATCAGGTTCCCACAGTTTTAATAACAGTAATTTACCACACAACTAAAATGCATAGACTGACAGAACTGTATATAATTTCAAAAATTTACATGTTTTCAATGGTCTGTCTTGTAAAGTAATTTAATGCAAGAAACTGGATTACATTGAAGTTTAAAATTAGCACACGGGAAATAAATAGGACAAAAATTTGATTCAAAATTATTTTTAAATGGATTTTTTGAGAATTAGGTTATGCTGTGAAGTACTGACATCATACAGGAATGTTACAATGTTAACCATATACTACAATTCTGCTCTAAATCCATGTTTCTAGTTTCTCTCCCATCTCCCTTCATGCCCTTTATGAGCTCATCTCGTTCATGAGACACACACCTCCTGTTCCTTGGACCCCCTTCTCACTAAACTGCTGGTCAGCCAACTTCCCTTCCTGGCCCCTCTGCTATCTGATGGTACTTGAGGAGAGGGAATTATTTGCACTATCAGCCACTCTTTCAAAGACATCACCATCAACCATCACCTCAAAAACCCACCTTCGACCCCTATGTCCTTGCAAACCACCACCTCCTCTCCAAACTCCCTTTCTTTTCTGAAGTCCTTGAAAGTGTTGTCGCCTCACAAATCTGTGCCCATCTTTCCTGCAACTCCATGTTTGAATCTCTCCAGTCAGGTTTCTGTCCTTGCCACAGCACTGAAAATGCCATAATCAAAGTCACAAATGACATCCTCTGTGAGTGTGACCATGATACACCATCACACCTCATCTTTCTCGACCTGTCTGCAGCAGTTGACATGGTTGACCACACCATCCGCCAATGCCACTCCTCCACTGTCCCGCCGAGTGGGACTGCCCTCGCTTGATTCCACTTGTAGCCGAAACATCGCCAGAAATGGCTTCTCTTCCCACGCTTGCACTAATACCTCCAGAGTCTCCCAAGGATCTATTCTTGGCCCCCTTCTCTTCCTCATCTACATGCTGCCCCTTGGCAACATCATCTGCAAACATGGGGTCAGCTTCCACATGTACGCTGACGACATGCAGTCATACCTCTCCAGCCCCCTTCACTGCCTCTGTTGTCAGGCTGATTGTCCGACATCCAGTCCTGGATAAGCCGTCATTTCCTGTAGATAAGAATTAGGAAGACGGAAGCTATAGTCTTCAGCCCTGCCACAAACTCGACACCGTTGCCATCAAATCCATCGTCAGGCTGAACCGAACTGTTTGCAATCTTGACGTTCCATTCGACTCCAAGCTGAGCTCCCAACCCCATATTTTCTCCACCACAAAGACCTCCTACTTCCACCTCCATAACATTGCCACCTCTACCCTAATGTCAGCCCATCTGCTGCTGAAACCCTGATCCATGCCTATGTCACCTCCAGACTCAATTATTCCAATGCTCTCCTGGAGTTCATCCAAAAATCTGCTACCTGTATCCTATTCCACACCAAGTCCTACTCACCCATCAAACCTGTACTTGATGACCTTTAACTGCTCTCCATGCCCCAAATTACCATCCTAACTTTCTCTAGCCCTGCAACCGCCCACCGCAAACACTCTGTTCCACTGATTTTTTAAAATATTCGTTCATGGGATGTGGGCGTCGCTGGCGAGGCAGGCATTTATTGCCCATCCCTAATTCCCCTGGAAAAGGTGGTGGTGAGCCGCCACCTTGAACCGCTGCAGTCCGTGTGGTGACAGTTCTCCCACAGTGCTGTTAGGAAGGGAGTTCCAGGATTTTGACCCAGCGACGATGAAGGAACGGCGATATAGTTCCAATTCGGGATGGTGTGTGACTTGGAGGGGAACGTGCAGGTGGTGTCGTTCCCATGTGCCTGTTACTCTTGTCCTTCTAGGTGGTAGAGGTCGCGGGTTTGGGAGGTGCTGTCGAAGAAGCCTTGGCGAGTTGCTGCAGTGCATCCTGTGGATGGTACACACTGCAGCCACTGTGCGCCGGTGGTGAAGGGAGTGAATGTTTAGAGTGGTGGATGGGGTGCCAATCAAGCAGGTTCCTTTGTCCTGGATGGTGTCGAGCTTCTTGAGTGTTGTTGGAGCTGCACTCATCCAGGCAAGTGGAGAGTATTCCATCACACTCCTGACTTGTGCCTTGTAGATGGTGGAAAGGCTTTGGGGAGTCAGGAGGTGAGTCACTCGCCACAGAATACCCAGCCTCTGACCTGCTCTCAGAGCCACAGTATTTATATGGCTGGTCCAGTTAAGTTTCTGGTCAATGGGGAATCCCGAGATGTTGATGGTGGGGGATTCGGCGATGGTAATGCCGTTGATTGTCAAGGGGAGGTGGTTAGACTCTCTCTTGTTGGAGATGGTCATTGCCTGGCACTTATCTGGCGCGAATGTTACTTGCCACTTATGAGCCCAAGCCTGGATGTTGTCCAGGTCTTGCTGCATGCGGGCTCGGACTGCTTTATTATTTGAGGGGTTGCGAATGGAACTGAACACTCTGCAATCATCTGCGAACATCCCCATTTCTGACCTTATGATGGAGGGAAGGTCATTGATGAAGCAGCTGAAGATGGTTGGGCCTAGGACACTGCCCTGAGGAACTCCTGCAGCAATGCCCTGGGGCTGAGATGATTGGCCTCCAACAACCACTACCATCTTCCTTTGTGCTAGGTATGACTCCAGTCACTGGAGAGTTTTCCCCCTGATTCCCACTAACTTCAGTTTTACTAGGGCTCCTTGGTGCCACACTCGGTCAAATGCTGCCTTGATGTCAAGGACAATCACTCTCACCTCACCTCTGGAATTCAGCTCTTTTGTCCATGTTTGGACCAAGGCTGTAATGAGGTCTGGAGCCGAGTGGTCCTGGCGGAACCCAAACTGAGCATCGGTGAGCAGGTTATTGGTGAGTAAGTGCCGCTTGATAGCACTGTCGACGACAACTTCCATCACTTTGCTGATGATTGAGAGTAGACTGATGGGGCGGTAATTGGCCGGATTGGATTTGTCCTGCTTTTTGTGGACAGGACATACCTGGGCAATTTTCCACATTGTCGGGTAGATGCCAGTGTTGTAGCTGTACTGGAACAGCTTGGCTAGAGGTGCAGCTAGTTCTGGAGCACAAGTCTTCAACACTACAGCTGGGATGTTGTCGGGGCCCATAGCCTTTGCTGTATCCAGTGCACTCAGCCGTTTCTTGACATCACGTGGAGTGAATCGAATTGGCTGAAGACTGGCTTCTGTGATGGTGGGGACATAGGGAGGAGGCCGAGATGGATCATCCACTTGGCACTTCTAGCTGAAGATGGGTGCAAACGCTTCAGACTTGTCTTTTGCACTCACGTGCTGGACTCCGCCATCGTTGAGGATGGGGATGTTTGCAGAGCCTCCTCCTCCCGTTAGTTGTTTAATTGTCCACCACCATTCACGACTGGATGTGGCAGGACTGCAGAGCTTTGATCTGATCCGTTGGTTGTGGAATCGCTTAGCTCTCTCTGTAGCATATTGCTTCCGCTGTTTAGCACGCATGTGGTCCTGAGTTGCAGCTTCACCAGGTTGGCACCTCATTTTTAGGTACGCCTAGTGCTGTTCCTGGCATGCTCTTCTACACTCCTCATTGAACCAGGGTTGATCCCCTGGCTTGTTGGTAATGGTAGAGTGAGGAATATGCTGGGCCATGAGGTCACAGATTGTGCTGGAATACAATTCTGCTGCTGATTGCCCACAGTGCCTCATGGATGCCCAGTTTTGAGCTGCTAGATCTGTTCTGAATCTATCACATTTAGCACGGTGGTAGTGCCACACAAGTTGGATGGTGTCCTCAGCGCGAAGACGGGACTTCGTCTCCACGAGGACTGTGCGGTGGTCACTCCGACCAATACTATCATGAACAGATGCATTTGCGACAGGTAGATTGGTGAGGATGAGGTCAAGTAAGTTTTTCCCTCGTTGGTTCGCTCACCACCTACCGCAGGCCCAGTCTGGCAGCTATGTCCTTCAGGACTCGGCCAGCAGTGGTGCTACCGAGCCACTCTTGGTGATGGACATTGAAGTCCTCCACCCAGGGTATATTCTGTGCCCTTGCCACCCTCAGTGCTTCCTCCAAGTGATGTTCAATATGGAGGAAGACTGATTCATCAGCAGAGGGAGGATGGTAGGTGGTAAACAGCAGGAGGTTTCCTTGCCCATGTTTGACCTGATGCCATGAGATTTCATGGGGTCCAGAGTCAATGTTGAGGACTCCCAGGGCCACTCCCTCCTGACTGTGTATCACTGTACCGCCACCTCTGGTCGGTCTGTCCTGCCGGTGGGACGGGACATACCCAGGAATGGTGATGGAAGAGTCTGGGACGTTGGCTGAAAGGTATGATTCTGTGAGTATGGCTATGTCAGGCTGTTGCTCGACAAGTCTGTGGGACAGCTCTCCCAATTTTGGCACAATTCCCCAGATGTTGGTGAGAAGGACTTTGCAGGGTCGACTGTCGTGTCCAGTGCCTAGTGGTCCAATGCCGGGTGGTCCGTCCGGTTTTATTCTTATGATGACTTTTCGTAGCGAGATTTTACAACCGAGTGGCTTGCTCGGCCATTTCAGAGGGCATTTAAGAATCAACCACATTGCTGTGGATCTGGAGTCACATATAGGCCAGACCGGGTAAGGACAGCAGGTTTTCTTCCCGAAAGGACATTAGTGAACCAGATGGGTTTTTACGACAATCCGGTTGTTTCATGGCCACCATTACTGATACTAGTATTTTAATTCCAGATTTTTATTTAATTAATTGAATTTAAATTCTCCAGCTGCCGTGGCGGGATTTGAACTCATGATGCCAGATTTTTAGTCTAGGCCTCCGGATTACTAGTCCAGTAACATAACCACTATGCTACCGTACCCAACATGATTCTGGCCTTGTGTGCATTCTCCCCTCCCTTCTTCCCACCATTGGTCGATCATGCCTTCAGCCACCAAGGCCCCCTGCTTTGGAGTTCCCCACCTTGGTCCCTTTGCCTCTCCTCCTTTAAGGCCCTCCTCTTTGATCAAGCTTTTGATGACCTCTCAATATCCGTACGACTTCCTTGCTTCGTTCCACACAAAGATTGGAAATTGGAGTTTAACACTGAATTTCAGGACTTTTGCAACAGGTAACATCAGCCATCTTTACAAAGTAAACTGTCAGCTAAGACAACTTTAAAGGGTAGATTTGAATGGATGGAAAATCGTGGCAGTGCGCCCGTGATTTTCCAGTCTGCCCCAGGATGTGTCAGTTACTTCACATCAAGTGAGAACTCAGAACTCCTTGCAGACTGTGTTAACCTGCAAGGAATGCAAAATTGATCCAGGTTCCAGGTGGAAAGATCTCGTTATCAGACAGCAATTCCTGTGAAGCTGATCCAGGCCAGCCAAATGGAAGTGATCAAACTGTGAAAAGTTCACAAGCACTGGGAGACAGAAAGGAAGCTGAGGGGGTAAATCTGGAGATGAGTTAGGGAACGATGAGAAAGGGATAAACAAGACAGACCAGGAGAAAGGTGAACATAGGCAAGTGGGGATAGGAAAACAGGAAATGGGGAGGAGCATGTTTTTTTTTATTAACCTCCTCCAGCCCTCCAACCCTGAAAACTATGTGTTCCTCCAATTCTGGCCTCTTCTGCATCTTTAATTTATTTCGCCCCACCATTGGCGGCCATGCCTTCAACTGTATCGGCCCTGAGCTCTGGAATTTCCTCCCTAAACCTCTACGCCCCTCTCTCCTCCTTTAAGACGCTCCTTAAAACTAAATCTTTCGCCAAGCTTTTGGTCACCTGTCCCAATACCTTCTTAGGTGGGTCGTTGTTAAATATTGTCTTATAAAGCTCCTGTGAAGTGCCGTGGGATATTTTACTACGTTAAAGGTACTATACAAATGCAAATTGTTGCTGTTGAGGAGACAAAGAAGTGGGAATAAGGGGAAATCGGAAGGAGACAGAAAGCGAGAGTACCAGCAATGAAGGAATAAAAAATGGAAAAGGGAAGACAATGTGGGGGAAGAGAGAGAAGCGCAGAAGGAGCAAAAAGGACGGAGGAATTTTGTTAATAGGATTAAGATAGAGGGAAACTTTGGAGTAATGTGAAAGATGTGGAAAGAGGCAGAAGAGAGGGAAATTGGAGATAATAATTTGTGTGTATTTGATAAAGATAGAAGGCTGCACTGAAGTTAATGAAAAGGACTTGGATTAATATAGCACCTTTCACATCCTCAGGATATCCCAAAGTGTTTTACAACCAATGGTTTACTTTTGAAATGCAGTCAAATGTTATATAGGTGAATGTGGCATCCAATTTGTACACAGCATGGTCTCATAAAAAAGAAACATGAACAAACAGAATGTTTTACGTGATGTTGGTTGAGGGAGCAATGTTAGCCAGGACACCTGGAAAATTCCCTGCCCCTCTTCAAATAGTGCAATGGGATCTTTTATATGCACCCGAGAATGGCAGACAGAGCCTCTGTTTAATGTCTCATACAAAAAATGGAATTTCCAAAAATTCAGCACGCCCTCAGTACTGCACTAAAGTGTCAGGCTAGATTATGTGTTCATATCCGTAGTGGGGCTTGAACTGGCTGTAAAAGGTTGGGGAGGGGTGAAAGATGACACAGGGCTCGGGCTGTGTATGCCTTGTTACACGACTCCACTTTAACTACTGGTCCAAATTACTGCAAATATATTTTTGGGAGAATTGCTTCACAGTAACAGTTAAAACAGTTGCTAACGTTGAACACATTGCTATGTCTGATTGGCATTTTCTATTTTTAACTGCTGAGAATCCAGACAACATAAGCAGTCCATCCACTTAGTTTCTGGAGTGATTTCATCCATCACTCAGTTTACTGCTCTTTTATTTTCTGCACAGTTAACTTGTTGAGGCATGTCAGTGCCAGAATAATTAAGAGAGTCAAATTTTCCATCTTGCTTTAGAAATATTAAATCCTACATGCAACTGTCTTGAATCAATTATCAACTATATTGACTAATTAGTGAACTACAATGTTGTTAATATCAATGATACTTCTAGAATGCCTGTTAACACCCTGTCTGCAATTGCTCCTACATCCACATTCTTGAAAATACTCAACTCTTTTGACTGGAGTATGCTTAGAAACAGCAAGAGCGCTGCAGAACTGAAGCAAACACCAACTTGTGTGCCAAGGAGTCCAGTGGGACAATGCATGTCTCTGAAGTGCTTCCCTTTCGAACCAGATTTCCAGTATGGGTAATTAATGAAAGGTAACTCCAATTGGTTGCTTTCTGGTCACTATTATTGTATGAGCATTGAAAACTGGCTCTGAAATGGCAGAGGATCACTTCAAGAGAACAGGCTGAGTATTTCTTTAAAAAAAGCATATGGAGCAAAATTCTTGCATCCAATTTTCAGCAATATTTAAGTTATTGCATAATCGACCAACATATTTTAGTGCTGTGCTTGGATTCAAGATAAACCTTAGGACACATGGTTTGGGAATACAAAAAAATTGTTGAAATGTTTCAACAAAAAGGTGCTACCTGAAGTGAATAGCTATAACCTTGTTTAAACAAAGAAGAAGTACTTTAGACCTTACATTGAGATGTAAACTCCAACCCACCAGGCCAGTGAGCATGGCTGAAGTTTTTCCTCATTAACAGAATTTTCTGGCTGAGCAGATCCATGTACTTGGCAAAGAAAATAATTCTTGCTAAAAATTTATAGACTGCACAACAGAACTTCAAAACAAAGGATGTGGTTATTCTACACCACCAATCACAGAGAGCGGTCTGCAGCAGGCAAGACAGCAGTTATATTAGATGGCTGTGAACTGCACTCGTACCACGAGAGGTTTTACACATATGTGCTTACACAGCCACTAAACTTTGAATGTTTTGAGAGGAAAGTCTGCTCTCTCAAAACATTAAAAATACTACGTAAGTCTACAAAAATGCCCAGAAGTTTCAATGAACCACTTGAGTGCTTTTAAAACCCAGCTCGACATTGCTCTAGAATTGTACTCCATGCAATATCTAGTCCACAGGACAAACTCCATGAGCGGGGCCTTGTACCACTGCATTCCACAGTTGATAGAGAATCAACTCTGGAGTTATATTGAAACTTTTGAGTAGTGGGAAGTAGAAATCATTCCAAGTCATCTTACAGAGTAGAGAACAAAATAAATAAATTACATAAAAAATTAAGGAACAGACACCAAGGCATGGTGGGAGAGTTATAGAAACATAGAAAATAGGAGTACGCCATTCGGCCCTTCGAGCCTGCTCCGCCTTTCAAAATGATCATGGCTGATCCTCTATCTCAATACCATATCCCCGCTCTCTCCCCATGCCCCTTGATGCCTTTTGTGTCTAGAAATCTATCTATCTCCTTCTTAAATATATTCAGTGTCTTGGCCTCCACAGCCTTCTGTGGTAGAGAATTCCACAGGTTTACCTCATGTCAGTCCTAAATGTCCAACCACATATCCTGAGATGGTGACCCCTCATTCCAGATCCCCCAGCCAGGAGAAACATCCTCTCTGCATCCAGTCTGTCTCGCCCCGTCAGGATTTTATACGTTTCATAAAGATCCCCTCTCATTCTTCTAAACTCGAGTCAATACAGGCCTAGTCGACTCAATCTCTCCTCATACGATAATACTGCCATCCCAGCACACCCTCTATGGCAAGTATATCCTTTCTTAGGTAAGGAGACCAAAACTGCACACAATACTCCAGGTGTGGTCTCGCCAAGGCCCTGTATAACTGCAGTAAGACATCCTTGCTCCTGAACTCAAATCCTCTTGCAATGAAGGCTAACACACCATTTGCCTTTCTAATTGCTTGCTGCACCTGCATGTTTGCTTTCAGTGACTGGTGTACAAGGACACCCAGGTCCCTTTGTACATCAACATTTCCCAATCTATCACCATTTAAATAATACTCTGCCTTTCTATTTTTCCTTACAAAGTGGATAACTTCACATTTATCCACGTTATACTGCGTCTGCCATGTATTTGCCCACTCACTCAACTTGTCTAAATCACCTTGAAGCCTCTTTGCATCCTCCTCACAACTCACAATCCCACCTAGTTTTATGTCATCAGCAAGCTTGGAAATATTGCATTTGGTTCCCTCATCCAAATCATTGATATATGTTGTGACTAGCTGGGGCCCAAGTACTGATCCCTGCGGTACCCCACTAGTCACCGCCTGCCACCCCAAAAAAGACCCATTTATTCCTACTCTCGGTTACCTGTCTGTTAACCAATTTTCAATCCATGCAAGTATATTATCCCCAATCCCGTGTGCTTTAATTTTGCACACTGACTTCTTATGTGGGACTTTATCAAAGGTTTTCTGAAAATCCAAATACATTACATCCACTGGTTCACCCTTATCTATTCTACCAGTTATATCCTCAAAAAACTCCAGTAGGTTTGTCAAACACGATTTCCCTTTCATAAATCCATGCTGACTTTGTCTAATCCCGTTGATATTTTTTAAGTGTCCTGTTATCGTATCCTTTATAATACTCTTGCATTTTCCCTACTACTGATGCTAGGCTAACCGGTCTGCAGTTCCCTGTTTTCTCGCCCTCCTTTTTTAAATAGTGGGGTTATATTTACCACCCTCCAATCTGCAGGAACTGTTCCATAATCTATAGAATTTTGGAAGATGACAACCAATGCATCCACTATTTCCATGGCTACCTCTTTTAGTACTCTGGGATGTAGATTATCAGGCCCTGGGGATTTATCGGCTTTCAGTCCCATTAATTTCTCCAGCACTATTTTTTTACTAATACTAATTTCCTTTAATTCCTCCTTCTCACTGGACCCTTGGTTCCCTAGCATTTCTGGGAAGTTATTTGTGTCCTCTTCTGTGAAGACAGAACCAAAGTATTTGTTTAATTGTCCTGCCATTTCCCTGTTCCCCATTATGAATTCTTCCATTTCTGACTGTATGGGACCTAAATTTGTCTTCACTAATCTTTTTCTTTTTACATACTTGTGGAAGCTTTTACAGTCCGCTTGTATGTTCCTTGCAAGTTTACTCTCATACTCTACTTTTCCCCTCTTAATCAATCGCTTGGTCCTTTTTTGCTGAATTCTAAACTGCTCCCAATCCTCAGGCTTGCTACTTTTTCTGGCAACTTTATGTGACTCCTCTTTGAATCTGATACTACCCTTAATTTCTTTTGTTAGCCATGGTTGGGCTGTTTTTCCTTTTGTGTTTTTGCACCAGAAAGGAATGTATAGCTGTTGCAATTCGTGCATTCGTTCCTTAAATGTCAGCCATTGACTATCCACTGTCATGCCTTTTAATGAAGCTTCCCAATCTATCATAGCCAACTCACTCCTCATACCTTCGTAGTTTCCTTTGTTCAGATTTAGGACCCTCGTTTCGGATTGGACTACTTCACTTTCCATCTTAGTGTAGAATTCTATGTTATGGTCACTCTTCCCTAAATGACCCCGCACAACAAGATTATTAATTAACTCCTCATTGCACAATATCCAATCGAGGATAGCCTGTTTCCTAGTTGGCTCCTCAACGTACTGGTCTAAAAAACCATCTCGTAAACACTCCAGGAATTCATCCTCCACAGTATTATTGCTAATTTGGTTTGGCCAGTCTATATGTAGATTAAATCACCCATGATTATTGTAGTAGCCTTGTTACATGCATTTCTAATTATCTGTTTGATGCCGTCCCCTACATTACCACTACTGTTTGGAGGCCTAAAGACAACTCCCACCAGTGTTTTCTGCCCCTTGGTGCTTCTTAACTCCACCCATACTGTTCTACATCTTGATTTTCTGAACCAATATCCTTTCTTACTATTGCTCTGATTTCATCCTTTACTAACAATGCTACCCCACCTCCTTTTCCTTTTTGCCAGTCCTTCCTAAATATCGAATGCCCTTGGATATTCAGCTCCCAGCCTTGGTCACCCTGCAGTCATGTCTCCGTAATCGCAATTATATCGTATCCGTTTACATCTATTTGCGCTGTCAATTTGTCTACCTTATTGCAAATGCTTTGTGCGTTCGGATACAGTGTTACAGTGCTACAGAGTTAGAAGAGGTAACAGAAAATCTGGTCAAAAAGATAGAGAGAAGTGGAGAGGTTCATGGTCGGAAATCTGGAGTCAGGCCAAGGCAGCTGAAGATTGTCAATAATGATGAAGCAAAAGGAGGGAGGAGGGGCTACATAAAAGGAGGATCTAAGGATACGAAAGGGGATATAAGGCTGAAGGAGATTGCTGAATTTGGGGGTGGGGAGGTGGGGGAGGAAGAGGAGAGATTTTCTACTTGGGCGCCAAATGGATGCAGTATCTGTGGTGTGCCTGTGGTGCTCGCCCAAGGTGGCAGTCGAGAGGTCTGAACTGTTCTCAGTTTCGGGCCTCATGAACATTTTTCTGGTGAGTTGCAGGCATCAAACGGGTTCTCTGCTGCAGCTCACTGGTTTTCAGTGGTGTAAAAACAGCAGGCAGGTAAGGCCTGTTCAAGGAGGAGTGGATTCTTGGGAGGGGTAACGGGCCAGCAGACTTTTGTGTTTCCTGATGGAGCATACCTGCTCCTCCTCGCCCCACAAAAATCTTTAACAAGACAACGTACCTTTGTGGAGAGGCCGTCAGCAGTTCCTTTAAGGGCTGTCTATTCGGCTGCTCGATGCTTGGAGAGTGTGGGGCTGGCATGCGCCATGAATGCTCCGCCCATTTCTCCACAAAAGTTGTAATCTGGGTCCTGCAACATGCGTAAAACCCTAATTTGCATATTTAAACAGCTCCTCGACAGTTTTGAGCTGGAGTGCTAGGCACCCATTTAAAGGCCCGCCTAAACATTGATCCAGGCAGGCAAATGGGTGCACAATGTCCCCATCAGATTGTCCTCTGCCGGTTGACCATTTATCAGACACGAAACAGGCAGCTGGTAGTTGAAAATTCCAGATGAATTTGAAGACGAGCGTTTTAAATTCAATGCACTGAACAGCACAGATGCACCATTAATTGCTGTAAATTCTGAATTATGCTACATTCCTCTTTCTTTAAAAAAAAATTGTAACCATACATATTTTTATAACAACTTTCCTATATTTAAGAGAGCATAACATGCAAAATTACAAGGCTTATAGACCAGCGGCACACAATCATCACGTCCAAGTTTTCTGATTTCACCAGAAAAAGTGGCAAGCAGATAACAGTTGCAAGTACAGTTTAAACATATTCAGCTGTGTAGACAGCCTTTAGAACTTTTTTTTTGCAATGTTTTACCCACACTCATTAAAATACAGGAAGGAAGGCAAGCTAATATTTCTACTGGACTAATGCTATAATACACCACAGAAATGTTTGCTTTAGTAGAGGGCTGTTAAAGTGGGTTCTAACTTTGATTTAATTGTTGGAGATTGATTGAAAACAAAGAGAACTTTTCATATTGCAATGCATCTTAATCCCCACCACTTACACCGTCCCTGCTTATCCCGGGACAGCCACTTACGTCGGGCAAATGGTGCTAACTATTTGCTATTACCATAGACATCAATTACAAAGGCACCGCTTAAACCTTATTAAGCGTGCCGACTATTTCGGGCAGTTCAAGCAGCTGTTCGCATCGCGATAAAGTGCAATTACCTGTCACTAAACCCTTTCAGGCATCCCTGCCGCCTTCAGGCACCCCTCGTGGCCTCTAGAACTCCTATGATTACTGCTTACAAACACTTACCTGCTGTAGTGGTGAAACTGACCAGAGGTGAAACTGACTAGATTGCTGCATACTTCAGCCCCTTTCAGCTCTCCATAGCTGAGAAAGGTGAAGCTTCCACCTCACATAGCCTGTCTGTAGCCACTCAATTCAACAATATTAATGGGCCAGAATTTACAGTGAGCAGCAAACAAACGGCAGGAACTTGCCTTTGCCCATATACTCTCCATGAGCTTTTGTGCTGGAAGTTACTGTAAGTTAGAGATCCAAATGGCTGGCGCCCTCTACAGGGCATCTGGGACCAGTACAAACAGGGCAAGCAACTGTGTGCCTCCTTAACCAATCAGACTGAAGGATCATTAATGAGCAGCACAGAGTCTGAATCAAGAAGTGTAAGTTAGAAGTGAATTCAATGTCAAATCAGGTACAGAAAGCGAAATAAAGAGGGAAAAAAGATTGGATTGAGAGAGAGAGAAAAAAATGACAAAAAAAGTAAAGAAGTATTCAAATTTTTTAAAAAGTCTCCAACAAAAGTTAAAAGCTGATGGAATGAGATTCTACACATGTACAAATTAATTTTCAGTGCTAGAGGGGTTGTTTGGCAGTAATTAAGACTGATCACATCATTAAAAGGGTGCTTAGGCTGTGGTGAGTTTAGTCTGTATCTACCACTTAAATACAGCACCTTGACGCCGTACAATGTATTTGAATGGTGAGTCAGACGGCAAGGTGCCGTTTTTGCGAAGCAGATGGGAAGGGCAATGCATCTCGGATAACAACTTATGGATTTTCACATTTAACTGCGCATATGCGCTGTTCGATTTGCGCATAAATAACGGTGAGCGCGGTTAACCTCACCATTATTTTCACAGTAAATTCTGGGCCATCAGTACACCCTGAATATTTTCTGAGATGGAGGATGAAGATTCCCTCTGTGCTTTTTTGAAATGTCTTTGTTACACCGCTATACACGGTGGGAACTGCATTACCTTTATAGAAATACATGACCCAGACTTGTTCTGCAATGAATTATTTAAGTGGGTATCGTACTACAAGGGCCTAAGCAGCTATTGGAATATGCTGTCCTTCTTCCTCCCAACCTTCCCATGACAACACTAATTACCAGATGATTTATTTTTATTAATGTTTTTAAATCTGAGGCATTAGAAAGATCTTACCATGGTCTTTGATCCTCCGATTGTAGTGAAAGGACAGACACAAGTTTAATGTTTTGGTAGCTGCGACCTGAGCAGTCAGCCTCATTGATGTTAGTGAACAAAGACTTCTTTGTGTTCGTTTCATTTAACAGTTTCTGACATCCTATAAACAATGGTTCCCTAAACACAGTTTGATCATACATGAATTTTAGTATAAGAAAGTGACCACCAGTGATTTTAACAAAGTTACTGGTAATGAATGTAAGTTTATGAATATAGTTTAAGATTAATGGGTTAAAATTAAAAGGGTTCTGTTAACTTTTTGGAATTTTAACAACCAAAGGTAAAGATATTTAATAGATATATCTAGTTGAAGACAGTTTAATAGATTAAGAAAAACATCTGAATTTAAGTTATGATAAACTGCACCTGGTATATCTGATGATAGAGAAAGGGAAGCATTTGCAATTCCAGTGGAAATGATTCCAATGGAAGTTACTCATTCAAGGTGTGTTTTAATAAAGCAGTTATACGTAACATGCATTTATACTGACAGAAAATGTATAACAGAATGCAAATAGTGTGGGAAATCCACACATTCCTGCAACACAAAGTTCTGACTGCTGATTTGGGGTCGAAAGTAGGTCAGATTACAAGAGACACATCATTGCACAGGAGATAGACGGGTCACCTTGATCAAAGATCAACTGAGATAATGGCTTTCAGGAAAGGTATGGTTCTGAAGAAAAGCAGTCAAAGGTTATAGACCGACTGAAAAATAAAAACCGATGTAGCAAATAATCAATCCACAGTCCCAAATATCTTAATTGGAACTATTTTTCCTTTTCAATCAATCGCTCTACATCACATTCTGCGAATCTGGTTTGATCCATGGCTCCCACAGGGCCCAATTATATTTATAAGTAGATATGGTAACTTGAGCAATTTCAACTACAGTGCATCAGTCTTTTCACTTGCTCAAAATAGTTTCCTCACAATCTTATGACAACAGTTGCAACTTTATGCCCTAAAAAGTAGATTCACATTGATGAAATATGAGTTGAGTCACTACACAGATCTAATAATGTTATACATGATCAGAGTTAGAAGGAAATTTAGATTTCACTGCCAATGATGATGGACAAGTAGACATTTAAGTAGCAGCAATTCCCATAGCTTACTGGAAGTTTGATACTTGTTTCCTTTTAAGGTTACTTAAGAGTTCATGAATAAAACAAGACTGCAGCTTCAACCATCTTATTTCCTAGGGTAAACACAATAGATACTTGACATAGTTGGCGTCTTGGTGTAGTGCATTAGTGCTCCAATGTGCTGTACTACGGTGTCAGGACACAGGTTTATATCAGATTTTCCACAACTCAAGCTCATGATTTTGCTTATATTGCCAGGAAGGCATCAAGAGGCAGCCAGGTACTTTATCACAAAAAGTGATGGAGGAAATTAAATCAGACTTGATAGGATAACATTTTGTGCTGAATCAGCTTTGAAGGTCTTGGATAAAATGAGTTTGGCCAATCTTAGTCCAAGTCTCAGTGGATGCAAGTCCATAATACAAAACTGCCCATAGTTTTATAGCACAAATAGACTGTCTCACTCAGAGGCCATGAAGATTACTGGCGTGTCCTCAGCCTTTGACACAGTTGACCACACCATCCACCTCCAACACCTCTCCTCTGTTGTCCACCTGAGTGGAACTGCCCTCACCTGGTTCCACTCTTACCTATCCAGTCGTAGCCAATCTCCTGCAATGGCTTCTTTTCCCATCCCCACAGCATTTCCTCGAGTCCCCCAAGGATCTATACTTGACCCACTCCTATTTCTCATCTACATGCTGCCCCTCGAGGATATCATTCGAAGACACAACTTCAGGTTCCACGTATATGCTGACGATACCCAGCTCTACCTCACCACCACGTCTTTCAACCCCTCCACTGCCTCAGACTGCTCGTCTGACATCCAGTCTTGGAGGAGCTAAAATTTCCTCCAATTAAACATCAGAAAGACTGAAGCCATTGTCTTCGGCCCCTGATACAAACTCTGTTCCCCAGCCACTGATTCCAATCCCCTCTCTGACCATTGTCTCAGGTTGAACCAGACCATTCGCAAGGGAGGTAGTGACAAGGGGTCATCAATTTCAAATAGTCACCAAGAGAGGGGCTGGGACATGGAATGCTTTGTCATAGGGAACAGCTGAAGCAGGCACCATTGCACCTTTTAAGGCAAAAGTGGATAAATATTTGCAACAGAGGAAGATATAGAGCTATGAGGAAAGGGGAAAGCAACAGAACTAGTTTTAGATTGCTTTAGCAAAGAGCTGACATAGACATGATGGACCAAATGGCCACCTGAGTTATAAAATTCTATGGTTCACTGCCTCAACACTAAATTCAGATTTCCATATCTGTGTCAGTGTGACTGCGGTTAAATCAGCCATTTACATTGATTGAGTGAGACTACCAATCTATCGCCCATTAGTGTCAAGTTGCTGTGGTTCATGCTCACTGAGAACCTGACCATAACCATCAAAATATTTTACTTAAAACCAAGACAGCATGGTTAGATCATACTTGGAGTACTGTGCACAGTTCTGGTCTCCATATTATAGAAAGGATATAGAGGCATTGGAGAGGGTACAAAAAAGATTCACAAGGATGATACCAGAAATGAGAGGATATACCTATCAGGAAAGGCTAGAAAAGAGAAGACTGACGGGTGACCTGACAGAGGTCTTTAAGATAATGAAAGGGTTTGATAGGGTTGAGGTAGAGAAAATGTTTCCACTTATGGGGGAGTCCAAATCTAGAGGTTATAAATATAAAATAGTCGCTAATAAATCCTATAGGGAATTTAGGATAAATTTCTTTATCCAAAGAGTGGTAAGAATGTGGAACGTGCGACCACAAGGAGTAGTTGAGGCAAATAAGATAGATGCATTTAAGGGGAAGCTAGATAAGCACACGAGGGAGAAAGGAATCGAAGGGTATGCTGATACGGTTAGGTGAAGTAAGGAGGGAGGAGGCTCGTGTGGAGCATAAAGGCCGGCATAGACCAGTTGGGCCGAATGGCCTGTTTCTGTGCTGTAGTTTCGATGTAGCTCAAGAGAAAAGACTTTCATACTATCATTTTGTGCTAGGTTCCAAACCCAGATCTCAGACAGTTTACTAACCAGATTCACCTTCTTTAGGATACATTTAGGTAAAAAGCAAACAGGATCACAGGCCTCCACCAATATAGCTGTCAAACCAATTACCAGATATTGCATGAGCTTGTTTGAAGGATAAATCCAGAGTATATGAGAACACCTGAAATAGACCATAACATCTTTCTTGGCAGATTTGAGTTAGAAAATTCAAATTGTGCAAAGTTTTAAAATGTGTAAATAGTATTGAAATGCTTTAAGGGAACCAATATATTGGCCATTGGATGAATTTTGAGAAGCATTTCTCATAACACATACAATTTTATAAAAGCTACCATCTCATATCTGATGAATATTTTAATTGGATTGCCCACAACACAGTGCAGCCACCATGCCTAACTAAAACAGACTGATGACTGTGAAATTTGAATGGGAATCTGCTGAACCTCCATTGCCATAAGATGGGCAAATTACTACTCCAAAAGGGGAAGCTTCACTATTAAACAATTTCTTCTGAAGATTTTCTCATTATTAAGATTTGAGAAATTTACCAAGCTTCCAAGTTGTGACAAACTTGAATATCATTATCCAGACTAAAGTTCAAACACATCTAAAATCAAAATGCAATCTATTTCTTACACTATTAAAAAAAATTCAAGAGGCTTCGCACACACCAGTTTTAACAACAAAAATAACTTGGAAAAATTAAAGTTTATAAACACCTTCATAACAGCAGAGAAACATCTGTACTACCTGAAATTTGTCTCATTTCATGAGAAAGTTTGTATGTTATTACTGATCAGTTCAGTGTTTAAAAAATAAAAGGATTGAGAAAAGAAATCAGAAAATGGCTGTCATCAACAATTGCCACATCAAGGAGGCTCGTATTGTGTCAGCTAACAAATGAGTGCACCCTATACTTACACTTGAGATGATCCAGCTCACTTTCATGTTTTCTGCTGGAGGCCCTCGCCTCTGCCAAGAGGTCTGCGGTGGGGTGAAGCAGAAGAGAAGCAGAAGAGCAGCGCAGATGAAACAGAAGCCAGCAAACATAGAACACAGAAAAGCAAGAAAGGCTGCGTAAGAATGAAACAGAAGCCAACATGAAAGCCTTATCTCTTAAAGTGCTGGCTCATATCTGTCTTTAAAAATGGGAAAGTGTGCAGAATTTAAGAGTTCCACTTAACAATTATTTTTCCACATTTAATTCAAATTCCAAAAAATGTGTACTAAAGGTATAGATATAGATGGATCTTTTTCGATTGCACACTATTTGAACAATGGTATACAAAGAATATAACCCAAATAAATCATACATTTTGCTCCTTGTAGCCAAATGGAGTGCTCATAAGGTGTTTGCCATGTTTGACACACACATCCAACTGTGAATGAGTCCTGTGAGTAACCTATCAAATATGACTGACACTTGTTTGAAGTGTTTTTGTACCTTAATCTTGATTCATGGTTTTATATAGGAACCAATCTTAATTTCAAATTGTTGGATTGAAAACAGTGCTGCTTCTTTAGGTTATTTTACGTTTGATCATGGATTACCAGAAATTAAAATACACTTCACAATACGAAGGGGAGGGGGACTTGAATGCACAGTTACCAACCACCATTTTTTGTACTACCTTAGAGTTCAAAGCAAGACTGATTATACTGTGACAGGTCAGGACAGAACAAAGCACAGACACACATACACAAATATGCTTTGGCTACAGCAATTTAGTAAGTTAGTACATGGACCCTTATTTTTGAGTGTTTTGATTTTGAGGAAGGGGAGGGAAAGTTGAAGGAGGAGAATTAATTATGTGCCAGGCACCATCTGGAATGAAACTGCAGCTCCATACTCAGCACTGAAGTTGTAGTTGCACTACTACTTACAGGTGATTTCTAAAGCAAGTAACTCCACAAATCTTTCTTGTCAAATATAAATCTGCATTTGCTTAGCGATTTATTGGGGCTTTTCATACGGTAAGTACAAATATCAATTCTGAATAATTGAGAGTGTAGAGAACAATAAATGCATGGTATTAATAAACTATTCTAACAATAGTGGAAAAGCTGTCTTTCGCATTGAAATCTTCACAACGATGTATGAAACAGATAAGCTAATTTTTAAAATTTGGTTAATCAGCCTTATTGTTACCATCTTTATATATTATATAAATGACTGGAAGATGGACATAAATTCGAATAATTGTATAAATTTGCTTTAACGTTTTAGTAGGGCAGGTTTTGTATTGAAAAGGCAAAATGACATCCAACTTAAACAACAAATTCACTTGCATTTGTCTAATAAAGAGACTTGTATATAATGGAAATTGTTATACTAGTAATAATTAAGTTAGTAATAAACTGCGACTTAGTTAAGCATTTGCTTGCAAGGCACCAAGAATATGCACGCATAAAATTTGAAAACAATTCATATTATACATAGATATTTCATAAATTAATATTTTTTGAATTAATTGATTTTACAACTTTGATAATGCAAGATGGTTGCTGGATATAAAAAAAACTGCCATAATAATAATGTAGATTTACACAATCTCAACAAATCGATCACTCACTTCCGAGTAGGATTTGGTTTACTTAAATGGTGATTCAAGTGTTCTGGTGTGTGATATGGTACAGAGACTGAATAGTTAGTATTTTGAAAGGCACACAATACTCAGTTGTAGATTATTTTAGACTGTGTAACAGAAATGAAGTGTGTCCTGCACATCATGAATTGGAGGAAGCCTTTTACAATAATATTTCTTATCTTCTGCCCCCCATCTCCCCCCAAATTCAACTTTCATGCTCTCGACATGATTTTGAATAAAAAGTTGTGTAACTACTTTTCTGTAATTGCAGAATTTAAAAAAAAAACACATATACATAACAAGGCGAACTGTTTATATGGATGCATTTCTACATTATAAAAACTATAGCCAGATAAAAGATGATTTCTAAGAACTGCAATTGTAAAATAATTTTAAACGCTCAAACATAGGTTTTCATGACTACATTCATGAACATATTTATCGGTACTTTGATAACTGTGTCTGTGCCGCTTCCTGCTCTCATGCTGAACTGGAAAATGTCATCAAATTTGCTTCTAACTTCAACCTCTCCCTTACTTCACACGGTCCATCTCTGACTCTCCCCTTCCCTTACCGGACTTCTTGATCTCCATTTCTGGGAATAGGCTGTCCATCAATGTCTACTACAAACTCACCAACTGCCACAGCTACCTTGATTATACTTCCTCCCACCCTATAAGGACACTATTCCATTCTCGACAGGGGGTCCTGCAACCAAAGTTCTCAATTCAGACTTGTCCTGAAAGGGGTGAAGAGCTGGAAACAGATTTTTGGGATGCCATGCTGCTACTTCTGAACCCTACCATGAGTGACAACTGTGTTCAATTGTGAAAGATTCCCCTTTGATATTTGGGGGTCTCTTCAAATTTCAAAAACTGAGTGTGGGTATAACTGTTGCCTACATCTGGGCTTTTCACCGTATTCCTGCTTCACCAGCCGTTGACAAGTGGGGGCTAACAGGAACACTTCAAATGCCTGATTTAATGGATGTTGGTCTACATTAAATGCCATTATGGTGAAGCTCAAAAACTTTGTGACTTTTGTTTGGTTTTGGAACAAGGAATTCAAGTAAAGATTTGTAATCTAGTGAAATGTTCTATTTGCTTTTGCTTGTGTTAATTTTACTTCTTAATAAACCTAATTCATAGTTTATTGCCTGAGATATACAGTCAGAGAGTTATCTGTCAATCTACTCAAGAGATTCGGAGAATACGAAGCAGCTTATACTTCATTAGGTGATCTTATCAGCAGCATAACGGGTTTATTGGTCAGCAGAAGCATTGTAATTCACAGACGACTTGACATATAAGGATATGCTTTGGTACATAGGAAATATGAGCTGTCCTATTAAAGTTCATTTGTATTGGCAAAAGAGTAAGTACCTGGAGGAGCCTGAATTGTAACATCTGGGGGGAGGGGGCCGGGGGGAGCAAAAACTCAGCTAACCAAATGGTTCAAAGGATCTTAAATGATCGAAGTGAAGCTCAGTTTAACGTCATCAGACTAAAATACTGAACTGCAACCTTCCACTAACTCACCATCAGCAATGTTAGTTTGTAGAATGCTGATAAAATTTCCCATGGTATTGCACATGGGAGTCAAGATCTGTACAGTCTTGAAAGGTATTACCTTTCTGTTTCCAAACAATATGAAGACAATATATCCTAAAACTATGGGCAACAAAAGCTTCCACTACAATAACACAAACTAAAAATAACATAAGAAATTGAAAACACTGCAAATCAGCAAAAATCACAGCCTGTTAAGAGGAGGTGGCCTGCAAACTGGTGAACAGATACCCCATTTATCAGGTGAAAAAAATAATGTTCTAAACACTTGAAAAATGAGGCAAAAAAAAACCTGAGTGGTTGGAGTTTCAGAAAACTTTCAGAAATTGTTCCTCAGTGCCACCCAATGGCCAGAGTTTGTAACCACATCCTGACAGCAAAACTGAATGGGAAGTGTGGACATGTCAATTTACAGTGATAAATGCTGACATAAATGTATCACCATAAATTGTGACAACATAATAAAGTTTCTGGGCAGGAATTACATGCCCTACCCAAGTATTTTTTAAAAACATAAATATCTCAGGCAGTTCATTGTTGGTTTGTTATTCTTGAGCATTAGTTTTGATTCAGTGGTAGCACCTTTTCCTCCGAGTCAGAAGATAGTGGATTCAAGCCCCACTCCAGAGAACTAACACATATCCTAGGCTGATAGTTCAGTGCAGTACTGAGGGGCTCCTGTACTGTTGGAGATGCTGTCCTTTGCCCTCTCAAAAAGATCCCATGGCACTATTTGAAGAGCAGGGGAGTTCTCCCAGTGTCCTGGCCAATATTTAACCCTCAACCAACATCACTAAAAACAGATTATCTGGTCATGTACCTCATTGCTGTTTGTGGGACTTGTCAGAAATTGATTTCCCTACATTACAACAGTGACTACACTACAAAAGTATTTAATTGGCTATGAAGCACTTTGGGATCACCTAAGGAAGTGAAAGCTATATAAATGCAAGTTTGTTCTTTCTTATGCAGTGAACAAATCAAGCATCACTGTGAAGTAGAAGTAGCACAATGGTAACTGAGTAATAAATTGATTCAGACATTCATTCGAAAAGGTATACTTTTAGTAATCACATTGCATT
The DNA here is from genome assembly GCF_035084215.1 of Heptranchias perlo. NCBI lineage: Eukaryota > Metazoa > Chordata > Chondrichthyes > Hexanchiformes > Hexanchidae > Heptranchias > Heptranchias perlo. Next base: position 27,210,728 of record NC_090341.1, on the reverse strand, counting down.
ATTATAATTTTTTCCAAGCAGATCACTGATTTATACACTAAGCCAATGCAAGAATTCTCAGTGTTTGGGTTGCAAGATCTCAACCTTAGACATTTACCAATCAAAATCCTTCAATTTTGAGTTACTGTCCACAGATCAAAAAGGTCACCAGGTGCATACCATCCTATCCACAGTATTACAACCAAGTTATATAACTCCCACATGTCTCCAAGCAGACTTGCAGTAAACACATACCTCCCCCTGATTAACTTATCAGTAGGATAAAATAATGGTTGAACAGAGAGGGGACTATATTGTATCTCAATGTATATGTACCACTATTTATAAACCCAAAATACCAAAACAGAGCAAAATCTGGATATTCACAAAGAAATCTAAAATGATTTAATTTGGATCACTTGCCTCCTCAGTTTAGTTTTACTTCACTAATATCCTATTGCATGACATGTTAGAATGCAATTGTAATTCAAACCACATGATTGAATCATAGCAACCTGCCATGTGCCATGACACCTGTTGCTTTAAAAAAAAGCAGACGAAAAATGGAAAATGCCCCAATGTTCACACACTGTACAGATCTGCCTAGTGTGTTTCAAGAATAATACTACAGAGTTTAGATGGCCAATATAATTTAATCTAATTAATGCTAATATATCTCAGTTTGTACTACGAAGAAATGTATTTGCATATGCAGATACAGAAATGCATTTAAAAGCTCTTGCTCCTATTTAAGATTGTGGCAGCCAGATCTAAAATTTGTTAAGTCAGTTAATAATGGAAATGAAGACTAAGAAGAGCCACACGGTATCAGCAGCTTGCCACATTATGGCAACAGTACACAAGCCCCAGAGTTGTGCGCCGTAGCTGATTTCCACACAATTAGCAATGATGGCAACATTCTCAGGAGTCAGGGGAAGAGTATTCTGAAAAATTAAATCTAGTTCATACAAGTCTTAAATAATGCAAATTTCAATCTTTATTAATGTTTGCCAAACCAAACAAATGATTATCCTCAATGGTTCACTTTTACATTTAATTATAAGTCTTTTTTAAAAAAACACACCATTTTTCTTAAAGGATTATCAGGCAGCAAAGGAATACTTTAAAAAAGATTGGCAAAATGCAAAAACATTACCTTAACATGTGAAAAGGAAGAAATGCAAATGCTGGAACATAAACAGAAAATGGTGGAAATATATAGGTCAGTCAGCATCTGTAAGGAGAATGATCAGATTATTCATGTTTTGCATGGAGAGTACATACCCAAAACATCAATAACATGTCCTTTCTCTTCATAGATGCTGAATGACCTGCTGTGTATTTCCAAAGTAGTCTGTTTAACGTGAAAAGATACATTGGGTAACATCAATGGCAGGAGAAATGCAGAAAGTATTTTGTTTTGTATGTGTGATCAATTATATAAATGAGCACTATTGTTTCTGTGACTGCAGGCATCAAGTGTTGTACGTTAACCCTTAACGAGATGCAGACAACTTAGCTGATCTGGATGCCAACAGACTCCAGGAACCACCCCCCAGTGCACTTATCAGAGAGCAACTCTTTCAGATTTTATGAACTTAATTTTTTAGTTAAAAAAAAGTGTTTATTTTTGCAGTTTAGGGTATTGAAATACTTAAGCTAATCCCAACATTTGGGTTGATAGTTTATCCCTATAGTATTGATAATTCAACATTGTGTACGAGTTGAAACTTTAAAAGAAAAACTGCAGCTAAGATAGCCTCATACTTTCCTATTGGCCATCCAAGGTTTAAAAAAGATGGAGACGCAAAATGCTCATCAAGAGAGTCTGCCGAAACGTCTCTTGCATTTTTTCAATCAATGTATTTATTTGCAATTAATGCCAAGAATAGCCCTATATTTGATGGCTGAGTGATAGCATTGAAAGGTAAATCACTAATTTACAACATGACAAATTTAGTGAAAGGAAAAGAATAGAAAATAAGAGGTCAGAAAATTGATTCTGCACAGTAGATAGTTTGTGATGGTGAAGAAAAAGACAACATACTTCAAAAAGATAAAATGAAATAATTTTGACAGTTCAAAACTAAAATGGATTGGAATGCAAGAACAAGGGGGCATAATCTTAAAATTGGAGCTAGGTCATTGAGGAGTGAAATTAGGAAGCATTTTTTCACACAAATGGTAGTGGAAACCTGGAACTTCTCCCCCAAAAGGCTATGGATGCTGGGTCAATTGAAGTTTTGAAGACTGAGTTTGATACATTTTTTGTTAGGTAAGGGTATCAAGGGATATGGAACAGAGGAGTTGAAGTACAGATCAGCCATGATCTAATTGAATGGCAGAACAGGCTCGAGGGTCTGAATAGCCTACTCCTGTTCCAATGCTTCAGTTAAAAATTCACTTACCACTCTGTCAAATTCACTCATTCAATACATTTTCAGATATATACAATTATGGCAGTGCCCATTCCAATAATTCACTGTAGATTAAACTCTGGTAATTCTGCAGTAAGTGCATCATAAGCGTAATTTTGATTGTTCAATGAAGCCATTACACATTGCCTCTACCTGAATAGAGTCATGAGGGACATTGGTCAGGATGCATAGCATTTTGAGGGTTTGGTAGTGGTTTTAAGGAAAGGAGAAAGAAACCAACTTCCATCTTCTAACTTGCATTCCAATCTTGTACCCATCTGCTAGTATATATTCTTGTACGTACTATGTTAGAATTTGCATGAGCTTCAATTCTCCAAGTACTTTTTCCATCACGACGAAAAAGACACAAAAATAATCTGTCATCAATTGTTCTATCAATGTTTCTATAATGCTCTATCCTGCTTTTTAATGACTTTGGTCATTTGTAAGCAAATAAATGCTCACATATTTAAAAATATTCAGCGGTAGAGTTTCCACTTTGGGCGCAATCGGGAAATTGTGCTCGAAATTGTGCTTGTTCGGTTACAGTTCAAGTTTCCGCTAAAAATCATTTGCATGATCACAAATGTAAAATCTTCCATGAACCAACGCAATTGGGCACATAATAGAACGTAATCGTTTTTTTTTTCTCTTTTCCATTAAAAAGTGTTCATTGCTGTATTTAAGAGTGGTAACCTGGTCCACGTTTATTAATACAACTGAAAATGAGTTTATTGCAAAAAACAAGCATTTTTAATAAGTGTCCAGTCTTCCACCTGTTAGTAACCTGATTTAAAATCACTTAAAATTAACTTTAAAAAACTATCCTGAATCATTCACTACTTTCTTAGTAAATTAAATATTTTTTGAGATGAATTAAACTTTAAAAACCTGCCTACTAATGCCTGTGCGCCTAAGAAAATTAGCACATTTTGAAGCGCTTTCCTTCACCAGTGTAATCAGCGGAAACTCGCAATATAGACCTGGGGGCATGGCCAGTTTTGAGGGCAAAGCCTGATCCAGCGAATTTAATCTTAAATCAGTGTAAAAGATCGCGGAAAACATGAAGTGGAAAAGTGGTTTTGGGTTTAAAATTTCCCGATCTTTTGTGCTGGTCTGGCTGATTCCGACCCGTTTACGCTGATATTGGTGTAAAGGAGAGGAAACACTACCCCATAGCATTAAAAAAGTTAGCCCATGCACTACACAGCATTATGAAACAAAGCCACACTAAATAAGTGAAAAACCATCAAGTTGAGAGAACTCATTGCATACTATGAAATACATATTGTTGCTGAATATGATATTACAGAGAGCAGCTATTTAAAAATATGTGTTTTGACATTATTCTACTGTTCATTTGGTGCCGGTATCATGGTATAATGTTCTTGGCCTCTTTCAAAAGCGTCAGCTTAAGCGAAGCCAATTCCAGAAGGAGGTTTTGCTTTGATTTTGCTCCACACCAGATGCAGGTACAAAGCTTGCTTTATACTTAAAAAAAAGTCTGCTGGGCTTCTGTACCACTATATCCATACTGGTTCAAGATTTGGTGGAATAATCAGTTCTTTTCAATCAGTAGGAAAACCAGCAGCAGTACAAGAGCCCAATAAATTGCAGTCCTTGTTTGCTTTTGTATGCATCAATATTCTGCTGTTGCCCCCCCAGCATAAGTAAATAGTATAACTGCATACTTCCTGCTTATAACCCCACTACACAGATGGTTGAGGCACTGCATTGGCATATATAACACAACAGCATTAATGTATCTGAGATAGTCAAAACAAAAAAAGTATCAAATTAAAATTTAATATAAGCTGGATTTCATCCAATCCATAAATTGATTTTTAGGGCAATTACTTCAAATTGTAAACTGTAAGATTTAAAAATACACATTTTCTTCCGGTCTACTTGGATGGCACTTAGTATTTTAAAAAATAAAGAGCATTCTTCCAAATGTTCCAGGTGTCTCCAAACTTATGTATGGTTCCTGTCTAATTTGTTGAAATATAACTGATTACAAGTCTGTAAATGAAACAATTTATCAAACACTTACCAATAATATCTCACATCAAACTGTATTTGAAGTAAATCAATTTGTCTGTTTAAGGTTCTTAAGAGTTTGTTGTCATATTTTGACAGTTTTATTCAAGAGCACTACATGTATGACAACCCCATCCCAATACTGGACTGACTTACATTAATTGTTTTAATGTAAGGACTTGCACAACACCAGGTTATAGTCCAACAGTTTTATTTTAAATCACAAGCTTTCGGAGCTTTCCTCCTTCGTCAGGTGAGTGAAGGGTTTCTAAAAACGCATAGCATATATAGTCAGACAACAATGCCTGGTGATTACAGATAATCATTCCAACTGCCCCCTATAACACCTCGGCTGGGTGACGATCACAGCAATCAAAGGTGTCGTTGGTGTTCAGACAGGTTAGCCACGGAAAACATTACATCCTAGTATACTGAATACACAATAGGTCAGGTCACAAAGACAGAGAGAGAAAGAGACCCGAAAGGCAGAGAGAGAGAGAGAGAATGTCCAGTTGCATTAAAAACAGATAACTTTTTTTCGCTGGTGGGGTTTCATGTAGCGTGACATGAACCCAAGATCCCGGTTGAGGCCGTCCTCATGGGTGCGGAACTTGGCTATCAATTTCTGCTCGACGATTTTGCGTTGTCGTGTGTCTCGAAGGCCGCCTTGGAGAACGCTTACCCGAAGATCGGAGGCTGAATGTCCTTGACTGCTGAAGTGTTCCCCGACTGGGAGGGAACCCTCCTGTCTGACGATTGTTGCGCAGTGTCCGTTCATCCGTTGTTGCAGTGTCTGTATGGTCTCGCCGATGTACCATGCTCCGGGGCATCCTTTCCTATAACGTATGAGGTAGACAACGTTGGCCGAGTCACAGGAGTATGAACCATGTACCTGGTGGGTGGTGTCCTCTCGTGTGATGGTGGTATCTGTGTCGATGATCTGGCATGTCTTGCAGAGGTTGCCATGGCAGGGTTGTGTGGTGTCATGGACGCTGTTCTCCTGAAAGCTGGGTAATTTGCTGTGAATGATGGTCTGTTTGAGGTTAGGTGGCTGTTTGAAGGAGAGAAGTGGAGGCGTGGGGATGGCCTTAGCGAGTTGTTCGTCGTCATCGAGGACATGTTATAGGGGGCAGTTGGAAAGTTTATCTGTAATCAGCAGGCATTGTTGTCTGACTATATATGCTATGCGTTTTTAGAATCCCTTCACTCACCTGACGAAGGAGGAAAGCTCCGAAAGCTTGTGATTTAAAATAAAACTGTTGGACTATAACCTCTTGTTGTGCAAGTCCTGACACTTGTCCACCCCAGTCCATCACCGGCATCTCCACATCATTAATTGTTTTGTTTTAGTGTGACGAAAACTAGAAAATGTTGAATGACCGTTGCCTTCCTTCAGGGCATAAGCAATTTTCCAAGACTCCAGTTTGTTGATGTGCTTATGATATAACAAAGGCTATTCAGCAGCACATAAACCACTAATGAAAATCCATCAGATAAACGACATTTCAAGTACAAATAAGTTTTCCACTTAGCAGAATGCTGCAGGCTGCCATTTTTAAAAAAAATTAACCCCTCCCCCAAGAAAAATATATCCCCCCCATAAAACAAACATCTACCAAAACCAAATATTAATTTCTACCTCCTATTGCTTAAACTAAAAAATAAATATGCCACATTTAGCTTTTAAAGGCCATTGCTACTGGAGGCTTTTTTTTAAGTAACATAATTCTCCAATGGTTACCACTAAAAGGATTGCTTTGTACAAGTAATCACAATCAAGACAGTTCTCAGGTGATTTTTAAGCATATCAAAACAAAATCCCACACAGCCCATTGTCAGGGAAGCGATTGCATGGTCCTAACAGTAATAGATTGATATTTTGAGCACAGCACTTGAAGCAAACCCATCGTTATGCAGTAAACACTGGTAACTCAATGAACAAGCGATGCACCATGAAACTTTTAAGCAATACAAAAAGGAGGAAATAAACGTGAGGGAACGGACAGACATTTTAATTCGAAGGAATTACTGCTGTTCCGTATTGGCGAGGCAAATAGAGTAAATGTAACATATTCCTTTAGATTTCATCAGATTACATATAGTTGTTCACATCAGTAGTCTGCTTTACTTTCAGCCATATCCTCTATCAGGCACTGGTGTCTTTCAATATTAAACGGAATCAGGCTACAAAATCAACTGTCTGCTATTTTACTCTTTTGCAGTAAGGTTTTTACTGGGTTAGATCACCTAATGCTAATTGACTTTTTAAATGCTGCTATTGCTTGGGGCTTCTTTAAAGAAAACACTTTGCTACACTAAACTATTTCAATGGTGTAGCCTTTCTGTAATTAAAAGAAACCCGTATGTAGTTTAAAATCTCCAAATCTAAATACAATAGGCAAAAACGAGAACTTTTAAAGTCTAGTGATTGAATCTTTGTGCATGAAAGCCCCTTATAAACAGTACTGCTAAACCATAAAATGCTGTTGAGAAATTAATTTTAATATTAATACTTGAATGTTAATTTATATGTGCAGTGCTAGCAGAACTAAGCTCATGGACATGTTTCAATACAACAAGATGTCATGAAAAGTTAATCAGCTGTACAATCATCATGCATTGCTTAAAGTTTTATGAGGAAATGGTTAAACAAATAAACTGCACAGTATAAGTCCATATATAGTCAGAATGCAAGTAGGCTTCTGTTACTGGTTAAGCTTTATCTGCCCAGAATATGTCACAGTTGGCTTTCCTTTAATCTCTAGTGGATAGTAACAAACTTCATTGTACTTCAGCAGAGAAGTTATGACAACATTGGTCTGCTTGTCTGTGCTACTAAAGCAGTTTTATTCTGAGAAAATGACTCTAGGACCCATCAAATAAAATGAAATAAAGGATTTTTAAAAAAATCGTTCAGTTGCATTCCACTGGGGAAACATGTTTCATCCTCTGATGTTATCATTGGCTCTAAAAAGCCAAGTGTTTTACAAAGTATTAGCAGATTAATACATATCAGAAGATTATAACTCAGATTATAAATGATCCTTTGAACACAAAATATTTAATGCTGAATGACCCTCCCCTCCACCCGGAACAGAAAATAAAAATAAAGTGGTGCAGTTGGTTATGTCACAGAATATGACTTGACAAATTCTCATCCCGAACACTAGATGTCACTTGGAGAGTCTGCACTGGCACAAAAAGCAGACAAAGATGCAGGGGCAGAACAATCTGAACACAAATTGACCTGTGCCATTTGCGGATAGAGTTGCTATTGGAAGTTTGAAAGTCGGATGAGAGGAGTTTGGGATCAATTTACCCGTGTGCCCAAAAATGTGCAGAATGCTGTAAGGTTAAGAATAATGGGAAAACGTCCTAAAACACTCCATTACACTTATATTCATGTTCTGTATTCATTTCAGAGACAACACTTTAACAGAATTTAATTAATAACATTAAAATTCTCATTTTTAATATGAATAAAGCATTGTCGTAGAAGATTTAAAACTTTGATATGAACATTGGTAGTTAAGATCCTTCAATTATAGACATGCTGAAGGCTAAATTGAGAGGAAATAAAATAAAATTATGTTCAATTAAAAGAAATGTAAGCAAAGGTTTACTAAATGATAACTACAAAAGTATTTAAGATGAAGAGCCATTTTGGAGTGGAAAAACTATATATCTGTACTTGCTACTTAACACTACAATATAAAAGATATAAAGAAATGAAAAGCAAAAACCTTACCTTTTAATAATGAAACTTTAGTTAAAGATTCATTCAGTTCCTGTTCATCCATTTGGCAATCTGTTTTTAGTTTTAAAAACATGAGTTTAAACTTATGCTGCAACAGCAGCGGTACATAATTTCTTACAGTAACAGCAGAACCTCCTGAAAGAACTACATGTTATAGCAAAGCCATTTAATAGGTGGTGAAGATATAGGGTATTAATCTCCGCTCACCCCCACAAAAAATAGTGCTGCTTGGCAACAAAGTTTAAGCTGAAGTTTCTGAAAGTTATATACTCTAATTCTTGAAGACACATTTGACAAACTAAGTACGTAATGCTGATATGTCACTGTTTGAGTTATTTAGAGTTTTGTTTCTAACAGATTTAAGATCAAAAGTAGTGGGAATTTTGTTTGATAAAACAAAAATTTGCTGGAGGTTGAAAATGTTAGTTCTCAATTAATAATTGAAACATTTTAACATTGACTATATACATTAAGCAATGCCATTTGATATGACAAAGTAAACATTTTCCAAAAGTTAGTAGGAAACAAAAAAGGGTTTGAGGTTCAAATACTGGAGATGATAAGGAGAAACTTTCTGTAACAGAAATGGACAACTGTCAAACCATATCTGCAATTCAAATAAACAGAAGAAGTTTAAAGCAGGCGGAACTGAAATGAACAACACAAGCAATGTCCAAATTTAACAATGCTGGCTCATGACCTACTTTGCAAGCAAAACACTGCAATTCCACTGAAGTGAAAAATCAGCATAGCAAAACATCAGCAATAATGACACCAAGGCATTTTTCATTTCAATTCAGACTTTGGTGAACAATTCAGTTTGCATGTTTGCCTACAAACACCCAATGTAAGGTGGCTTTCTCATTATAGGTTTGCCTAAACCAGTTCACCAGAGTTTTAAAAGAATTGATTAGAATATTATACAAGGCAATTAAGGCACTGTAACAAGAGACTTTTGTATTTTGTAAATTTAATTTGAGATCATTTGAAAAAAAAATATTTAGCAGCCTTTTCTTAAAATATACCATTACATTTTCATTCAATAATCATACAAAATTACCTGTAGTGTCGTCGCTGCTCCGGTCCTTACTTGGGCTGAGTGTGTCAGACATATCAGATTCCTTTGCTTCCAGTTGATTTTCTGAGTAGACAGAATAGTCCACTATAAGCAGAGGGTAGCACAGTAAACTTGAACGCAGAAAGCAAAGTCATTTATTTTTCTTTACAAATTGAGAATTAGTAGCTAAACCGAATGTACACAATTACAACTAAACTTTTTGTAAGATTTTTGGAACGATAGCTTGAATTTCAATTTAAAATAACTGTCTTCATCAAAAATACACATGGGCACTCCCAAATCTTCTCAAAAAGTTGGCAGCTTCTCTCATATTCCACAAATGGTCACATCACCAAGCTGAAGCTTCAACAAAGAGCACAGCTGTCTGGCTAAAATAGTCAGTGCTTTAGTTTGGGGAGATAAGGTTGTTTCCTTGCCAATTGGCTGATGCTGCAGAGCCGGTTGTTCTCACTACCATCATTATGGCCATATATGACAGACAGTACTCTGTTATGAGTCACATGTGTCAGAAACAAAGCACTTCTTCCAGGTCTGTAGAGAAAGAGCATTATTGTACATTTCCAGTAAGTTTGTTATACATTCATTATTTCTTGAATGTCTTCATAACTTCCAATTAGATAGTAAGGTAATTTCCTAAAATTCTTTGCATGACTTTTCATAAACAAACAGTCAGAATTTACCATTTAATATGACTAGCAGTAACTCCAGGGAATGCCAAGCATCCTGGGCTGACTTTTTATTCTTCATATTTCAGCACATGGCATTATATGAATATAAAGCTATTCAGATGACAGGAGCAACTTTACAACTGAAGCATTTAAAAAAAACCTTTAACATTTGACTTCAAATTTTTGCATCCCAATTCTATATATTTATACCCATTCTTCTCTCATTACATTAGTTCTGGCTGTACTATATTTTGACCTTTCTTACCATTAGACTAAACATAACCCTTTCCCTTAGCCTCTATATCCTGCTGTCCACTCTGGAAACTAGGCTTTTAATGACTTCCAATTGCTGCTTCTTTATCAAAGTGTTATCACATGTTTAAAATAACCAAGTCAATCTTTTGACTTTTTAAAAACAAAGCCATAGCAACAGACATTCTGGTCACATTGAGATAACTCAGGAGTGACTTAGTGGATTGGAGGTCACCAAAATGAGTACTTGTTGGCAGAGATTAATGACCATACAAAATGTTGTTTTATATGTAATATTTTCTTGCCCAGTTCACAGAATAAACTGCTAGCTACTTTTATAAATGGTGAATTTATATGTATTGTACGGTGGCATGAGGATATGAAGCAAGATCTGCGGGTTCCATTGTAAGTCATGGCTCAGAATTCTCCACACTTCATTCCTGACTTTGGCTGCACAAATCAGAAGAAGCATAAAGGTGGAGACACTTTTCTACAGGGAAGGAGGAGAAGGAAAGAAAGTACAAGTAAATATGGTAGACAAGTCACCTGGCACTGAGTAGCACTGTCCAAGGCCTAAGAAACAACTATTCTGCTTTACTTTCTCCAGGGTATGGTTCATGGCATTGGGTGGAACAAAACAGTAATAATGAGGAAAAACACTGCCTTCTTAATCCAGGTGAAATTCCAAAATCCATTTTAGCAAGAATTTTCAATGAGAGTGAAGGCTCTCCATATTACATACTACAGGAGATATAAAAACAGCACAAAGCTCATGGGCCCTTCTTAAAGAACAAAAGAAAACATTTTTTCAGCACTGTGATATAGAAACCATAGGCGTGAAGGTGGCTAATTATTATGGAACACCAGGTTCCTGTCTCACACTGAGACCCTTTACTGGGACTTGAAGTGTTAAACCACCTGCATACAATGATAAATCATCATCAAAGATCATCCACCCATAAGATGGTTAAAAGGTCACACTTTCATGTAAAACAATGGATATGAACTCAAACTCCCAACCCTATATATCATAAAAAAATGTAATCATCCAAAGCCTTTAAACCAATTCAAAATGGACAAACATCTGCAACCGCCCTTTCCTCTCCAAGTCCTGAACATGACTTTGCCTCCCAAATCCATGCCCAGTCTCTTGCAACTTCCTGCATGAATATCTCCAAATCAGGTTTCCAACACTGCCCAAATCAAAGCCACAAACAACATTCCCTGCAACTGTGGGGTATTATCCCCCCCATGACATCTCTAATTCTCTCGTTGCTGGCTTCCTAAATGCAACCCTGTATAAACTATAGCTTATTCACAACTCCGCCACCAACATCCTAAGCCTAACTCCCCTATTACCTCTGCCCTCACCAACCTCCATTCGCTCACCATCCCCCAATGTATCCAACTCAAAATCTTGGTCCTTATTTACAAGTTCCTGCACTCTCTCTCTCCTCTTGACCTCTGCAGCCTCAAGACTTGTGTGCCAGCACTTGCACTACTCTCTCTGCTCCTTCATCGGTCACACGGCCTTCAGACACCTTTGCCTCACACTCTGGAACACTTCCTCTAAACCGCTCGGCCTTGCTAAATCCCTCCCCTGCTTCAAAAGCTGCCTCAAAATATAACACCGACCGTGATTTCAATGACCGCCCCTAACCCTTATCCCACCACTTCTTGGTATCCATTTTCACCTCTGTGAAGTACTTTTCAATTTTTTTTAACATTAAAAACATTATATAATTCTAAGTTGTTGTAGACGCAGGAGAAGCTATACGTCAGACACAGTGGATTTAAAAAGTAAATGGAACAAATGACTTCATAGATAGACACTGCACATGATTCCATAAATAAACACTATTAGCATCTCATGGCATTTTGCTGTTATTAGGGTATATGATCCTGATGGCTGGCAAACAAACATTTCAACAATTCAGCTGTGCAGTTTCTTGCTTTCACTGATCTCCAAACTACCCATCCAAGTGTATGAGTACAAGCACTCTCAAAGTGACAGCCATGGTAATTCCTAAAATGCTTCTCAAGTTTGTCAGTGTATTTATAGCAACATTGCAGGCAGTGATCTGAAAGTCGATATGACCATTGTAGCCTTTTTAACTCTCAATTGTCATCACATATTATTCTAAAAAGAAAGGAAGGAATAGTAACTCATTCCCCACAATAAAATCAGTATATTTAAACTTAAACCAGAATGAGTACTGGTAATCTGCATTATTTCACACAACTACATATTCAAACAAGAACATAAGAAATAGGAGCAGGAGTAGGCCATATGGACCCTCGAGCCTGCTCCACCATTTGATAAGATCATGGCTGATTATCTACCTCAACACCACTTTCCCGCCCGACCCCATATCCCTTGATTCCCTTACTTTCCAGAAAGCTATCTCTCAATCTTGAATATACTCAACGACTGAGCATCCACAGCCCTCTAAGGTGGAGAATTCCAAAGATTCACAACCCTCTGAGTGAAGAAATTCCTCTTCATCTCAGTCCTAAATGGCCAATTCCTTATCCTGAGACTATGACCCCTAGTTCTAGACTCTCCAGCCAGAGGAAACAGCCTCTCAACACCTACCCTATAAAGCCCCCACAGAATCTTATATGTTTCAATGAGATCACCCCTCATTCTTCTAAACTCCAGAGAATATAGGCCCATTCTACACAATCTCTCCACATAGGACAACCCTCTCATACCAGGGATCAATCTAGTAAACCTTTGTTGCACCCCTTGGAAGGCAAGTATATCCTTCCTTAGGTAAGGAGACCAAAACTGTATGCAGTACTCCAGGTGTGGTCTCACCAGAGCCCTATATAACAGCAGCAAGACCTCCTTACTCTTATACTCCAATCCCCATGCAATAAAGGCTAACATATCATTTGCCTTCCTAATTACTGTACCTGCATGTTAACTTTCTGTGATTCGAGTACAAGGACACCCAAATCCTTCTGAATACCAGCATTTCTTAGTATCTCACCTTTTAAAAAATATTCTGCTTTTCTATTCTTCCTACCAAAGTGGATAATCTCATATTTCCCCACGTTATATTTCATCTGCTGCCTTATCGCCCAGTCACTTAACCTGTCTATATTCCTTTGCAGCCTCTTTGCATCCTCCTCACAGCTTACTTTCCCACCTAGCTTTGTATCATCAGCAAATTTGAATACATTACACTCAGTCCCCTCATTTAAGTCATTGATGTATATTATATAGAGCTGAGGCCCAAGCACTGATCCTTGTGGCACCCCACTAGTTACAACCTGCCAACCTGAAAATGACCCGTTTATTCTTACTCTCTGTTATCTGTCCATTTACCAAACCTCAATCCATGCTAAAAAATGCCCCCAATCCCATGAGCCCTAATGATGTGTAAAAACCTCAAGGACCAGAAACGTACATTTAGTCACCAATTTTTACATTAAATTCTGCAGAAAGTATATAAATTACATAGACAAGGAAGAGATTTCATAGATTGCCCTAATTATATTTGCATTTGTAGTTCAACTACAAATAATTCTATAGAATACTTTAATTTATATACAATTTTAATGGACTGTAGGGGAGAGAAAATCACGATTTTATCCCTGAACATAATTAGTACATTTTATTTGACACAACAAAGATTTTCCTAATACATTTCTTCAATCATTACTTTCATACCGTCTAAAGGTGAATTCTCAATTTTAATTTTTTGCAGCAGCACTTCAAATTTCTTTGTAAAGTGTGATGTACCAATTCCTAAAATTCTGCAATACAAATACTGACATTTCTGAAAAAATATCTATCTGGCAAACATTTTTCACTCCCATGTGAATTTCAAAAATGTATGCACAATGACATTTTTCACTCATCCCAGGGGAAGTACAATTACAGTCAAGTTTCTTTATTGACCATTGATAGGATTGTTCCCTGACAATGCAAACTAGTGTACTGGTTTTCATAACTTGCAATAACAATGTTCACCTGCACTTTTCCATTGCTTTGTCAACAGGTGGCATAAAATCACCCACCAACCTTGACAAAAACATCAATCCCCCACAACAAAATGAAAAACCCTGAACCTTTGAGCTCAGAATTTTTATTTTAACAGCTCAAACTAGCTGGACCAGATCAAGCGCTATTGGGCCTCATTCCCTTCTGCCAAAACCACCCACTATCATCCTGGATAGCAAAGGTAACACCCAATTTTTTTCTCCACTGCCAACCATCTCTTAAAATCCCTCTGCTACTTCCTCAGATCCAATGACATGCTAGGAACTCATGGACTTCTTTGTCATTATGATTGAGGCCTTCTGTTCAACTGCCTGTGCTGCTCCCCTCCTTCCTCCTGTCCACCAAGCCAAACCTCCCCCCAGGCTCTAGCCCTGAACCCACATCTTTCTAGTTTCTCTCATATCGTCCCTCATACACTCTCCAAACTCATCTTATCCACGAGACCCACCTCTTGCCCCCTTGACCCCATTCCTACCAAACTGCTGACCACCTAATTTCCCTTCCTGGCTCCAGTGTTAGCTGATATTGTAAATGGTTTCCTTTCCTCAGGTAATGTCTCCCTCCCTTTTAAAACTCCATCAAAAAAAGACACTCTCGAGCCTCATTCTTGAAAACTACTTCCCCACCACCAAACTCTCTTTCCTCTCCAAAGGTGTTGAAAGTGTTGTTGCTTCCCAAATCCATGCCCATCTTGTTAATTGTATCCACATGATTTATATCAATTAGTGTTAATTGTATTCAGGTGGTGTGTATCAATTGGGGCTCTCGTATCCTTTTCTGAGAGCTTATCTAGGGTGTGGTCTGGGTAATGTGGAGCTCTGTGAATAAAGGCTTGGAAGCAATTGTAGACTTGTATTCTATCCTTCACCACCAAGCTATCCAGCTTATACCACATCTTTTCCCCCAACTCCACATTTGAATCTTTCCCATCAAATTTGTGGCCCTGCTCCAACACTCAAATGGTCCTAACCAAAATCACAAATGACATCCTCTGTGACTGTGACCATGATGCACTATCCCTCCTTGACCTCTCTGCAGCCCATATGGTCGCCCACTCCATCCTCCTCCAACACCTTTCCTTCTTTGTTCAGCTCAGTGGGATTGCCTTCACTTGGTTCCACTGATCTATCCAACTGTAGCAAGAGCATTTCCAGCAATGGTTTCTCTTCCATTGATCAATTGCATTTTGACTACTGTGTACAGTTCTAGTCCCTGACAAACAAGAGAGACATTCAACTGCTAGCAGCAGTGCAGAGAAGAGGCACAAGGCTGATCCCTAATGTTAAAGGTCTGAGTTATGAGGGATGATTGGAGGAACTTGGGGTTTTCAGTCTTGAAAGGAAGAGTCTGAGATGTGATCTTACAGAAGTATATACGATAGTCAAGGAAGTGGAAATGGTAAATCCAGAATATTACATTTGCAATTTAATTTAAAGTAAGACAAGGAGATATGGGTTCAAACTCTTAAAAGGTAAATTTAGGAATGTCAGGAAATTCTTCAGTCAAAACAGTGATCAACATACAAAAAAACTTTCCGGATGATTGATGGAGGTAAATACCTGGAATATTTTAAAAAACAATTGGGTCATAAAATGGGGGGAACTTTAGGATCTTTCTGAATAGATGAATTAACAGGAGCTGAATAGGATGAGTCTTTCTCATCCATAGCTATCTTGTGGTTTAATGTGTGATGTGCTATATTTATAATCAATGTAAAATAATTGATTTGTCAACAGCTATTGTTACCAGTTTTTGAGAAATTCAGGTCCTCATTACAATTGCGAAAAGCTCAAACCATAATATAAAATTATTTCAAAAATAAAAAGTTAGCTATGTCAGTAACTTGCTGACAACATTCTACTTGATTGCCCTGTCATAGTTGAAACAAACAGTACAAACCTTTCAATAGTTTAGCTTCTTCCATGACTTTGGTAAGATGGTCTTCTGCTATAAGGGTGGCTGTTAAAAAAAAATCAATATTATACAAAGCTTAAAAGGGGCAAGACAAGAATGCATTGATACAATAATGCATTGTACCACAAGCATAGGTTTAGCCAGATGGTAAAGATGAATTGTGTGATCTCAGTCAGGTTTTCCCTTGAGCAAAGGAAAAACTGCTTAAATGTGCCATTAGTAAAGGTCTTGGAACAAGTCATCAGTCCTCTCATTTGAAGAATAGTATGTATTAAAACCTCTGTGTAAAAAAAATCTTCGAAGTTCCCCCTTTGTACTAAGTCTATGTCCATCATTTTGGATTCAATGACTATGGGAACAATTACTATTTACCCTCTCAAAAACTTGGATAATTTTATAAACCTCTGTTAGATCCCCACTTAAGCTTTTTGTTCCACTGAAAATGTACCAAATTTGAGCACTTTTCTTCATAATCACCACCTCTCATTCCTGGTAAAATTTTAATGAATCTTCACTGTATGTTTTCCATTGTTCTAATATGCTTCCTGTAATGTGTTGCCTGGAACTGCATGCAATACTCCAACTGTGGTCAAACCAATATCTTTTGTTGCCTTTCATTCACTGCTCTGACAAAACAGAAACATTTTTGTCTCGTCTTAGATTCATAGCTGTCCCTTTAATTCAGTCACAAGACATAGGGTTTTGGGTGGGGTGGAGTGTACATACTTTGTGGTACACAAGGTATCACAATTGTGTGAAACAGGCTGGATGAACCAGAGGGTCTTTCCTATCCGTCATTGTTTGTATGTTTTTAAAAACCAGCTGCAGTCAAAATTATGTTTCCAGACCAACTACATAAATGTGATGCAGAGTTTAGTTGGTTGTCTCCAAGGCTTGAGGGAGAAGCCAGGTAACATTTAAACACACACATGCTGTGTGAGTTGCTCAGTTATGTATATGACTGACAATTACTTTTGAATCCGGCTGAGAGGTATTCAAAAATTCAGGAAGCTTCGAAACTGTTTTGGGGGTATTTATCAAGCTGACTTGAGTCGAGTCGGGTGGAACCTCCAGAGAAAGACAGGACAGACTATTGAAAAACCACAGGAGGAAAAGAATATGCATTTACAAAGATTAACTACAAACTGATAGCTTAGCATATAGATTACAACCATTTATTATTTTCATTTGAGGAGTTGGTTACTTTAATACCTATTGCAAATATATGTATTATATTTAATGTTATATATTCTCTTGTTCATCACTTCATCAATAAATTTGTGTATAAAGTCTAAAACAAGATCTGATGATGTGATGCTCTACTACTTTTCCTCTACTACTCTCCTGCACCCTCTCTAAGGCCTTGACATCCTTCCTAAAGTGTGGTGCCCAGAATTGAACACAACACTCCAACTGAAGCCTAACCAGTGTTTTATGAAAGGTTTTATCATAACTTACTTGCTTTTGTATTCTATGCCTCTATTTATAAAAGCCAAGGATCCCGTATGCCTTTTTAACAGCCTTCTCAACTTGTCCTGCCACCTTCAAAGACTTGTGTATATACACCTATGTACATCCCCAGATCTCTCTGTTCCTACACCCCCTTTAAAATTGTATCATTTAGTTTAAATTGGCTTTCCTCATTCTTCCTAACAAAACAAATCACTTCACACTTCTCTGCGTTAAATTTCATCTGCCACGTGTCTGCCCATTTCGCCAGTCTATGTCCTCCTGAAGTCTGTTACTATCCTCCTCATTTTTTACTACCTTTCTGAGTTCAATGTCATCTGTAAACTTTGAAATTATGCCCTCTATACCCAAGTTCAAGTCATTAATACATATCAAAAAGAGCAGTGACCCCAACACTGACCCTTGGGGGACACCACTGCATATTTCCCTAAAATCTGAAAAACAACCGGTGACCACGACTCTCTGATTTCTGTCTCTTAGCCAATTTCGTATCCATACAGCAACTGCCCCTTTAATCCCAGGGGCTTAAATTTTGCTAACAAGTCTATTATATAGTAAATTCATAGATGATGTTGAATGCTCATTTTTGCTTCATAGTTTTTTGAACTTCGTGATTGGCAGATTTCATTCCTGTTTACTACTTGTAGATTGGTACGCTCCCTACTGTTAAGTTGTAATTTGTTATTTTATGAATATGGAATTTGAGCCAATCATTTGCAAGTGTGATACAGTAATTTGCATATCGACAGTCTTGATGCCCAAAGTATGATGAACAATATGCACACGATATACACTTTTTACGACATATATATATATATATATATTTAGATGGTATCCGCCAAGTCTCAGCAAAAGTGGGCACCCTGAAACAGACAGCTGAAAACAAGGTCCCAGTCAACACTACATGGATAACTACAGGCTTAGTCTTAATCTTTGAGAAGTACATGCAACTTTAAATTCTAGGATAAATCTCCTGTATTTTCTTGCACAAGGCATCAGCAGTAAACAATGCCCCCCACTCCCTCTCCACTCCAAAACAAGGCATCTCCTTCAAAAAAGTGCAGGAACATAATTCATAGCAGCTTACTGCCCTGGTGAAAACTCATATGAGGCAACTTACAATGCCTTGCAGTCCTCGGACATAAAATCCTTCACCAAGATAGCCATGATGATTGTCTCCCAACATTTGGTGAGAAAAAGACTCCCACTGGACTGATTTCATCTTAAAGCAGTTCAGTTGTTAATTGATGTCCATTACTGCCAGGTCATTACAAGGATGAAGAGAAAAATTGTATACACTCTTCTTTGAAAGAGATGGGGAAAGGGGAGAAAGAGAGTGTAGGCCGAAGAATGGTATTAAAACAGAAATCTACTCGAGAAGAAACCCAAATGAATTCTGGGATACTTTGATGGTTTGTTTTAGGAACGATCAGAAAAGGCCTCTGGGAAACTGGTGATGGGCAATAAATGCCAACCTTGCCAGTGATAACCACATCGCTTGATTAAATTTAATAATGATCACTTTAACCTGTGTGGAAACTGGTATTTACTTACTGGTTATCCAAAAGTGTCCCTGGTAAAGCAAGATGCATTGAGACACTGCCATGTCAGTCTCATTGGCTCTGATTTTAAGTGTCCCCATCTGATGGAAACCATGCTGGGGTGGGGGCAGTTACAATAATGTGAGTTACTTACCCCTCTGATCCCACTGTCTTCCCACCATGTCTCGATATTAACCTGCTCTTTTGAGCAGGTGGGCAGGACACCTACAGGACCTGAACTGCAATTTCAACCCAAAGACTGAGCGGGGGACTAGTATTAATTTCCAGCTAACAAAATAGTCTTATGGAGCCCTCCGCTAAGATGAGATCAATCAGGCTTCACTCTTGCCAGGTGTCACAAGATGGGGTAGGGAAGTATTACAGGTTTCAGGCACTGAGAAGGATCTGTGACAATCCAAGTAAATTTCAAAAGCAGGAATTAGCATCAACTGGAGTCTAAGGATGAGTCAAAATCTCTCAAATCAACATGATTAGAAGCATCAAGCAAGGAAATTGACATTAATTACAAGCAAAAGTGAAACTTGATAAAAACTTTTAGAAGTCCTTTATGGAACTACCGTTTATATATTAAAAGTCTTGTTTGTTAATGCACTTCCCGTCAGGTAACACTTACTTCCTGCAACACACTCCTGTTCCAATTAAACTTGCCGATCCATTTGATTACCTCTCCCAGGCTGGCCTCAGGATAGGTGGGCGCTACTGCTTACTTACCTTTAAGATCTCACATGCATATTTGGAGATAAGTTGTGCAGTACTACAGGCAGTGTCACAAGATAATTTAGGCATGTGTTATGGGCTTTGGGCACCACCCACATTGGCACTCTTCAAACCAGGCCAGAGACACAATACCACTTGCTCCCTCTTTGCCAAGACTGGTATCCCCATCCCTGGCCACAGCTGTCTACCACTTCAAACCCCTCCCCCCATCCCTGAGCTTTGAGGACACTCAGAGTGGCAAAGGTTACTTGGGGAAAGTTTTATAAAAAATATAGCTAAATTTTCATTTCACATACAGTTTTCCTGAGGTCACTGCTAAGGAAACCCTTTTAAGAAACCTCCAATGTCACAACTGGATTATTGCCAGCAACCTAACTTGAGGTAAGCTCAAGGTATGAATGCACGGGAATTAGTTAAAAGGGTTTCCCAGATTACCTACAAAACATGTGTTTAAAATAAATATAGTTGTACTTAAAGTAATACAAAAGAAAGAACGAGCATTTACATAGCACCTTTAAAAACCTCAGGACGTCTCAAAGCGTTTTACAGCCAATTAAATGCTTTTGAAGTGTAGTCATTGTTGTAATGTTGGGAATCAGGGCTGCTAATTTGCACACAGCAAGATCCCACAAACAGCAATGAGATAATGACCAGCTAATCTGTTTTACTGATGTTGGTTGAGGGATAAATATTGGTAGGGCGCCAGGAGAACTCCCTTGCTCTTCTTTGAATAATGATATGGGATCTTATACGTTGATCTGAGAGGGCAGACGGGACCTTGGACAGTGCAGCATTCCCTCAGTACTGTACTGAAGTGTAAGCTTGCATTATGTGCTCAAGTCTCTTGGTGGGGGTGGGGGTGGGGGTGGGGGGGAAATTGAACCCACGACCTTCTGACTCAGAGGTGAGAATGCTGCCACTGAGCCAAGGCTGACATCTATACAGGTTTCCTCATGTCATTGCTGGAGAAATCCTTTTAAAGAAGTCTCTCCCTATTACCCACAACTGGACTCCCCCAGGCCAAGCACCGATGTGTTTCATCAGCACTATTGTGCAATCCAATCCCTGAATGTTCTCCCACTCCTGAATGTTCCCACACCCTGCCACTTCCATATCCCAACATCCCTCTCTCATTCCTATCAGGCCCTGGTACCCACTTCCCAGGGCTCCCAAATGCAAAGGACCACCTCCTCCCACTGCTCCCACATCCCGAAACCCCTGTTCTGCTTCTTGCAGACACTGGCATCTTCCAATGTTTTCATATCCCACAACCCTGCTCCCAAACCCCATAAACACCCTTCCAATGCAAAAGAAATTCCCCCCACCACAGTTATTGCAGTTCCTACAACCTACCTTCTCACCTCTGAGTCAGAAGTTTGTGGGTTCAAGTCCCACTTCAGAGACTTGAACACATAACCCAGGCTGACACTTCAGTGCACGACTGAGGGAGTGCCACACTGTCGGAGGTGCCTTCTTTTGGATGAGGCTCCGTCTGCCCTCTCAGGTGGACCTAAAAAATCCCATGGCACTATTTGGAAGACGAGCAAGGGTGTTCTCCCTGTGTCCTGTCCAATATTTATCCCTCAACCAACATCACTTAAAATAGAATATCTGGTCATTATCTCATTGCTGTTTATGGCACCTTACTGTGCGCAAAATTGGCCGCCTTCACATCAAAAAAGTACTTAATTGGCTGTAAAGCACTTTGGGGTGTCCTGAGGTCATGAATGGTGCTATATCAATGCACGTTCTTTCTTTAACTACAATCTGGAACATCTTCCCTGCCATATTCCTCTCTATGTTGGAGTTTATAAAAGAGACAAAATTAACCAGATAGTTAAACAAACTTTGGACAGTAAGCAAGAATTTACAGGATCCAAGCAAATATGCACATAGTCAGAGAATTTGAGTCCAGAGAGATCGCAAACACTCCTATGGCACTCCAACATGGTGCAATTAACTTAATTGCTACAAACCTGTGGTCCTGATATATTATACATAACATTGCATAAAACAATGTATCCTGCAACTCACTGGAGTTAAGGAAGTATTATTAAATTACACTGATTTATAGACCTAACCCTGGAAGCCTCTTATCAGATGACAACTCCCAAGGAAACTAACCAACGAACAGGCAAATAACTAACTTCCTGTTAAGGCAGCAACAGTCTGCTGCTGTCCTGTAATAGGCTACCAAGGATACTTTTCAGGGTCTGATTAAATTTTAAGGCTTCTCCAATGGCTCAATGGGAAGATACACCACAGACTGTGCTGGTCCCAGATTTAATTCATCATATGTTATGGATTAAATCTGGGATCAGTTATATTAGTCACAGCACTATAATTGGCCTCAGCTTTCTTACGCTTTTGGAGGTGAAACTGCAAATCACAAGTGATTAGTGCTCCTTATTGCTATTAATTGAGTCCGACTAGAAAGTGCTCATTGTGTGAACTTCAGCTGAGGATAGAAGCAGGCTTGGCATCTTCATGAAACTGAGTAGCCTTCCAATATTGACGGTCTCGGCTTGTACACAAAGAATGGCCGCTTGATACTTGAGAGTGCTGCCAGCCAGGGAACTACATTTATCATGAGTCACTGCCCTGGAGAAAGGAGGGGCAATATTGCACAGAAATTAAACTTTTTGACAGTTGCAAATTTGAATTGTAAAAATTGGTGCCTCTAAAACAGTGCAGTTAACTAACATCTGTAAAGAGATTACCACTGTGGACCACTACACGTAACACGATAATTGTTACTCCACTGGCCCACCCACATAATTTCCTAGGTCATTATTTCTGTAGATGACACAAAGACATTTAATAATGTTATCATAGGAGGTGGTAGTGTCTGAAATTCTCTGAAGTTACATACCATAGATATTTTTCCTTTAATTTTAACTCGCAGTCGGGTATACTTATCATTAAACATTGCTCGTGTTATTTATAAACGGCTCCTCTGATGTAACATTTTATTGAATGTTTGATGTAGTTATAAAAATAACCATGTTTCCTCTATTAAACACATGAAATATTAAACACACAAAAGCATTTGGTTTTACAGTTTATACAGAAGTATGGAATTATTTTTGTAAACCTTCTGCCCCATCAACATGCACACCAGATCTTGCCTTATTAAGGCTTACTTTCAATGCCATTTGTCATTGTTTCAACATGCTCTTAAAATAGCAACGGGAAGTTATTCTGGAAATGTTTTTCTCCTAAAAAGTTGATTAAATTGTGATGAAAATCAGTCCACAACGCCTTGAGTTTATCTTTGTTTCTTGTGCATTCTATTTTCAGTCAAGAGCTAAAACAAAGAATTTGACAACAGCAATTCTTCTCCTCCCCTCCTCTCTGTCCACAACATACCTTTCAATCTTTCTGAATCATTCTTTAAGTCCTCTTCTGTGGTTTGGTTATTTTCCAGATGAGATTCAAACACACCTAGAAATTTACAGAGTGCAGAAAAATACAACAATCTGTTAAGTGGAAAGATATTTTTTCCTGCAAAGTAAATCCAATTTATTGCCCTGGCACTTTTGAAAGCTTTTTGGGGGGTGGGGGAAGGTAGAAAGAGGTGAAAGAATGAGACTGTTTCAAACATAACCATTAAGCTAATAACACCAGCCTAATTCTATTCTGTCTAACTGTGGGTTTTAGAGATTTGTACTGGATGCAGTCTTGGAAAGGAAAATTGAGAGTCACTGTAAACTGGAAAGATGATCAATTCTAAAATATTAACAGCTGATTCCATGAAAAAGAACCTAAAATTTTCAGCTCAATACTGATGTGTACCTTTCTTGTTCATTAAATCACGCAGCACTGTGTATACAGTTTATACAGTTTTTCCAAGTAGAATATTTTCATTTTGGTTTTAAATTAAAACTTTTATTTTACTCAAATTGTCTTATTTTCCAAATTTAATTAAAATATATTTAAATTGAAAAAGCACAACACAAAACTGCATATCAACCAACTATTCGTCCAGAAGTTTCTTTTCCCTCACATAAAACTGGAAGTGATGTTCCATGTGGAGAATTTCATAGGCAGTGTAATGCTATGCTGAACAGCTGTGAATTGATAACTGTTTAAGAATAGGATAGAAGTTCTTTGAAAACACTTGTGACTACCCATCCTCACTCCAGAAGAGTATTTTAAAAACAGTTTCTTAAGAAGCCTGTGAAATTTTCTATTACATGCAGCCATATTTGGTGCCATTTCTTCTACAGCAATGTAAAAAGTGTCTGATTCTATTTCCATAGCTTTTCCACACATGGAGCCAAGAACCAAAAATTCCCAGTTGCTTGAGCAATCGCAGTAAAAATGACCCCTTCCACTGAGTTGAAAATTAAACGCAGTTTTCCTGGCAAACATAGCCAAATTAATTATTTTTAAAAAGCCAAAACAAGCCAAATAATTCCACATTTACCAAATCCATCAAATACAGGTACTCCCAAAGATGCAACAAATGTTGCAGAATAGACAAGCAGGCACTGCTATCTCTGCAATCCATGTGAATAACCAAAACAGATGGTTTTCATGGGCAATTGAGGAGGGAAGAACACACACACTACACTGCTGTCAGAATTGACAGCGTTTCCTGGCCGGCAACAAATTGTGTCTCAGCTGGCTCATACAAGCCAGTGAAACAGTATCGGCCTCACTGGCCCTTTTGGTTCTTACCCAGCCATTGGGTAAATTACGATGGCTAGATACAAGTTAAGGTATGGCACATGCATACCTTGCAGTACTTTTTGCACGTGTGTGCAAATAGGGTGTTGTGTCCTGAGGGAATGTAAACAGCAGCACAGAAAGTAAAGCTCACAACATTACACACATACCTTTGAGAATAGTTTTTCTGCCCTAGCACCACAATATAAAGTCTCACCTATTGTTTCTCATCAATGAGCATTCACTTCTGCTCCATGATCCCCTTTATTTTTGCAAAGTTACTTTTTCCATTTCTACTGTAAAGCACACACCAAGTCTTCTTTTACAATTAATCACATTTACCACCAAATTCAGGGATCCAGACAAGATGAGAATTCTTTTTTTTTGGATGCTTCTACAGGCAGCGTTGCGTCATCTAGTGTACAGACAACGTAGGGAACACGGAGGTGTAAATGGACACCAGTCACCCAGCATTCTAACTGGAATGTATAATTTGATCCAGTCAGTGGCAGGCAGACTGGAGGAAGGCAATGCAGCCATCAAGCTCTGCTTGACAACACAGAGATAGTTACCAACGTGGAGACATAACCCCCCCACAGTTCAGACAATATACAGCGCCAACACTCTCTCATGGCCCACACTCTTGGATCACTATAATGCCAGGCATGCAAGCGTCTTAAGCCAGAGGTGCTGAGTGTACCATCCTGCTCGCCTTCCTCCTGAGGTCCTGGCCATCACAGGTACCAGTGTCCTGCCATTCGGCTCATTCCACGAGACATGGGAAGCGGCTCAGTGGAGTGGGCACAGTATAGGCCATGGGCGGTGACAACATCCCAGCTAAGGTGCAGAAGACCCGTGCATCAGAGCATGTTGCTCCCCTAGCCAAGCTGCTTCAATGGAGCCATGACAATGGCATCTAACTGTTAATTTGGACGGTCACCCAGAAAAACAGGATAACTGTAACCCGACCACATATCGCATGCTCTGTTAGCCTCCTCCCAATCATCAGCAGATGCCAGGCCAACCCCCCAGCAATTTCCAATACGTGTCTGTGATAATTCTAGGTGAGATTCGGCCTCACTTGCCTCACCTGATGAGCTGCCACTGTTTGATTCTGCTGTACAATTACTTCTCATTGCTGACAAATATGCCATTTACCTTCCAAGTTTGAAATCCTATTGTTCTGAGTCGAGTCTACAGGGTCTTTCAACTTGTCTGCAATTAAAAAGAAGTTTCATAATATTAAGTCAAAACCATTTTTAATGAAGTATCTCACCATAAATAAATCAACGTTTTAAAAAGAAAACGGCTTGGCCAGTAACAATAACAGGTCCTTGGTTTGGTATTTTCATCGTTTTGACCCAGTCTTTTGAAATGGACAACAGATCAAATGTGGTTCTCACACAGTTCACTGGTTTCCATTACTTATCCATACAGTTTGCACCAAAAAAGGAGAGGAAAGAATTGAAGTCTGTTTACAAACAAATATTAACGTTTTCCTTTCCCTTTCTATCGTTTTGAAAATGGACGGATAATTAAAAACAAGGCAAAAATGCAACAGTTGAAAACTAATGCAAAAAAGAAACTGCAACTGCATTAACCTGGCCCCCAACTAATATCAATTATCCCCTCTAGTTCCATTTTTGACTGATATATTGTTGCAGTAGACATGTGCTCGAATATGATGTGCACAGAGGAAGTAACAATGTCGACTGGAATATTTTTAATCAGTCATACTTTTAAATAGGAAGCATGGAATAATTGACAGGTCAGTTTTTTGACAATGCAACTACATTTCATAATATAGTAAATGAAAATTGTAACACATGGTTATTAAAGAACTTCAATTCTTTCTTCATTTTTCCCCTCTGAAAGTGAAACAAATAGAATCCATGGGATATTAATCTCTTTATTAACGATTTCACCGTCTCTTCTGGTTCCCTATACCCCAGCCGGTTAAGGCAGTTTTCAGGAGTGGGAATTCTGACCGATTTTCCCTTCCCTAACGCAGGGAACGGAGCCTAATTGTAGCATCACTACTGTCACAATGGTTGAAATTAGCTAACTCAGAAAAAATCAGGAATTAAACGTGGAACTTGTTGGATGTGAACATGTCAATATTGTCAGTGAGGACAGGATCGGGCTTTGAAGTAATGTCTTTCATGGTAGAATAGTCTACTCGTGGTGACATTTTAAGAATGACTACATGGGCCAGATGCCAGAGAGTGACTGGTGCCGAATGAATCAATAAGGAATTAATTACCTTCAGGGGAGGGGAGAGGGGAAGCGAAGAGAAAATTGGCAGAAAAAGCAGGATAGCAAACTGTGGTGGCCTTACAAGCCACTTAATTTCCTCGATTTCACAATGTATAAATGTTGCTCAATCTCCTTCAAAATATTCTTCTCTTATCAGTACTGATCTACTGATATCCCACAAGAGGGAAAAGCTCATTTTCTGTTGCATGGGCTTTGGTTCAATTAATTAATTTTTTTCCAAGTTTTCTTTTCTTCAGAATCGGTAGATTAACACAGGCATGAAGATGGCTATCGGTTAGCACCCTCACTGCAACTTAAATTCTACCATGACTGAATCTCTGAGTAGAGAGGCCATTGTTCTGGCACTGAATCTACATCAGTAAACAATTCTATATTCTGCCCTTTTTAACACATAGCCACAGGTGTTCTTGGGTTCATTTTCCAATAGTTCAAGGCCTGCACCAAAATTTGAAAGAGACCTAATTTGAAAATGCTGGAAAATGATTTAAGAATAAAGGCATTACTTGATCCTCAACACTTCAAGTAGAAACATGATCACTAGCACTCCAGGTCAGAGAGTTTTATGCATGAAGATCAGAAACACCTACTAACAGAAACTTGACCAATATTAAATTGTGGTTAATATGTTCTTGGGCTTGACAGAAAGATGCAGATAAAAGGCATGCCATGGAATTTCACCTCTGTCTCCAGGTGGTCACTTTTCACCAACAATGAACCACAGTGCTAGAGAAGTTCGATTCAGCAGTTAAAATAACAGAAAAACAATACATTTTTCTGAAAAGGCTTTGAATCACTGACTGCAGCAATTAGGACTCATGCATCCCATACCACTGCTCTAGCTCAGCTTATTCACGCTTAGCAGCAGTTTCACTTCTTTTCTGATAAGCAGAGCGCAGTCTCAACATTTATTTTATTCAATGCATCTCGACACCTACAGATCTTTATCAATGGCACTGACCAAGGCATTTGGATACTTATGATATCCAGGCAGATATGAGAGAACCTGTGGGATCCTCTTGAGAAAAAAGCGTAAAGGTTTTATTAGCCCTTCTCCATCTACCACCAGGCAGACTAGTTTTGGTGAATGCCACATTGCATGAAACTTAAGCATCTCTCTTCCTGAAAAGCCATGACTCAGCTCCTGGATCTTACCTGACGTTTTGGATTTCAACTAAACTGACGTGGAAAAGTTGGACCAATTCTCAACATATACTAGGAGAAACAAATCAATCTTCCTGAATCACTCAACAGGTCCTATTTATTTTCCTTACCGTTTCATTTGCAATAGCCCATGTTCTGATTAAATAGGGCAAATCATCATGTCAAGTCAGGAAGTCTGTGTGCTCCTCCCTCAAGAGAACATCCAGAAGACTGGACACTTAAGAGGAAAGAATGTATGGACACGGCATCCTACAATTAAGATGCCACCATACTAAATCTACTGAGTTAAGTTCATTTACCAACAAGAAGCGCAGATTGATGTTCCAGTCAGACAAGTACATATGTCTGTCAAAGTCAACTCAATAACATATGTAAATTCTGTAATACTTTGGAAGTACTGCAGCAATGCAACACAAAGGCCTTCGAATTACAGTCCAGTCTTAAGCCCAGGATTGTTTATTCTGCAGATACCTGGTTATATATTTCAAATCTTCCTGTTCATTAACAGACAAAACTTTTAAAAGATCCTTTAAAGGGGAAATAATTTGAGCATCAAGGAGTCAAAAGTTAAAATAGCTCCGAATGTGGTTCAGCCAGTCACTGCAGTGAATAGGTACCAATCTCCAAGTACAAGGCAGAGGATTATTCTTTTCCTTCTGTGGAAACTTTCCATAGTTCAGCCAAATAACTTTCTTGTAAGAGCCAAAAAGCACCATCAAGTGCTTTTTTTTTTGCTTTTGAGATGAAACAGTTTCATCAGCATCTCGTCTCAATGAAGGTTGGGACAATTACAGGTGCAGCTATTGTCAATCATCTTCAACACATTATAGAACTAGGGTTTTAGGGTTTTGAATAATTTAATTCACAAGAAGTTCAAGATGTTACTGCCAGACATTCAGTTGGTACTTGAGAAATGAGTGGCTGTAAACCTCAATGAGACACTTTCTAAACCAACGTAACATTTATCTATTGAAGTACTTAGAGTTTCACATAGATGGAATAAACTATCAGTGCAAAGTAATCCCATTCTTTTTAAAGTCAACACCGAGAATGTTAACTAACATTCTGAGTGGTTGCCTTTGGTGGAAATATTCCTTCAATTACAGCACCTTCAAATTTACCCCTGGATGTTTAGTTCATATAAGCTCCCTCTCAAAACAGGTGGCCAAGCAGGTTCTAAGTATCCAAGGAAGTATGAACCTCTATGGACTAAGTATGGACTAAGAAATGCCAAATGGACCAACACAGACTCTGTTCCAGACCTGATATCCAGAGACAATACTATTAAAAAGACTAAAAACTCTCATGATCAGAGCAAACAATGTTAGTATGGGGGAATTAAACCAGTTAGTATGGGGGAATTAAACCAGTTCATGTATGGAATGTCAACATCAATCATTTCCAGGCCAGCTGTAGCTGGCAATATCAGCAATACCATACAAAATCAGCAATACCATAGACGACATGTCTATTGACACCGCTGTGTCAACCAATGAGTTAATCCCAGTCACTTACAGCGATGCGGTCTCCAGACGTGATTGACAGAGGAATTACCCAATCATCTCCATTCCAGCCGGAATTAGTAGTGTCACTATATGCAGCCTAGAATAGAGGACCTTCTACTTTGTCCCAACGCATATCAAACACCTCAGAAAAGTATTCCTTGCAGCATCAGTGAGACATCTCAATTTCTCACATCAACTATCCTTGTGGCTTCTCTGAGTTAAGTTATAATTTAGTGCCAATTAGTACCAAATTAAGTAGCTTTCTGCTGTGAGCCCATATCTGTTTGGAATTACACAAATTTATTTCATGTAGGACTTTTACAGCCAATTAGTGACGCAAGACCTTCATTCCAGCAGTCTGGGCAGGATTTGAACCCTTGTGCTAGGACTGAACAGACAGTGTGCTAACCCAGGAGTTCACCCAGTCCCAGCATAGTCTCTTTACCATAGGATTGATTCATAGCCACCTGCTCATATGCTTCATCCTCGATAGATTTCAGGCACAGGTTGTCTCCATACAAATAATCCTTGCTCCAGCAGACTCACAAATGGGTCTGAGTTGTGCAATTAGCATACTTCATTAGGGAATGAATTCATTAGTAATAAGCAAGATCCTGGATCAAAACCAATAGGGGAAAGCAGTCTCCCAATTCCAGCAGTGGCACAATACATTATCATCAGAACTTCCCACGCCAGGACAATATGAGTAGATTAAAAGAAGCTAGAACAAATATAAAGAACATGTAGGAAAGCTGCAAGAAGGGATAATAGAAAAGCTAAGAGGGAGTATGAGAGATTTTAAGATAGACAGTTCTCCAGCTCCTGATTGTTTATTTCCATAGATCCTGAGGGAAAGTTGTATTCACAAAACTGGAGGTAGGCATATATGTTGTCATCTTCAAAAAAACAAAACAGGGTAGTTAGAGCATGGAATTTTTGCCTCTGGGAGTTGTTGAAGTAGAGGCCATTTCACCTTTTCAGGCAAAAGTAGACAAATACTTGAAGAGAAAGATGGTAGGGCAATCAGATCAGTTTTAGTTTACTCTAACAAAGAGCAGGGATGTACATAATGGGCTGCATGACCCCCTTCTTTGCTATAAACACCTATGGTTCTATAAGGCAGGAAAGTATAGGCCAGTTAATATTAATACAATTCTTAGGAAAGTATCTGAGTCTATAATACAGATGAACTGACTAAGCAGCTGAAGAAAGAATTAATCAGGGCCAGTGAGCATGGATTTCCAATCTTATGTCATTCTTTGAAGAAATAATAAAAGGATAGATGAAGGAAATGCAGGCAATATGATTTATATAAATTTTCAAAAAGAATTTGATAATATACCTCCGGCTAAGATAATGGCACATGGAATTAAGGGGAATATGGCCACATGGAGGATAGAAAATAAATGGTATGGGTAAACAGACATTAGTTGCACTGGAAAAAGAGAGGGTTCTTTTACAGTCTCTTTTTAAAAAATTGGTCTTGGGATGTGAGTGATGCTGGCAAGCCACATTTACTGCCCATCCCTAGTTGACTTGAGAAGGTGGCAATGGGCCTTCCCTTTGAACTGCCGCAGTCCTTGTGGTGATGGTGCTCCCACAATGGTGTTCGGGAGAGAATTTGAGGATGTTGACTCAGTGATGATGGTATATGTCCAAATCAGGATGGGACGTGGCTTGGAGGTGATGTTCCCATGATATTGCTGCTCATCCTTTTCAGTGGTAGAGGTTGGTGGGAGGGAGCGCTGTTGAAGCAACCTGGGTGTTTTGCTGCAATACATCCTGTAGCTCATACGTACTGCAGCCAGTGTGCAATGGCTGTGACGGGGCCACTCTAATTTGCTATATACATAAATAACCTGAACTTAGCAATCATGGGAACCAATCAAAATTTGCTGATATAAAATTGTGGGGAATGGCAAACTGTGACAAAGATTGTGAAAACAAGTTAGACGAGCTACAGGAAGGGTTGATAGATGCCAGATGCAATTCATTTTTCAAAAAAACACGAAGTAATACATTTTGGAAATAAGAATGTGGGAAAGAAAATGCACCGTAAGATTTTAAGTCACACAGAGGCGCAGAGGGACCCTGGTGTGCAGATGCAGGTCATTAAGAGGGAGCAGCACAAGTACGTATGGTCATAAAAAAACTAAATTAAATCTTTGGTTTTAATATTTCGAAGCACAGAAAACAAATGCAAGGAGGTAATATTAAACTTGTACCAGACTTCAGTTGGGCAGCAACTGGAGTATTGTGCACATTTTGGGCACCCCGTTATAGGAAAGATTAAAAGAGTGTAGATTCATTCAGATGTTACATGGGATAAGGAGTGAAAGTTATGAAGAGAGACCCAAGAAGTTAGGGCTCCTTTTCCACTAGAGTTGAGAAGCTTAAGGGGTGACCTAATAGAAACCTTTAAGATTATGAAGGGCTATCAAGTAGTGATAGATTGTTTTCACTGGTTAGATGGTAACAACAGGGCATAAATTTAAGATAACTACAAAAAGGATTAAAATGGCAGTTAGCATAAATTTCGTTACGCAGAAAGTGATTAGAATATGGAATTCATTGCTATGGTGTTGAAGGATAGTCCATACATTCTTTAAAAGGGAATTAGATAGTTGGTTGAAAAAGTATATTCACATGTTTGGGGAACAAGCAGGAGAATGGGATTAGATTTTGTGATTCACTTGGAGAAATACAGCAGCATTGGATTGATGGGCCAAATGGCCCTTTTCTGTGCTATAACATTCTTCAATTCTATACTCAATAGCTGTAAGTGTGTACAATATCATAGATGATCACTTTCACCCTCACACATAGGCACACCATCTAAAACACCATATTAGGATCTTCAACAGGTGAGCTTATCCCAAGAGAAATTTCACACCAATCTTCCAAAACAAAAGGCAGCCAAGAT
The DNA here is from genome assembly GCF_035084215.1 of Heptranchias perlo. Lineage (NCBI taxonomy): Eukaryota > Metazoa > Chordata > Chondrichthyes > Hexanchiformes > Hexanchidae > Heptranchias > Heptranchias perlo. The sequence goes on along the minus strand of NC_090341.1, from coordinate 27,178,325 downwards.
TTTATTTTAGGAGATAAAAAGTGAAATGGTTGCCCATGGCAGTCCAACAATTTCCTGGATGCTCCTGCATCCATTCCCTCTCCTTTTTATCCTTGGGATTATTTATAAGAGGACACATTAGTTGTAATAGTTTCAACAAGTCAGGGAACCAGCAATGATCTAAGCATTGCTGGGTTCATAATTTCCTCCGAGCTGCTATAACCAAAAATGGCTCAAGTCCATTGATGGCTTGGCTCGAGAAGGGCGGCTCAAAGAAGTGATTTTTACTCCTTTAGTTACCTGCATTCATGTTGATGTAAGCTCATGTTGGGGTCCAGACAAGAATACAGTTTCAAAACTTACAATAAATAGGAAAAGGGTGTTTTTGTGTGCCGAGGCAAGCCTTCACCTCAATGTTAAAAATATACTAGCTACCTTGCAGTATTTATAATATTGGTTTTCAAGGTTCATGACCGAATTTGAGAAGGATTCGTAGGACCACCATGATAACTCATGATCCTCTTGTGTCAGGAATATATCTTTGGTAGAAGAGTTGATGAAAAGACCAAAAAAAAAATCCAAATTCATGCTCATCCCGTAAGAGCTCACTGGAATCTGAACCTTGTCACACCCATCTGAGTCGCTGATTTTGCGTAATTTCAAGTTATTCACTTTAAGTCTCACAGATCCTGCTCTTAGTTGCACGTGTTGATTGAGTTAGCTTCATGCAGTACTGGCTGATGATCTTTTGTCCACAATGGGTCAAGCTTCTCACTCCTAATTTATCTGCTGCACGTATACAGCAGGTTTAGAGATCATCATCAAACAACTCATCAACACTCATTGCCCAGGGTCATATATAAAAAATGGGCAGTTCGATGAGATGCTGAAGGACACCACCAACATCTGTGGCACTATACCCTACCACAAATCATTTTCAGGAGAAGGAACAATTAGATATTGTACTCAGCTTTAGTACTAAAATCCATTCTTTACAATTCCATGAGAATTTTAAATAAGCTTTCCAGAACTTTTGTTAGCATAAGAATTTTGTGCTATCTGAGAACTGGAAATTATGATCCTAAGTGGCTCTGTTGATGAATTATTATGGTGGTCACTGATACATATGCCATTTTACAATGTAGCCACGACTATTACCGATAGTTTAAAACAAAAAAAGCACATTCTGACAAAGCATTGAAAAATTCGACAGCACCTCCCACACCCACGACCTTTACCACCTAGAAGGACAAGGGCAGCAGGCACATGGGAACACCACCACCTGCACATTCCCCTCCAAGTCACACACCATCCCAACTTGGAAATATATCGCCGTTCCTTCACCGTCACTGGATCAAAATCCGGGAACTCCCAACCTAACAGCACTGTGGGAGAACCTTCACCACGCGGACTGCAGCGGTTCAAGAAGGCGGCTCATCACCACCTTCTCAAGGGAAATTAGAGATGGGCAATAAATGCTGGCCTTGTCAGTGACGCCCACATCCCATGAACGAATAAAAAAAAACAAGTTATGTTTAAAATTAACAGAACACAGAGAATGCTATGCCACAAGAAAAAAGAATTGCACTACACACAATCAGTAAAATTTCAAATGCAGGCATCATCTAATAGAATTAGAAAATACAATCCAGGATAAAGGCAGAAACCAGCAGCTTCACTGTTAAATCCACCGTTCTCCCTTTACTGTTTACAACACTTAATTCATGGCCATGGCTCGCTTACCTTCATTCGGCTATACTTTGAAAAGGGACAAACAAACAAAAACAGGAAGCACAACGATCCCAGTTAAAATTTGCAATTTTACATTGCAATTTAAAATAATTAACCTCTCAGTTTCAAATCGTACTTGGTTATTATAAGCTTGTTCTAATATCTTGCTCTGTAGCTAAATCTATAGGACTTTTGTTAATGCTGTATGTAGGTTTTCAGTATCCTATGCGTCATTTACACAGTGTAAATCATTCAATGTACTCACTCTTGCACTCAATGAACTGTTGGAATAGCTCAGAGCAGTCCCCTCCACTCTTTAACAGAAAGTGCTCTATTAGAAAGAAAGAATCTTCAATTAAGTATTTGTTTTAGATACAATTTCCTGCTTGGAACACTTGAATGACTAGCTTCACAATGCAATCCACAGAATCAATAATGTGGATGGATATTTTATTTTGGCAATATCCAATGAAATTCATAAAACTGGGACGTACATACAATTTGTATGCAACAGCATTTCTGTTCATTTTAAGTTGATTTGCACACTAAATTTCACACATTTCATCTACAATTGACAAAGCAAAATGAGATCTAGAGAATGAGCATTCTGTGTGTTACGTTAATTGATTTACTTGTAGAAAACAAACAAACAAACAGTCATTTTGATTTTAAACCCCATTCTTTCTGTTAACTACCACCCCCCTGCCCCTCCTCAACCCATCCCACTCCAAATATTTTCCATGGTCAGTCGTGACCCTAAAATTAAAAATGATTGCAGAATAGCAAAGCTTTAATTCTTAGATAACTTGACAAAGGGTCATCCAACTATAATCTTTGCCTATTAATATCATCCAAATAAATTGTTTCATGTCCATGAGGACACAATATGTCTGAGAAATAAAAACTGGTTGCTGAAAATGATTATTTAAGATGTTTTGGAAATAGTAACACAGCAAAGATGGAATCAAGCATACAAACAATATATAACCCCTGTATGTAAAACTTCAGGAAGTGAAGGTGGCTGCAAAAAGCAATTACTGACTTGTCAGAACTGCTCATATTTAATTAAAAAAGATTAGGTGGTTCAGTGGGTTAGAAACATTTACCTTTCAGTCAGACCTGAACTTAAATCTAGGCCATACCAGGAGGAAGATGCCTTTTTCTGAAGGCTACAAGGGACCTATGCAAAATCAGTATGAAAATCTCAATCCAGCTCCTCATAGTCATGGGCCCAAAGCACAATACGACTCCAAATTTGTCATTTGCCTATTGAAAGAACACAGGGCTTGTGTAGAAAATGGCTGGTGCTGCAGGGGGTGTTCTTCTAAGATTTGGGATAAAGCACATTGGTGGGCAGAGTCTTATTCTGAAACTGGTCATTGTATACCTGACTTGTGCTTGAAGACAACAAAGGATGCCTGAAATGGGAAAGTGTTCCTTCCCCCAGCACTATTGTTACTCTCCTCAACGAGGGCAAAAATTGAATACATTTTAAAAATTAAATTTCACTCATATCGATGGCCAGATACCCTGCACAGAAATTATAATCATTAAGTTTGTCAGTTTATATTAATGGTTTCTGAAAAGTTGCATTGGTACACTACCTTTGTCTGTGCTTCCATTAATTTTAGGTAACAAGTCATCAACTTGGATTCCTATTTTTAACCAAAACAAAAAATTAACTTTAGTTCTAATAGTGAGTCTTTGTTTTACAGTATTATGTTGTAAAACAGCATGAAACAAACTTTCATTTAAATAACTAAGTGAATGCTACAGTTAACAGTATTTCAATATATCTCACATACAAAACAAAAGGCTTGCTTTCAAAAAGAGATAACCACCGTCTTTGTCATTAAACACTGACTGAAGTGCAAAGATTTTAGGTATGACAGAAATGCCCACAACAAAACATCACCTGCATTTTATTTGCATTTCAAAATCAGTTCAGCACAATTTTCAATCCCTGCCTTGCTCAATGGTGTCCATGAGATGATGGCTAAAGTGTTAATAGACTTTATCATCACTTCCGTTGTCACATCTTGCTCGAGCTGACTGAAGCGCAGTTGTTATTTATTTGAAATACTGAGTTACCCACAGTACAACTCTCAAACTGTTTAAAATCCACTAATAGGCAGACAGAACTGGCCTGCTCAAGAACAGTTTGTTCTGGGGATGGTTTACAAGATAAATTCTGCCCAGTGCTGATGTTTACATCAACATAAGTGCAGGTAAGACACGGTGATATGGCATATTGGCAAATGACAGACAGAAAGAGAAAAAAGTGCTGCAAGATTGAGTCAGCTGGATTGAATCAACTTTGATCCCTACACCGAGAAGACAGTTTGATTTTGGTTACAAGAAGAGTTATGCACACAACAGGCTTCATATTATGCTTATATTATTTGGCATCAAGGTTACGTTACTGGACGAGTAACCCAGAGGCATGGACTAATAATCCAGAGAGCACAAGTTCAAATCCCACCATGGCAGTTTGAGAATTTGAATTCAGTTTTAAAAAAACCCAACCGATTCACTAATGTCCTTTACGGAAGGAAACCTGCCGGCCTTACCGTATCTGGCCTACACATAACTCCAGTCCCACACCAACGTGATTGACTCTTAACTGCCCTCTGAAGTGGCCGAGCAAACCACTCAGTTGTATCAGGGCAACTGGGGATAGGCAATAAATGCCAGCCTTGCCAGCTATGCCCACAGCCCAAGAATGAATTTTTAAAAAATGGCTGCAGAATAAACTGGAATTTGCATTTACACAAAATAGTGGAATTAAATTGGAAAGAATGGCTTATCACAAATGATTGATTTTCTTCCAGGTTAACTACCAGATAGTTCCATTTGTTTGTTCTTGAACTTAAAGCAGTTCAATTGAACTAGAACTTTTCATCAGTTTCAAAGCGACAAGGTTTCAGTGAGGTGAAGACGAGTTTATTCAGGATCAAAAGGGGAAACGAAATGAGAGTAAGTTGATAAAATTCTTAAGCCACTGCAGAGAACGCAGTCCCCATAACTTGCTGACCTAGGAAATTGTTTAAAACAATTATATTGCAATAAACACGGATTCACTGGAAGCAAGAAAGATCACTGAAGATTCAGACGGTAAAAATGCTGTGAACAAAAAGCACTGATATCGATGTCATTTTCAAAATCATTTCATTCTCTCCTACACATTTTAAGAGAAATCTCCGATACAGTTCTAAAGCTGAGTACAACATTCAAACAAATATATTTTTGTGCAGAAAAAACCATATCCTACAATAGTGTGATTTACTGCCTGGGAATAATAATTGAATGTGCACTACCTGTGTTAAGCCTAAAGAAATATGCAAAAAAAAAATCACCAGCAAAACATTTTTTTTGAAGTTCTGAACAATCATGGTTGAAAAAATTCCAACTCTACTAACTAACTCTACCAAAAACTAACATGATGTGGAGATGCCGGTGATGGACTGGGGTTGACAATTGTAAACAATTTTACAACACCAAGTTATAGTCCAACGATTTTTATTTGAAATCGAAAAGCTTTCGGAGGCTTCCTCCTTCCTCAGGTAAATGTCAGGAGCTCCTTGAAGCCTACGCATTTATACATCATAGAACAATACATGGTGTTTACAGACTGCCCCTGCAACTGCCCGTTGCCAAGGCAATCACCGTGTTCAGACAGAGAGGTGTCACCTACAGACCCCCCGAATACACATTCAACAAAAAAACAAACAGGAAAAAAAAGAGAGGCAGAAACATCCGGAAGGCAGAGAAAGCCAGCAAATGACCCATTATATTAAAAACAGATAGCTTTTGTTCGCTGGTGGGGTAACGTGTAGCGTGACATGAACCCAAGATCCCGGTTGAGGCCGTCCTCATGGGTGCGGAACTTGGCTATCAATTTCTGCTCGACGATTTTGCGTTGTCGTGTGTCTCGAAGGCCGCCTTGGAGAACGCTTACCCGAAGATCGGTGGATGAATGTCCCTGACTGCTGAAGTGTTCCCCGACTGGGAGGGAACCCTCCTGTCTGGCGATTGTTGCGCGGTGTCCGTTCATCCGTTGTCGCAGCGTCTGCATGGTCTCGCCAATGTACCATGCTCCGGGGCATCCTTTCCTGCAGCGTATGAGGTAGACAACATTGGCCGAGTCACAGGAGTATGAACCATGCACCTGGTGGATGGTGTCCTCTCGTGTGATGGTGGTATCTGTGTCAATGATCTGGCATGTCTTGCAGAGGTTACCGTGGCAGGGTTGTGTGGTGTCGTGGACGCTGTTCTCCTGAAAGCTGGGTAATTTGCTGCGAACGATAGTCTGTTTGAGGTTGGGTGGCTGTTTAAAGGCGAGTAGTGGAGGTGTGGGGAAGGCCATAGCGAGGTGTTCGTCATCATGGATGACATGTTGAAGGCTGCGGAGAACATGGCGTAGTTTCTCCGCTCCGGGGAAGTACTGGACGACGAAGGGTACTCTGTTGGTTGCGTCCAGTGTTAGTCTTCTGAGGAGGTCGATGCGATTTTTCGCTGTGGCCCGTCGGAACTGTCGATCGATGAGTCGAGCGTCATATCCCGTTCTTACCAGGGCGTCTTTCAGAGTCTGTAGGTGTCCATCCTGTCTGTAGGTGTCCATCCCATAGGATGGACACCTACAGACTCTGAAAGACGCCCTGGTAAGAACGGGATATGACGCTCGACTCATCGATCGACAGTTCCGACGGGCCACAGCAAAAAATCGCATAGACCTCCTCAGAAGACTAACACGGGACGCAACCAACAGAGTACCCTTCGTCGTCCAGTACTTCCCCGGAGCGGAGAAACTACGCCATGTTCTCCGCAGCCTTCAACATGTCATCAATGACGACGAACACCTCGCGATGGCCTTCCCCAAACCTCCACTACTCGCCTTTAAACAGCCACCCAACCTCAAACAGACTATCGTTCGCAGCAAATTACCCAGCTTTCAGGAGAACAGCGTCCACGACACCACACAACCCTGCCACGGTAACCTCTGCAAGACATGCCAGATCATCGACACAGATACCACCATCACACGAGAGGACACCACCCACCAGGTGCATGGTTCATACTCCTGTGACTCGGCCAACGTGGTCTACCTCATACGCTGCAGGAAAGGATGGCCCGGAGCATGGTACATTGGCGAGACCATGCAGACGCTGCGACAACGGATGAACGGACACCGCGCAACAATCGCCAGACAGGAGGGTTCCCTCCCAGTCGGGGAACACTTCAGCAGTCAGGGACATTCAGCCACCGATCTTCGGGTAAGCGTTCTCCAAGGCGGCCTTCGAGACACACGACAACGCAAAATCGTCGAGCAGAAATTGATAGCCAAGTTCCGCACCCATGAGGACGGCCTCAACCGGGATCTTGGGTTCATGTCACGCGACACGTTACCCCACCAGCGAACAAAAGCTATCTGTTTTTAATATAATGGGTCATTTGCTGGCTTTCTCTGCCTTCCGGATGTTTCTGCCTCTCTCTCTTTTTTTTCCTGTTTGTTTTTTTGTTGAATGTGTATTCGGGGGTTCTGTAGGTGACACCTCTCTGTCTGAACACGGTGATTGCCTTGGCAACGGGCAGTTGCAGGGGCAGTCTGTAAACACCATGTATTGTTCTATGATGTATAAATGCGTAGGCTTCAAGGAGCTCCTGACATTTACCTGAGGAAGGAGGAAGCCTCCGAAAGCTTGCAGATTTCAAATAAAAATCGTTGGACTATAACTTGGTGTTGTAAAATTGTTTACAAAAACTAACATGCCAACATATTACCTCAAAATCACCCCAGTGGCAAAGGTAGTTGGGAGGGCAAACTGTTGCAATAAAACTAGGCATATAAAAGCAAGAACACTTGGGGACAGTTATTTCCTCTTAAAAAAGGGTGTGGATGATTCCATTGTCCAGTTCACATGACACACTTCCTTCAGGATTCTAAATTGGTCCAGGTGTCAGACACAGACGAAGGAAGGTCTGGACCAATTTGGAGCTTGGGAGAGGAGGAACGGAGTTACAAAAGACTTCAATCCATCTCAATTTACATCTGAACCAGGCAACCATTTTGTGAACAAAACATGGTTTAACAAACAAATCTCCCCCATGCATAAAATTTTCATAATACTAAAATATTCAAATCAAAATTTCACCAGCAGTCACAAAATAATATGATGCACTTGTTTTTTTTCTATTTATCTTTGTGTATACTTGAGTCAAAATAGTCATGCAGACCAGGAAGAACTCAAGTTTGGAATCATAGAAGTTTACAACATGGAAACAGGCCCTTCGGCCCAACATGTCCATGTCGCCCAGTTTATACCACTAAGCTAGTCCCAATTGCCTGCACTTGGCCCATATCCCTCCGCTGCCAGCGTGTAAAGTGCTTGCTATTTCTGCCCCAGGAAGCTGTGGAAGCTACATCATTAGATAAATTTAAAACAGAAATAGACAGTTTCCTAGAAGTAAAGGGAATTAGGGGTTATGGGGAGCGGGCAGGAAATTGGACATGAAGCTGAGTTCGGATCGGTCAATGCCCTGTGGGTGGCGGAGAGGGCCCAGGGGCTGTGTGGCCGGGTCCTGCTCCGACTTCTTGTGTTCTTTAGATTTGTGGTTGGGATCAGATCAGCCATGATCTTATTGAATGGCGGAGCAGGCTCGAGGGGCCGATTGGCCTACTCCTGCTCCAATTTCTTATGTTCTTATGTTCTTATGTACCCATCTTACCCATGTAACTGTCCAAATGCTTTTTAAAAGACAAAATTGTACCCACCTCCACGACTGCCTCTGGCAGCTCGTTCCAGACACTCACCACCCTTTGAGTGAAAAAATTGCCCCTCTGGACCCTTTTGTATCTCTCCCCTCTCACCTTAAATCTATGCCCCCTCGTTATAGACTCCCCTACCTATGGGGAAAGATTTTGACTATCTACCTTATCTATGCCCCTCTTTATTTTATAGACTTCTATAAGATCACCCCGAAACCTCCTACTCTCCAGGGAAAAAAGTCTCAGCCTATCCAACCTCTCCCTATAAGTCAAACCATCAAGTCCCGGTAGCATCCTAGTAAATCTTTTCTGCACTCTTTCTAGTTTAATAATATCCTTTCTATAATAGGGTGACCAGAACTGTACACAGTATTCCAAGTGTGGCCTTACTAATGTCTTGTACAACTTCAATAAGACATCCCAACTCCTGTATTCAATGTTCTGACCAATGAAACCAAGCATGCCGAATGCCTTCTTCACCACCCGATCCACCTGTAACTCCACTTTCAAGGAGCTATGAACCTGTACTCCTAGATCTCTTTGTTCTATAACTCTCCCCAACGCCCTACCATTAACGGAGTAGGTCCTGGCCCGATTCGATCGACCAAAATGCATCACCTCACATTTATCTAAATTAAACTCCATCTGCCATTTATCGGCCCACTGGCCCAATTTGTCAAGATCCCGTTGCAATTCTAGACAACCTTCTTCACTGTCCACAATGCCACCAATCTTGGTGTCATCTGCAAACTTACTAATCATGCCTCCTAAATTCTCATCCAAATCATTAATATAAATAACAAATAACAGCGGACCCAGCACCGATCCCTGTGGCACACCGCTGGTCACAGGCCTCCAGTTTGAAAAACAACCCTCCACAACCACCCTCTGTCTTCTGTCATCAATCCAATTTTGTATCCAATTGGCTACCTCACCTTGGATCCCGTGAGATTTAACCTTATGTAACAAACTACCATGCGGTACCTTGTCAAAGGCTTTGCTAAAGTCCATGTAGACCACGTCTACTGCACAGCCCTCATCTATCTTCTTGGTTACCCCTTCAAAAAACTCAATCAAATTCGTGAGACATGATTTTCCACTCACAAAACCATGCTGACTGTTCCTAATCAGTCCCTGCCTCTCCAAATGCCTGTAGATCCTGTCTCTCAGAATACCCTCTAACAACTTACCCACTACAGATGTCAGGCTCACCGGTCTGTAGTTCCCAGGCTTTTCACTGCCGCCCTTCTTAAACAAAGGCACAACATTTGCTACCCTCCAATCTTCAGGCACCTCACCTGTAGCTGTCGATGATTGAAATATCTCTGCTGGGGACCCGCAATTTCCTCCCTAACCTCCCATAACGTCCTGGGATACATTTCATCAGGTCCCGGAGATTTATCTACCTTGATGCGCGTTAAGACTTCCAGCACCTCCCTCTCTGTAATATGTACACTCCTCAAGACATCACTATTTATTTCCCCAAGTTCCCTTACATCCGTAAATTCTCAACCGTAAACACTGATGTGAAATATTCATTTCGGATCTCACCCATCTCTTGTGGTTCCGCACATAGATGACCTTGTTGATCCTTAAGAGGCCTACTCTCTCCCTAGTTACTCTTTTGCCCTTTATGTATTTGTAGAAGCTCTTTGGATTCTCCTTTGCCTTATCTGCCAAAGCAATCTCCTGTCCCCTTTTTGCCCTCCTGATTTCTCTCTTAACTCTACTCCGGCAATCTCTATACTCTTCAAGGGATCCACTTGATCCCAGCTGCCTATGCATGTCATATGCCTCCTTCTTCTTTTTGACTAGGGCCTCAATCTCCCGAGTCATCCAAGGTTCCCTACTTCTACCAGCCTTGCCCTTCACTTTATAAGGAATGTGCTTACCCTGAGAACCCTGGTTAACACACTTTTGAAAGCCTCCCACTTACCAGACGTCCCTTTGCCTGCCAACAGACTCTCCCAATCAACTTCTGAAAGTTCCTGTCTGATACCATCAAAATTGGCCTTTCCCCAATTTAGAATTTTAACTTTTGGGCCAGACCTATCATTCTCCATAGCTATCTTAAAACTAATGGAATTATGATCACTGGTCCCAAAGTGATCCCTCACTAACACTTCTGTCACCTGCCCGCCCTTATTTCCCAAGAGGAGGTCAAGTTTTGCCCCCTCTCTAGTCGGGCCATCCACATACTGAATGAGAAATTCCTCCTGAATACACTCAACAAATTTCTCTCCATCCAAGCCCCTTATGCTATGGCTGTCCCAGTCAATGTTGGGAAAGTTAAAGTCCCCCACTATTACCACCCTATTTTTCTTGCAGCTGTCTGTAATCTCCTTACATATTTGCTCCTCAATTTCCCGTTGACTATTTGGGGGCCTGTAGTACAATCCTATCAAAGTGATCTCTCCCTTCTTATTTTTCAGTTCTACCCATATAGACTCAGTGGGCGAACCCTCGGACATATCCCCTCTCACTACTGCCATGATGTTCTCCCTAATCAAGAACGCAACTCCCCCTCCTCTCTTACCTCCTGCTCTATCTTTCCTATAGCATCTGTACCCTGGAACATTGAGCTGCCAGTCCTGCCCCTCCCTTAGCCATGTTTAAGTAATAGCTATAACATCCCAGTCCCATGTACCCATCCATGCCCTGAGTTCATCTGCCTTGCCCATCAGACTTCTTGCATTGAAATAAATGCAGTTTAATCTAGACTTCCCTTGGTCTTTGCCCTGCTTTCTCAGACCATCTGTCCGGTCATGTTTTGTACACTCTCCCTTATTGCCTTTTGTTTCTGTTACCACTTTACTTCCCACTGACTTCCTGCATCGGTTCCCATCCCCCTGCCATATTAGTTTAAACCCTCCCCAACAGCACCAGCAAACACTCCCCCTAGGACATTGGTTCCAGTCCTGCCCCAGATGCAGACCGTCCAATTTGTACTGGTCCCACCTCCCCCAGAACCGGTTCCAATGGCCCAGGAATTTGAATCCCTCCCTCTTGCACCATCTCTCAAGCCACGTATTCATCCTAGCTATCCTGTCATTCCTACTCTGACTAGCCCGTGGCACTGGTAGCAATCCTGAGATTACTACCTTTGAGGTCCTACTTTTTAGTTTAACTCCTAACTCCCTAAATTCAGCTTGTAGGACCTCATCCCGTTTTTTACCTATATCGTTGGTACCTATATGCACCACGACAACTGGCTGTTCACCCTCCCCCTCCAGAATGTCCTGCAGCCGCTCCGAGACATCCCTGACCCTTGCACCAGGGAGGCAACATACCATCCTGGAGTCTCGGTTGCGTCCGCAGAAACGCCTGTCTACTCCCCTTACAATCGAGTCCCCTATCACTATAGCTCTGCCACTCTTTTTCCTGCCCTCCTGTGCAGCAGAGCCAGCCATGGTGCCATGAACCTGGCCGCTGTCACCTTCCCCTGGTGAGCCATCTCCCCCAACAGTATCCAAAACTGTATACCTGTTTTGGAGGGAGATGACTGCAGGGTACCCCTGCACTGCCTTCCTACTCTTCCTTTGCCTGTTGGTCACCCATTTACTATCTCCCTCAGTAATTTTTATCTGTGGTGTGACCAACTCACTGAACGTGCTATCCACGACTTCCTCAGCATCGCGGATGCTACAAAGTGAGTCCATCCGCAGCTCCAGAGCCGTCAAGCGGTCAAGCAGTAGCTGCAGCTGGACACACTTCCCGCAGGTGAAGGAACCAGGGACACAGGAAGGATCCCTGAATTCCCACATCCCACATCCCACAAGAGGAACATGACACGGGTCTGGGATCTCCTGCCATGACTTAACCCTTAAGTTAGCTTAACAACAACTACAATTTAAATTTAATCGCTGGTTTGTGCGGAATTAGCTCTCAGCCCAGCCAAGGCATCGGTAGGGACTAAACCAACCTCAGTGCCCTGGCTTGGTTTGGGGTAACTAAGAGAAGATTACAGCCAGTGTTCTATATTCTGATCATTATCTAGTGACTCTCGCTGGTTGAGAGAGCGAGAGAGAGAGCAAGAGAAAGAGCACGCAAGTGGTGGGGGGGATGGGGGGGGGGGGGGGGATGGGGGGGGGGGGGGGGAGGCGAGCAAAGAGAAAAGCCGAGCAGAGAGGAAGGGTGCAGCAAAGAGACAAAGAAACAAGAGCAAGAAACAGAATAAAAGGAAGAGAATGAACGAGTGTGAAAGGGTAAAAGTGGGAGTTGGAAAACGGGGGCAAGGGGAGAAGGGAGAGAGCATCACACACGAGGGCGAGCAATTGGTCAGCGTTCACACATCAATTGGATTTCTGATAAGCAAACACTGCTGCAGATGTCACCTGTAAAAACTATTTGAACAAAAAAAGTTACACAAAAATTTAATCCCAAATTTAACTTTTGTTTTTAAAAAGATGAAGATTACAAATACATTAGCTAATTCTTAGTTTTCTAAAGCACCTTCAGCCTCTCTCTTCAGCTTTACATGATAACTTCAAAATAATTGATCCAAGAGTAAGTGCTTCTCAGTTAGAGAAATAAAACTCCTGAATTACGACAGCAGCCTAGTAGGCACACAGCACCCTCTGCTGGCAACTATACTTTAAGCCTGTGCTATTATACAGCATGGCAGGCAAGCAAGCAAAAATGTGCAATATACATAGCTAGAAATTAGCAAATGAACCAGCTGTACTTGTAATTAATAATAACATTTTCTATTTTATTCTCAGCTACTATTTACAAATCAGAAGCAGATGCTGGATATGCATTTTGCAGCTGAATTTCTCGGTAAACTGTATCAATGCATAGCATAATTTCCCTGAAATAAGTCAATAAATCCTATCTTACATCAGCTTGTATTACTTCCCAAGTGACAAATAACAAACTATGAATTTACTATGCGTCAGCAGCCTAAAGCTAATGCATCTAAAATCACAGCAGTGAAAAGAAAGGACATGGGTAGAATAAAGGAACAGTAAAGGATGCACTCTGGTGGGAGTTGTCTGCAGACCTCCTGACAGTAGTGATGTAGTGGGGGAAATGTATAAAATATAGAGATCAGGGAAATGTGTAACAAACAATATGGAGGATTTTAATTTTCACATAGACTATGAGAAGCAGAATAGCTCAAGTCGTAAAGGAAATGAATTTCTGGAATGTATTCAGGACAGTTTTTGGAATGGTATGTTTCAGAACTGACACGGAATGCTAGATTTAGTGATGAATGCCAAACCAGAATTAGTTAATAATCTGACTTGCGAATAATGACCATAATGCAATTGAATTTGATATTAGGTTTGAGAGGGAGAAGCAAGCTTCACAAACCAAGATTTTAAATTTAAGTAAGGCAAACTTTGAAGGGATGAGAAATAAACTGACTGCAGTAAACTGGGCTGAGCTGTAAAAGGGTAAACCTATGGACAAACAGTGGGAAGTATTCAAGGAAGTATTTGGTTTCAATGTAGAAACAGTACATACCACTCAAAGGCAAAAGCTCCACTTTTGCAATTAAGCAACCAAGGTAAACAAAGAAGATAAGAGATAGTATTAAACTAAAAGAAAAGGCTTACACAAATGCATGGAAAAGTGGGAATCCAGCAAACTGGGACAGCTAAAAAACAACAAATGGATACAAAAGTAGTAATAAAAGATACAAAAAGGGAGTATGAACAAAAACTTGCAAGAGATATCAAAGCTAATAGTAAAAGTTTTTATAAATATATTAAGAGAGAGTGGTAAGGGGGAATGTGGCCCATTAAAGACAGATGCAGGTGAGACTATAATGGATAATGAAGAAATGACAGACTTGTTAAATGACGACTTTGTATCTGTTTTCACAATACAGGAAAAGGAAAAATACCAGCGGTACAAGGGAACCTATAAATAAGTCAAGGGGAGCAACTTAGTAGATTTAATACAAGTAATAAAAATGGTAATGAAGAAAATAATGGGACTTAAAGTAGGCAAATCACCAGGACCTGATGGTTTCCACCCTAGGGTATTAAAAGAAGCAAGGAGGGAAATTGCAGATGGGTTTTTCATAATTTTCCAAAGCTCTCTAGATTCAGAAATTGTGCCTCTGGGTTGGAAAATTGCAAATTTCACTCCATTATTTAAGACAGGAGGGAGGGAGAGAGAGAGAAACCAGGAAACTACAGACCTGTCAGCTTAACATCAGTTGTGGGGAAGTCATTGGAATCTATCAAGGACAGAGTGACTGAGCATTTGAACAAGTATGAGTTCATCAAAGACAGTCAGCATGGATTTGTGACTAACCTCATTGAATTTTTTTTGAGGAGGTCACTAACAAGGTGGACAGGGGACTGTCTATGGATATTGTCTCCATCTCCATCTAATCTCCAACCTCCCTTTTATCTCCAAAGTTCTTGAATGTGTTGGCATCTCCCAAATTTGTGCTTATCATTCCCACAACTACATGTTTGAACCGCTCCAAACAGGTTTTAGCCCCTGCCACAGCACTGAAACAGCCCTAATCAAAGTCACAAATGACATCCTTTGTGACAGTGACCATGGTGCACTATCCCTCCTCATCCTTCTTGACTTGTCTGCAGCCTTTGACATGGTTGACCACACCATCCTCCTCCAATTCCTCTCCTCTATTGCTTCAGATGGTTAAAGCAGTGGCTTGGAGCCAGATAGACTAGGACAGCTCCAACCAGTGTGCTGAATTAGCCATCTCAACCCAATGGGCAAAAAAATCTAACTTGAGCAGTGGTGTGTTTTTTGAGAGGGTGAGTGGGAAGAATTTTTCAGAGAATGGAGATAGTAAATCAAAATAATCTGTCACTGCTCAGTTAGATGTAGTCTTAAGAGGGGATTGTGTTAGATAAATTATCAAGTTTATCTGAAGTATGAACACACAAACTGGATGACATTTCGGGAAATGGCACGAAAATTTCATCTGAATTATCATGTAGCAAGTGATCATCACATACATCTAATCCTTACAGAAGAAATTTTCTTGTGGTTAAACTGAAGACATATCAAATATATTCAAATGCATTAAAATGATCAAGATTATGGCCAAAAACTTTGATATTCGGTTGAAATCCTAGAAACAAGTTCAATTACCTTTTCTTAAATACTACATCTTGTAATATTAAAATCTATAATCTAGATACATTTCAATCATTTCTACTAAACTCACCTATACTGTTGTGCTCCTTGATATTTTTCTCCTGAAGTTGTTCTAACCGTACTGTATTTAAAAAAGAGCAGCAATTTAGAATTATATTCAGTTATAAATTCAGACGTGGAAAGGTGCACTGAAGTTCAACACTTGAAAAAGAATGGAAACAAATAAAATTTGGATAATTTTACAAATCTTCCACATCTGGTACAAGATTAGCAATAACTGAGAACACAAGCATTAGGACTAATGCTGATCAAACAATTCATCCTTGAACATTAGGCACATTTAAAAAATATACCCTTTACACTTTGGTGACCTAAGGCTGCAATTACAAATTTTGCCACCTCTTTAGCAGTAACCACAAGAAAATAAGAAATCGGAGGAGTAGATCATCGGACCCCCTCGAGCCTGCTCCGCCATTCAATAAGATCATGGCTGATCTTTGACCCCAAAACTTTCCCGCCCGATCCCCAAATCCCTTGATTCCCTTAGTGTCCAAAAATCTGCCACTCTCAGTTTTGAATTGCTTTCCTAATTGCTTGCTGTACCTGCAAGGTAACTTTCTGTGATTCGTGTACAAGGACACCCAAATCCCTCTGAATACTGACATTTACTCGTTTCTCACCTTTTAAAAAAATTCTGCTTTTCTCTTCTTCCTACCAAAGTGGATAATTTCACATTTTCCCACATTATTTTCCATCTGCCTCCTTCTTTGCCCAATCACTTAACCTGCCAATATCCCTTTGCAGCCTCCTCACAGCTTACTTGCCCACCTAGTTTTTTTTTAAAATCAGCAGCAAACTTGGATACATTACACTCGGGGTCCTCTCATCAAAGTCATTGATATTGATTGTAAATAGCAGAGACCCAAGCACTGACCCTTGCGTCACCCCACCAGTTACAACCTACTAACCCGAAAATGACCCTTTTATTCCTAATCTCTGTTTTCTGTCCGTTAACCAATCCTCAATCCATGCTAAAAGATTATCCCCAATCCCATGAGCCCTAATCTTTTGTAACAACCTCTCGGGTGGCAGCTTATCGAATGCCTTTTCAAAATCCAAATATACTACATCCACTGGTTCTTCCTTATCTACCCTGCCAGTTACACTCTCAAAAAACTCTAAAAATAGATTTGTCAAACACTTTCTCTTCCATAAAACTGTGTTGACTCTGCCTAATCATGATTTTCTAAGTGCCCTGTTACCACATCCCTCATAACAGATTGTAGCATTTACCCTACTACTGACGTCAGGCAAACTGGCTTATTGTTCCCTGCTTTTTCTCTCCCTCCTTTCTTGAATAGCGGGGTTACATTTGCTATCTTCCAATCAATGGGGACCATTCTAGAATTGAGGGAACTCTGGGAGATCAAAACAAATGCATCCACTATCTCTGCAGCCACCTCTTTTAAAACCCTAGGGTGTAGGCCATCAGGCCTTGGGGATTTGTCGGCTTTTAGTCCCATTAATTTCTCCAGTACTTTCTCTTCACTAATTACTTTAAGTTCCTCACTCTCATTAGACCCTTGGTTCCTGACTCTTTTCCATTATGCTTTTTGTGTCTTCTACTGTGAAGACAGATGCAAAATATTTGTTTAACATCTGTGCCATTTCCTTACTCCCCATTATAATTTCTCCTGTCTCAGCCTCTAAGGGACCCACATTTACTTTTGCTAATCTCTAACTTTTTACATATTTGTAGAAGCTCTTACAATCTGTTTTTATATTTCTTGCTAGTTTACTCTCATTCTATTTTCTCCCTCTATCAATTTCTTGGTCATCCTTTGCTGATTTCTAAAACCCTCCCAATCCTCAGGCTACTCTTTTTGGCAACATTGTAAGCCTGTTTTTTTTAATCTAATGCTATCCTTAACTTCTCCAGTTAGCCACGGTTGAACCAATTTGCCCATGGAGTTTTTATTCCTCAAGGAATTGCATATTCGTTGAGAATTATGAATTATTTATTTAAATATTCACCATTGCTCAACTACCATCATATCTTTTAATCTAATTTCCCAATCTATCTTAACTAACTCGCCCCTCATACCTACATAATTGGATTTGTTTAAATTTAAGACCCTAGTTTCTGACTTAACTAGATCACTCTCAAACTCAATATGAAATTCCATCATATTATGATCACTCTTCCCCAGAGGATCCTTTACTATAAGATTACTAATTAACCCTGTCTCATTACAGAAAACTAGATCTAAAATAGCCTGTTCCCTATTTGGTTCCTCCACATATTGTTCTGGAAAACTGTTTCAAAATGCATTCCATGAACTCGTCCTCCAAACTACCTTTGCCAATTTGGTTTGCCCAGTCTATAAGAAGATTAAAGTCCCCCACATATTCCGTGCATTGTGAGCTTACTGACAGTATTAGTAATTAGCATTCAGTAGTATTTTTCAGTTTGCCTTTACTGCTCAATCAAAAGAAGAAAACCCCTCCCCTCCCCAAAAGGATCAACAGAAGTATTTTATGTATAACGTATGTTATTGTTAAAAAAGACTACTTTGCTCAATTCAATCTATGTAGGTCTGAAACAGTTTGAGAAGATTTGCTGTGTCAGGAATCCTGACCAGAAGTCACTCATTTTCTCTCACTGTAGTAGCCTCTAAGTGAAAGTGGGAGAGAAAAGGAAAAACAAGTTGAATTTAGTAACTGGAAAAAAGTAACTCCACAGCATATTTAGCAAACTGACGACATGCATCTTGTGATTGGCTGTTAAGAGCATGGGGAACAGGAAAAGAAAGAAGCAAGAAGGACGGTTTGGTGGAACAGCGTAGTGCATGGGGTGGGGGTTGGAGAAGGGGCAGAGGAGAAGAAGGAAGAGGCTAAGTTGAATTTGGTTAGTTATCAGTCAGAAAATCATAGGGTAACTGCTAACAAAAAAGTGAGTCTCATTTAGTACTCAAAATATTGGAGGATTTTTAATTTTACTTTCAGGATGGTAGAGGTTTTACTAAATTTGTGTTTTTTGCTCACAGTTTTCCTTTAAGCAAGCATCTATGATGCTCTGCAAGTTCAATTTACCTTGTAAAGCAGTAAGCCGTTCATTGGTGAAGTCATTGTCAGCCTGTAAGGCTTCAATCCTAGCCTGAAGTGCCTGTTCCTTCTCTTCCATTTCATCTATTCTGTGCTGTAATTCCTTCTTCTCAGATAGGGCCTTCTGCTGAATCTCTTCTTGTCTCCCTTCTGCCTGCTGCTCACAGACAAAATTGACATAATAAATCACTAAAAAACGAAGTCACCTAGTTAATGGTTTTCAAATTCTCTGCAACTTTCACATTTTATGGTGTTATTCAACATGTTCTGCTCCAAGCAGCACTCTTCCTCATTAACAAATGTGCTAAATTCAGTTTCATAGACCATTAAAAAAAAGTTAATCTAAAAACTTTATTGAACAAAATGAAAAAACACCGACAAAAATTAGCTACATGGGATGGAAACATCAAAGCAAGTTGACAAGAAAAAATATGACTCAAGAAAAAAAAATCACTGGAGAAATTAATGTATCCGTTTGCTACTGTTAAATATTGTGTTACCATAATGGCTTACAATCAAAACAATTACTTATGAGGTTCTAATTGAGTGCAAAACATTGCATTTTCTATTCCATTTCTGTTCAATTAATGCTGCACTTTATTCCAGCCAGACAGTACCCAGTTTATACCAACTGGTTAGAACTCCAATTCTCTTGTCCAGGAGAGAGCTTTGTGCAATCTCCGCTCCTAGCAAACAAAATATGTTTGTAGCATGAAGGCAGTGCTCATAACACTTAAAGCTGCCTAGATTTAACTTAAATGTTTAAAAAGTGCTTAGAAAGTCCAAGAGGGGACTCGTGAAATCCATTGGACACAATGATGGTGATGCACCCAAAGCAATATCAAACCCAAGCTGTGTGAGACTGCCTCCTCTAGAGAGTCTCATGCCACTTTCCTCCAGGGTCAGGTTGACCCTGGCTCTAGATTTACATTGCAATTTTAACATCACTATGAAACAGAAAAACTGATCAGATGTTCATTTATTTTAAGGGGATGCAGCTCCTGATAGAATGTTAGGGTGTCCTTTGTGTTACACAGAAAATATCTATAAAAGTGCAAGTAGATTGGACTGCTGCTGTGTATTCCTGTCAAGTGAAACTGGATGCAGTGACTATCATGACAGACATTACTCCAGCTAACCTGAATGAACAAGGCAAGAAAGATAGCCTTTATTAGAATCAATCCTTGAATAGAAATGTTATTTTTTTTTGTCTTCCTTAAGATATCTTATATTGAAGATATGAAGATACTTATTTTTTTAAAATGAACAGGTACAGCTCTACGGAACAGTGAAGTACACAAATCTTCATCTTGCACTTGAAAAAGTGAAGAAAAGCAGAATTTTTTTTTACACAAATGATATATGTAGATTTCCTCCCTCAATTTTTAAAGAAAAATCAAGTTACCACAATTTGGCAAGTACCAAACATGTAATTGTATAATTGTACAGATGCTATGTTTCAGATTTTTAATGAACAGGACAGAAAAATGCACAAGTAATAGGAGTTCATATGACACCTTGGGTACGAATGCAGAAATGAATCTTGTCCATACTCATGCTGTATGATACAGGATTCCACCTCCACCTCACTGGGACATTAATTTTCCAGGCTTTAGAGCAGCGACTACAACAAGTGTGAAATCTTTTCGATGGGCAACTTAATTTTTGATTCAACGGGGATTAATACTAAATTTAAATAGCGAAGTGTAGGTCAAATTGAAGACCAAGAGGAGAACACAAAAAAATTGATGCAGGAAAAGTACAGTTGGCACAACAGGCCTTCCATTTTTGATTGATAACTATACTGACACCTCAGTGTATTCTTTAGTCCCTTCTCTTGAACCAATTTTAATTATTTTGTTTAATGGCCTTCCCTGTGCCTTATTCCACAAGTCTACTTACTGTTCTGATAAAGAAAGTTCTACCAGACTTCACTGTTATCGGCGAACATGCTAATATTTTAACTTGCCCAGATCAACTTAGTCAATTCTCCCCATAAATCGTGAGACCGATAATTAGATTACCTTGTAGCATCATTCTCCACCTTCTTTCACTCAAAACAGAATTTTAAGCTTTTCTCATAACTTACATTCTTGATAACCGACTTTGTTCCCTTTCAAATGCAACATCTGATCATTGAAGAGGTGACCAGAAGATCATACCAGTGCCTTACATAGAAAAACATGGCCTCTTAATTTGTACTTTATATATCTGTTAAAGCAAACATTATCCCAGTTGCCTTTTTGCATCCACAAGCTCTAGATCTCCCCCCCCCCACACAAACAGAATGGTATGCAACTGTGCCTTTAAACTCATCCTCCCTTTTATTGATTCTTTGCTCCCACACTTCAATTATTCTCACATGTTCACACTAAATTGCATTTGCCAGCTGCTGGCCCTGTAACCCAAATTATCGAAATCCTTCTTTCTCTCGGGACATTATTTGCTGTGCCTATTACATCATTATCTACAAATCTGAAGATTGTGCTGATAACATTTTTGCCCAAGTCAATCTTCAAAATAGCAAGGACCTTGAAAGTGGCCTCTGGGGTATCCCACTTCTCCAGAAGTTCTGACTACCCGAACGGAAAAGTTGGATACTGCAATTGTCTCACTGCCCTCCTCAAAAGGTAAGAAATCCAAAAATTCTCTCATGAATTTAAGAGCGAAGTGTTGGTTTTAAAAGTATTGAACACTTAAAATGTAATATATTCAAGCTCACCTTTAATTTGTCAGTGAATTCTTTTATTTCATTCACAGCTCCATTGTACTTATTGGCCAGTTCTCTCAGTTCTTCCTGTGTCC
This sequence comes from Heptranchias perlo, assembly GCF_035084215.1. Taxonomy (NCBI): domain Eukaryota; kingdom Metazoa; phylum Chordata; class Chondrichthyes; order Hexanchiformes; family Hexanchidae; genus Heptranchias; species Heptranchias perlo. The sequence goes on along the minus strand of NC_090341.1, from coordinate 27,156,850 downwards.
TATCATTCATTTCCTTCAAATGGGTACATTCATCCTCTGTGTTACTCAGACCTCGCTATAATATTAAAATACAGATTATATATTAGTGCGGGTATCAATTCTGAAATGTTTTCAGACCTGAAAAGCTTGACTTCTCTTCTAGACTTTTAAACTCACACACTAGAAAAGCAGGGGATGGTTTAGATTCAGCATTTATCTGTTCTTCATAGGATTTGGAACAGTGCAAATCGACCCCACTTCATTACAAACACACACACACACACACACACAAAAAAAATCAAACCAAGACAGAATGTTCTCTACATGTTTTTGTTGAAATGTTGGGATCTCTGGGTCAAAATGTATACTAAAATTTTGGTCACTGAACTATTTTTAAAAAATTATCCTGCAGAATTTAAAGCATCTGATATGAGGGGCCTCAAAAACAGTCCAAAACAAATCACAGTAGCTGTTTAGTACAGAAACAATCCTTTCTTTCAAAAGGCTTCTCAGCATAAACCTGCTCCTTTCAACACCATGCACAACATACATCATCATGGAATTTCCCTGAATTAACTTCCTGACCATATGTGTTCTAAAAATGCCATTATATTGTCTCAGAAGGATTGGATCCAATATCCCATAGAATATATTACCATTGCCCATGCACATCCTTACAACTATTTTAAGAGGAATTAATTCACATGGCACGAAATATTTCTGACAGGCAACTATTTGCATATCTATGACTCTGGGGAAATCATTTCTAATCTATAATCTCACAAGACATACCAATGTTGTACTCATAGATCTGGACCTAAAATTTACATCAAATAAGATAGACAAATCTACAGTTTTCATGCTTTAAGCATTTTGAAGATTTAGATTATGTTGTATAGTTGTCTTACTGGTCTTGATGCAGTATTCTAAGTTACTACGCCAAGGTTTTTTTAATATAAAAGACACCCTAGCTTTTAAAAATCATGGGTAATATTTAGCAATCTAATTACCTCCACCTCCGAGAGCTTCCGGACTACTTCTATTTTCTCCTGAAGGACCCGCCTCAAGGACTCTTTGGCTGTTGTCTCATAGCTGTGTTTGTCTTCTTGCAATGCCACCAACTCTTTCCTTATGCCATCTTCAGTTTGGTTCTGTTAGGAAAAGACAAAAAGGGCAAATATATGGATTAAAGTCCAATTGCACAATGCTCTGTGAAAGTATCAAGACTTTCACTTCTTTTTTCCACTCCCACCCCAACAGCCAGACTTTCAGATGAGACGTTAAACCGACAGCCCGACTGCCTCCTCAGGTGGATCTAAAAGATCCCATGACACTATGTTGAAGAAGAGCAGGGAAATTCTCCCCACTGTCCTGGCCAATATTTATCCAACCAACACCTAAAAACAGGTTATCCGGTCATCATCACCACATTGCTCTTTGTGGGAGCTTGCAATGCGCAAAATGGCTGCCACGTTTCCTACATTACAACAGTGACTGCACTTCAAAAGTACTTTATCGGCTGTATAACATTTTGGAATGTCCTGAGGTCGTGAAAGGCGCTATATAAATACAAGTCTTTCTTTCGGTGTAAAAAAAAATCTAATTCCCTTTATTCCTCTAGTCATAATTATCAGTCTATACCCCCGTTACTGACTCACCAACCAGTAGGAACAATCATTCACTGCTTTCCCTTTCAACGCATTTCATAATTTTGAAAATCTGTTTCAAACCCCCTTAACCTTCACTGGTCAATTAAAAAAGCCCCAATTTTGAGTCTGTCTTCACAACCATAGCCTCTCATTTCTAATGTAATCCTAGTGAAACAAAAACATTTAACTATATTACTTACCTTTGAATAAGCTTGCAACTGGTTTCCCATTACTTCTAGCCTTGATAGCAACCTGTCTTCATCTATTAAAGCCTGCATTAAGACAGACAACCACAGAGAAAATGTCATTTCAATTTAAGTTACCCAAGGATTTTGTTAAATCTCAACTGTGCAAACAAGTAGTTTGCACATTAAAAAAAGTGCTTCGACCAAGATTTCTCTACAGTTTTAAGATTAGTTTCTCCACTGGCATTTCAACCCATTTTTCATTCTATAAAATGATTTTTTTTTTAAAAGCCTTAAAAAAATATATATATTTTACGACAAGGAGGTAGTGGGCAAGATTTAAGTTCCAGCACCTTATAAAAACTGTACTAGGTTTCACATTGTACTAAGCTATTATGTGATTTGGGATCCTATGCTATCAGTAGCATGTGACTTACACATGTCCACTTTTGGTTGCTTAACAAACTGCTTGTGTGTAGGCGAGATAAAAGTAAATTTGGATTTGAAGAATGATTGTTTCTACCCCTCCCCGTGAAGATCCACAAAAACGTTGCTGCACTAAGCACTGAAAAGAACATTTTTGGTCATTATCCAGAAGTACCCGGTTTGAATTTGAGAAGACTTTGGGGCTGCATTTACGCTGTTGTTTCCAATCTGAACAAGAGAATTAATTGCTGGCGGGCACAATTTTATATTGCCTGGTTCTCAAACAAACTCTCAGGACCAGAGGACAGCTGTGCACACATTTATATACACAAACAGCTCTATTCCCAGTTGGCATATTTTATACAACCAATTTGAGTGCAGGCGTTTCCTCACATGTTCTAGAAATATCTGAACCGTATTTATACTATAGCTGCTAACAATGATGCAAAGCGGTTTTGCTTCATACAGGCACTAAAATAGTAGCGTGAAACCCAAGTATAATTCCTACTCCAGAGCAAATGTTGAAGGGACTGCCCCACTTTTGAAAAACCAGGATTGACACTCGATTCTAGATGTATTCCACATGGTATCAAACCCAAGCAATGATGCCATCTCCTAGAAAGGATCTTGCACTGCTCCAAACTGGAGCCTGATCAAGGTATATACCTCACTGCAGCCTTAATTGTACAGATAAAATACCATTAAACAATACGGAGAAGTCTTCAATTTTCCCCATATTTGTAAGCCAGCAATAAAATAAACATCAGTTAAATGCTATAAATATATGAATAAATATAGTTCATCCTGGTACACTCGTGTAAAACACTTCAAAAAAACATCTTAATAAAAGCAAAATACTGCAGATGCTGGAAATCTGAACTAAAAACAGAAAATGCTGGAAACACTCAGCAAGTCAGGCTGTGGAGAGAGAAACATCTGGGCTCAATTATCCAGATTATAGCATGCTGACTAAATTAATGGTACTGACAGTCTAGAAACCCAAACACAACAAAATGCATCATTTCTGTTTTAATGAGACACAAGTACTGCTAAATATGGCACAAGGGGCCCCAAGAAAAAGTAAGCAGCCAAAATGATGTACAGAACTAATCATTACTGTGTTCTTCCTCTACATTAGCTTGAGAAAACTGGAGAAACTTTAATTTGGGAAAAAACAGAAGTTCTGCATAAGAATGGATTGAAATTAAGAGCAACTGCATCTGACCAGCAAAAGGATCATGTCACTTGAATTACTTTCCAGATGCACAAATTGACTCCTGTATTATGAAATGAGAGAAATGTATTAAGGTCCATGACTTCTAAATGATGCAATACTCTAAACCATACAGAGAGAGAGAGAGAGAGAGAGAGAGAGAGTGAGAATGCAAATGAATTAGCAGGTCTCCTGTGTCTTTGGTCACAGTGAACTGGAGGATGCACTGTTTTATAACATTATGGGTGTTTACCATGTACCACACAATACATTATTGGGACCACTGATCTACTGTGGCTCAGTCAGTCAAATTCTGTTTAAAAAATGAAGTTCGTAGGTTGTTTTAAAAGCTTAAATGAAATCATCCAGTTTGCCTTTAAAGCAACAACTTGCATTTATTTAGCATCTTTAATGTAGAAACAATGGGATGGATTTTGCTGCGAAAATAATGGTGAGCTTAACAGCGCTCACCGCTTTTTCAGTGCTAATGGTAGAGCAACTTCCAGCGACCACACATGAGCAATTAAGGACGGACGTTGCTCTACCAGATGCCCTGCGCCTCTGTAAACTTCGCGAGAACTACATCTCGTTGGCTAACTGACCATTCAAATGAACGGAATGGCGTGAAGTTCCTGCACTGACCTGATGGATACGAACTAATCTTGCCAAAAAAAGGTACGTCAAGTCATTTAAGTCAAAGCACCCTTTTAGAACGTAAGAAAAAGGAGCAAGAGTACGCCATACGGCCCCTCAAGTATACTCCGCCATTCAATAAGATCACGGCTGATCTTCAACCACAACTCCACTGTCCCAGCCAATCCCCATAACCCTTGATTCCCTTCGATTACAAAACTCCATCAATCTTAGCCTTCAATATACTCAACGACTGAGCATCCACAACCCCCTGGCATAGAGAATTTCAAAGATTCACAACCCTCAGGTGAAGAAATTCCTCTTCATCTCAGTCTTAAATGGCCGACCCCTTATCCTGAAACTACACCCCCAAGTTCTGGACTCTCCAGTCAAGGGAAGCAGCCTCTCAGGATCTACCCTGTCAAACCCTCTCAGAATCTTATATGTTTCAATGAGATCACCTCTCATTCTTCTAAACTCCAGACAGTAGAGGCCCGTTCTACTCAATCGCTCTTCACAGGACAACCTTTTCATCCCAGGAATCAATCTCGTGAACCTTCGCTGCACCGCCTCCAAGGTAAGTATATCCTTCCTCAGGTAAAGAGACCAAAACTGGATGCAGTACTCCAGGTGCGGACTCACTAATGCCCTATACAATTGTTGCAAGACTTCCCTGCTCTTGTACTCCAACCCCCTTGCAATAAAGGCCAACATGCCATTTGCCTTCCTAATTGCTTGCTGTACCTGCATGTTAACTTTCTGTGTTTTGTGTACAAGGATATCCAAATCTCTCTATACACCAACATTTGATAGTTTCTCACCATTTAAAAAAAAAACATTTATCTATTCTTCCTACTAAAGTGAATAACCTCACATTTCCCCACACTATACTCCATCTGCTACCTTCTTGCCCACTCACTTAACCTGTCTATATCCCTTTGCAGACTCTGTGTCCTCCTCACTGCTTACTTTCCCACCGAGCCTTGTATCATCAGCAGACATGGATACATTACACTCGGTCCCCTCATCTAAGTCATTGATGTAGATCATTATTAGCTCAGGCACTGCTCCTTGCGGCACCCCACCTTGTTACAGCCTGCCAACCTGAAAATGACCTGTTTATTCCCACTCTCTGTTTACCGTCCATTAGCCAATCCTCAATCCATGCTAATATATTACCCCCAACCCCGTGAACACATATTTTGTGTAACAACCTATTTTGTGGCATCTTATCAAATGCCTTTTGAAAATCCAAATATACTGCATCCACTGGTTCCCCTTTATCTACCCTGCTAGTTACATCCTCAAAAAACGAACAGATTTTTCAACACAATTTCCTTTTCATAAAACCAGGCTGACTCTACCTAATCACGTTATGATTTTCTAAGTGCCCTGTTACCACTTCCTTAATAATGGATTCTTGCATTTTCCCAACGACCAACGTCAGGCTAACTGGGCTGTAATTCCCCGTTTTCTCTCTCCCTCCTTTCTTGAATAGCAGTGTTAGATTTGCTACCTTCCAATCCACTGGGACTGTTCTAGAATTTAGGGAATTTTGGAAGATCACAACCAATGCATCCACTATCTCTGCAGCTATCTCTTTTAGAATGTAGGCTATCAGGTCCAGGGGATCTGTCAGCTGTCAGTCCCATTAATTTTTCCAGTACCTTTTCTTTACCAATATTAATTACTTAAAGTTAGAATCATAGAAAGGTTACAGCTGGGAAGGAGGCCATTCGGCCCATCAAGTTCATGCTGGCTCAATGCAAGAGCAATCCAGCTAGACCCACTCCCCTGCCCTATCCCCATAGCTCTGCAAATTTTTTCCTTTCAACTACTTATCCCCAGTTCCCTTTTGAAAGCCATGATTGAATCTGCCACCACCACCCACTCAGGCACTGCATTCCAGATCCTAACCACTCACTGTATATAAAAGTTTTTCCTCATGTCACCTTCGGTTCTTTTGCCAATCAACTTAAATTTATGTCCTCGGGTTCTTGACCCTTCCGCCAATGGGAACAGTTTCTCTCTACCTATTCTGTTTCGACCCTTCATGATTTTAAATACCTCCATCAAATCGCCTCTCAACCTTCTCTGTTCCAAGGAGAACAACCCCAGCTCCTCCAGTCTATCCATGTAACTAAAATCCCTCATCCCTGAAATCATTCCAGTAAATCTCTTCTGCACCCTCTCTAAGGCCTTCACATCTTCCCTAAAGTGTGGCGTCCAGTACTGGACACAATACTCCAGTTGTGGTCGAACCAGTGTTTTATAAAGGATCATCATGACTTCCTTGCTTTTTTACTGTATGCCTCTATTTATAAAGCCCAGGATCCCGTATGCTTTCTTAACCTGCCCTGCCAACTTCAACAATTTGTGCATATATATCCCCAGATCTCTCTGTTCCTGTACCCCTTTTAGAATTGTGCCCTTTAGTTTATATTGCCTCTCCTTGTTCTTCCAACTGAAATAAATCACCTCGCATTTTTCTGCGTTAAATTTCATCTGCCACGTGTCCGCCCATTCCACCAGCCTGTCCATATCCTCTTGAAGTGTATCACTATCCTCCTCACTGTTCACTACACTTCCAAGTTTTGTGACATCTGCAAATTTGGAAACTGTGCCCTGTATACCCAAGTCCAAGTCATTAACATATATCAAAAAAAGCAGTGGTCCTAGTACCGACCCTGTGGAACACCATTGAACACCTCCCTCCAGTCCGAAAAACAATCGTTCACCACTACTCTCTGCTTCCTGTTAGTTAGCCAATTTTGTATCCATGCTGCTATTGCCCCCTTTATTCCATAGGCTTCAATCTTAATGACAAGCCTATTAAGCGGCATTTTAGCAAATCCCTTTTGAAAGTCCACATCCACCACATTGCCCTCATCTACCCTCTCTGCTACCTCATCAAAAAACTATCAAGTTAGTTAAACACGATTTGCCTTTAACAAATCCGTGCTGGCTTTCCCGAATCAATCCACACTCGTCCAAGTGAATGTTAATTCTGTCCCGGATTATCGTTTCTAAATGTTTCCCCACCACCAAGGTTAAACTGACTGGCCTGTAGTTGCTGGGTTTATCCTTACACCTTTCTTTGAACAAGGGTGTAACATTTGCAATTCTCCAGTCCTCTGGCATCACCCCTGTATCAACAGATGTTTGGAAGATTATGGCCAGTACCTCCGCAATTTCCACCCTTACTTCCCTCAGCAACCTAGGATGCATCCCAACTGGACCAGGTGACTTATCTACTTGAAGTACAGCTAGCCTTTCTAGTACCTCCTGTCAACTCTTAGCCCATCCAGTATCTGAACTACATCTTCCTTTACTGAGAGTCTGGCAGCATCTGCATCTATCTTTACCAAGGAAGAAAAGTACTCATTTAGTACCTTGGCCATGCCCTCTGCCTCCTTGAGTAAATCTCCTTTATGGTCCCGAATCGGCCCCATCCCTCCTCTTACAACCCGTTTACATGCTATAGAAGACTTTTGGATTCCCTTTTATGCTGGCCGCCAGTCTATTCTCATATTCTCTCTTTGCCCCTCTTATTTCCTTTTTCACTTCCCCTCTGAACTTTCTATATTCAGCCTGGTTCTCACTTGAGTTATCAACCTGACATCTGTCATACGCCCCTTTTTTCTTCTTCATCTTACTCTATCTTTTTTGTCATCCAGGGAGCTCTGGCTTTAGTTACCCTACCTTTCTCCCACGTGGGAATGTACCTGGACTGTACCTGAACCTTCTGCTTCTTAAAAGGCCGCCCTTTGCTCAGTTACAGTTTTCCCTGCCAAATTTTTATTCCAATTTACCCGGGCCAGATATGTTCTCATCCCACTGAAACTGACACTCCTCCAATTGAGTATTTTTTAAACTTTAGAGTGGTCCATATCCTTTCCCATAGCTATTCTAAACCTTATGATGCTATGATCACAGTTCCCTAACTGTTCCCCCACTGACACTTGCCTCATTCCCCAGAACTAAGTTCAGCAATGCCTCCTTCCTCGTTGGGCCAGAAATGTACTGGTCAAGAAAGTTCTCCTGAACACACTTCAAAAATGCCTCCCCCCCCAACTTTGCCCCTTATATTATTGCTATCCCAGTCTATATTAGGATAGTTGAAATCCTCCATTATCACAACTCCAAGGCTTTTGCACCTCTCTGTAATTTCCCTGCAAATGTGTTCCTTTTCCTCCTTCCCACTAGTTGGTGGCCTATAGAATACATGCAGTAGTGTAATGGCACCTCTATTGTCTCTTAACTCTAACCAAATAAGTTCTGTCCTTGATCCCTCCAGGACATCCTCTCTGTCCAGCACTGCAACAGTCTCCTTAATCAATACTGCCACCCCCCTTCTTTCTTCCTTTCACTATCTTTCCTGAACACCTTATATCCAGGAATATTTAGTACCCAATCCTGCCCTTTTTTTGAGCCAGGTCTCCGTTATCGCCACAACATCATATTCCAATGTGGCTAACTGCGCCTGCAGCTCTCAAACCTTGTTTTCCACGCTTTGTGCATTTACACACATGCACTGCAAACCTATTTTAGACGTTCTTGTACTCTCTCTTAGTCTCGTCCCATCAACTACTGTATTATTTCTTATTCTAGTGCTATCTCACTCTCTCCCAATCCTTTGTGCACCTTGTTTCTCCTTTCCAGTGCTGCATCCTGGTACCCATCCCCCTGTCAAATTAGTTTAAATCCCCCCCCTCCCCCCCGCCACCACCCCACACCACCAGTGAACCTCCCTGCGAGGACATTCCTCACTCTCATTAGCCCCTTGTTTTCCCACTATTACTGGTATTTTTTTGTGCCCTCTACTGTGAAGACAGATACAAAATATTTGTTTAACACCTATGCCATTTCCTGATTCCCCATTGTAATTTCTCCTGTCTTAGCCTCGAAGTGACTCACATCTACTTTCGCTACTCTCTTCCTTTTTACATACTTGGAGAAGCTCTTACAATCTGTTTTTATATTTCTTGCTTGTTTACTCTCATATTCTATTTTCTCCCTTTTTATCAATTTTTGGATCATCCTTTGCTGTTTTCTACAACTCTCCCAATCCTCAGGCTTACTACTCTTCTTGTCAACTTCTTTTAATCTATTACTATCCTTAACTTCTCTAGTCAGCCACAGATGGATCACTTTGCCCATGGAGTTTTTATTTCTCAATGGAATGTATATTCGTTGAGAATTTTGAAATATTTCTTTAAATGTTTGCCATTGCTTACCTACAGTCATACCTTTTAATCTAATTTTCCAATCTACCTTAGCCAACTCGCCTCTCGTCCCTATGTAATTGGCTTTATTTACGTTTAAGACTCTAGTTTTTGACTTAAGAATGTCACTCTTGAAGTCCATGTGAAATTCAATCATATTATGATCACTCTTCCCCAGAGGATCCTTTACTATGAGATTGTTAATCAACCCTGTCTCATTATACAAGACAAGATCCAAAATAGCCTGTTCCCTGGTTGGTTCCATGACATATTGTTCTAGGAAACTGTCTCAAATGCATTCCATGAATTCGTCCTCCAAGCAACCTTTGCCACTTTGATTTGTCCAGTCTGTATGAAGATTAAAGTCCCCCATGATTATTGCATTACCTTTGTTACAAGCTCCTTTTATTTCTTGATTAATACTCTATCCAACAGTATAACTACTGTTAGAAGGCCTACAAACTACTCCCACCAGTGTTTTCTGCCCCTTGTTATTTCTTATCTCCAACCATACCGATCCTACTTCCTAATTTTCCGAGCCAAGATCCTTTTTCAATACTGTCCTAACGTCATCCTTTATCATCAGGGCTAAAGCCCCTCCTTGTTCATTTTGTCTGTCTTTTTGAAACGTCAAGTACCCTGGAATGTTTAGTTTCCAACTTCGGTTACCTTGCACCCATGTCTCTGTAATAGCAATTAGATAAAACCCTTTTATCTCCGTGCCATTAATTCATCTATCCTGTTACGAATGCTTTGTGTATTCAGATAAAGCGCCTTTAATTTTTTACCATTTTTCCCAGCTTTGACCTTATTCGCTGATGCAGTATTACCGTTAAACACTCTGTCCCTTCCTGTCACAACCTGCTTATCTTTTTCCCTGAATCTCGACACTGCTCTATGGCCTTGACTTTTCTCTTTAGATTTCTAAATTTCCCCACACCTGACCCCTCCCCCTCCCCTTTTATTTTAAAGTCCTATCTACAGCCCTAGTTATTCGATTTGCTAGGACACCGGTCCCAGCGCGGTTTAAGTGGAGCATATCCCAATAGACCAGCTCCCTCTTTCCCCAATACTGGTGTCAGTGCCCCATGAATCGAAACCCCTGTCACCCACACCACTTTTTGAGCTACGCATTTAACTCTCTAATCTGTTGGACCCTTTGCCAATTTGCGCGTGGCTCAGGTAGTAATCCAAAGAACCTTTGAGGTTCTGCTTATTAATTTAGACCCTAGCTCCTCAAACTCCCTCAGAAGAACCTCATTCCTAGTTCTACCTATGTCGTTGGTTCCTACATGGACCATGACAACTGGATCCTCCCCCTCATGCTCCAAGTTCTTTTCCAGCCGCGAGGAGATATCCTTAACCCTGGCACCTGGCAGACAACACAGCCTTCGGGACTCCCGATCGCTGTTGCAGCGTGCTAAGTCTTAATGACTGACATACAACCTCTCCGACACTGAAAGTTAACTTTTACAAATGTGGAGTCTCATTCCTTCAGATGTTAATTGTTGTTGTCATTTTTAATTTTAATTTTTTTAAACTTTTTTTTTCCGATCTCTTATCTCAGTCTCTTAATTCAATATTTCTTACCCCCTTTATTTTGCTTTCTGTACCTGATCTGACATTGAATTAACTATTCTAACTTGCACTTCCTGGTCTTGATTCTTCGCTGCTCATCAGATGCTTTAATCTGATCGGTTATGGGGATATACAGTTGCTTGCCTTGTTCACACAGGTCCCAGCCACGCTATAGAGGGTGCCATTTTGGATTCAGCACCCCATGAGAAGAACTTGTCGGGAAATAATGAAAGAAAATTTATGGGCAAGTGCCAGTCTAACAAGCAGCGGACACCGTTTGTTGGCCGCTCAGGGGAAAATCTGGGCCATTGTCTCAAGACACTTCACTGGGGCATAAGGGAAAAATGAACGCCGAGCCAAAGGAGATTTTAGGAGGGCTGAACAAAAGTTTAGTCAAAGAGGTGGGGTTTTAAGGAGGTGGAGAGGCAGAGAGGTTTAGAGAGGGAATTCCTGATCCTGGGGCCTATGCAGCTGAAGGCACTGCTGCCAATGGTGGGGTGATGCGAGTGGGATTGTACAAGAGGTCAGAGCCAGAAGAAACGAGAACTCAGCGGGGAGGGACTTGTAGGGCTGGAGGAGGTTACAGAGATAGGGAGCTGTGAGGCCATAAAGGAATATTTAAATACAAATAAGGAAATTTTAAATTTGAGGTTTTGGGGAGACTAGGAGGCAATGTAGGTCAGCAAGCATAAAGATGATAGGCGTGTGCTACTTGGTGCACATAAGATAGGGGCGGAAGAGTTTTCAATGAGGTGAAGTTTACGGAAGATGGAAGATGGAAGGCTGGCCAGGAGAGCATTGGAATTGTTGAGTTTGGAGGTGACAAAGTTGTGGGTAAGGGTTTCAGCGGCAAATAGTCTGAGACGGAGGCAGACTTGGGCAATGTTACAGAGGTGGAAGTAAGCAATCTTTGTGATGGAAAGGATATATGAACAGTCTGGTTTCACTGGAAACAGTGGTTGGGGAGAAGGAATGGAACCTTTGGCAAGGGTGTAGCGTTTGTAGCGGGGGCTGAAGATGATGGCTTTGGCTATACCAATATTTAGCTGGAGGAAATTGCAGTTTAGCCGAAACTGCATGTCGGACAGCACAAAGGCGGTGGAGGGGTTGAAAGAGGTAGAGCTGGGTGTCGTCAGCATTCAGATGGAAGCTAACCCCATATCTGCAGACGATGTTGCCAAGGGGGTAAGTAGATAAGGAAGAGGCTAAGGGCAGATTCTTGGGGGACGTCAGAGGTAACGGTCCAGGGGTGGGAAGAGTAGAAATTGCTGAAGATTTCTCTGGCTATGATTGAATAGGTAAGAGTCAAACCAAGTGTGATGCCTGATATCACTTGATGTGGTTCAGTCAGATCTGGTGATGGATGGCTACACCAATTGTGAACCAGATATGCATGAGTCTGCACCCGTTGGACTTGAGGGAACAAAGAAAGGGGCCATATCATGGGGAACGACAGGGATGCGCAACAGTAAAATCATTTTCAAAAACACACAGATTAAGATATTGTTGTGTGCAAAGGTACAATTTCTCTTTTCCACTCTGAGAAAAATAGATTGTTGGGAAACATGCCCAAAAGCTACCACAGGTATGTGTCATATTTAGTGTTCTTCTGTATTAGTTTCTGTTACACACACACACACACACACACACACACACACACACTTGTATATAAAAAAATCAATATGAAGTTTATCTGAATAAAGCCTTTGAAATTTGCTCTCTAACTTTTTTTGAAAATTTTTTAACAAATAACCAAACAGATACTATGAGAGGCTGAAGACAACATCCCAGACTCTTCCATCACCATCCCTGGGTATGTCCTGTCCCACCGGCAGGACAGACCCACCAGAGGTGGCAGTACAGTGATATACAGTCAGGAGGGAGTGGCCCTGGGAGTCCTCAACATTGACTCTGGACCCCATGAAATCTCATGGCATCAGGTCAAACATGGGCAAGGAAACCTCCTGCTGATTACCACCTCCCACCCTCCCTCAGCTGATGAATCAGTCCTCCTCCATGTTGAACACCACTTGGAGGAAGCAAGGGCACAGAACGTACTCTGGGTGGGGGACTTCAACGTCCATCACCAAGAGTGGCTCGGTAGCACCACTACTGACCGAGCTGGCCAAGTCCTGAAGGACATACCTGCTAGACTGGGCCTGCGGCAGGTGGTGAGCGAACCAACACGAGGGAAAAACTTACTTGACCTCGTCCTCACCAATCTACCTGTCGCAGATACAGCTGTCCATGACAGTATTGGTAGGAGACACCATCCAACGTGTTGTGTGGCACTACCGCTGTGCTAAATGGGATTCAGAACAGATCTAGCAGCTCAAAACTGGGCATCCATGAGGCGCTGTGGGCCATCAGCAGCAGCAGAATGTTATTCCAGCACAATCTGTAACCTCATGACCTGGCATATTCCTCACTCTAACATTACCAACAAGCCAGGGGATCAACCCTGGTTCAATGAGGAGTGTAGAAGAACATGCCAGGAGCAGCACCAGGCGTACCTAAAAATGAGGTGCCAATCTGGTGAAGCTACAACTCAGGACTACATGCATGCTAAACAGCGGAAGCAACATGCTATAGACAGAGCTAAACGATTCCACAACCAACGGATCAGATCAAAGCTCTGCAGTCCTGCCACATCTAGTCATGAATGGTGGTGGACAATTAAACAACTAACGGGAGGAGGAGGCTCTGTAAACATCCCCATCCTCAACGATGGCAGAGTCCAGCACGTGAGTGCAAAAGACAAGGCTGAAGCGTTTGCAACCATCTTCAGCCAGAAGTGCCAAGTGGATGATCCATCTCGGCCGCCTCCCGATATCCCCACAATCACAGAAGCCAGTCTTCAGCCAATTCGATTCACTCCACGTGATATCAAGAAATGGCTGAGTGCACTGGATACAGCAAAGGCTATGGGCCCCGACAACATCCCAGCTGTAGTGCTGAAAACCTGTGCTCCAGAACTAGCCGCATATCTAGCCAAGTTGTTCCCTTACAGCTACAACACTGGCATCTACCCGACAATGTGGAAAACTGCCCAGGTATGTCCTGTCCACAAAAAGCAGGACAAATCCAATCCGGCCAATTACCGCCCCATCAGTCTACTCTCAATCATCAGCAAAGTGATGGAAGGTGTCGTCGACAGTGCTATCAAGTGGCACTTACTCACCAATAACCTGCTCACCGATGCTCAGTTTGGGTTCCGCCAGGACCACTCGGCTCCTGACCTCATTACAGCCTTGGTCCAAACATGGACAAAAGAGCTGAATTCCAGAGGTGAGGTGAGAGTGATTGCCCTTGACATCAAGGCAGCATTTGACCGACTGTGCCACCAAGGAGCCCTAGTAAAATTGAAGTCAATGGGTATCAGGGGGAAAACTCTCCAGTGGCTGGAGTCATACCTAGCACAAAGGAAGATGGTAGTGGTTGTTGGAGGCCAATCATCTCAGCCCCAGGACATTGCTGCAGGAGTTTCTCAAGGCAGTGTACTAGGCCCAACCATCTTCAGCTGCTTCATCAATGACCTTCCCTTCATCATAAGGTCAGAAATGGGGATGTTGCTGATGATTGCACAGCATTCAGTTCCAGTCGCAACCCCTCAAATAATGAAGCAGTCCGAGCCTGCATGCAGCAAGACCTGGACAACATCCAGGCTTGGGCTCATAAGTGGCAAGTAACATTCATGCCAGACAAGTGCCAGGCAATGACCATCTCCAACAAGAGAGAGTCTAACCACCTCCCCTTGACATTCAACGGCATTACCATCGTCAAATCCCCCACCATCAACATCCTGGGGGTCACCATTGACCAGAAACTTAACTGGACCAGCCATATAAATACAGTGGCTACAAGAGCAGGTCAGAGGCTGGGTATTCTGCGGCGAGTGACTCACCTCCTGACTCCCCAAAGCCTTTCCACCATCTACAAGGTACAAGTCAGGAATGTGATGGAATACTCTCCACTTGCCTGGATGAGTGCAGCTCCAACAACACTCAAGAAGCTCAACACCATCCAGGACAAAGCAGCCCGCTTGATTGGCACCCCATCCACTACCCTAAACATTCACTCCCTTCACCACAGGCGCACAGTAGCTGCAGTGTGTACCATCCACAGGATGCACTGCAGCAACTCGCCAAGGCTTCTTCGACAGCACCTCCCAAACCCACGACCTCTACCACCTAGAAGGACAAGAGCAGCAGGTACATGGGAACAACACCACCTGCACGTTTCCCTCCAAGTCACACACAATCCCGACTTGGAAATATATCACCGTTCCTTCATCGTTGCTGGGTCAAAATCCTGGAACTCCCTTCCTAACAGCACTGTGGGAGAACCTTCACCACACGGACTGCAGCGGTTCAAGAAGGCGGTTCACCACCACCTTCTCGAGGGCAAATAGGGATGGGCAATAAATGCCAGCCTCGCCAGCGACGCCCACATCCCATGAACCAATAAAAAAACAAGACAATCCTTTCTCAGTTCAACTGAAAATGTTCCTGAAGCATACTGGAAAGTAGTGCATACTGCACATGCTCAGACTGCAAGTTTTGCCTTCAGCTGACAGAATCACAACTTTGAGCAAAGAAATTGAAGCTTTTGAGAGAGGCTGAGGACTTCAAATAACACATGGAAATGTGCCAGAATAGTCAGAAGTTTAAAAACTCAAGATACTGCAAAGGTCTTTGTAGTGAACTGAATCTCAACTCTCTTCACCCCATCAATCAAAACAAAAATTCCTCAATGGTTGAATGACAAACTTCATTCTTTTCTCCTCAAAATGCATTGATTGAACTATATCCTAACGAGGAGCATTTAGGAAGTGTATTACAGCTTGAAAGTACCTGCCAGCTACTGTCTGAAGCCTCTTGGGTGTTGGTTAGTAATCGCTGAAGGGTGGCCAACTTCTGTTCCAACATCTGTTCTCGATGTAAGGCCTCCTAACATTTGGAAAATCAGTAACATATTAATGTAGCGGTTTATCAGACAATATTAAATCAAAAGTTGTTTATTAAAAGTAATCTGAACCACAAAGTGAGATTCGCATTCAATTTGATCCATGTCATATTGGGATGAGGGGGTTGGGAGAGAGAGAGAAAGAGAGAGAGAGAGAGAGAGAGAGAGAGAGAGAGAGAGATTTTTTTTCTGGTCTGTTCATTCCCCCTCAAGGATACTGAAACCTCCCATGATTACCGTATTTTCGACAGTCGGAACATCTCACAAGCTGTTCATAACTTTGAGCTGGTGATTTATAAGAAATGCCAAAAATTACTTTTAATCTCATTACTAATTCCTATCTTAACAGCTTTTATTCCATTTAATTTCTTCTGCTACTATTTCCAGCCTTTCGATAGCTCGCTTATCATCCCATATGAATACCATTCTCCTGCCTAGTTTAATAGCTCTAGATTTGCAAAGCATTGTATATCTAATTAGTTCTATCTTGTGCTCTCAGTCTGCTCACAACCATGTCCTTATGTTGACAATGTCGACAGTTTCATGAACTTTGTATATTTTCTTTTTGTAACTGTATATAAGTATTCATGATTACCGAGATAGCTTATCCCTTTTTAAGCTTTTTGTTACACTGTATTTGCATTCCCTAGTCCTGCTTATTGGTCAATAATCATTATTTGCTTGTCTACATTTACCAAAGTATCAGTTCATCTTCCCTCTTCACCCCCCTCATTTACTTTATGTGAATCTAAAATTCCAATTTTTGTTATGCGCCATTAGGCCTTTCCATTCTCCTTCAAGTGCTTCCTTCAAGTGTTAATAGGTAGGATATAGTTTATAAAATGTTCCATTAGCTGCACAATTAAATATACAAGAAACTCTGCAGTAAAAATTCATAAATATAATACGTGAACAAATTGATGACAAATGGTTTATTTAGTTAACAGGAAAAGACTATACAATTAAATAAACTGTATTGCTATAACAGTAAATAGCTAGCAGCAGCCACTGGTGGGTTTTACCTGTAAATACTGAGAGAGCTGGAATAGTTCCTGAGAGTACATACTGGGAGAATTAGCAGCTACCTGGGGAAGTGAAGGAGACATTTGTTCAATATAATAATTTTAAAGCAGTATGATACAGCTAAGATACTGAAGCAGTAAAGATTTTCAGAACTGACATCCATTTTTAAAAAAAAAATATAGTATTACATAGAATCTACAACACAGAAACAGGCTATTTGGCCCAATTGATCGATGCCAGCTTTTAGGCTCTACACGAGCCTCCTCCCACCCCTCTTCATCTAACCCTATCAGCATATCCTTCTATTCTTTTCTCCCTCATGTGCTTATCTAGCTTCCCCTTGAATCAGATATGCTATTTGCCTCAATAACTCCTTGTGGTAGCGTGATCAGGATTGGGGGACAAATGAGGAGCCAATTAGTGATAATATGAAAATAACCACTTTCTTGGGACAGATCTTGAAGCACTTCTTTTAATGCTTTTAAGCAGTGATGGCAAACGTATATTTAAGATTCCAAATCAAAAGCTTGTATGTAATCAGATTCCATTTCTCAGAAGGAATAAAATGATTAAAATACAAAAGAAACAAATTTGTTTTTTTGCTTTCGCCCCGCCCCCAACCCCACTGTACAAATAAAGAGATCACGTGGATTAACTGGAATATCTTCAAAAGAAATAGTTTATTTGTACTTATCGAAACATATATGAACCACCACTCTCCTGATGGTTCAGTAAGTAAAAGTACCATGTGATATGGCACTGAGCTAAACCAACCACAAATGCCCAAATTCAATCTTTGCCGTGAGCTAATCGCAGCCAGGGTAGAAGTAGGGGGTCTCAATGATTATCTCAGTCGGAATGGTCGAAAAATTAAGTCAGCAGTTGTTTCCGCTTCAATTCACTGAAAATACGTATGCATGGGCAAAGCTCTGACAGACCCCACAATTTAACAGCTCACCAATACTTAACCAGGCTCATATGAAAAAAGGCCATTTGGGAGATACCAACACCTATGAAACAGTACTTCAAAGAAAGTCCACATATAGGATGGGGAAAAGTTTGGGTGAAGTGAAAGCGAGTGGAAAGGAAAAATACACACAAACCTAGTTCTGGCAGAAGAAGGATTGCAGGTTATAGGGATAAATTTAGGCAAATGAAATAGTTTTGGAGCACTTGTATTTTAGTCAGTAAGTGACAAGAATATTTGGAGGTAGCTTGTTTGAATTAACTTTTTGGAAATTGTACCTGCTTTAAAGCTGTAGTTTAGGTTAAGTGACTGCTGCATTTTAATTTTCACATAATATTAGAGGAAATGGGCTTGATTAGTCAAAGGCTATATCCCATTCCGTGAGGATGTTCCACATGTATCTCAGAGCAGCTCCATTCACTAGCGCAGATATCGCCCTTCTTTCTGGACTGGGTGGCAATCTGAGTGAAGTTATCATTACTGGTATTAACAGTTCTTTGGAAAGTTCCTTGGTTATTGATCATATTTCCTTTAAATATACAACAATTATTTATGGCTTTGTTTTTCTTATGCCAGGTTTGTGTGTATTTTTCCTTTCCACTCGCTTTCACTTCACCCCAACTTTTCCCCATCCTATACGTGGACTTTCTTTGAAGTACTGTTTCATAGGTGTTGGTATCTCCCAAATGGCCTTTTTTCATATGAGCCTGGTTAAGTATTGGTGAGCTGTTAAACTGTGGGTTCTGTCAGAGCTTTGCCCATGCATATGTATTTTCAGTGAATTGAAGTGGAAACTGCTGACTTAATTTTTCAACCATTCCTACTGAGATAATCATGCAACTTGTTTAATGTCGCATCTGTCATCTGGATCCACCTATGCAGGTGAATGAATAGTGCCATGGAATTTGTACAAAGAGAGAGTTCTTCTGATATCCTGGACTATATTCTTCCCTCAACCATCACCACCAAAACAGATTAAATGGTCATTTTTCTCATTGCTGTTTGTGGGACATCACTGTGTGCAAATTAGCTACCACATTTGCCTTCAAAACAACAGTGATTACACTACAAAAGTAATTTATTGACTGTGAAGCACTTTGGGGCATCCTGAGAACATGAAGAGCGTTATATCTTTCTTTAAAGGAACTTAGTGAATTAGCACCAACTCTAATGGAAGTCCATGCCAAGCATAATTCATTCCAAGAGAAAAAATTTAATTGCTAAATTGGCAGAAGGTTTAGTTAGGTACTGAAATAAATTTCACACCATAAGTGCTGTTTTTAACTTTATGCCAATTATTGGAATATAACCTATAAAAGAATAAATGTCTTAACAATCTGTGATAGTATTAGTCTGAGCATCATGGGATGCAGAGGAGGCCTTAAACTGCAAGAACTCCAGTTTACCTTGCAGCTAGTTGTTCGTGATGAATATAATCTTCAGTTTGCCTGGTTCTGCTTCTGTAGCTGCCATAATGGGGGAAGATTTCCTCTATTGGCAGCAAAATTGTAAACATACTCTTCATAGAAACATTTACACTTTTGCTGCAGACAACGATCAGATGAAATCTTCCCTTCAGTTAAAGGCAGGCCACAATACAAGGCACCGCTTCTTAAAAGAAACACAGTGCACTGCAACAATAGTGCTCCAATATGTAACAGAAATATTTATTATGCAAAATAAATTAGTGTCACACGGAAGTACTCACCAATTCTGACAGACTTTCTCAAGACTTCCTCTTGCACATGACGGCTGGAAGCTGTTGGGTGATCAGTTCTATTGTTCGGAAGGGAGCCAAGAGAAAATCGTCTCTAAGCTGAGGCAAGTACTTCCATGTGACAAACTTTTTATAAAATTATATTATGTTAAATGATACCTGAATATTTAAAATAAGGGGAGACAATCCTCCAGACTATTATGAAGGAAAAAAAACCACTGCAGACTGCTAATTTTTCATACAAACCAAGTATTTGATCAAAGAATGTAGGTCTCAATTAACCCATTTTAGAGTGTCGGATAATGTGGTGTCCCAATTTCATTGCAGAGGACAAAAATGGCTTGAGTTTTGATGACAAGACATATGCACACTTATGATTAATTTATTGCTAATAGATTGGTTCTGCAATTTCCTGCATTTGACGTTAACTTATTAACCAAAACATGGGTGATTTGTCAGTAAACATCAAAGCAACTGATCACCTCTTCATTCACAGGCATCGATTTTAGTATCTCTTATTAAAAAAATATTGTAAATAGAGATCATTAACTTTGACTTCGGGTGACTACGCTGACAACCATTTGATGACAAATATAACTATCAATGTGTAGATCCTGGAGTGGTAATATTTTTAACTGGTATAAATTAGAGATCTCTGTTAATAAGCAATGAGGAGAGTATGTTTGAATGGAGTCCCAATTCATTCAACAGATTTGCATTTACGTTCAACCTAATAAAGTCATTGTTGTGTGAAGATTTCAAATATTTCATATTGTCAAGTTCTACATGACATTACTTTAGCACCTGACATGTGAGATTAGAAGTTTGTTCAAAGCTGCTCTAAGCAGAGAGTATCTCTGAAAACAACACAAGATTGCAGTAGCAGTCCCTGAAAAAAAAACATTTTCTGTCATTTAATTGCAAAATTGCTCACGGGGAGTGTTTTTATTCGGGCATCTACATTCTAACTGTAATGAAATCATTTTCTGTCTGGCAAACTGAAAGCAATGATAAGAGTTCAATATGCTGAATTATTAGACCAATATCTAACTATTCTTAGATGGGACTGCTTTATTACAACTGGTACAGTACACATTTATGGACACAGCACTTTTAAATCCATGGTTAAGACTTAATACCATACATTACTATTTACATTTTTATGCTCTGGGTTTTTAACATATATTTCAATGAATCAGCTGCAGCCATTTCTTTAATATGGGAAAAAAAATTATAAATGAGCCTCTCACCTTTTCAACAGGAAGTGGTAGAGGAGCCTGGATGACACTGAAAGACAAGAGATACCATGTAAGATAAAATTGCAAAAATTACCTTCTGCCAAACTCACTGACTTTTTTTCTTCTCTCTATGCAGGTGGAGGTTTTAGAATGAATACACCTAGAAACAAGAGTTGAAGTAAAATAAATCATCATTGAGCAACTCTTGTGAAAATGTAACTTTACTGGAAGTCTGTAAATGCACTTTACATGTGATGGCCTGTTCTTGGTGAAGTTGTCTTCAGCAACTGCAAAATCATCAACTAATGAGTTGCGTGTGTCATTCTCTGCCATTGAACAGAGGAAGTGTAATGGAAAAGGGCCAGAATTTATTTTCTGAAAAGCATGATGCTGATAAATATTGCCAGACCATTTAATAAATCACACTATCTGCCTGATCGCCTTACTGAAATGCCTTCTTTCTACTGTTGCAATTGCTACTCCTCCTTTCCCAATTTCACTGTCCTTTCTTAAGATCTTAGAGTTTGGAATATTTAACTCCGAATCATGCCCAGCTTGTAGCCGGGTCTCTGTGATGACCGCATTATACCCTTTAACCTGAATTTGTGCCGCCAACTCACCTGTTTTATTTCTTATGCTACATGTATTTGTGTACAGCTTACTTATTTGGGTAACCACCGCCACCCTGTCCATTTGTCCTCCAGCTCTTTTTCCTCACACTTGGATTTATAATGTGCATTTTCTCATCCACCCCCAAGCTAGTTTAGATCTTTTCCCACTGCCTTATTTACCCGTACTACAAAGACATGGATGCCTCTCTGGTTCAGGTGAAGGCCGTCCCTGGCCCCAAAAGTTGTCCCACTGCCACAGGAATCTAAAACTATCCCCTCTACACTGTCCTTCCAGCCACGCATTGACAATCTAGTTCTTTCTCTGCGTCCGGTCAAGAGCAGAGCACTGGGAGCAATCTAGAGATACTACCCAAGATGTTTTGCTCCTTAACCTAAAATCCTTGAAATCCCATTGTGGAACCTCGAACCTACTCCTATGTAAGTTATATGAACTACAATCTCTGGCACCTGGGAAGGAATATGCCATTCAGAATGCGATCATATTTAGATAAGAAGCTATCTAGTCCCCTGACAATAGAATCCCCCACAATCACCAATGCCTATCTTACTACCTATACTGTTTCTCCCTTGGGTAAATTTATTCCTCAGTGCCTTGCTGTCTCTCCTGGTTACCCTCCCCTTTGTCACCCTTTTGTCCAAATCACTGGTACCTAAACAGGTATACCTATAAGACAATTCCAGCTCTGCAGATGATCCTCCTCCTACCATCACCTGTTGCTTCCTACCCCATCTGCAGATATTCATCCAGTCTCCCGTACCAATTTCATTACTTCCAACAACATGCAGGGTGACCGCCCTCTCGAACGCCTGCTCCAGAAAACATTCTCCCTCCTGAATGTTGTGGAGCATGTCTAGTTTACTTTCAAGCTGTGACTCTGTCCTAGCAGATTAACAAAGAAGACAAACAACATATATACTTTCCCCCTTAGATAGCCCAACTTATTTTGTTTTTTTTAAAAATTGGACAGGGAATGTTGAAGTTGTCATCACTAATTAAAGGCTCGCTTTTAGTTTTATTTATGGAATGAAGCATTCAAAGCAATAAGATCACAAAATAGTAACTTGAAGTAGCACTAACAAAGTCACGCTCAATGCTTATACTCAGAAATGTCTGCATTTGAAAATTAAATTAAATCTGAAGGAACCATAAATGTTGATGCTAAGAACATGTGCAGCAAATGCAGAGTAACAATCTGGACATGTGCACTTCGTAAATGTCACATTAAGTGGTTAACAAGCAGATTTACTGGCTCACTTTCTGGTTTTCCTCGGGAGAGAGTTGTTTAAAAGTAACATTTTCTACGTATGGTGCACAAAGTTTTCATTTCAAACATGCTTTAAATATCGTATGGAATATTTCAGTCCAAAGTTTAACTCCAAGAAAACAATAGTTAAAAACAGTAAATCATTTTTCTGTAACTGGCTATTTCTCACTTGTCACTTCAAGCCATTAGAATTGTTCAATAATCTAGATTTAGGCTTCCCTCTTCAAAGTCTTTTTTAAACAAATAACTGACAAGTTACATTAAGTTTTAAAATACTTTTATCTGACAAAAATTGTAAATATGCACAATGAAAATCAGCGAGTACAAACTCAAAATCTTAAATGAATTGCCATATCTGGTTGGGCAAAAAAGATTAACTTAGTCGTGCATATACAGGAGTCAGAACCATAATTAGCCACAATAAGTTAAACAAAAGCCAAGACAAAAGTACAGAGCAGATGTGGAGATAGGAATTTTTTTAAAAGTTATATTATAGTGCCATAATACATGTCCAACCAATGTTGAACAGCAATCAAAAAGGCCGATGGAATATTGAACCACATAGCCAAAACAGTTTGAATACAAGTCTGATCAGTAGCTACAGCATTGATTTGCAGCTGGCAGCACTTCATTTACACTGTCCCAACTGCAAATCCCATTCTCGCATTGTGGAGACAATTCTTCCTACGCACGTTTGCACATGTGCACAGGGCTCTGCTCACAGCCAGTTTTGTGAACGTGAGCGGCGGTGTCCAAACTCTCCAATCACGACAAATTAAAGCGCAGCTTAATTATACATGTCCAGGTGGCGTAAATGTCTATTATCTCCCTCCACCCACCATGTGCTTTTTAAACTAGGCTGGATACCACACTTGATTTATGTTCCACAAGGAGTCAAGCCCACTACAATCTTCTCCAGTAAGGTCTCTTACCACTCTTCTCTGGAGTCAGGTCAGGACCAGCTCTAGATTCAAGACATGATTTTGCATTGATATAAAGCAGTTTTTGCTTCACAAAAATGCAAAACTGGCAGTAGAATCACATCTTTATTGCTGGTGGTAGAACAGCTAATATTATGTTACTATGAAATCTATATCTTTCATTACAGGTGCATTAACGTACTAACTGCCTGTCATGGAAACAATTTTTGTGCACGCTGCAGCTGCACAAAATATTCAAATGGAGCCACGGTCACACACCTGCTAATAGCTGGCTAAACAGCAATGCTGGCAAAGGTCAGAAAGCAGGTTCCCCGGCCCATACTTAGTGATAGAATGTTGTACAGCATGGAGACATATAAAACATAGAAAATAGGAGCAGGAGTCGGCCATTCGAGCCTGCTCTGCCATTCAGTATGATCATGGCTGATCCTCTATCTCAATATCATATTCCCGCTCTCTCCCCCAGGAAAAGGATAGTAACTAGCAAAATAGATGTGAACAAAAAACAAAGTTAAATTATATATTATGGATTTAATCTGCCATGCAAATTCTTCAGCAGCTGCTTTGCAAATAGGATATCATCTTGGAAGGTAGAGTAAACAAAATAAATGGCATAAACTCTGATTTTAATGACCAGTATGCCATAATCAATCTCAGCGAGACATCTTCATAGTGGTATGACAGAATGTTTTGAATCTTCTACAATCAAAACATTTTAAAATGTGGCATAGTGCATTATTACATTATTCTTTTACCCCAAGACTTGAGTTTGAATTTGGCCCAGACCGGTGGGATGAAAGCATCCTTCTAAATAATGGCTGTTACAGTCCTTCATATTTGAGCAATCTCAAAGCAGTTCTTAGTGGGAATGGCACAGAACAGAAAAGTCCCTAATTTTGCACTAATTGGCAATTTCAGAAAAGCCACAAAGATGATCAGTGTGTGAAAGTGAAACATTACATTTACGCAGGAGGGGTTCTCTTCTGAATTAGGCTAAGGGGAATTGACGGGGCAGAGTAAAGATGACTTTAGTCTACACCTCACATATGCCACAGCTACTCAATAGTAGCACCAGGGGACCTGAAATAGCAAAATCTTCAATTTCCCACTGCAAACATCCTATACAGTATATGAAAAAAAAAAGCTGAATCTAGCATTGATTGAAACAGAACTTAAAACATTGTGAAGTTAATCCTCAAAATACATTTGTGTAAATTATATGCACATTATTGTTACATCTAACTTAAGAGCCACTATTTGATGTTTGGCAGTGTAGAATGTTGATATTAGTGGTCGAAGTCATCTGTTAAAAGGTTTCACAGTATTCTAGTAATCACTCCCAAACTTGTCATCAAAACAACATTGAGATATAAATCACCATGAAGATTCCCAACATGAGAATTAGTATAACCATTCCTGTAGGGTTTCCACTGCAACATGAACTAGATTTACACACATTTTAGAGTCAAACTACAAAAACAAACAAATAAACCTAATCAAATCTCAGAGATTAGAAAATTGGTGACAATCATCCTTCATAATGCTAGACTGTCAGGAAGGAATGTCTCCCTCTTGATACAGAAGCAGTTAATTATAGCATAATAAAATCAGCATTGAAGTCAACTTAAAAAACAGGCATGATTGAAAGTTTCCTGAACCAGCCAAACAAATAAATGAAAAACTAGCTTTCCAAATTGGAAACAAAAATTATTGGTACTAGTCATCTGACAGTCATGAAGCAGCAACCTGTCAATTAAAAAGAATACTAATGAAGCTACAAAACATTTTTTAGGGGAAGATTTTCAATTTCTACTGTTCAACTTGTTAATACTTTTCCATCTTGAACTCAAACTTTAAACATATTCACACAAATGAACCTGCAGTACAGTGCAGATATTACACTGTAGTTCACTTAAAAACCAGAAGCACACTCGCTTCAACTAAAATGTAAAACTGTATCAGAGTAAAATACATTGTATACAACAGCTGAAATCCATCAATGTGGCATTGCAGTCATACTGCTGAAGCTTTGAATAAAAGATTGGCACATATAAGGAACAAAACTGATTAAGAGCAACGTAAACAAGTTCAGACTATTCCCATGCAAAGCATGTAATGCATATGTAAAAGCAAGGAATCTTACAACACCAGGTTATAGTCCAACAGTTTTATTTGAAAATCACAAACTTTCGGAGATTATCTCCTTCGTCAGGTGAGTCACTCCTTCGTCACTCACCTGACGAAGGAGATAATCTCCGAAAGCTTGTGATTTTCAAATAAAACTGTTGGACTATAACCTGGTGTTGTAAGATTCCTTACATTTGTCCACCCCAGTCCATCACCGGCATCTCCACATTATGTAAAAGCAAGAATGCTTAGCAGGTAACTATAGAATGCCATTCTTGTTCCATGAATGACGAAGCTAGTACAGCTTAGGAGTGACAAAGTCTCAACTAAGTTATGACTGTCTTCCCATTAGAAGAAACGCAGGATTCCATCTATTATTAAAATCAAATAGCTTTGAATTTCAATAGAACTTATTGTAGGTGAAGCAGTTACTTCAATATTGTTCACAAAGACACACAGGATGGTTTTCACCATTATACACAGGTGCTCGGCCAACTTCCAAATTTCAATAACTGCGATTTTCATAGAGATTCGAGTGGTGGCAAATAACAAGTAAAAAAAAGGCAACTTTAAAAGTTTCATAAACATAACTTTCAACTTCATGGATTGAAAAAGTAGCACGAAATATTGCACAATACTGACTGAACTGGTTTTTTTAAAAAGCACTGGCATTTGGTAAATACCATCTGGTCATTATGCTGAATGACTACAATTCAAACTCAGGTCTCCCCATGGAGTGCCCAGCACATCAGTGCAGAACGGGCACTGCCTCCTGCAGAGTTAAAATAACATTATGTGCTGCACTGAAATAGTGTATCCCAAGCCAATTTTTGATGAATGTATAATCTAGTTCAAGTTCAAAACTGCATGTACTGCAATAAAATAATTATAAACAAAACACCATTCCTCACATCATAATTGAAAGACATGACAAATGCCTTTCGAAAATGGTAGCTCTACTTGAAGGAGTCAGCATTTTAACCCATTAATTTCCCTGGTAACTTTTTTTAAAACTCAGCCAAGTAGCCATTCTATAAGTACGGGCATTGGTGATATGTCTTGGTAATCTTATCCTCACCTGCAAACTTTCCAGCAAGAGTCACTGGACAGCAATATCAGGAAATCTGGCTATTTTTTTTCCTTCTTTAAACCAGAGAGATTTGTAGAATTTTAAAAGCAGATAACTAGGCAGGGGCTGCATACATAGTCAGGAGTGGAGTGGAATGGGCAGAAACTTGAGCAAAGACAGTTTTTAAATAGTTGATCTTGGGAACGAGGCCATGGGCAGCAGGGTGGGCAGTACATTTTGACAGTGCAAGCCTTTGCAGACAGAAAGATGAACTAGGAAGGGATTTTGGCATGAGCAGATAAAGTGAAAGTTAGCTCATTACATAGTTTTATAGCTGATGTGGTGTGCTCATGTAGTAGGTAGAGGCGAGTTCTGTAGAGTACGTGGGAGATCAAAATGGTGGATGGGCGTAGGGAACTTGACTCACAGTGCTATCTAATGACCTGAGGTCTCAAACTTTATGGCAGACAAAATGTTTACATATGGTTTTTCCATTATAAATGTTGACATAAAAGTGTCAATTCAAATTGTGATGGAAGGAATAAGGGTAATTTAGACGAGAAGTGCATGTCATATACAAGATTTAATAATTATATATATTTCAAAATTAGTCCTGCTGATTTCAACCCAGTAATATAGGATAGATATAGAGATCGATAACTATTTATTCATTGGTTTAAATTAGCTAATCTAGATCAGAATTAAATTTCAAGTCCTGGCAATTTGCTGACCATCTGATATCTAATTTGGTCCCATCTAATTGGACAAAGGTTTCCTCGTTTTTATGTTTATAAAAGTAATCATTGAAAACACAGCATTAAATTATGAGGATGTTACAATAAGATCATCTGATGAATATTGATACTGATAATCCATTAACTTTAAATATGTGTGCATTACACCAATAACACCTTCCTCAAAAAACTTCCAGGGGAAAAAAGGCAATTTTTACTTTTCCCCCTTAGTACAAAAGTACACTATTTCTAGAGTTTACAAGTTGCAACTTGCAGAAAATTGCTTCAAATACAGTTCTCTCTGAAAAAGGCCAAGCTATATAAAGTGAAATAACTTATGGTGCTTCAGTACCCAGTGGCAAATCAAATTTTGAATTAAAATTTGAGTCAATACTACTATATTAGCACTAGGCAAAACAAGCATTGCTTTGGGAAAAACAAAATGCAAAAATGTTGCAGATGCTTGAAAGTGGAAATAAAAACAGAAAATGTTGGATCAGGTCAGGCAGTATCTGAATAGAGGAAGGTAAAGTCGTAACAGTTTAAAGCAATAGGTGCAAACTCCCATTTCTCCATTATCAGCTTGCTGTTCTTTGCACACCAGCTTCACTGATTCTGTTATCAATTGTTAAAATTAAAGCACACAGCACTTATACAGAAGCAGAGTTTTAAAAAACATCGACTAAAATTTGTCTTTTCTCTCTCTCTCATACACATCCTTAGCTTGTTGGATATACTTACTCAGATCGTCGCCGGCTTTCCATACCATCTGGCATAAACAGCTTGACTGTAGATACTATGCACCCATGAGTAACTAGAAGAAAAAAAATTAAAAATCAATACAGTATATAGAACTGAATACTAAAACCTAAATGTGAAACCTAATAGCCATACAGGAATTCTTCGATATTCCAGCTTCTTAAAATTGGCAGAAGCTGGTGTCACTTTTTCTAATGCACAGGCATTTAATATCTGCAGAACTTTGAAATTAAGTAACACTTATTTCCTCTTTGCTGTATTGCATTAGCTGCAGAGAATTGTCATTTTTCTTCCTTCCTGTCACTACTGCAAAGCAGTTACTTCTTGAACTGGGGGTGGGGAGGAAGGAGTGAGAGGAGGACAATAAAAAATGTCCCAAGCACTTAACGGAAGGAAAGGACTGGATGCTGAACCCTGGTGGGCAAGTTAGGAGAGGAGACTGAAAGCTTAATTGAAAAGATGGGTTTTAAGAAGAATTTTCTAGATGGAAAGAGAAGAATCAGGGGAGTTTAGGAAAGGAGGAATTCACAGATGGCCAGAATTGGAGGGCCATAGGGCACTCCTTAGGACATAAGGCTGGAGGAGGCTGCAAACGTCAGCTGGGATGATTTGAGATGAGATCAAGCATCATAGAACAGTGTGAAAAAAGAAGCAAAGATTTTAAATTCAATGTTTTGGAGAATGGGAAGACAGTGTAGATCAGCAAGGAAAAGGCTGATGGGTAAGCATGACACTACAGGACAGGATACAGGCAGCTGAATATTGAAGGAAGGTGGATGGGAAGCAGGCAAGTAGGTCATTGAAGAAGTAGAGTGTAGAAGTGACAAAAGTATGGATAAGAGTTTTAGTGGCAGTGGGGATGAAGTATGAGTGCAGGCTGAAGTAAACTATCTAAGTGATGGATACATGCAGAGTATAAAACTCAATTTGCATTGAATCAGACACCAAGGTTTTACATGGCCTCATTTAGACCAAGTTAACAGCTGGGAAGGGTAATGGGATCAGCAGTAAGAGAGCAGAGTTAACGATTGTGGGCAGGGGGGTTGCGACAATGGCGAATTCAGTCTTATCAATGTTCAGTTGGAGGAAATTTTCACTTATCCACAAATTAATATCAGTCAGGCAGCCTGACAATACAGAAGTAACTGGCAGCAGAGGCAGCTACACAGATGGTCTCAATCTTATACTCACACATTGATCTGAAAATTATTTTATACCCATTCCCAATCTGCAGTGATGATGGTTGTACTCTCAACCTACTGTCTTCCTCTCATCCTTGTTCATCCTGCAGTTTACTATAGTCAATGCAGTGTCTCTTATGTAACATAAAATATTATGTCTCTTATGCCATTGAGGCTCATAACCTACAAGTGCAAGTTGCAATGACTGGGTTACATTGGCTATCCTAGCTTATTCAAAACTGGCAGACATCCCTGTGCATGTGTGGATCACATACATGCAGTGGTACTCCCAGATCTCTGAACATGCTGTATGACCAATGCTACCTGGCTACATCTGCATTAAAACCACTGAATAACTATCTACAACCCAAGGAGTCAAACTCACAAATGGGAAGATATAAATGACTGCTCAAAAATGTGCCGTGCTGTGCAACGCGCATCGAGTTATACTAATGCCTCGTGATCTGGCATTCGCTCTGCATTACTCCACTGCCAGACCAGCACTTTGAGCAAGGCTTTGTGGGGTTACCACAGTCAGAGTCTGTAAGAATTTAATCGGCTCTATAGTGAGATTTTTATGCTGCAATTACAACACGACAGGCGTAATTGCGTCATAGAAATTTTAGTACAATCCATGAACTGCTGACACAGTGATGCAAGGACAACTTTCTAAGCTGTCTTTCTTACAAGTGCGAATAGTATCATTTGTGCAGCATCCCAAAACGAGTGACAACCTATATATCCCTACACACAATAAAGTTTTACTCTGCTCCCAGGGCTGGAAAAATTACATGTTAGTGATTCTAAATGCTTTCACCCGGCCCTGATGGGGAGGTCAGACAGATGGAAGGGTGTTTCCCCTCCCTCAGAAAAATAAATTCCTGTCGCTTTTGCTTCTCTTCCCCAATCAATTGACAGGGTGTCTAGCCTTTACTCCTCACAGCAGTATACCAGAGATCATTAGTATCAGTATCATGGAGGAAATCAATCCCCCATTAACGAAGTCAGTTTACATGTGTACGATGACGCCCAGCTCTACCTCACCACCATCTCTCTCGACCCCTTCGCCGTCTCCAGTTTGTCACACTGCTCGTCCAACATCCAGCACTGGGTGAGCAAAAATTTCCTCCAACGGAATGTTGGGAAGACCAAAGCCATGGTCTTTGGTCCCCACCACAAACTCCGTTCCCTCTCCCTGGCCACTGTCTGAGGCTGAACCAGACCGTTCGTAACCTTGGTGTCCAATTTGACCCTGAGATGAGTTTCCAACCACATATCCGCTCCATCACAAAGACCGTGTACTTCCACCGCCATAACATCACCTGTCTCCACCCCTGCCTCAGCTCATCTGATGCTGAAACCCTCATCCATGCCTCTGTTACCTCTGGACTTGACTGTTCCAATGCTCTCCAGGCCAGCATGCCATCTTCCACCCTCCCTAAACTTGAGCTCATCCAAAACTCTACTGCCCATATCCTAACTTGCACTAAGACCTGTTCACCCATCACCCCTGTGCTCGCTGACCTACATTGGCTTCTGGTCCGGGAACGTCTCGATTTTAAAATTGTCGTCCCTCTTTGCAAATTCCTCCATGGCCTCGCCCCTCTCTATCTCTGTAACCTCTTCCAGCCCAACAATCCTCCAATTCTTGCCTCTTGCACATCCCCAATTTTAATTGCTCGATTACTGGCGACCGTGCCTTCAGCTGCCTAGGCCCTAAGCTCTGGAATTCACTCCCCAAATCTCTCCCTCTTCTTCCTCCTTTAAGACGCTCCTTAAAACCTACCTCTTTAACCAAGCTTTTGGTCGCCTGTCCTATTATCTCATGTGGCTCGCTGTCAAATTTTGTTTGATAACCCTCCTGTGAAGTGCCTTGGGACGTTTTACTATGTAAAAGGCACTATGTAAATGCATGTTGTTGTTGTTGGTGGTGCTCTCATGTACTTTGCCATCAGCCAAATAATTTTATACTTAAGCTGCAATAATGCAAAAAGAAATGGAGCAACATTAAAGGTTATAAAAAATGAAAAGTCTTAGTGGACACACACCTGGACAACATCCAGGCTTGGGCTGATAAAGTAGCAAGTAACATTCGCGCCAGACAAGTGCCAGGCAACGACCATCTCCAACAAGGGAGAATCCAACTACCTCCCCTTGACATTCAATGGTATTACCATCACTGAATCCCCCACCAGCAACATCCTGGGGGTCACTATTGACCAGAAACTCAACTGGACCAGCCACATAAATACTGTGGCTCCATGAGCAGGTCAGAGGCTGGGAATTCTGCGGCGAGAGATTCACCTCCTAACCCCCACCCCCCAACCCAAAAGCCTTTCCACCATCTACAAGGCACAAGTCAGGAATGTGATAGAATACTCTCCACTTGCCTGGATGAATGCAGTTCCAACAACACTCAAGAAGCTCAACACCATCCAGGACAAAGCAGCCCACTTGATTGGCACCCCATCACCATCACTCCCTCCACCACCGGTGCACTGTGGCTGCAGCATCTATCATCTACAAGAAGCACTGCAGTAACTCGCCAAGGCTTCTTCAACAGCACCTCCCAAACCCACAACCTCTACCACCTAGAAGGACAAGGGCAGAGGTGCATGGGAACACCACCACTTGCACGTTCCCCTCCTAGTCATACACCATCCTGACATGGAAATTTATCACCGTTCCCTCATGGTCTGTGGGTCAAAATCCTGGAACTCCCTGCCAAACAGCACTGTGGGAGTACCTTCACCACATGGACTGCAGCGGTTCAAGGTGGCGGCTCACCACCACCTTCTCAAGGGCAATTAGGGATGGGCAATAAATACTGGCCTTGCCAGCGACGCCCACATCCCATGAATGAATAAAAAAAAACTATAGAATTGGCACAGAACTCTGATTCTGGAATGAAGCCAAGCGAAAAGAGTCTACCTCCACTTTGAGGAAGGTTTCAGCAGAAGATGGACTGAGGTGGACGATGTTATGGAAGTGGTTAGTCTTTGTGATGGAGAGGAGATGGGTTCAGAAACTCAGCTCAGGGTTGAGCAGCACACAAGTTTGGAATCAGTGGTGAGGGTACGGAGCTTGCAGCAGGGTTGAAGCAGATAGCTTCGATCTTCCCAATATTTAGCTGGATGTAGCTGTAATGCTGGTGGTTTTAAACAGGAGGTAGACAATATCCAAGGAGAGGGAACCATTTACAATGTCAGCTAACATGGGGTCCAGGGAGGAAAGTTGGGTAGTCAGCAGTTTAGTAATAACGGGGTCAGGGAAGCAGGACGTGGATCTCGTGGACAAGATGAGCTTCGAAAGGCAGTGAGGGCAGGTGGAAGAACTAGACAGATGTGGGTCCAGGGATAGGTGAGCATGAGAAAAGGAGGGAAGCAGCAGAGACAGATGAACAGATGGTCTCAATCTTAGTGACAAAGAAATCCATGTGCACTTGCTGTTGGAGGCAAGGGTGGAGAGGGCTGGGGAGAGTGTATGGTGATGGAGAAAAGAAACCAGGGCTTATCTTTGCTCACCCGGATGATCCTGGAGTAGTGGGTCATTTTGGCAGAGAAGAAGGAGGCTCTTGATGTGGTCCAGCCAGATCTGGTGATGGATGGCTAAACCAGTTGTGGATCACATACGCTCAAGTCTGCACCCCTTAGATTTAAGGAATGAAGATGGGGGCTATACCAGGGGGATCGGCCAGGATGGGAGAGAGTTAAGGTTTTTCTGGGGACAAGAGCATCGAAGGTGGAGGAGAGAGAGTAGTTGAGCAAATTGATGGCTGCAGAAGTATTGCGGCAAATGGAAGGGCAAAGGTTAAGAAATTGGGAATTTGAAAGTGCAGTTATATGTGACTTGGGATGGGGGAGGGGGTAAAAAGTTTTCTCAGCAGTGAACGCAGAAGGAAGCGGGGTTGAAATGCAGTTTGGGGTTGTGGTGATCAGAGATGCAAGGAAGTGGTCGGAAATAGCCTCATTTGTGATCAAGGCCATAGGGGTAAAGATAGCATGTTCACACTTATATTGATGGAGAGGTTTAGGGAGGCTAGGAGGGCAGTGAATTCAGAGTCATATTCAGAAGGCGGCAAGGGTTTTCATATGTAGATTTAAATCACCGAGGATAAGGAGTCACTCTGCGCAGAGGCCAAGGGAGGAAAGGAGGGAGGATCTCAGTGAGAAACTGGAATTGGGGCTTGGGAGAGGCTTTTAAAAGGAAAAGCAGGAGGGGTGGAACAAGGTGAAGAGCTCAAAGGGAGAAAAAATACCAAGTCGGGGGAGAGACCAAAGTGTGATTTGGTGATACCACCATTGCGATGGCTTGGTCGGAGCAGGTGGTGGAAAGTATCGCCAGGTGGGGCGTTTTTTTTGTAAGGGGCAAGCCGTCGCTACCTGTGAGCCAAGTTTCAGTTATAGCTTGGATGTCAATTCAATCCTCCATAGTAAGGGCCTTGTTCATGAGTAAGCAGACATTCTGGAGGTGATGATTGTTATTCTGCTGGCAGAGTCCAGAAGGATAGTGGTGGGTGGGATGAGTGGGAGGGAAGTAGACTGGTGAGGTTAGCCCCCAGCGGGTGTGCCAGGCGGGAAGGTCCGGTGGGGCATTTGAGACGACTGCTCATAAGGCTGCGACAGTGTCTTGACAGGTGGTTCGAAGAATGCCAAGAGAAGCACAGAGGTTCGATGTAGGCACAGTCAAGGGGAATTCAAGCCTGGGATTGTGGTAGGAGACTCGGAAGACAGAGCAGTAGTAACGGTTGGAGCTAGGGATGAGGGAGAGGGTCAAAGTATGGGGGAGAAATGAAAGGTGGCATAATAGGAAGGGGAGGAGACAGGAGAGAAGAGCACAAGAGGGGCCAAGAGAAAAAAAAAGTAACGTGCTAAGGTCCAGAGCAACAGCTAGAATGTGCACGTGAATGGACACAGACAGAATTCGAGTTACGTAGGCATGGCAGAGTTTAGTAAGGATGTGTCCTGATCAAAAACAGGTAGCATTTGGTGTCAATATTAACAGATATCAATATTTTTTCCAACTGCTAAATAAATTTGATACAAATGGAAATAATTGATAGCCAAGGATAACTATTACAAGGCAGGTGATACAATTCCAGACAGTATTCTAATTTCTGCATTCAGCTTGTGCATAAACCACAAGAACGAAGCTTTGGTACTTCAGGACGTAATCTGCTTTCATCTATGTAATATACTTCCAAGTCTTTCTTTCTGTTCTACAATTGTACAAGTGACTTGGAGAGATGGGGCAGGGGAGGTGAGATAAGCAGGGGCTCTTTGATGTCCAAGATGACATGCCTAATGACAGAAGCTAAGAATTAAGTTAATCTGTTGTAGACTCTGTAATTTGATCTGCATCAGGCAGATCTGCAGTATTCCAGGACATGATTGGTTCCATTAGTGCTCACTAATGGAACTAGAGAAGATGCCTTGTTGCAGGCAGTAGAAATTCCTCCCAATAAGCTTCAGATAACCCTGCAAGCCAATGGCCTAACTGTAAGGTGGGTTCTAGTTAGATAAGCAGCAGGACGCTTTCCAGTTATCTGATTAAACTCCAGTCGTACTTTTGTGCACACTTGAAGGTCCCCCAGCCTTGGCTTGCTAAATGCACCTAAGCTCTTTGGACTTGAATAAGTGTGATGTGACCCTATGGTGAGACTGCACTCTGTATTGGGCAAGAAGAAATTCCACATATGTAGATTTCTCAGAAGCTTGGTTCAGAGGTGCTTCAACATGGTTTTGGGTTTTTACGTGAGATACCCAGCTGAGCAGAAAAAAAAAGTACATCTACACGTACTACATTCGCCAGTGATATCACAGTAGCCTCTTACAGTCCAAAATAAGTGTTATCATGTTACATTGTTTATCTTTGATACTGTTTTCCATAATCTTTGAATGCAATTCTCCAAGTACAAGTGGATAGGCTATTCTCCAAAAGAGATTTTAAAAAGCACTCGAAAAAGAGTCCCTTGAAAAGTTTGGGCACTACACAATAGCACTACAAACATAGGCGAAGGCTGGGATTTTCCACTTGTGCACTTGTCAGCCTGCTATTTTCCTTCCATTCATCACCAGTGACCTACATTGATTCTAAGTCACCCCACACCTCCAATTTCAAATTCTCACCCTTATGTTTAAATCTCTTCATGACCTCGTCCCTCCTTCTCCGTAACCTCCTCCAGCCCTACAAGACTTTAATCCTGGGTCTCCTAGGATTTAGCAACTCACTAATAAGTTGTATAGCCCCACTGCATTGCTGCATCAGGTTTTAAGGGTTTCTACTCTCCTCTACAAGTTGCCATACGAACAGGTTAAATACGATAGCATCAATATACTGCAGTAGCCTGACACAGTATGAACCATGTGGTTAGGATTAAGGA
Organism: Heptranchias perlo; assembly: GCF_035084215.1. Classification (NCBI taxonomy): domain Eukaryota; kingdom Metazoa; phylum Chordata; class Chondrichthyes; order Hexanchiformes; family Hexanchidae; genus Heptranchias; species Heptranchias perlo. The sequence goes on along the minus strand of NC_090341.1, from coordinate 27,120,962 downwards.
AACTGATGGAGTTTCAAACATTTGTGATTCAACAGACATATTGGCATTACGTACTCAAGTGACAAGACGGAGCATTTAAACATTCTTGAGCAATAAATGTACATTTTTTAAAATGTCAACAAGTAACTGGCCTGATATCTCAAAGCAGATTTGCATCTACATAATTGAGTTAAATTCCCAAGATTTGTCGTTCAAACACGATCATGCTCAACGAAAGAAGTTTCCTCAGTTATCAGACAGGCCAATTGACAAAACACTTGTAAGTAGCACTGCACTTTAAAAAAAAAGTCAAGTTTATGAGAACAATAAAGGATACAGATTACACAGTATGCAGAGTACACCAGGCACAAAGTGATCCACAAGAAATAAGTCAGGGATAATATTACATTTCAAACAACAAAAACAAACACAGATCTTATGTATCGAATGGTGGCAAGGAGGTGGAAACACCAGTAGCAAGACCAGTCCTCTAGTAAGTCTTTCAGCTAATTTTTTTGAGGTGGGGGAAAAACAAAAAAATGGATTCGTACCCTTACCTTTCCTGGTGTTCTCGGTCACATCTACGCCAAACTGAATGATGTCCCCTGACAGGAGCTCACATGGTGGGCTTTCCTCTGATCCTCGACTTAAACGCTGACTGTTAATAAACGTACCATTACTACTCTTAGTGTCCTGTAGATAGAACTGGAGAAAATGAAAAAAAATCAGTATAATTTGTCAGGGAATTATTTGTGCTGCAAAATGCTATTCACAAACACTGTTATCTTTCTTCATCTAAAACAATTAAATAGAGCTCACTCTCTCCCAAAAAGGCAGTATAACCATATTCAAATGAGGGAGATGTCAGCATTATGAAGGCTCCATCATATTATCTGTGCAAACTTGAGCTACTATCATACATATATGTTAGAAGAAAGTACTGCGCTGCATAATTTCTTTGAGTGAGTAATCAAACCTCTAATTCCAAAAATTGCCAGGCTACAATTCAAGGTTCAAGTTAATTTCTTAAACCATTATATCATTGTTAGCCATGGATTGATATTCACTTGAAGTATAATAAGCCTGAAAGTACTGGCTCAAAACTCATCAAATTTGAACACAGTCTCCCATCTAAAAATGTTAAACAAATCTTGAATCTCAAACAATGACATTAAAGTGGCTGCTTTTCCAGGGTCCGACAGAAGCAACAATGCTGCTGGCAGCAAACAAATGCGGCTCTCAACAGTACCAGTGGCCATTTTTCTGAACCATGTAAATTAGAAGTGTATTTTATTTGCTTGCTGACTGTATGAAACTTATTCCATTATTCGGAGGGGGGAGGTGGGGGGGGGGGGGGGGGGGGGGAAGTCCGACAGTCAGAAATGAAAGTCAGCATTTATAACAACAGCACAAGCATGGGACTACACTTTACACTTATAGGAACAATTGTTGCCGCGATTGCTGTTGAATCCAGCCTATAAATGTAAATGGAGTACTGCCCATAACCCTGAGAGTTCCAGTATACTACAGAACCGCTTCTACTCGAAAAGGAGCACTGGGAAAGTCCATGTTTGTTTGCATGGATATTGACTTCGAGGACAGTGCATACATTATTACAGACTGGTATCAGACAAAAGCACTTATTGCAATTCACAATTTACCAGGGAGGCCTGCAGCTTATACTCAAACTGGCAATTTCAAAGTCAAGCAGCAGGGTGGTCAGTCACTTGAATTTATGCCTTTGTTGTATCTACATGATTGTACTCAAGCATTAAACCACCTATTTAGGTTGGTCTTGTTGAAGGCAAAGCATCTAAACCGGAGAAAAATTCAGGTGCTCTCTAACTTTCCAGCCAAACCACCACAGATGCAAGTTTGGCACAATGGGTCAATGGGTAATGCAGTGCCTGAAGTACTGAGCCTAAACGACAGCTTAGGTTGGAAGGTATCTGATCATTTGGAATGTTTCCTGATCTATATTAAGTAGGGGTGGGAGGCAGGTCCAGACAACTGTGTTGGGACTTACAACTGCATCTCTGTTCAATTTGGAAGGAGGGTGCCGCTATCACCAGCCTGTTTCTGGGCTGGGTGTTGGGTCATAATCTTTGCTCATTGAGGGACTGTAACCATTTTGTTGATCATCAATTGGAAGTGTGTAGTGTGAGTTTTGCTTTTTAGGCGGGGGGAGGGGGTTCTGTTACATGTGAAACTCAGACTGTCTATTTGGAAGAAAGTACACCCCTGGCTGCTTAATTTGTTGGGGATGCGGTTTCTGCAGGGCTCCCACTTTACTGTATTTGGGGAAGACTGTTGGATTTTGGCTTGGTGAGGAGGATTTCTCACCAATTGATGTTGTGCCACTTGATCTAAGCCACAACTTTTTTGGTCTTCTTTCTGTGTGACTTCATTCTTAAGGATCATAACTTCTTTCATTTCCGATTTCCTGCTTGCATCGTCATAGTTTTGTGTTCAGCAGATCAACTAGGTTGTCAATTTGCGCTATGAATCCCCATTTCTTGAAATATGTAGCCTAGAATTCTTTCTGATGTGCCTAATATCTGAAAGGTTACTTTTACTCATTGGAGTTGTTTTGGCTTCCTGGTATCGCACTTTTAAAAAAAAAATTAAAAGGCTTCCAGTTGGGATTACTCATTGCTTAGTAGGTGGTCTGTCACATAACTTTTGTGTTGTTGCATTATCAGCTAGTCACGCAAAATTGTTTGGGTGCCATGTATAGGTGCACTACATTTGAATTTTGATACCACTCACCATTTTAATATATTGGATTACAATCTGATTTCTCGTAACAGATGTAATTCAATTGTCATTTGGAAGTCATACATTTTGTCCTTACTTTTATATTTGTATTATATAAATTACAAGGTCCCATTGGCAGGAAGGTGTATTACAGCATGGTAAGTTTCCATAGGCAATTTATTTTATAAATATGGACACAGGAATTCATACGGGATAAAATTGACAAAGTGCAAACTAATATAAGAGTTTTAATATATCACTAGTCAATTTCCCACGACATTGCCTGCAGTAAGTCAGAGAATAATCTCTCTGAAGCTTTTAATGAAGGGTCGAAAACACTAAAGACAATTCCATAGATAAATTTAATCATGTTATTGTGAAGTATATAACAATTTTGAACTTGTTTTTTAGTTCGGTTAAACCCTTACTTTCGACATTAGAACTGTCAGTTGCTGAGAAAATAGCATAAAACTTTTCAAGAAGCATTTAAACCGAATTGTGGGAACTCAGTAGCCAGGTGGCATAGAACAATGAGTTAACTTCGGTGTTTTCCATTATAATTGTGGGCATTGGGATTTATAATGGAAAAGTTGACACAACAAGTCTGACAAAAAAAGGTAGTCAAGAGGCACAGATGCAAGCCTTCTAATATATATTATAGATTATATAGATGGGTGGCTTCAATACCTTTTTACCATTGCTAAAAACAGAGCAGAGTGCACTGTGCTGGCCCACCAATTAATGTCAGAATAAAGTGACTAACTTTCATTTTTAAAAAATGCATTTGACCGACCTGGATTTTCTAACACAAGCTACATATATATAAAAAAATATAAACAAACAAACGAGTCTTGTCTCATAATTTTTCAGTTTCTTCCCTGCTCCCAAATCAGTCTTTCTGCTTTACAACAACTATAAAAGGTAAATGGACAGGTGAAATCGTAACTTCTTGACAATCTCTAGTTCTCATTAATTATTTGTTGAGGCAATATCCCTGCAGTAGATTCAGCACTAAAGTGGCCTTACATCAAAATGGTTCACTGCCAAAAACAAAATGAAACTTCATTTCAAGAATTTAAGGGCAGGCTCACATACTTGTACTAATAATACTGAATGGAAATAACCAAGAAGTTAATGCAAGCAGAAATCAACACTCATGAATGTTTTTGAAGATCGATAATCCATCTGATAACTAGTGAGCATGTCAAAATTTCACTTCATAGAAAAGAAAATGTAACAACAGAACCATGCAACAAACTGAACTCAAAAACCACCTCCACCTGGTGGGTAGAAAACCAAAGAAACAGAAACAAGAAATAAAATTACTTGCATTCTTTTTATACAAGTGCTTTAGTGCCAAAATAGCACAAGATTATAACACGACTAGCGGATATTCTGTGGCATCGCTTACTAGTAAGCTGAAGGATATCGTGTTTTAGAAACGACAGGAGTATGTAATGCAAAATGTATTGTTCTGCTGCTAAGGGACAAGCATGTCTACCTGATCAATACCTTAAAGGCCATGGGTGTTATTGCTGTGCCGTCCCACGGGCACACAAATTGCTCGAGTACATCCTTAATCCCAAGATTAATTAGGAAAGTATTTCTGATGCTGGGGAAGTTTCCTTTTTTATAAAGAATGTATATGTTTATTTTAAAATATCCAACACAAAGTATACTTGTGTCAGAAAGATCAATCCTCTTAAAAATTGCATCTACCAATGGAATTGCTCTCAGATAGCCTGGCATCTCGAGTACAGTTTTTGATGTTCACTAGTCTCACTGCAGCCTAAATGATATAAATCGATATAATGGAGCAAATTTACTGAAACAACACATCTGGCGAGGTAAAAACATTACCTACTCATCTTGAAAGAGAAATCTGCAATATTGCTTAACCACTTCTTTATAAAATTTGCTCCAGATGTAGTAACTTTGTTCTTGCTCTTTTTTATTTTCAGTTATTTACTGGATAATTAAAGCCTAAGATTTAGACAGGAAAACAGGCCTTGTAGGGAAACTTTTTGTAGGCATGTTTAACATAAAACAAATTTTATGGGTAAGGCTAGTGATATTTTTTTTTCCAGAATTGCATAGTTTCTGTGTTTGTTGTAAATTTTATTTGTAGCTGCGTACACTCACCTCCTATTTCTCCTCATCTACATGCTGCCCCTTGGCGACATCATCTGAAAACACGACGTCAGGTTCCACATATATGCTGATGACACCCAGCTTTACCTCACCACCACCTCTCTCAACCCCTCCACTGTCTCAGGTTTGTCACAATGCTTGTCCGACATTCAGTACCGAATGAGCAAAAATGTCCTCCAATTAAATATTGGGAAGACCAATGCCATGATCTTTGATCCCCGTCACAAACTCTCTTGCCCAGCCAATGACTCCATCCCTCTCCCTGACCACTGTTTGAGACTGAGCCAGACTGTTCGCAACCTTGGCTTCCCATTTGACCCTGAAGAGCTTCTAACCACATATCCACTCCATCACCAAGACTGCCTACTTCCACCTCTGTAACATCGCACATCTCCACGCCTGCCTCAGCTCATCTGCTGCTGAAACTCTCATCCATGCCTGTTACCTCTAGATTTGACTACTCCAATGCTCTCCCGGCCGGCCTCCCATCTTCCACTCTCCATAAACTTGAGCTCATCCAAAACACTGCAACCGTATCCTAACTTGCACCAAGTTCCGTTCACCCATCACCCGTGTTCGCTAACCAACGTTGACACCCAGCCCGGCAATGCCTCGATTTTAAAAGTGTCATCCTTGTTTTCAAATCCCTCCATGGCCTTGCCCCTCCCTATTTCTAGCCTCCTCCAGCCCGACAACCCTCCAAGATCTCTGCGCTCCTCCTAATTCTGGACTCTTGTGCATCCCCAATTTTAATCACTCCACCATTGGCGGTCGTGCCTTCAGCTGCCTAGGCTCTAAGCTCTGGAATTCCCTCCCTAAACTTCTTCACCTGTCCTCCTTCAAGATGCTCCTTAAAACCGACCTCTTTGACCAAGCTTTTGGTCACCTGTCTTAACATCTCCTTATGTGGCTCGGTGTCAAATTTTGTTTACTAATGCTCATGAAGCACCTTGGGGTGTTATGCTAAAGATGCTAAATTAATGCAAGTTGTTGTTGAATGAAAAAAATTACAGCTGAAAACAGAGCAAAGAAATTTAGTCATTTTGCGTTACTTGCTGGTTATTGAATGGTAGCTTTCCAAAAAATATGTGGATTTAATCCCGGTTTTCTACTGGTTACTCATTCTCATCGGTACTTTTTGATTTGTTCACTTTTAGTATATTTGATAAACAGATTCGTTGATTATTTTCTTCTTGCATCTCAATAGCTCATTTTCGTGGATCACTTTTGAGATGTAGTAACAGAGGTTAATCTTTCAAATGTGACAACTTTAAAAGGATCCACATGATAGACATGCACTGGACGCATTATAGAATCACAGAATAATACAGCACAGTAGGAGGCTATTCAGCCCATCGTGCTTGTGCCGACTCTTTGAAAGAGCTATCCAATTAGTCCCACTCCCCTGCTCTTTCCCCATAGCCCTGCAATTTTTTCCCCTTCAAGTATTTATCCAACTCACTTTAGAAAGTTATTATTGCATCTGCTTCCACTACCCTTTTCAGGCAGTGCATTCCAGATCATAACAACTCACTGCATAAAAAAAAATGTCCTCATGTCACCTCTGGGTCTTTTGCCAATTACCTTAAATCTGTGTCCTCTGGTTACTGACCCTTCTGCCAATGGAAACATTATTTACTCTGTCAAAACTCTTCATGATTTTGAATGCCTCTATTAAATCTCCCCTTAATCTCTCTGCTCTAATGAGAGCAACCCCAGCTTCTCCAGTCTCTCCACGTAACTGAAGTCCCTCATCCCTGGCACCATTCGAGTAAATGTCTTCTGCACCGTCTCTAAGACCATGACATCCTTCCTAAAGTGTGGTGCCCAGAATTGGACACAATAGTCCAACTGGGGCCTAACCAGTGTTTTATAAAGGTTTAGCATTACTTTCTTGCTTTTGTACTTTGTGCCTCTATTTATAAAGCCATGGTTCCCATATGCCTTTTAAACCGCCTTCTCAACTTGTCCTGCCACCTTCAAAGACTTATGTACATGCACCCACAGGTCTCTCTATTCCTGCACCCCTTTTAAAATTGTACCATTTAGTTTATATTGCCTCTCCTCATTCTTCCTACCAAAATGAATCACTTCATCTGCCATGTGTCAGCCCTTTTCACCAGTCGGTCTGTGTTCTCCTGATGTTGGTTACTATCCTCCTCACTGTTTACCACATTTCTGAGTTTTTTGACATCTGCAAACTTGTATACCCAAGTCCAGGTCATTAATATGTATCAAAACAACCAACACCGACTCCTGGGGGACATCACTGCACACTTCCCTCCAGTCTGAAAAACAACTGTTCACCATTACTCCCTGTTTTCTGTCCCTTAACCAATTTCGCATCCACGCAGCCACTGCCCCTTTAATCCCATGAGCTTGAATTTTGCTAACAAGTCTACTATGTGGTGCTTTATCAATGCCTTTTGAAAGTCCATATGCACATCAACTTCACTAACCAACCGTTACTTCATCAAAAAACTCAAACAAGTTTATCAAACACAATTTACCTTTAACAAATCTGTGCTGGCTTTCATTTATTAACCCATATTTTTCCTAGCAACAATTAATTTTGTATACTGCATAATACATTTTTTTCAACAAAATTATAGTTAGATTAGTGGGGTTTACCCTGGTACCAAGCAAGGATTTTTAATGTAAAACTTCTTGGTTTGGTTAACGAATAGCAAGATTCATTCAATAACATTTGTAAAAAGCTATATTAAGTAGAAAAAAGAAGGTCAGATGTATCCTTTCCTACAAAGTAGCTCTCGCTGATACCACCAGCTTTCCTTGGCTTTCAGCACTTACAATCAAGTTATTCCTTTCAGGTCAAATACTTCAAAAGTTTGAGCACAGTGGCCTTGTTGCATAATATATCTTATTTTAGAGGACGAGTTAAAATCATGGCTACGAAAAACACTTGGTTTATGAAGAGAAGTTATATAAGGAGCCTTGTACAGCTCCTTACAAGAGCTCCACTATCAGTGCGAGGAAGATCAGATTTTTGGTGAGAAAAATTATTCCATATATTGATTCAAGAGAATCTCCAAAAAATGATATTAACCATGTGAATGTAGAAAAAGTGACCACCTCATACCAAAAATATTAACTGGGTACCCACTGGTAGTTGTCAAGTAAGATAATCTGCTTTATCAAGTCTGGCCTGTATCCATAGAAACTTAAAAAATGTTCCTTCAACAATAAAAGCAAGTATAAAATGGAACTTACTCAGAATATAAAGTATTTGCATTGATCTTGCCTACATTTTCTTTTGAAACTGCAGTTGTTAACAGTTCTTCTGTGTTTTTTTGTACACAATATATCATACACACCGAGGAAGCCAAAAACACAGCACTAGCTTCTGGGAGTCAGAAGGAACACATTGGAGAAAGCTCAGTGCAGAAGGAGGCACAACCCTGTCAGGCTGTATGTTCTGGCTGGGAAATATTAAGAAATAAAAGGTAGCAGCGATTTGCTTCGAGGCTTCAATGTCACTAACTGGTGGCAAGATTATGTGCAAAATGAGTGGGCTCTCTTTTTTGCCTTTTCTACCAATGGAGAGGCACCTAGCGTTTATTTAGGGCCTCTCCAATTGCCCAATGACGATCGAAAATGCACAAACCTACCAAGCAATGGCACAGCACATTCACACAACATCCTACAATGTGATCAGCACCAGATACGACAGATTCTAAAAACATTTTTTTAAATGACTTAACACTAATATGAGGAGTGGAGGGAAAGAAGAGAACACAAGAGGAAAATGCATTTTTGGATGAAGTTTCCACGCCATTGTACTGCTAATCTTGTGAACAGGGAGCCCAAAATCAGAAAATATTGGTGTGTAAAAACTGTACTTCAAATGTAATTTCTTTAATATATCAGACGTTGCACTTTGGGGAAATAGTGCAATTTTAGTAGGCGCAGATGAAAAGTAGGAGTACTAAGAGGCAGGTGTTGTATAAAGTGCGGGAGAAGCAGCTGAGAGAAGCACAAAGTACGGGAGAGAAGAGCACACAAAGCGCGGGAGAAGCAGTGTAAAAAAAACGCAAGGAAAAATCTGGCAAAAAAAAATTCTGAAGCTGAAAAGGTGACGTCAGAGCAGAGGGAGGAGCGGCGGAACCAGAGGAATTACAGCTAAGTGTTTAATTTATTATATAATTAGGCTAAGTGTTTAATTAATCAATCAGATCCAAGGGCATAAAATTAAAATTAACTAAACAGTGCCATGTGCTAGTGAGTATAGGAATAGGAGAATAGACCGGATGAATGCGTGGCTGCAGGGATGGTATAGGAGGGAGGGATTTAGATTTAGATTCCTGGGACATTGGGACGGGTTCTGGGGAAGGTGGGACCTGTACAAGCAGGACGGGTTACACCCGAGCAGGACCGGGACCAATGTCCTCATGGGGGTGTTTGCTCGTGCTTTGGGGAAGGTTTAAACTAGAGTGGCAGGGGGATGGGAACCTGAGCGGGGAGTCAGAAGGGAGTAAAGTTGAGAGCAGCAAGAGAGGGGAAGACCAAGGGGAAATTTACAATACAAATAGTACAAACAGTTGTTCAAGAACAAGTAAAAGGGAAAAGCATAGAGCAGCAGAAAGAAAGTTTACTTTAGGCACTACAGATAAAGTGAAAACGAGAAGGCGTAAGGCGATTAACCCAGCATCAAAGCTGAAGGTCAGGCTAGGGTGTGTGGCCCAACTAAGAGGTCCATATACAAATGCACGGAGTACAAGGAATAAATTAAATGAACTACAGGTTCAAATTCAAATTGGAGGGTATGACATGATAGCTATTACTGAGACATGGCTGCAGGATGGTCAGGATTGCGAACTAAATATACCGGGTTATAATGTCAACAGGAGAGATAGGGAAAATGGAAGAGGGGGAGGAGTAGCCTTAATGATTAGAGATGAAATCACTTCAATGATAAAGGAGGATATAACGAGAGGTAAGCAGCCAACAGAGACCTTATGGGTTGAATTGAGAAATAGGAAAGGATCTAAGACTATAGTGGGAGTTGTGAATAGGACACCTGGCAGCAGCTCTGAAGTGCTAGATTGTATAAATGCAGAGATTAGACAAGCATGTAAGAAAGGCATAGTGGTCTTAATGGGGGACTTTAACCTTCACATAGATTGGGAAAAGCAGACTAGCAACTGTCAGAAAGGTAGTGAATTTCTTAAGTGTGTTCGGGATAGTTTTCTACAGCAGTATGTCCGAGAGGCAACAAGGGGGCAAGCCATACTAGATTTAGTAATGAATAATGAACCAGATTTAGTTAACAGCTTAACTGTGGGCGAACATCTATCCAATAGCAATCATAACATGATGAGTTCAATGTAGTGTTTGAAAGGGAAAAAAGTGAATCAGCTGCTAAGATTCTAGACTTGGGTAAGGCCGACTTCAATGGGATGAGACAGAGACTGTCCACAGTAAACTGGGCAAATGTGTTAATGGGTAAAACGACTGATGATCAGTGGGAAATGTTTAAAGAAACATTTAACGTGATACAGAATCGGTTTATACCCCTCAGGGGCAAGAACTCTACTTGCCAAAAAAAAAGCAGCCATGGACAACTGAAGAGGTAAGGGACAGTATAAGATATAAGGAAAGGGCATACAAAAAGGCAAAAAATGGCACAGATCCTGGCGAATGGGAAAGTACAAAGTTCAACAAAGGGTCACAAAACAGATAGTAAGAGCTACAAAAAGAGAGTATGAAGAGAAACTTGCAAGGGATATTAAAACCAATACGAAGAACTTTTATAGTTATATTAGGAAAAAGAGGGTGGTCAGGAGCAGTGTTGGCCCCTTAAAAACTGAAAGTGGGGATACTGTCATTGACATGGGGAAATGGCAGACATGTTGAATAATTACTTTGCATCAGTATATCCAGTCGAAAAAGAGGATAGCATGCCGGAAATCCCAAGAAAACTAATATTGAATCAGGGACAGGGTCTCAATATAATTAACATAAGTAAAACAACAGTAATGAAGAAAATAATAGCACTAAAGAGTGACAAATCCCCAGGACCAGATGGTTTCCATCCCAGGGTTTTAAAGGAAGTAGGTGAGCACATTGCAGATACCCTAACTATAATCTTTCAAAGTTCTCTAGATTCAGGAACTGTCCCTCTAGATTGGAAAATTGCACATGTCACTCCGCTTTTTAAGAAAGGAGAGGGAGGGATACCGGGGAATTATAGACCAGTTAGCCTAACATCTGTTGTGGGGAAAATGCTGGAGTCTATAATTAAGGATAGGGTGACTGAACACCTTGAGAATTTTCAGTTAATCAGAGAGAGCCAGCATGGATTTGTGAAAGGTAGGTCATCCCTGACAAACCTGATTGAATTTTTTGAAGAGGTGACTAAAGTAGTGGACAGGGGATTATCAATGGATGTTATTTATATGGACTTCCAGAAGGCATTTGATAAAGTCCCACATATGAGACTGTTAGCTAAGATAGAAGCCCATGGAATCGAAGGAAAAGTACGGACTTGGTTAGGAAGTTGGCTGAATGAAAGGCGACAGAGAGTAGGGATAATGGGTAGGTACTCACATTGGCAGGATGTGACTAGTGGAGTCCCGCAGGGATCTGTCTTGGGGCCTCAACTATTCACAATATTTATTAACGACTTAGATGAAGGCATAGAAAGTCTCATATCTAAGTTTGCCGATGACACAAAGATTGGTGGCATTGTAAGCAGTGGAGATGAAAATATAAAATTACAAAGGGATATTGATAGATTAGGTGAATGGGTAAAACTGTGGCAAATGGAATTCAATGTAGGCAAATGTGAGGTCATCCACTTTGGATCAAAAAAGGATAGAACAGGGTACTTTCTAAATGGTAAAAAGTTAAAAACAGTGAATGTCCAAAGGGAATTAGGGGTTCAGGTACATAGATCATTGAAGTGTCATGAACAGGTGCAGAAAATAATCAAGAAGGCTAATGGAATGCTGGCCTTTATATCTAGAGGACGAGAGTACAAGGGGGCAGAAGTTATGCTGCAGCTATGCAAAACCCTGGTTAGACCGTACCTGGAGTACTGTGAGCAGTTCTGGGCACCGCACCTTTGGAAGGACATACTGGCCTTGGAGGGAGTGCAGCGTAGGTTTACTAGAATGATACCCGGACTTCAAGGGTTAAGTTACGAGGAGAGATTACACAAACTGGGGTTGTATTCTCCAGAGTTTCGAAGGTTAAGGGGTGATCTGATCGAAGTTTATAAGATATTAAGGGGAACAGATAGGGTGGATAGAGAGAAACTATTTCCGCTGGTTGGGGATTCTAGGACTAGGGGGCACAGTCTAAAAATTAGAGCCCGACCTTTCAGGAGTGAGATTAGAAAACATTTCTACACACAAAGGGTGGTAGAAGTTTGAAACTCTCTTCCGCAAATGGCAATTGATGCTAGGTCAATTGCTAAATTTAAATCTGAGATAGATAGCTTTTTGGCAACCAAAGGTATTGAGGGATATGGGCCAACGGCAGGTATATGGAGTTAGATCACAGATCAGCCATGATCTTATCAAATGGCGGAGCAGGCATGAGTGGCTGAATGGTCTACTCCTGTTCCTATGTTCCTAACGTTAAAAGCTTCCAAATTTAATTAAATTACATAAATAATAAACAGGAGTTAAGGAAATAATAAAATAAATAAAAAACAAGGCTAATTAGTTACGAATTAATCTGAAATCAAGCTGAACCCATCTACTAAATATAATCTCGATCTCAAATAATTGTATCATATCTATAACTAAATTAATACTAATAAATAAAGAATTAAATAAAAATGAGAAATGGCAGTGCAGGCTTTGTGTCAGGACTGTGATATGTGGGAGTTTGTGGACAGTGAGACTGTCCTAGATTGCCACATTTGCTGGAAATATCTCTGCCTTGAGATGCTCCAGCTCAGAGTCCTTGAGCTGGAGTGTGAGTTCGAGACACTCCGACACATAAGGGAGGGGAAGGAATTTTTGGATTTTTTTTAAACCAGAGTAGTCACACCTCAGATGAAAACACAGGTCCGGAAAGGGGAGAGAGTATGACTGTTAGTTCGCAAGGTAAGGGGAACTAAGGGGCGTTAGAGAAGGAGGTCTCGCAGATACTGGTCCTATTCAACAAGTACAATGTACTTGCTACCTGTGAGGATAAGGATGCAGGCTGTGGGGTGGACAGCCAGAATGCTAACAATGGCACCGTGGAGCAGGAGACAGTCCGGGGGGAGCTGCAGGGGACAGCAGAATAGAAAAGTTGTAGTTGTGGAGGATTCGATAATTGGGGGGATAGATCGCGTTTTCTGCAGCCACGACCGAGAGTCCAGGAGGGTGTGTGGCCTACCTGGAACACAGGTATAGGATATCTCAGAGCAACTGGAAAGGAACTTGGAAAGGGCAGGGGGGGGGGGGGGGGGGCGGTGGAGATCCAGTTGTCGTGGTCCATATTGGGATGACAGGGAAGAAAAGGGAGGAGGGTCCTAAGGGAATATTGGAAGTTAGGAACTAAATTTAAAAATAGGACTTTATGGGTGGTAATCTCGGGATTACTACCCGAGCCATGTGCTAATTGGCATAGGGATAGGCAGATCAGGAAGGTGAAGCGTAGCTGAAAGACTGGTGTGGGAAAGAGGGGTTCCATTTCATGGGACACTGGTACCAGTACAGGGATAGGAAAGAGCTGTACCGCTGGGACGGGCTCCAGAATGGGACCAGTGTCCTAGCAGAAAGGATAAATAGTGCTGTCGATAGGGCTTTAAACTAGTAAGACAGGGGAGGGATCTGATGAAAATATCATAAGTCTGAAGATAAAAGTGGGAGATGATAGTAAAGGTCAGACCAAGGTAAGGAACAAGGGTAACAGTCAGGGAACAAATACAGTTATGGAACATGAGTATAAAATTACTTAAACATAAAGTTAGTTTAAAAACAAATTAAATTGCCTGTTCAGAAATGTGCACAGCATCTGCAACAAAATGGGGCAACTGGAGGCAATAATTCATAGCGAGAAGCCAGATGTAGTAGGGATAACAAAGGTGGCTACATGAAGAACAGGACTGGCAGTTAAATATTGCAGGATATAATGAATTTCGAAAGGACAGTGAAGGAAGAAGGGGGGGATGGAGTCGATGTACTAATTAGAGACAACATAATGGCAATAGTGAAGAGAGACATAAGTAATATTAAGATAGAAACAGAAATCAATACAGATTGAGACAATGGATAAGAAGGGATCGATCACGTTAATAGGCATATTCCACAGACCACCTAATAGTGGAAAGGAAGTGGAGGAAGAAATACGTAGACAAATCTATGAAATGAGTAAAAAAACATTGAATAATAATCATGGGAGATTTCAACTGCCCCCAAATAAATTGGCACGGAGTGGGGAAAGGGAGAAGGGGAATGGGGTTTTTAAATAGTGTGTACATGACTCCTTACTTATCCAGTATGTGAGAAGCCCAAGAAAGGAATCACTGCTTAATCTAGTGATGGGAAATGAACTGGAGCAGATAAGAGGAGTAAGCGTTGGGGAATATCTAGGCATTAGCGATCATAACATAATACGGCTTAAAATAATGACCGAGAAAGGTTACAAGACAGACAAAAACCAAAGTAATAGTGGAAAAAAGCTAATTTAGAGGAGGAGATGAGAATGGAGCTAGGGAAAGTAAACTGGAAAAACGTTTTGACAGACAAAGAGATAGAACAGCAACGGGAAACATTTAAAACAGTGATCAATAGAGTTCAGGAAAAATATATTTTTCTTTGAAAAAAAGGAACAAAGTAGCCAATAATGAAACACCGTGGATGAAGAAAGAGATAAGGGTAAAATTGAAACATATGAAAAAGGCATAGTCTAAGCATATAGACAATAAAGGAGAGGATGACAAAAGGGAATACAAAGATGTTTGGAAAGATGTCAAAAAAACAATTAGGAAAGCAAAGAGGAACTACGACATTAAATTATCAAGGAATATAAAAAGAAATGACGACAGAAGACAGAGGGTGGTTGTAGAGGGTTGTTTTTCAAACTGGAGGCCTGTGTCCAGCGGTGTGCCTCAGGGATCAGTGCTGGGTCCGCTGTTATTTGTTATTTATATTAAATGATTTGGATGAGAATTCAGGAGGCATGGTTAGTAAGTTTGCAGATGACACCAAGATTGGTGGCACTGTGGACAGTGAAGAAGGTTATCTAGGATTGCAACGGGATCTTGATAAATTGGGCCAGTGGGCCGATGAATGGCAGATGGAGTTTAATTTAGATAAATGTGAGGTGATGCATTTTGGTAGATCGAATCGGGCCAGGACCTACTCCGTTAATGGTAGGGCGTTGGGGAGAGTTATAGAACAAAGAGATCTAGGAGTACAGGTTCATAGCTCCTTGAAAGTGGAGTCACAGGTGGATAGGGTGGTGAAGAAGGCATTCGGCATGCTTGGTTTCATTGGTCAGAACATTGAATACAGGAGTTGGGATGTCTTGTTGAAGTTGTACAAGACATTAATAAGGCCACACTTGGAATACTGTGTACAGTTCTGGTCACCCTATTATAGAAAGGATATTATTAAACTAGAAAGAGTGCAGAAAAGATTTACTAGGATGCTACCGGGACTTGATGGTTTGACTTATAGGGAGAGGTTGGATAGGCTGAGACTTTTTTCCCTGGAGAGTAGGAGGTTAAGGGGTGATCTTATAGAAGTCTATAAAATAATGAGGGGCATAGATAAGGTCGATAGTCAAAATCTTTTCCCAAAGGTAGGGGAGTCTATAACGAGGGGACATAGATTTAAGGTGAGAGGGGAGAGATACAAAAGGGTCCAGAGGGGCAATTTTTTCACTCAAAGGGTGGTGAGTGTCTGGAACGAGCTGCCAGAGGCAGTAGTAGAGGCGGGTACAATTTTGTCTTTTAAAAAGCATTTGGACAGTTACATGGGTAAGATGGGTATGGAGGGATATGGGCCAAGTGCAGGCAATTGGGACTAGCTTAGTGGTATAAACTGGGCGACATGGACATGTTGGGCCGAACGGCCTGTTTCCATGTTGTA
Organism: Heptranchias perlo; assembly: GCF_035084215.1. Classification (NCBI taxonomy): domain Eukaryota; kingdom Metazoa; phylum Chordata; class Chondrichthyes; order Hexanchiformes; family Hexanchidae; genus Heptranchias; species Heptranchias perlo. The sequence continues at coordinate 27,105,021 of NC_090341.1, read as the reverse complement.
ACTTCTATGATTCTATGAAAGAGTGAAGTATTCTACAGACACATGAATAACAAAAGAAAAATCAGAATAGGGGCAGGGCCACTAAGGGATGCACAAGATAAGCAAGATAATGACAGTGAAATGGCAGCAGTATTTACGAGGGAGACTAACAAGGTGGTGTGACATTGGAAGAGGAGATCAAAAAGGTATAAAGATATTTAAGATAGCAAAGCTAGAGGTAATTAATAAATTAATCAAAATTAGAGGGGATAAAACCCCTGGTCCGGGTGGATTGCATCTGTGCATATTAGAAGAAGTTAGGGAATAGATAGCAAAGGCACTATTACATATATATAAAAATTCATTAGAAAGGGAAATGGTGCCAGAGGCCTGGCGGACAGCTAACGTGATTCCTATATTTTAAAAGGGTGATAGAACGAGTCCAGGGAACTATGGACCAATTAGCTTAATGTCAGTGGTAGGAAAGATAATGGAATCTTTACTCAAAGATGCAATAGAAAAATATCTAGAAAACGAAAATAATAGATTAGTCAACACGGATTTCAGAAGGGAAAGTCATGCTTGACCAACCTTATTGAATTCTTTGAAGAAGTAACAGAAAGTAGACAAGGGCAATGCAGAAGATGTAATATATTTGGATTTTCAAAAGGCCTTCGATAAGTTACTGCATTCTAGACACAGTAAGGGTTAAGGGTAGCTACTCAGATTGGCACAAGGTGGGAAGTGGTGTCCCACAGGGATCAGCGCTGGGACTACTGTACACAATTTAAATTAATGATTTGGACTCGGAAATTGGAAGTACAATTTCAAAAATTTGCGGATAACACCAAGTTGGGGAGTGTAGTTAATACAAAGGAAGAAAGCATTAAAATCATAGAATCATAGAAAGGTTACAACATGGAAGGAGGCCATTTGGCCCATCGAGCTCCATGCAAGAGCAATCCAGCTGGTCCCACTGCCCTATCCCTGTAGCCCTGCAATTTTTTTTACTTTGAAGTATTTATCCAGTTCCCTCTTGAAAGCCATAGTTGAATCTGCCTCCACCACCCCCTCAGGCAGTGCATTCCAGATCTGAACCACTCATTGTGTAAAAAAGTTTTTCCTCATATCACCTTTGGATCTTTTGCCAAATCACCTTAAATCGATGCCCTCTGGTTCTTGACCATTCTGCCAATGGGAACAGTTTCTCTCCATCTACTCTGTCTGGACCCTTCATGATTTTGAATACCTTTATCAAATCTCCTCGCAACCTTCTCTGTTCTAAGGAGAACAACCCCAGCTTCTCCAGTCGATCCACGTAACTGAAGTCCCTCATCCCTGGAATCATTCTAGTAAATCTCTTCTGCACCCTCTCTAAGGTCTTCACATCTTTCCTAAAGTGCACTGCCCAGAACTGGAGACAATACTCCAGTTGTGGCCGAACCAGTGTTTCATACAAATGCAAGAAGACATTAATAAACTTGCAGAATGGGCATGTAATTGGTAAATGAATTTCAATATAGATAAGTGTGAGATGGTACATTTTGGTAGTAAGAATAAGGAGGCCAAATATTGCTTAGATAATAAGAGTCTAAATGGGATAGAGGAGCAAAGGGATCTCAAGGGACAAATGCACAAATCACAAAGTAGTGACAGAGGCTAATAAGGCCATGAAAAAGGCAAACCAAGCACTGGGATTCATTTCTAGAGGGATAGAATTGAAAATCAGAGAAGTTATGTTAAACTTGTATAGAACCTTGGTTAGCCCACAGTTGCAGTAGTGTGCACAGATCTGGTCTCCAATGCCTCGATATCCTTTTTATAATTTGGAGAAAGTGCAACAAAGATTCACAGGGATGATTACATAGAATTACATAGAATGTACAACACAAACAGGCCATTCGGCCCAACTGAAACCAGAACTGAGAGGATATACTTATCGGGAAATGCTGAACTTGCTGGGGCTCTTTTCTCTAGAAAAGAGAAGGCTGAGGGGTGACCTGATAGAGGTCTTTAAGATAATGAAAGGGTTTGATAGCATAGACGTAGAGAAAATGTTTCCACCTGTGGGGGAGTCCAAAACTAGAGGTCAATACAAAATAGTCACTAATAAATCTAACAGGGAATTCAGGAGAAACTTCCTACCCAAAGAGCAGAAAGAATGTGGAACACACTACCACAAGGAATAATTGAGGCAAACAGCATAGATGCATTTAAGGGGAAGCAAGATTAGCACACGAAGGAAAAAGGAATAGAAGGGTATGCTGATAGGGTTAGATGAAGTAGGGAGGGAGGCTCCTTTGGAGCATAAATGCTGGCATAGACCAGTTGAGCAGAACGGCCTGTTTCTGTGCTCTATATGAAAATAATGAAGAATCGCCTCATTACTACTCCAGCATGAATCCAACGACTTTTGCCAATCAAGTATAACTCATCTTAAAAGCTCTTCCGACTAACATTTTCCAACAAACAGACAAAACATTTTTCCTGGATTTAGTATCCATTCCTTCGTACGCAGAATTATCATGCAGGTCCTGACAGAGTTCAAAATGAGTCGCCCCCTCTCGATAAAGAAAGGAATTTGTCATCAACAATATTGAATTTAACTCTCCTTATTTTGCCACTTAAAATTACAGAGCATTAAGTGTACCATGTGATAAACAAGAAGTTTCTCCCTTAAATTAGAGAATTTCTATTATCAGCAATTAACAGAGGATTGCTTCTTCAGATAGGGTTATATGCATTACCATAAAATACTATTTTGAGTTGAAAGAACCTAAGGTGACATGAGGAAAACCTTTTTACACAGCGAGTGGTTAGGATCTGGAATGCACTGCCCGTGATGGTGGTGGAGGCAGATTCAATTATGGCCTTCAAAAGGGAACTGGATAAGTACTTGAAAGGAAAAAAAAAAAATCGCAGGACTACGGGAAAAGGGTGTGGGAGTGGGACTAGCTGGATTGCTCTTGCTTAGAGCCAGCACGGACTCAATGGACTGAATGGCTGTAACCTTTCTATGATTCTTTTCAGGAACTCATTCAACAGGGATTTCCAGTTTGCAAACATGAACAACATGCTCAACTGTTCAATAATCCCAAATTTAAATATACTGGCCTATTACTGGGTTACAGTACACTTTAAAACATTATTTTTCTTCCAAAAATAGCCAGCCAAAATTCTACCACCATTATGCACATATTAACATGCCTCTTTTATCAATGAAATTAATGTATTCACTGCTGCAAGTTAGATTTAACGAACTACTTAATAGTTCAGACTTACAGTCAAGGAAAACAGAAGAGTGGACCTACTCTCGTGCAGTCTTCAAATAAATTCTTTTTCGTTTTCTTGGAACAGTAAAGAACTTGATACAACCTCCACAAATTAACTAAAAATAAAATGTTTGGAACTATTTCATTTAATACTGGTGCTGTCGAATCTTTAGTGCTGTTTACGGTAAAAAAAAATGTTCTGTTCTTCTTCTCTATGTGGCGTTTTGGTTATCTTTGCTGATGTTTGCTTTGCCCCTTCAGTTGTATAGCATTTCCCCCTCTGAAGATCTGCAGATGCATACTCATGTACAAAGCTCTGCTGTCATCCAACTGCCAGCTAAGTGTTACAAAATAGGAAACAGATCAATTGGATCTTCACTAAGATTAACAATTGTAACCTAGCATCTGAGGACATTTTTTGAAAAAACCTTTCTAAAATTGAAAAATAAGCTGAAAAGCCTTACAGACGGCTCGACAATTGATTTGTAAAAATAAGCAGATTCTTTTTCTCCCCTCCAATTTTTTTCCCTCAGATTATATCCCCTCAGCTGGAATTATACAACTGAGATTGCTGGACCATAATCAGGAACAGGAATCATGACAAAGGAGTGAGTTGCGTTTTATTTGATTTCACTAGCATGGGGGGGTGCTGAGACCAATTGTCGTGCTGCCATCATACCTCATCAAGCTTGTGCATGCACACCTTGTTTCTAAGTCACGATTTTGATGTTTGCCTATCAATAGCTGGGGTCATGAACTGCAAAACTACATTATTAGTCTGTTCTGCTTAGTCTTAGCTTAAATGCCACTATAGTTAGCAGTGGGTTTAAATGTTGTTGGCAAAGTGGACAAAATTAAACAAGCAGAACTACTTTTCCAGAGTCTGTAACAATTACGTTTGACCAAATGTTTGTATGATTTTCCGCATGAAAATAAAGGTCATGAGCACAGCTGCATTAAAAGGCAACTTAACATTTTGCACTTGCAGTAGTTTGAGGAATCATTCAAATAAAGATGGTCACCCCAACACATTGATTTTATAAACTGTACAAAGTTGATCAGATCAGTATGTACTCAACTTATCAGTAATTATTAAGTTCTGCACGATCACCTCCTGCAGTGCAACTGGAACAAAACAAAATTGTTTTGAACAATACAAGCTTGGATAGTAAAAATAGACTAGGTATGTCATGTAGACGTAAATATAAATATCTTTAATTTTATTTTAAGCTCAGCAATGAATTAACCAAGTGTTCAGTTAATTATTCTCTTGTTCTGGCAATAAAGTGTTGTCGTATACTGGTCTCATAAATGCTTTCATGCAATTGACTGGCACTCGTAATGATGTAGGGTTGAACAGTGGTTCCAGTGTACTTACACTGTACACACCATGCAAAACAAAATCTAGTGAAAATTTACATTATAAAGTCCAGGCACAAGCAAGGAATACCAATGCACCAAGCAACAGTCCATTTAGTGGCACTATGCACTTTTCTTAATTCGAGCCATTTGTCCCAAACAATTTGCAATGCTCAATTATACGGTTAACCACATACTATATCTCAGATAGCAACACGTTTTATGCAAGTTTTCATGCATTAATAAGTTTCAAAAGTAGTGATAATTTCCAGATTGAAAAATAGCTTTCCATACTGCATAAAGCTTAGCAGCATTCTATTTTTTCTCTATCATTCCCATGGGGGAAAAAAAGACATGCTCAAGGTGGTTCTGACTTTCAGGAATTAGTGCACTAGCCATACTAAACATAGTTAAAGGCAGCTTTGAAACTTAGATTTTAATTTAGACCCCAAACAGGATTCTGATATATTGACCATTAACCATTCTTTTTGCAACGACTCACAAGGATTGTGTGAAACTAATAATAACTGTAGATTTGCCAAATGGTTTGGTTTGAGCTGAAATTAGTAGCAAAATGAGCATCAGATGAAGCTTCAGCATTCATTTTTCTTGGATTTCAGAGACACTTGTTCTATTCATCAATATCTATTGTACCTTATCTCCCTTCCAGGATTTTCGATCAGTCATGATGTTCCGTGCAAATATTTTTCTCACCCGACCTACATGTGCAATTGATAATCACATTCTAAAAACATTTTCTTTGCATTATTTTAAGTTTGTGATTAAGATTTGCATACTACTGGGCCAAATCCTCTGTATAATCATGTTTTCCAGGACATCCAATCAAAGAACCAGGCAAAGAGCCACTTCGGCTTCTAACAATAGTTACTCCTTTTAATCCGAATTTAATCTTGGACAAATAGTAAGAGTTTGCACTTTTGATGCTGTCAAAATAACATTGTTACTCTGATACTTGTCTCAAATCTAGCTTGATTGACCATCTCAATTACAAAAAAAATGTCCTGAAAGCAAGTCTGTGTCTGTATCAGTTTCACATATATCAAAACAAAACTCCACAACAAAAGCTGGCATTACATTTTCATGAGGGGAAAACCTCCAGAAATCGAAGGACACTGTTGGGAATAGAATTTATTTGACCATGTGTTGTTAAACTATAAAACACCTTTGCTACCGAAGAAGCTAGGAGCATAAAGAGCTCTTTCAGATGATTTTTTCATGCTATTTACTTATGACAATAATGTCCTGTGTTTATAGTATTGCCTATATCCTAAAGTTTTGTAGATAGGATTTAAGTGTAAATATTATAATAATTTTAACCTTTAATAGTCTACTCTGGCATTTGATATTTCATGCAACCAAAGATGCACACTTTTGGATGCGGAGGTGAAGGGCCTGTCTGTGGGCAACCTAGTGCAACTGTTGAAAGGGAAAGTCATAACTATAGAATTGTCTTCTGATCAAACTCAAGATAATTTGTAATGTGCAAAAAAAAATTCCGGCCAATTCAGAATTCTTCACTGAAACAGCTTTTTCAACATTTCCTTAAAAAAAATAGGCGGGGTTATTTTTTATTCATTCAAAGAACGTGGGCGTCGCTGGCAAGTCATCCATAATTGCCCTTGAGAAGGTGGTGGTGCCTTCTTGAACCGCTGCAGACGGCATGGTGAAGGTACTCCACAGTGCTGTTAGGTAGGGAGTTCCAGGATTTTGACCCAGTGACCATGGAGGAACGGCAATGTATTTCCAAGTCGGGATGGTGTGTGACTTGGAGGGGAACGTGCAGGTGGTGGTGTTTCCATGCACCAGCTGCCTTTGTCCTTCTAGGTGGTAGAGGTTGTGGGTTTGGGAGGTGCTGTCAAAGAAGCCTTGGCAAGTTACTGCAGTGCATCTTGTAGATGGTACATGCTGCAGCCACGGTGCTCCGGTGGTGAAGGGAGTGAATGTTTAAGGTGGTGGATGGGGTGGCAATCTAGCGGGCTGCTTTGTCCAGGATGGTATTGAGGTTTTTGAGTGTTGTTGGGGCTTCACTCATCCAGGCAAGTGGAGAGTATTCCACCACACTCCTGGCTTGTGCCTTGTAGATGGTGGAAAGGCTTTCGGGAGTCAGGAGGTGAGTCACTCGCCGCAGAATACCCAGCTTCTGACCTGCTCTTGTGGCCACAGTATTTATGTGGCTGGTCCAGTTAAGTTTCTGGTCAATGGGGACACCCAGGATGTTGACGGTGGGGGAATTCGGTGATGGTAATGCCGTTGAATGTCATGGGGAAGTGGTTCGACTCTCTCTTGTTGGAGATGGATATTGCCCAGCATTTGTCTGGCGCGAATATTACTTGCCACTTATCAGCCCAAGCCTGGATGTTGTCCAGGTCTTTCTGCATGTGGGCATGGACTGCTTCATTATCTGAGGGGCTACGAATGGAACTGAACACTGTGCAATCATCAGTGAACATCCAACTTCTGACCTTATGATGGAGGGAAGGTCATTGATGAAGCAGCTGAAGATGGTTGGGCCTAGGACACTGCCCTGAGGAACTCCTGCAGCAATGTCCTGGAGCTGAGATGATTGGCCTCCAAAAATCACTACCACCTTCCTTTATGCTAGGTGTGACTCCAGTCACTGGAGAGTTTTCCTCCTGATTCCGAATGACTCCAATCTTACTCGGGCTCCTTGATGCCACACTCGGTCAAATGTTGCCTTGATGTTAAGGGCAGTCACTCTCACCTCACCTCTGGAATTCAGCTCTTTTGTCCATGTTTGGACCAAGGCTATAATGAGCTCAAGAGCCGAGTGGTCCTGGTGGAACCCAAACTGAACATCAGTGAGCAAGTTATTGGTGAGTAAGTGCCGCTTGACAGCACTGTCGACAACACTTCCATCACTTTGCTGATGATTGAGAGTAGACTGTTGAGGCGGTAATTGGCCGCATTGGATTTGTTGTGGGGAGGGGGAGAACCATCAGATGAAGTACTACCCATCTAAGTGATCAACATTTTAAATTCCTCCTAGAAAACAGCACTTAAGCATTGCTAACTTTTCACAGCTTGGGCAACTCTCATCAGCAGCGAGACCAGCCCTGGAAATCAATCTGCAGAGATCTTCCCTGATGTGTTGGATAACAGAAACGCTTTTGGATCCAGCAGAATGCCAGGTCTTCATGGAGATGAAAAATATTATTCCCATCCTTCCCAAGGTTCTGTTCTCTCCTAAAGGCACTGACTGATGCCGAGCAATAATCCCATGGTATATAACAGAAAAATGCTACCTTGCCCAAGATGTCAGCCCTATCGGCAAGTGTGGGCGGATGATTTAACCATGGGCAATTACACCCAAGCAGCATCCTATTCTCTGTTTGCTTCCCAGTATTATCTGATTTTCCCCTCCCCTTCCGAGCAGCGGAACACCAAGATCAACTGCAGTGCTACAATGCCATCCTACCCAACATCAGTATCAAACTGGGTACTTCCTTGGTTCAATTGGCTCAATAACATACCACATAACATATTTAGCTACTGAGCCTGAAGGGGAGTTTTAATTGTAATTTTAAATTTTACAAGAAACTTTTGACTGTTACATTTTTAGCATAATGTATTAATAAGACAGCATCATTGGGGAGGAACTGATCTAGAAATTAAAAAACCCAGGCTGGTTTCAGGAGAGAGACACTATACTGGCATTTCGCTGCTTTCCCCAATTTACTTCTCCATCAGCATTGCTTTTCACAGGCACGGGGCAGAGAGGTGAAGCTGGCAAATTTTCTGCAGTCATAAGGCGAATCAGGGCATTTACATTCTTAACTGCACTGAATTACCATCCAGTGACTTCATGAAAGTGGGCCCCAGCTCAAGTCACCGCCTTCAGGATAGAATGGAAAAATTATCATGGGGGAAGAACAACATGAATGGCTAAACCTATTGTGTGGCATGGCTTTGAGCCAGACATAACAGGAATGTGACAGTTTTAATTCCTGATCACTTGTCAGATCTCAATCCAGCACCAGTGGTGTTCCATAATTGCTGTCTGTATTCCAGGGCGAGAAAGGGGAAGAAAATGTAGCCAGTGTGGCTGCTTCTTGTTCAGTTTTCAGTGACTCCTATTGGAAAACACATTAATGTACAAATGTCTGATCAGAATCCAGCTCAGTCACAAAGGCCACCTCCACAGTTGAAAAGCCTGCTAACCCTCAGATTAGACTCTCTCGTTAAGAATTGGTCACTTGGGGTGAGATACTAGCAAGCTGTGAGCACCAGTTGAATGCTACAGCTCAAGCAAATAACATTAGGCGGAAAGAAGATTGGAAGAAAAGGCTCCACCGTGAAAGCAAAACATTTGTTATGAATAGCTAAACTAAATAGGTTCCAAGGTAAAAGTAGATTCCATTATGAGGAAATGGTTAAATGCCATAGCTCATTAACTGCTATGATCAGTTCCAACACACCTTTCCAAATTCGATCCAGCACAAAATAAATCTGCATATATATGTACACATTATAAAATGTGCATAACCATAACAGTAGAAACCAGTTTGTAAAGCGAGAAAAGATTAGCGTACGAGGCCTCACTGGAGGAAAGAGAGATGGGGTGGCAGCGATTGGCGGGGGGGGGGGGGGGGGGCGTGGAGGGCGAGAGGAAGGAAGGAAGGAAGGAAGCGGGGGGCAAGGGCCAGAGGAAGGAAGGAAGGGGGGGGCGAGGGCGAGAGGAACGAAGGAGCAGGGGGCGAGGGCGAGAGGAAGTGGGGAGAAAGGGAGGGGACCAAAACTTTCGCTCCTGCAAACTCTGCGCGTTTCCAATCAGGCACCAAGTCCCACTCAACCATCACCCCTGTGCTCTCTCACCAACATTGTAACCTTTTCCAGCCCCACAACCCTCCACGAACATCCAGTCATTTTCTTGGTTCAGCCAGAGAAGTACTTAACCAAAATAATAAACTAATGTTCAAAATGGTGCCTCTTTTATCAATGTGCCTGCTCCATGAGGTCACCTTCAAATAAACAGATGCTGTCCCTAATTCACGCATAATTCTGATCCAAGCACCAAGCATTGAATGGAAAATGGACCAAAGCACTGCACTGGCTGTCACTGTTAATCCAGATCAAAAGTTCATTAATTTTAGTGTTCAATGTGCTGAACTTGATCCAAAAGAAAATGTTACATAAAATACAACATTTAATAAAAAAAGAGCGTATTTGGTGAAGCATTCATTTTAATGGAGGGCGAGTATAAAAGATGAAGGCGGCTGAAAAATATTTATAAAAGATGCAACATTTCTATCAAACTAGCTGAGCTAGTTCAGAAATGACTTGTGTTTCAGCAAAAAGAAATTAGCTGCAAAGAACATAATTACTTCTAGTTTATTTTAAAATCTATTTTTTATGAAGTACTGCAGGGTTTGTAAAAGTTAAATTAAGTGGAGTGAATTCACTTTTCATTCTCTCATCCAAACAATTTTAAGGAATCTGCATCCATCCTTTTAGGAAAGTTGGATTTTGGATTATCAGCAAATTAGGGTCAAAGAAGAGAGAAAATTGAGAGTAAATGAAAAGTAAAATTTGTACCTTACAGGGCAACCGAGATGTACAAATTAAACCAATATATCAATGCTACTCACTCCAAGCTTTCAAACCATGCAGAAAAATATTCACAGGGGAACAGTGGGTGGGTACCAGATGCAAGTTATGTGAACAACAGCTGCTCAGGATCTTTTAAAAATAGCATCAATTCTTCATACAGAATCACAAGGCAAATATTAGTCAACTTTTGAACAACATTTTACACAATAAAAAATTGCCCATGTGGTTCAAGCACTGAACAAAATGGCCCAGAATTTGTTCTAAAAGTAAGAGCCTCATTCCTTCACATTTTAATTGTTGGACATTTCAAAAAAGTTTAAATTTGTCGTTTAATTCAATATTTCTTACCCTTTCTTTATTTCTGTAATTGATTTTACATTGAATTTACTATTCCAACTTACACTTCCTGGTTCTATGTCTGTGCTGTTTATTAACATGCTTCAATCTGATTGGCTATGGAGATGGACAGTTCCTTGCCCTATTCACACAGCTCACAGATGCCCAGAAAAGAATGCTGTGCTGGATTGAGGACCAGATAAGAGGAATTTGCAGTGGAAAAGCCCATGCAACGTCTATGGGCAAGTCCAAGTCTAATGAGCAGCGGGCGACGTTCGTTCGTCGCTCAGAGCAAAATCCGGCCGTAATTCCATGAAACAAAAAGTTTAATTGCAAAAATAGGATCAAATACAACTAATGACAGCTCAGTCTAATACCTGGAGTTGGGGTGGAACTAATTGGCTGTCATCGCCTGTAAAAATTATATAGTTACGTAACGAAGAAGAACATAACACTGCCCAGATGTATCACAAATTACAATCATAATCACACAATTCGCTGTGGAGAGCACAATTAAAGACAAGTTTTGAATATAGTTAGACTAAGAAATTATTTCCAGATTTCTTTGAGGTGCAATATCCAAATTAAAAGGCTTGAGTCATTTTTTCATATTTGGATGGAAAATTGCCTTGTCCAGACTTTTAAAAAATTCGTTCACAGGATGTGGGCGTTGCTGGCGAGGCCAGCATTTATTGCCCATCCCTAATTGCCCACGAAAAGGTGGTGGTGAGCCGCCTTCTTGAACCGCTGCAGTCCGTGTGGTGACGGTTCTCCCACAGTGCTGTTAGGAAGGGATGATGTGGAGATGCCGGTGATGGACTGGGGTTGACAATTGTAAACAATTTTACAACACCAAGTTATAGTCCAGCAATTTTATTTTAAATTCACAAGCTTTCGGAGGCTTCCTCCTTCCTCAGGTGAACGATGTCGAAATGAAATTCTCGAAATGAAATCGCATTTATAATTCACAGAACAGTGCTTGATGATTACAGACAGTTTTTTCAACTGCCCGTTGCCAAGGCAATCAGTGTGCAGACAGACAGGTGTTACCTGTAAGGTCTCAGAATATACAAATCACCAAAAAAAACAACAAACAAAAAAAGAGAGATAGAAACATAGAAAAGACAGCAACTGACCCGTTATATTAAAAACAGATAACATTTGTTCGCTGGTGGGGTAACGTGTAGCGTGACATGAACCCAAGATCCCGGTTGAGGCCGTCCTCATGGGTGCGGAACTTGGCTATCAATTTCTGCTCGACGATTTTGCGTTGTCGTGTGTCTCGAAGGCCGCCTTGGAGTACGCTTACCCGAAGGTCGGTGGATGAATGTCCATGACTGCTGAAGTGTTCCCCGACTGGGAGGGAACCCTCCTGTTTGGCGATTGTTGCGCGGTGTCCGTTCATCCGTTGTCACAGCGTCTGCATGGTCTCGCCAATGTACCATGCTCTGGGGCATCCTTTCCTGCAACGTATGAGGTAGACAACGTTGGCCGAGTCACAGGAGTATGAACCATGCACCTGGTGGGTGGTGTCCTCTCGTGTGATGGTGGTATCTGTGTCGAGGATCTGGCATGTCTTGCAGAGGTTACCGCGGCAGGGTTGTGTGGTGTTGTGGACGCTGTTCTCTTGAAAGCTGGGTAATTTGCTGCGAACGATGGTCTGTTTGAGTTTGGGTGGCTGTTTAAAGGCGAGTAGTGGAGGTGTGGGGATGGCCATAGCGAGGTGTTCGTCGTCATTGATGACATGTTGAAGGCTGCGGAGAACATGGCGTAGTTTCTCCGCTCCGGGGAAGTACTGGACGACAAAGGGTACTCTGTTGGTTGCGTCCCGTGTTAGTCTCCTGAGGAGGTCTATGCGATTTTTTGCTGTGGCCCGTCGGAACTGTCGATCGATGAGTCGAGCGTCATATCCCGTTCTTACCAGGGCGTCTTTCAGCGTCTGTAGGTGTCCATCGCGTTCCTCCTCGTCTGAGCACACCCTGTGTATTCGCAGGGCCTGTCCATAGGGGATGGCCTCTTTGACGTGGTTAGGGTGGAAGCTGGAAAAGCGGAGCATCGTGAGGTTGTCTGTGGGCTTGCGGTAGAGTGAGGTGCTGAGGTGCCCGTCTTTGATGGAGATTCGTGTGTCCAAGAAAGAAACTGATTCTGAGGAGTAGTCCATGGTGAGCTTGATGGTGGGATGGAACTTGTTGATGTTGTCGTGTAGTCTCTTTAGTGATTCCTTGCCGTGGGTCCATAGAAAGAAAATGTTGTCGATGTATCTGGTGTATAGTGTTGGTTGGAGGTCTTGTGCAGTGAAGAAGTCCTGCTCGAACTTCTGCATGAAAATGTTGGCATATTGGGGTGCGAATTTGGTCCCCATGGCTGTTCCATGTGTTTCGGTAAAGAACTGGTTATCGAAGGTGAAGACATTGTGATCCAGGATGAAGCGGATGAGTTGTAGGATGGCGTCCGGAGATTGGCTGTTGTTGGTGTTGAGTATTGATGCTGTCGCAGCGATGCCGTCATCGTGGGGGTGGATACATCGAGGGCATCCTGAAACCCATCGTACAGGGAACCCCCAGCTTCTGTCGCGACACGACAGACTTCCTACAAAAACTCAGTACCCACGGACCAGTTGAATCAGGAACACTTCTCACCACGATGGACGTCTCGGCACTATACACCAGTATCCCCCACGATGACGGCATCGCTGCGACAGCATCAATACTCAACACCAACAACAGCCAATCTCCGGACGTCATCCTACAACTCATCCGCTTCATCCTGGATCACAATGTCTTCACCTTCGATAACCAGTTCTTTACCCAAACACATGGAACAGCCATGGGGACCAAATTCGCACCCCAATACGCCAACATTTTCATGCACAAGTTCGAGCAGGACTTCTTCACTGCACAAGACCTCCAACCAACATTATACACCAGATACATCGACGACATTTTCTTTCTATGGACCCACGGCAAGGAATCACTAAAGAGACTACACGATAACATCAACAAGTTCCATCCCACCATCAAGCTCACCATGGACTACTCCTCAGAATCAGTTTCTTTCTTGGACACACGAATCTCCATCAAAGACGGGCACCTCAGCACCTCACTCTACCGCAAGCCCACGGACAACCTCACGATGCTCCACTTTTCCAGCTTCCACCCTAACCACGTCAAAGAGGCCATCCCCTATGGACAGGCCCTGCGAATACACAGGGTGTGCTCAGACGAGGAGGAACGCGATGGACACCTACAGACGCTGAAAGACGCCCTAGTAAGAACGGGATATGACGCTCGACTCATCGATCGACAGTTCCGACGGGCCACAGCAAAAAATCGCATGGACCTCCTCAGGAGATTAACACGGGACGCAACCAACAGAGTACCCTTTGTCGTCCAGTACTTCCCCGGAGCGGAGAAACTACGCCATGTTCTCCGCAGCCTTCAACATGTCATCAATGAGGACAAACACCTCGCTATGGCCATCCCCACACCTCCACTACTCGCCTTTAAACAGCCACCCAACCTCAAACAGACCATCGTTCGCAGCAAATTACCCAGCTTTCAAGAGAACAGCGTCCACGTCACCACACAACCCTGCCACGGTAACCTCTGCAAGACATGCCAGATCATCGACACAGATACCACCATCACACGAGAGGACACCACCCACCAGGTGCATGGTTCATACTCCTGTGACTCGGCCAACGTTGTCTACCTCATACGTTGCAGGAAAGGATGCCCCGGAGCATGGTACATTGGCGAGACCATGCAGACGCTGCGACAACGGATGAACGGACACCGCGCAACAATCGCCAAACAGGAGGGTTCCCTCCCAGTCGGGGAACACTTCAGCAGTCATGGACATTCATCCACCGACCTTCGGGTAAGCGTACTCCAAGGCGGCCTTCGAGACACACGACAACGCAAAATCGTCGAGCAGAAATTGATAGCCAAGTTCCGCACCCATGAGGACGGCCTCAACCGGGATCTTGGGTTCATGTCACGCTACACGTTACCCCACCAGCGAACAAATGTTATCTGTTTTTAATATAACGGGTCAGTTGCTGTCTTTTCTATGTTTCTACCTCTCTATCTCTGTTTTTTTTTGTGTTTGTTGTTTTTTTTGGTGATTTGTATATTCTGTGAGACCTGGCAGGTAACACCTGTCTGTCTGCACACTGATTGCCTTAGCAACAGGCAGTTGAAAAAACTGTCTGTACTCACCAAGCATTGTTCTGTGAATTATAAATGCGATTTCATTTCGAGGATTTCATTTTCACATCGTTCACCTGACGAAGGAGGAAGCCTCCGAAAGCTTGTGAATTTAAAATAAAATTGCTGGACTATAACTTGGTGTTGTAAAATTGTTTACAATTGTCAACCCCAGTCCATCACCGGCATCTCCACATCAAGAAAAGGTTGGGTATTGAAGTGAGGGGGGGCGGTGAAGTGGTGGGGAGGAGGGATGTAGGAATGTCAGGTGCCATGGATAGCTCAATGGCGGTAAGTGGGAGTCTGAGCAGGCAAGCAAGGGAGGGAGGGAGGGAAAATTGTAGCTTGGGATGAAGCAGCAGCAGTGGGCAGATTTCTCAGACACTTAACTTCCAGCAACATATTCTCCATGTCACAAATCAGCTCGGCTTTCGGACCATCATCAGCTCACCAAATCTTTCATGCAATTTCCAATGAAGATATCCACATTTGTTAAAAATACGCTTTAAAAATAAAAGGGTACTGGAAGTGATAGTCCCTCTTTTAAATATAATGCATGAATATCCTTGCCAGCGAGAGAGAATTTAGAAACAACTACTCAAGTAACCATTTCTAAATGCATTTCATTATGGTTTTGGAATCCTGATATATATACACAATTTTTTAAAATCAGGCAATTAAACCAGTTTTCCACATTGTACAAGGAGATAAAAACATTAGTGTGGCCAGCCAGAACCTTAGCTTGTGCTTTTTTTAAAAAAACAAAAATATTTCAAGAAATTGAAGTGCCAAACTTAGGACCTGCAGCTAAAAGATTCAACAAGACAACTATAGAACACTGTACAATCCAACTTCTGTTCATTAGTAGCCTAAAAACTCAATGCTTCATAAATTGTAGTGTTACTTCCACAATTAGTTTGAGACTTCATTAATAGTACTTTAAGGCAAGGAATTATTCTCTTATTCAGCAAATACTTGGTCCAACAGAAAGTTCATTTAAGTAGCCATATCCCAGTTATCAATGCACTTCTGTTTACAAACACAAAGCTTCTTCAGAAAAGAAAAACCTCCTTAACCAAGACACACAATCCAAATATACACAGGCTCTACAGTATACTAAACATCACTGAACCATGAACTAATGTGTAAATAATCAAACAGTATAGATCCAGATTCATGGGTGTTTATGAAAAGAGAAGATCTGAAGCCAGCTTTATATGAAGCCAGTCAAAGCAATGAATTAATGTTCTGAGTTTTAAAATGATTGACATCAAAAGATCTTCATGCACAAACACCATGGACATAAGCCCTAATGATCCACCTTACAGAATGCTGGAACATGGATTGGCAATCTCAGGTCATGCCTTTGCAGGTTTGGAGAGAAAAGCTTCAAATCTAACTTTGCCTCTCTTTTCCCCACCCCTTCAGATATCCACTTGGATGATTTCCTTACATCAAATACAACAATGTACCTCTGCACTTCAGGTCAGTGTTCAGTCATATATTCATTTAA
The DNA here is from genome assembly GCF_035084215.1 of Heptranchias perlo. Classification (NCBI taxonomy): domain Eukaryota; kingdom Metazoa; phylum Chordata; class Chondrichthyes; order Hexanchiformes; family Hexanchidae; genus Heptranchias; species Heptranchias perlo. The sequence continues at coordinate 27,088,765 of NC_090341.1, read as the reverse complement.
TATAAAAATAGAAAATGCTGGAAATACTCAGCAAGTCAGGCAGCATCTGTGAAGAAAGAAACAGAGTTAAGGTTTCAGGTCGATAATCCTTCATCAGAACTGAAACAGTAACTTCGTTTCTTTCTCCACAGGTGCTGCCTGACTTGCTGAGTACTTCCAGCATTTTCTGTTTTTATTTCAAATTTCCAGCATCTGCAGTATTTTGCTTTTGATATATTCATTTAAGTTTTGTTGTAGGGTTATGATAAATGCAAGTCTATTATCTGTCCTTTCCTGAAGGAAGTACTTTACAGTTCTACAGAAACCAGTACCTCACCCGAGTTGCCACTTTTAAAATGAAAGCACTTGGATAAAGAATAATGATGGATAAAGAATAATGACCGTATTCCATGTGGAACAACACAGTTGCATCCAATATTCTTCTCATCCATGTAATGCCAGTAGAGGTCACGATTCATTTTTATTACCCCGAGCCTAGGGGCCACTCCCAATTATAACATCTCCACTGCCATCTTTGCTCAAATCAGCTGATTATTTTTGGAGGACATAACTCAGCATCACACCATGTCATGCATTTACCCGCAGAACCATCAGGCAAGTCAGTAAGTCAAAATTTATTCCCCCACCTTAATTTTCTTCCTTCCTCTCCTAAAGACCTCGTTCAGGTAGTGCTACGAGTGCCAGCAGGTCCCTAGTACTCCACCCAAGTGGCTATTCTTCATGTGCGAATCCAGACATGTATCAGCATGCTGTTTGACAACAGAAGGCATCGAAACCAAACTCAATCCTATCAGAACATTCACATGTGAATTTGATATCCACTAGGCCGTGGATATCAAAAGGCACACATGCATTGTCTTTATATCTCTTCTTGTAATGTGCTGCAAAATGTTTTTATTTCCTCTTGAGGTTTTGCAGGAAGTTTGTTGAAAAGTTAAAATTAAAAGAAAACATTTAATTTAAGACTTATTTATTCTATGGGTGTTGGTAAGGATTCCTGATACCAAAAACAGGATGAATTAAGTGCTATGAAAGTAACAGCAAGTCCACTTAACTTACTTAATGCTTCTAAATGATACCAGAACCTGCACCAATGACACTATTCCACCTTACGAAATATCTCAGTTATAGCTTTCTCATGCTCATTGGCAAGATAATTATTTTTTTCTCAGTAGTTTGCTCCGTTTACTGCAAAGTAGCATTAAATTGTAGTCAATTAATTACTTGTAGGTACTTAACCATCACTCATGAAGCTGCTGGGACATAATATAACTCTGAAATCTCAAATAAAAAGAAATACAACATTAAAGTCGCTTCCCCCAATGGTTTGGTGAGTGAATGTACCATGTGGTATTGCACTGAGCCATAAAGATGATTCTCCCATCTCTGTGCTGGCTGGAAGGGTCGAGGAAATGGAGAGAAAAAAAGATGCTTTTTTTTGTTCTATATTTTCATTCCAACACTATTCCTTGTCTATGCTCACTGTTCCCAGGGCTCTCCTTGTACCAATCGTCAGCCACAAAAAGAGATGCAGTAATGCAATCCAAAGCGAATAACTGCACCTCCTCAATTTTCCGTGTACGTAACGGAAGCATTCATACACTTCCTTGATGGTACAGCCAAGATGAGAAACACTCCTAGAAAACCACGTCTTTGTACTCTTCATCAGCAGGCAAATATGTTAAGGTTTTTCACAAAATAGCTAAGACCCTAAAATTCTGAAGAATATGCACTTTAAATTAAATGAAGGAAAGGCCAGCTCTCGGCATAAATACTCCATCTGTTATGTCCAAAAAGCTAAATGTAGTTATAGCAGATATCTTCACTCATGTACATTCACTCCTCCAAGACAATCAAAGTGTGTGCATGATCCTTCAGACAAAAAAAAGTATATAATTTAGATTAAAAATCTTTTTCTACTATAAATTCCTATTTTTACTCCATTATAAATTTATAATGGAAAATGCATCCGTAAACGTGACGCACTGCAATTATGCCCTACCCTGAGACATGTCTAAATAGGCAATTTGTATTACAAATGTAGACATAGGAATTTATGATGGACTTATAAAAATAAAGGACAGAATGTTGGACCGAATTATGTTTGCGCACCCAAGTCCAATCTTCCCTTGCCTTCAAAACCCAGTGTGAAGAAATGGAATATCTCCCATTTTCTGTCAGCTTTGCACAAGTGCAATGCAATGACCATCTCCAAGGGAGCCTTCCCACCTCCCCTTGATATTCAATGGCATTAACATCACTGAGTTACCCACTATCAACATCCTGAGGGTCACCATTGATCAGAAACTCAACTGGACCAGACATACAAATGCTGTGACTACTAGAGCAGGTCAAAGGCTGGTCATTCTGCGGTTAGTGGTTCACCTCTTGACTCCCCAAAGCCTCTCTACCATCTACAAGGCTCAAGTCAGGAGTGTGATGGAATACTCTCCACTTGCTTGAATAGGGCCTGCTCCAGCAACACTCGAAGTACAAGAAGTACTCAACATCTAGGATAAAGCAGTCCACTTGATTGGCCACTACTCTCAAAGTCCACCCCCTCCATTACCAGCGTACTGTAGTTGCAGAGCATACCACGTTCAGGACACACTGCAGCAACTCGCCAAGTCTCCTTTGGCAGCACTTCCCAAACCCACAACTTCCACTACCTAGAAGGACAAGGGCAGCAGATACATGGGAACACCATCACTTCAGAGTTCCCCTCCAAGTCACACACACCATCCCGACTTGGACATATATTGCCGCTCCTTCATTGTTGCTCGGTCAAAACCTGGAAATCCCTACGTAACTGCACTGTGGGAGCATCTTCACCACACGGACTACAGCGGTACAAGGCAACAGCTCACCACCACCTTCTGACGGCAACTAGGGATAGGCAAATGTCAGTCTGGCCAGTGACACCCACATCCTGAGAATACATTTTTAAAAACCTGTTGCCTTAATGGCTCAGTCGGTAAAATTGCCATGCAACTGAGCCACGCAGAAGGTCTTGGATTCATTTCCCAGTCTTGTGTTGAGTAAGCTGATCAGGGTGGTACTAAGAAAGGGACCCTTGGTGAGGGAGAGGAAAACACATCAATGCTTTTCTGAAGGTACGGTACACACAATATTCCACATATGGCCTCATAAGTGATCTTCAGACTAACTGGCTTTTGACTTGTAGTCAAATGGCCTCAGAATGTATCCTCGTATTTGACAAAGTATATTGTTGATAGTTTCACATTAATTACTAAATATTGCAAATTGCCAATAATCCCTTTTGTTCTCAACCCTAATATACAAGTTATCATGTTCTGTACAGGTTTGATATATTATATTAAATATATTGTTATATTTCAAGAACTAATTAAATTTCTTGCGTCTTTAAAGCACAGTTATGACAAAAACTGTCTTTGCCACCTGCGTGGCAGCATTTATAGTAGTCATGATAGGAAGCAAACTAACTCAGCATCAGTATCCCTCACCTAAAGTCTAAACAGTAAATAGCACTTTCAAAAGAATTGTAACAATTAATAAACCTAAAAATATTATTGCAATTTGATATTTTTGCTGACTTAAGGTACCAGTATGTTGAACATGGAATACTAAGCCAACATCGAAACAGTAACTACATAAAAGTGCTGCGTGACACAAAACTCGCCTTTTCTGTTTTTCAAGTTTGGATGGTTGTGACCAGTAATTACATTATTATGTGTCATACTAATTTGCCAACTATCTTTGCAGCCCATTATTCATTTAAACTCACAAACATTGATGTATCTCTGCAACAGTGTGATGAGTTACAGATTTGACCCTCTGCTGCATCTACGATCTTTGCTTTTATGCTCGGAGACCCATGCTCGCGCTACCAATTCTATATGTAAATTAACAGCACAGGTTTCAGAGACTAGGCTTGTATTCCATTGAGTATAGAAGATTAAGGGGGGATCTAATGGAGGTGTGCAAGGTGATTAAAGGATTTGATAGGGTAGATAGAAACTATTTCCTCCGGTGCAGCCAATTTGTACACAAACAGCAATGAGATAAATGACCAGTTTCCATAACTAATTTGAATAACCAACTTATTTTCATAACAGTTTTAGCTGTCATTCAAGAAACACAACTTTGCACAATTATTTCCCCACCGCTCACTTTATTTTTTGCGCTGTCTTTATCTACCTGCAACTGAAACAGCAGTACTGGCGCTGGACTGTAAACAGATACACCAGTAGAAACTCAGTGGCTTATTCAATTTGTCAATCTAAATGGATCCTTTCTTAGTGACATTTCTCAGTTTTCAAGAAACATTTTCTTCATGATGATCACAATAAATTTGAAACAAATTGTTTTTGGCTACACAGATTAAGTTGTTTTTTGGTAGTCAAGGGTTTGTCAGTCTGAAAAACACGAAGCATAGAAAATTCCACAATCTTCATTTGGGTATATGTAGCTTGTGGTATGGAACTGAGCCACGAACAACAGGTCATTCTTCCGATCCCTAGTTCATGCTGAGTTAGCCCGTGTCAACTGAAGCAGCGGTGGGAGAGCACAATTGGCCTCATAGTCCCCAAGAGGGTGCTTTGTTCATTCTCTGGGCATGTTACAAATTTATCTAGATATCTGGGCAAGCAAAAGCACTCACTCTGGGACATATCGAAGAGTAATTCAAAACAAGAAAGCCAAAAATTAGGTGTTTTTAAAAAAAACATAGTAACCAACCCGTAGACATCAAGTGAGGAGGATTGAACTCAGTTGCATGACACTCTGTAGTCAGCCTACTGATGCGCACAGTCAAGCCTTGCACATTCATCATGGTAACTTGGGTGAGGAACGAGACAGTTGCCAGTGCCATGGAATCATACCTACCAGGAAAGAGTCAGTGCATTCCGAAGATGATGGGAAAAAAAGATGTACTAAGGTAGGTTCATGTTATGACAGAAAATGCTACACTGTAGATGATAGTCAGGAAATTGTTTAGAGTTATGAACAGACAGTGAAACTGGATGCAACCTATCTACTAGTTATTCATGATTTTAAAAACAGGCTGCTGAGAATTTTCCCAATATCTACCAAAAATCAAACACTCTGTGCTGGTCAGATTCCCTCTCGAATTCAACAACAACTTGCATTTATATAGCGCCTTTAACATAGTAAAACATCTCAATGCACTTCACAGGAGAGTTATCAAACAAAATTTGACACAGAGCCACATCAGGAGATATTAGGACAGGAGCTTGGTCAAAGTGGTAGGTTTTAAGGAGCATCTTAAAAGAGGAGAGAGAAGTAAAAACGAGGAGCGATTTAGGGAGGTAATTCCAGAGCTTACAGCCTAGGCAGCTGAAGGCACAGCTGCCAATGGTGCAGTGATTAAAATCGGGGCTGCTCCAGAATTGGAGGAGCGCAGAGATCTCGGAAGGTTGTAGAGCTGGAGGAGGTTGCAGAGATAGGGAGGGGTGAGGCCACAGAGGGATTTGAAAACGAGGATGAGAATTTTAATAGAGGCGTTGCTGGAATAGGAGCCAATATAGGTCATCGAGCCCAGGGGTGATGGGTGAAAGGGACTTGGTGTGAGTTAGGATAAAGGCAGCAGAGTTTTGGATGAGCTCAAGCTTATGGAAGGTGGAAGATAAGAGGCCGGCCAGAAGAATCATACACAATCGATGGGCCTCTTGTAGCTAGAAAATGTCAGCAATCTGAAGTTAGTTTATTGGTACAAAGCAAATAGTTCCAATCCCAAATGCCACCCAGTAACTCTGCTGATAGTGTTCATGTGTGGATGGGATTGGACTCAACTCTGATATCAGCCATATTCAAGTAGCCTATCAATACTTCTTGATGGGCTTTTGAGGACTGGACTGTATGACAAAGTATTGGAGATCATCCAGCAGCTTTAAATTGTACTTCAGTATGAGTCACTGACTTTTTTGGGGTTGCCAGCAGGGGAAGGAGGGAAGACGATAAGAACACACACAACTATTGTTTAAAGCTGTTGAAAACTTGAGCAGCACTAATCTATAGATTTAAAATTGATGCAGTAATTCTAGCATGCATTATCTATAACTTAGAGGGTTAAGATGAATCCAAAGTCCAGGATGAATCACAGACAGAGCAAATGAACACCCCCTCCAGCTTTCAGAAGCCCCAGTATGCCTGCCTCATGGCCAACATTGTATTATTTTTCAAAAGAGTTTACAACTTGAATTCCCAATGTTTCCAGAGCATTTAGTTTCAGCTTGGCTCAGTTGATCGCATTCACTCCTGAATCAGAACAACACCCCGACAAAACAACAGTGACTACACTTCAAAAGGCATTAATTGGCCGTGAAGCACTTTGGGATGTCCAGAGAATGGAAAAGAAACTACTGAAACACAAGTTTGGCATTCTTTCCTCATTTTTATGTCTCTGAAAATCATTGTAATCATTGGAGAATTTCCTCATTTTATTATGGAAGCATAAATTTGGTAAATCAAATGACAGCTCCAAATTGACGCATCACTACTGATGCTATCTTTCAACTGGTGGGGTTAGACAACTTACGAAATTTTGTAATCAACTCCAACTAATCAGATACAAAAGATTGCTGAGGAAAAAAATATATTAAATATAGCTGGAGAATAATACATTTGGATTTTCCACTTTCCTTTATTCACTCTAATTGGCTTTTGGCTGAAAGAACGCGGTAATGCACTGTTTGAGGTGCTGTGTTCAGCCACTCATTGAATACCTTCTACATTGGAATTGGTTACAGTTTTGGCATGTTAAGTTAAAGACCAACAGTAGCTATGTTCTAATGATTACTGTTTTGCCATTCTCCCCAGATAGTTAAATTTCAATCCAAACTGCGACAGTTTATTTGAAATGAGTACGGTGATTTTGTTAAAGGATTAATATGGAGTCATGGGGGGCACTCAGCTGTCACTGGGACATGTAAAGATAGCCACTTTGCCAGTTAAAGTCATCAGCAATGTGTTCCCTTCCTGCTCCAGCACAGTTACCTCTGGAGTCCCCCAAGGATCTATCCTTAGCCCCCTATTTCTCATCGACACGCTGCCCCTCGGCAACATCATCTGAAAACATGCCTGGTTCCACACGTATGCTAACGACACCCACCTCTACCTCACCACCACCGGCTCTGATTTGTCACGCTGCTTGTCCAACATCCAGTACTGGATGATCAGATATTTCCTTCAACTATTGTCTTTGGCCCCCACCATAAACTCCGTTCCCTAGTCACCGACACCATCCCTCTCCCTGTCCACTGTCTTGAGGCTGGACCAGACCGTTCGCAACTTTGATGACCTATTTGACCCCGAGATGAGCTTTCGACCTCATATCTGCTCCATCACCAAAAACGCCTGCTTACACCTTCATAACATCGCCCGTCCCCGCCCATGCCTCAGCTCATCTGCTGCTGAAACCCTCAACCATGCCTTTGTTACATCTAGACTTGGCGATTCCAATGCTCTCCTGGCCGGCCTCCCATCTTCCACCCTCCATAAACTTGAGCTCATCCAATGCTCTGCTGCCTGTATCCTAACTCGTACCAAGTCCTGTTCACCCATCACCCCCTGTGCTTGCTGACCTACATTGGTTCACGGTCTGGCATTGTCTTGAATTTAAAATTCTCATCCATGTTCTCAAATCCCTCCAGGCCTCACCCCTCCCTATCTCTGAAACCTCCTCAAGCCCTGCAAACCACCCCCCACTGCCGCCCCCGCCGAGATCTCTGCACTCCTCCAATTCTGACCTCTTGCACATCCCCTATTTTAAATCGCTCCACCATTGGTGGCTGTGCCTTCAGCTGCCTAGGCCCTAAGCTCTGAAATTCCCTCCCTAAACCTCTCTGCTTCTCTGTCCTCCTTTAAGACATTCCTTAAAACCTACCTCTGTGACCAATACCTCCTTATGTGGCTCAATGTCAAATTTTGTTTGCTAACACTCCTATGAAGCACCTTGGGGCATTTTACTACATTAAAGGCACTATATAAATGCAAGTTGTTGTTGTAAAAATATTTATTTTCTTTGTGGTAGGACTATAATTTGACCTTGACACCATTCTCCCATGAATGGGTAGGAATAAATTTGTATTTTCCTCAAAATATTTTTGTCAGTCCTGGGCAGGCAGCTTGATGGTTATTTCACTATTTCCTATCCAATTGAAAAAGAGTAGCTTCGAAATTAATGTTGTAAGCCAAAAACCAATGAGCTGGACTGTTTCTTAGAGGTAGAAAAAGGAGTATGATGCCAAAAAGAGTTGAGAATAAAACTCTAGTTATTTTGAAAGATGAAGATTGGTTTTCCTGGCCAAGATGGTGAGGTGCATACTAATAATTTCCAGTGTATGATCTATGCTGCTCTTGTGTTTTCAAAACACTTCTCAAGAAATGGAAAAGCCAGGTTAAGTTTTTTATGCAGGAAGTGCACCCGAATGTTTTCCTACACTACAGTGTGACTGCCTGCAGAAAAGCTACATTAAGTGCCAACAACTGTCATTGTTAAAACTATATATTCTTTAAAACCTTTCTATACAGACCAAGGCTTTTTTAGCCTTAGTTGATCCAACTAAATTTCTGGAAACATGTTAAATCTGAGAAGTTTGCATACCAAACTTTATATTGGAGTGAGGATCACTTGTTTTCAGTGATCTCAGTAATCATGTTAACATTTCAGAAGCAGCAGTCGCTTGAATTGAAATTTAACTATCTGCCGAAAAAGGCAAAACAATATTCAATGGAGCATAGCCACCTTTGGAGTTCTATATCAAGACCAGTGGCTCAGGATTAGTTTTATACTTGTGGAGATGAAAATGGTCTGTAAATTAGCATGCCAAAAATGTAACAACCCCACTATAGATGATATTTAAAGACTGGCTTAACTCAACACCTCGAACAGTGCATTGGCAACTTCTTTCAGTCAAAAGCCGATTAAGGGTGAGAGAGGTGGAAAATTCGAAAGTTTTTGTTTTCTGACTGTAAAACTGATATATTTAAAGATATCTATTGCTCCAAATGCTACTGGGCATCGTCCAGCCAAAGGCACTATTACACAGATGTCACTGGAATTTATCTTATAGCACAACACTAACATGTACTCATTTTATTGTACTTGTTTTAGGACTGACTATCTTTCCACTTATTTTTCACAGGCTGTTGTAATGTCTCTGTTGTAATGTAACCATCTCTGTTCTACTGATCATTGATATCCCTCATTTTCAACTAACCACTGATATTAATTCGCATCTGAAGGAAAATATTTTCTTGCACAAGGCACTAATCATCCAATTTTAAGAATCATTTCTATCGTTTCTAACTTGAGAAATCTGTTCCAAAGCATCTGGTCTCCAATTACATTTAGAATATGTTGAGAAGTACAACAGAATCTCAAATGATAAGTTGTTGTACTTTCTGAATCACTTAAAATCATATAATCCTTTCTGGTCCACAGCAGTTCATGGGGAAACAATCCTGGGCCAGCAGCAAGACAGGAGTAACCACATACAGTATATCTTATCACAATTTCACCGTGATTTTTGGTTGTAATTAATCAGGGTTGCAACAATGGGGGGGCGGGGGGGTGGAATTATTAGCATAGCTTACAGTGTTAACACACACACTCCTCCTGCCCGATAGTTACATTTATGCAAATATAACCTGTCCAGTCAGTTGTGGGGATGTCAACTTGCTTCCAATTCACTATGTCTAGCAATGACATCAAAGCATTCTGACAAGCAAGTTCTCTGTACCAAATCACGATTATCAAAAAGGGAGATAGATACAGACAAGGAAGGCCGGTCAATCTTCACTCGTCTGTTCAGAATAAACCTACACTCCCATGTTACAACATCCAACTGTTTAAGTGATTCCAGAGTTTCACCTCCACGACTCGACCTGGAAGTCCATACCATGCACTGATTATTCTGTGTGTGAACTTCCTAGAATCAGTCCTAAATTTTCCTTTTGCTGACTGGAACTCCTCCCCCCTCCCCCGACCAATAGTCGACTTGCATTTTGTTTTGAAGCAGTGTTCTAGATCTACTTTTTCGTAAAACATTTACTACTTTATACATCTGTGTAAGATCACTTGACAGTTCCCTCCTTTCAAAGCTGACAACAAAAACCAAAAAAAGCATTGAGAAGACAATATTAATTTTTGCAATAAATACAGCAAATACAACACTCAGCAGATCAGGCAGCATCTGTGGAGACAGAAACAAAGTTAATGTTTCAGGGCGATAACCTACCATCAAAACGTTTCTCTCACCACAGATGCTGCCTAACCTGCTGAGTGTTTCCGGCATTTTCTGTTTTTATTTCAGATTTCCAGCATCTGCAGTATATTGCTTTTGATTAAATTATGCAACATTAGAACGTGGAACACTCCACCATATGGAGTAGTTGAGACGACTAGCATAGATGCATTTAAGAGGAAGCTAGATAAACACATGAGTGAGAAAGGAATAGAAGGATATGCTGAAAGGGTTAGATGAGTAGGGTGGGAGGAGGCTCGTGCGGAGTATAAACATCGGCATATACCAGTTGGGCCGAATGGCCTGTTTCTGTGCTGTACGTTATGCGAAACCTCTGATTCATCTGAAATGTGTAATGTGCAGTAAAACATTTACAAAAGGGGATGGAATTTCGAGCTTCAGACTTTCCAGGGAAACTAATAATGAATCAAGGACTGGAACACACTAAAGTTAAAGTAAGCAAGAAAACAGTATTAGAAAAAATAATGGCACTAAAGACTGACAAATCCACAGGACCTGATGGTTTCCACCCCAAGGTTTTAAAGGAAGTAGGTGAGGAAATTGCAGATGCTTTAACCATAATATTCCAAAGCTCTTTCAATTCAGGAATTGTCCCCTTAGATTGGGGAAATTGCAAATGCAACTCCATTATTTCAGAAAGGTGAGAGAGAGAAACCAGGAAATTATAGACCTGTTAGTCTAACATCTGTTGTGGGGAAGGTATTGGAATCTATATTTAAGGACAGAATACCTAGAGAAGTTTGAGCTGATTAGAAAGAGCCAACATGGATTTGTAAAGATTAGGTCATGTCTAATGAACCTAATTGAATCTTTTGAGGAAGTAACTAAAGTAGTGGACAGGGGAATGGCTATGGATGTAGATTATACGGACTTCCAGAAAGCATTCGATAAGGTTCCACAAAACCTGTTTGCTAAAATTAAAGCTCATGGAATTGAAGGCAAATTACTGACCTGGTTCGGAGATGGGTTAGGTAGTGGAAGACAGAGAGTAGGGATAATGGGTACATACTCGAATTGGAAGGAAGTAACGAGTGCCGTCCCTCAAGGATCTGTGCTATGGCCTCAACTATTCACTATATTTATTAATGATTAATGATTAGATAACATAATAGAGAGCCATATATACAAGTTTGCCGCTGACACAAAGATAGGTGGCATAGTAAATAGCGTAGACGGAAGCATAAAATTACAAAGAGATGTTGATAGATTAAGTGAGTGGGCAAAACTGTGGCACATGGATTTCAACGCAGGCAAGTGTGAGGTCATCAATTTGGACCAAAAAAGGATCAGTCCGAGCATTTTTTAAAATGGTGAAAAGCTAGGAACAGTGGAGGTTCAAAGAGATTTTTAGGGGTCCGTGTACACAGATCAATGAAAAGTAGTGGTCAGGTACAAAAAGTAATCAAAGGCTAATGGAATGTTAGCCTTTATATCTAGAGGGCGAGAATATAAAGGGAAGGAAGTTTTGCTGCAGTTATGCAAAGCCCGAGTTAGACCACATCTGGAGTACTGTGTACGGTTCTGGGTTCCACACCTTAGAAAGAATATACTGGCCTTGGAAGGAGTGCAACGCAGATGCACCAGAATGTTACTCGGGCTCCAAGGATTAAAGTAAGTTTTATTCCCTGGTTTATAGAAGGTCCCTAGGGATGATTTGATTGAGGTTTTTAGGATTTAGAAAGGAATTGTTAGGGTAGATAGAAACATTTTTTTTCCTTTGGTGAGGGAGTCTGGGACAAGGGGGACATAACCAACTTAAAATCAAAGCAGGCCATTCAAGAGAGAAGTTAGGAAACATTTCTTCACACAGGGTGACAGAAGTGTGAAACTCTCTCCCACAAAAAGCAGTAGATGCTAGCTCAATGAATAATTTTAAATCTGAGATCAATAGATTTTTGCTAGCCAAGGGTATTAAGGGATATGGAGCCAAGGTGGATGGATGGAGTTACCATACAGATCAGCCATGATCTCAATGAATGACGGAACTGGCTTGAGGGGTTGAATGGTCTTCTCCTGTTCCTGTATAGTTACTTTATAGAATGTGCCACTTTTAAAGTGAAGAAAAACTGCAAAGCCTGCAAATCAAACCAACAAAAAAAATACATCCAGATGCAGAACTAATTTTGTTGCGAAGGTAGACAGTGAATGTAGACATTAAAATTCTTAATTGGGCAGAACTTTTGCTTAGTTACAAATAAAACATGTAAGATTGCATCCACTAACACTTTAGAAATCAGACATTCTTAATTATTGATATGATTGACTAATTGGGCGCAGACAATACAATAATTGCATCCAAATAGTCAGCTGCCTCATTATGCTAATTGCACAGTATTACAGTTAATGATGACATAATTTCTTTTTCATTTGCAATTGGATTTTTCAAACAAAAGAACTTATCAATTTCCAGGCTAATAAACTGAAGACTCAACGTACTTTTAAATGTTTGTTTTATTGCAACACTGAGATGTTTTGTGTGACAGGATTTGAATTGCACCTTCATATTTGCACCATACAATGTCATACTTATACTATCTTGACAGCAGTACAATTATCAAATAAAATGAGGAAAATTAACTGGGATTTTAAAAATAATTGACTGTAATTCTTTTCTGTGGAGTTTAGACATATGTTAGTTAAACACACCAAACTGGATGAAGTATAAATATATACACTGCAGGTGCTTGAATTTATTTTGCTGTACACAAACAAAAGCATGAGAAGTCAAGGCAAAAGGGTAATATCGCTTTAAAGCTCTTGGTCGCTGTAATATTTATTATTGTTGTAAAACGGATACATTTTACACAGTAAGAATGAAGTGCTGGAAATAAAATTTCAGGTGGAGACCTCCTCAATAAAACTAGTTCTACAATCATTTTTTTAAAAATATATTATATATAAAATAAACTGCACATACTGTCTATCACATTTCAGATGTCATGCAATATTGCAAATTTCTGGGTCACAGGGGAAAGATGGCACCCATTTGGAATGTACAAACTTTCCAGCAACATGACACCGATGCTCAGTATGGGTTCCGCCAGGACCACTCGGCGCCAGACTTCATTACAGCCTTGGTCCAAACATGGACAAAAGAGCTGAATTCCAGAGGTGAGGCGAGAGTGACTGCCCTTGACATCAAGGCAGCATTTGACTGACTGTGCCACCAAGGAGCCCTAGTAAAATTGAAGTCAATGGGATTCAGGGGGAAAACTCTCCAGTGGCTGGAGTCATACCTAGCACAAAGGAAGATGGTAGTGGTTGTTGGAGGCCAATCATCTCAGCCCCAGGGCATTGCTGCAGGAGTTCCTCAGGACAGTGTCCGAGGCCCAACCATCTTCAGCTGCTTCATCAATGACCTTCCCTCCATCAGAAGGTCAGAAATGAGGATGTTCGCTGATGATTGCACAGTGTTCAGTTGCATTCGCAACCCCTCAAATAATGAAGCAGTCCAAGACCGCATGCAGCAAGACCTGGACAACATCCAGGCTTGGGCTGATAAATGGCAAGTAACATTCGTGCCAGGCAATGACCATCTCCAACAAGAGAGAGTCTAACCACCTCCCCTTGACATTCAACAGCATTACCATCACCAAATCCCCCACCATCAACATCCTGGGGATCACCATTGACCAGAAACTTAACTGGACCAGCCATATAAATACTGTGGCTACAACGTGTTGTGTGGCACTACCACCGTGCTAAATGGGATAGATTCAGAACAGATCTAGCAGCTCAAAACTGGGCATCCATGAGGCGCTGTGGGCCATCAGCAGCAGCAGAATTGTATTCCAGCACAATCTGTAACCTCATGGCCCGGCATATTCCTCACTCTACCATTACCAACAAGCCAGGGGATCAACCCTGGTTCAATGAGGAGTGTAGAAGAGCATGCCAGGAGCAGCACCAGGCGTACCTAAAAATGAGGTGCCAACCTGGTGAAGCTACAACTCAGGACTACACGCATGCTAAACAGCGGAAGCAACATGCTATAGACAGAGCTAAGCGATTCCACAACCAACGGATCAGATCAAAGCTCTGCAGTCCTGCCACATCCAGTCGTGAATGGTGGTGGACAATTAAACAACTAACGGGAGGAGGAGGCTCTGCAAACATCCCCATTCTCAATGATGGCGGAGTCCAGCACGTGAGTGCAAAAGATAAGGCTGAAGCGTTTGCAACCATCTTCAGCCAGAAGTGCCGAGTGGATAATCCATCTCAGCCTCCTCCTGATATCCCCACCATCACGGAAGCCAGTCTTCGGCCAATTCGATTCACTCCACGTGATATCAAGAAACGGCTGAGTGTACTGGATACAGCAAAGGCTATGGGCCCCGACAACATCCCAGCTGTAGTGCTGAAGACTTGTGCTCCAGAACTAGCTGCGCCTCGAGCCAAGCTGTTCCAGTACAGCTACAACACTGGCATCCACCCGACAATGTGGAAAATTGCCCAGGTATGTCCTGTCCACAAAAAGCAGGACAAATCCAATCCGGCCAATTACCGCCCCATCAGTCTACTCTCAATCATCAGCAAAGTGATGGAAGGTGTCATCGACAGTACTATCAAGCGGCACTTACTCACCAATAACCTGCTCACCGATGCTCAGTTTGGGTTCCGCCAGGACCACTCGGCTCCAGACCTCATTGCAGCCTTGGTCCAAACATGGACAAAAGAGCTGAATTCCAGAGGTGAGGTGAGAGTGACTGCCCTTGACATCAAGGCAGCATTTGACCGAGTGTGGCACCAAGGAGCCCTAGTAAAATTGAAGTCAATGGGAATCAGGGGGAAAACTCTCCAGTGGCTGGAGTCATACCTAGCACAAAGGAAGATGGTAGTGGTTGTTGGAGGCCAAGCATCTCAGCCCCAGGGCATTGCTGCAGGAGTTCCTCAGGGCAGTGTCCTAGGCCCAACCATCTTCAGCTGCTTCATCAATGACCTTCCCTCCATCATAAGGTCAGAAATGGGGATGTTCGCTGATGACTGCACAGTGTTCAGTTCCATTCGCAACCCCTCAGATAATGAAGCAGTCCGAGCCCGCATGCAGCAAGACCTGGACAACATCCAGGCTTGGGCTGATAAGTGGCAAGTAACATTCGCGCCAGATAAGTGCCAGGCAATGACCATCTCCAACAAGAGAGAGTCTAACCACCTCCCCTTGACATTCAACGGCATTACCATCGCCGAATCCCCCACCATCAACATCCTGGGGGTCACCATTGACCAGAAACTTAACTGGACCAGCCATATAAATACTGTGGCTACGAGAGCAGGTCAGAGGCTGGGTATTCTGCGGCGAGTGACTCACCTCCTGACTCCCCAAAGCCTTTCCACCATCTACAAGGCACAAGTCAGGAGTGTGATGGAATACTCTCCACTTGCCTGGATGAGTGCAGCTCCAACAACACTCAAGAAGCTCGACACCATCCAAGATAAAGCAGCCCGCTTGATTGGCACCCCATCCACCACCCTAAACATTCACTCCCTTCACCACCGGCGCACTGTGGCTGCAGTGTGCACCATCCACAGGATGCACTGCAGCAACTCGCCAAGGCTTCTTCGACAGCACCTCCCAAACCCGCGACCTCTACCACCTAGAAGGACAAGGGCAGCAGGCACATGGGAACAACACCACCTGCACGTTCCCCTCCAAGTCACACACCATCCCGACTTGGAAATATATCGCCGTTCCTTCATTGTCACTGGGTCAAAATCCTGGAACTCCCTTCCTAACAGCACTGTGGGAGAACCGTCACCACACGGACTGCAGTGGTTCAAGAAGGCGGCTCACCACCACCTTCTCAAGGGCAATTAGGGATGGGCAATAAATGCCGGCCTTGCCAGCGACGCCCACATCCCGTGAACGAATAAAAAAAAAGGTCAGAGGCTGGGTATTCTGCGGCGAGTGACTCACCTCCTAACTCCCTAAAGCCTTTCCACCATCTACAAGGCACAAGTCAGGAGTATGATGGAATACTCTCCACTTGCCTGGATGAGTGCACTCCAATAACACTCAAGAAGCTTGATGCCATCCAGGACAAAGCAGCCCGCTTGATTGGCACCCCACCCACCACCCTAAACATTCACTCCCTTCATCACCGGCGCACTGTGGCTTCAGTGTGTACCATCCACAGGATGCACTGCAGCAACGCGCCAAGGCTTCTTCGACAGCACCTTCCAAACCCACAACCTCTACCGCCTAGAAAGACAAGAGCAGCAGGCACATGGGAACAACACCTGCACGTTCCCCTCCAAGTCACACACCATCCCGACTTAGAAATATATTGCCGTTCCTTCATCGTCACTGGGTCAAAATCCTGGAACTCCCTTCCCAACAGCACTGTGGGAGAACTTTCTCCACACGGACTGCAGCAGTTCAAGGCGGCGGCTCACCACCACCTTCTCAAGGGCAATTAGGGAAGGGCAATAAATGCCGGCCTCGCTAGCGACGCCCACATCCCATGAACAAATAAAAAAAAACATGCCAGAGCTGTAATGTCTTCCTCTAATTGACCTCTATGAACTTAGTGTTCACTTGTTACGTTGATGTTACAACCTTAAAAAGGGACACACGACGACACATCAGCAGAATAATACATTGTATTTTACATGGTATGCTCCTGCCATTATAAAATAGTGTATCCTCTGACTTACCATGAACAACAATCAGATTTAGATATATATAGTGTTGCACACAGCGCACACTACCTAGAAGTGTCACACTTAGATATCACACTTCAGCACATCCTCTGACTCACTGTGAGTAATACCAGAAGAGATAAATAGCATGTCTTTACTCTGATGAGGTGCCATTAATAGTAAATCCTAACATAAAGCAGGGTCCCATTTTTTTTGGGTCTCATGAGTCTCCACTTTCAACTAAATGTTGTCAGATTCCATGCCCTTGCCCATTAATTATAGGTGGGGGTGGGGAGAGAGCCAGAGGGGGGGTGGGGGGGGTAGGTGGGGCGAGAGCCAGGGGGTGGGAGGGGTGGGAAGGTGGGACGAAAGCCGGCGGGGGGGGGGGGGGGGGGGGGGGGGGAAAGAGGGGGAAAGTGGGTCGAGAGTGAGAGATATCAGGTGACCAAAGCATGGAGGTCACAGGGACCTCAACATAAGCACCTATAGCATAAAAACTGTCATCTCTTTAGCCATACGTTTCAATCTCAGTGGCTAGCAACGAGACAAACTGCTTACTGGTAACCAGTGGACAGGCATGCTATTATTGTAAGCACGAGTGTCACATAGTGTTTATGCATCTTTTTAATGCTTCAATCATGGAACACAGACCATTGGTGATGCAAAAAAACTCAAATAGCATTTTTCTGTCATTGGAGGGGCTGTAATTGTTGACAAAGAATAATGGATAGGAGAGAGGAAAAGAGAAGCAAACATGTTACTGGTCACAGTTGTCAAAGTACTGCACTTAATGTCACAGACTGTGCTACTTCCATTACACTGATTTGCAGGGTCTCAGCCACCACTGAGGCAACCCAGACAACTGTCCCACTACCTTTTTTTTCTGCCCTGTTGGGATTTCAAGGCGAGCGAGTACATAAAAGGTAGTCCAATTGCAAAAATCATTACATGTACAATAAGGATGAGAATTATGAAATTAATTTCTAAAACTAGTCTTATGTTGCAGTGCAATAGTAAAATACCAAAAAACTGTGGATAGCCAGAAATTACTCATTAAAATATAAACTCTGGATAGATGCCTGCTGCTGAGGCATTATTTAGTTAGAATGTTCAGAAAGTTTCTGATTTAGTAGGTTTTACTGTCTAGATTTTAGCTGACCAGTTAGTTCTGAAAAGAAAAGTCAATATTTAGCCTTAAACTTACTTTACTAAATGTACATAGGAAAATGATATGAAAAATTGTTAAATCGATAATAGGAACGCGACCAAAAAAACACACCTCAGCAGAATTGCGAAAGATTGCCAAAATAATTAACGTTTCCCATTTAATCAGTCAAAAAGTGGCTCGTCCTTACCTTGCCTGTTTTGTGGTCGAACCAGATGAGAGCATGGTTTCTGGAAAGCACTTTGCAGTCGAAAGTGGCGTTATTCTGGGCCGGTCTGCAGCGTGCCACCGATCGACCGATTTTGACAGGTTCGTCCAGGTAGACATGGCGCTCCTGAAAAGGGTGCGAGTTTGGCCGACAGGTGAAAATGGCTAGTGCTGAAGGCATATGGGACTGGTGACGAGCCTCAGTCAAAGTGAAGAGGGGAAACTCGCCTTGAGCCACTTCCTGATCCAGAGTGTCAATGTCTTTTCAAAATATATTAGAAATGAAAAACAACCCGGCTTTATATATAAATGAGAATATTTACACCCAACATCCACAACAGATTTCTGTACAAAACGAGATATTCATCTTTCATCCATTAACACACCCATCTCAATAAATCAGCAGCAATTCGACGCATCTCCTGTCCTTGCTTGCAGATCTGTAGGTTGAGATTATTCCATTAGGTCGGTGTTTGTTTACCGTCATTTAGCTTCAACAACGGTAAAAAAATAAATAAAAACTTACTGGCCTTAGACACTTAACGACAAGCGCAGCAAACTGCAGATCAAAACGATCGATGTGCAATCAGAATTGGTGCTTTTTGCCCCACTTAGCGCGACAAGGTTATCGCCGGATTTGAGTCACTCTCCCTCAGACACGTTTTAAAGGCTGGCTTTACAGTAATAACTCGCACATCGTTAAGTCCTCCAGTGGGCAATGGGGGCGGCCCTCGACGGTTACTGCAGGGCGGGGGGGGGGGGTGAAAGAGTGGGAAGCGGCTCTTTATCTTTTCAAAAGCTCCTCCTGTCAGAGCGAAAGAAGCAGAGCTAACAGCTAGGCCTCAGGCCTGACTGAATCCTGATCGCCGAGTCCAAAGTCGTGAACTTGTGACCCGAAATCAAAACAAATCCTTTCGATCAGAGATCAGGATCCGAGCCCCTTTCAATCCACAGCAGAAGGAAAAACACGCGCAGTGCCTTCGAGAAACAACTCGTGCTGGATCAGGCTCGCTCAACACCTGCGGCCGTTACTGATCCGCGATAGAATAGGAACTATTCTTCGCACATATTTTTGCTCTCCGCCGAACCCAAGCCTGTAACACGTCCTCCACAACTCACTTGAGCCGCCATAGCTTCACCGCATAAGCAACAACTTGATAGCGGAAGCGCCGGCTCCGTCTGATTGACACCCAACGCAACCAATGGCGGCTACGGGGCAGCCAATCAGAGTGTATGGTGGGCAGGGCCTCGATTGACGCGTTCTTCGATGAAAGAAACGGCCGGCGCCGGCCAGTTGATTGACGTGGAAAATAAACCAATCATGAGTGGAAAAAGCGACCCGGTTCAGCGTCATGTAGAGCCAATCAGAGCGAGTGGGCGGGACGATGGTAGGATCCAACCAATGTCCGCGAGTAACTAGGCCGGGAATGTTCCGAATAATCGCGGCAAGTGTACCAAAAATTAGGGGCAATCAAATCGCTGTACTGTCCACCATCGTTAATTGTTCCATTTTTATGATATTTAATTCGCTTTCTGTATCATTATCCCTTCCGTAATGTGTATCACACATCCTATAAAGTGAAATCTCTTAGCGGTTCAAAAAGTGAAAGTTGGGAGCAGGAACAGATCTCAGCTCCACCAAACAGAACATGGGGAGCTTTAATTACGCACAACGCAACCAATAACCAAAGTGCGTCAGCACGCCTCTGCTTACGCTGAGTTTAGGTATAGTCTATGTCGGCTGGGGTGCAGATTCTGTTGAGAGAAAAACATGGCTCTGCGGGGCTTATCAGGTGATGGGGATGACCTGAAGGAGCTGTTGGAGGGGGTCATTCCCGGTAAAGATTACCTGTGTAGTCCCGAGAAGTCTCCATCTTTGCCCTGGGACAGGTTCGCTGCCTGGGTCCACTGTATCTGCGTAGTGGGATTCGACCTGGAGCTCGGGCAGGCTGTGGAAGTGAGTTCATGTCAATCCCAGAAAAAAAAATATTTGTTTGCAGGAACTTGGTGTTGTTTGTGTGAAAACTTCGTGTTTTTAACTTTTGCTTTGTTTTGATGTTGAGGCCGCTGTGCGTTGTGTGAAGGAGCCGGTACTGTTCTTTGTGTCACAAAAAGTCAAGGCCATTTTTCAAATAACACAGCTAATTATATTTATCTGTAACCCCAAATAGTTTTAAGCAGATGAATTTTTACTTCGGTTCAAAACTTGGAGCGGTTAACTCTAAAGCTGTAAAAAGGACCAAAATGTAACCAGACTTAACAGTTTCACATTTAATGTATTAGATACATTATCAAAAAGAGATTTTGTTCGTTCTTATTAGCCATCGTGCACCGCAATAATACTTCTCAAACCATGAAATTTGAGATGGCCGTATGATAATTGATGTCCTTTGGATTTGCTTATTTGTAAGTGGAATCTGAAAAGTACAATCGACGAGGAATTGCTGATTTTGAATGCACATTGTATTGTCACAGAAACTGCAAAATGTAAATCTGTTTGAAATATTAAGCTACTACTCTATAAATACTTATTAAGGAAGCCATATGGAAAAGGAAACTAAAATGTTTTATTTTGTATGAGTACTTGGACAAAAAAAATTAACTGCCAAAGTTAAATTACGACTAAATGCATTTTAAAGACTTCACATTATATGCTGTAAGAATAATTAGCTATGATATTAAAGCAAATTGTTTGTGTAGTCCACATCGCGAATCCCTCCTTGTGTATTCCGACTTCCTGTCTAAGAAGTCCTCACATAGCTAACAGTTTACTCCAAGCTTCCCATGCACAATGTCATCCTGGCATGTTTAGCTTTACCCACGAACTCAGTGCATAAGTTCAACTTGCCATTATATGAAGTATCAGGTGAGCACATTGTAAGCTGACTGAACCTGATAATGCAAATGCAGTTGAGCTTTTTCTCTCCTCGCTGGAAATGAAATAAAAGTGAGTTTACTTCTAAAACAAATAATTTTAAACACTCTTAAGCCAAAGAATTTTCGAACAAAGTTTAAACTTGTGACACATGCATCAGCCAGTGGGTAAAATTTTAAACCAGAAGGAATGGGGTCACAATTAAAATTCTAAAATCTATGTTCTGAGTGTGAATAGAACTGTTAAACAACATATTTAATGTTAGTATCATTATCAATTTAACAATAAGCTGGTGCAGTCATTCAGAAATTATATCTGTAACAATTCCTGAAGTCCATTTAATTTATTCGAATGGTACCTTATTTTGGCAACATAAATATTCTGCTATGTTAAGAGCAAAATTTAAAATGTCTGAGGATTATCTGATTACTACTTGTGTGGTTTAAATGTATAATGAGTATACAAGTTCTACTTTGTGCACATTTCACAGCAAATATGCAGAATTGAACGATACTCATAGTAAGTGTAGCTTGCCTCAGTTGGTAGGCTCTCACCTCTGAATTTCAAGATTGTAGTTCAACCCCCTACTCGAGTCTTGAGCACGTAATCTAGGTTGACGTCAGTGGAGTATTGAGACTGCTGTATTGTCGGAGGTGCCACCTTTAGGATTTTTGGCTCTGCCTTCCTATTCAGGTGGACACATAAGATTTCATGACATTATTCAAAGAACAGCAAGCAGTTCTCCTGCTATCCTGGCCAACATTCATCCAACACTACCAAAAATGAATTTACTGCTTATTTATCTCATTTACTGTTTGCAGGACTCTGCTGTGCACAAATTGGCTGCTGCATTTGCCTACGTAGCAACAGTGACTGCACTTCAAAAGTAATTCATTGGTTGTGAAGTGCTTTAGGGCAGTTAAAAGACAGCAGGTGCTACAGAAATGCTAAATCTTTCATTCTTCATGGGAAAGTACAATTAAAATAATGCAATTTTTCTCATAATTGCTTTTAGTTCTATATTAAAAATCTACAACAAAATCATTCCTGTTTGCCATTTATTTTATCCCACTCATAAAATACTTGAATTTCACTGCAGTAATAATAATATTTGCATTTATATAGTGTCTTGTTACATTCTGCAACTGCTTAGATAATTCAATGAGTTACCTTTGAAGTGCTGTTATATTTGCAAATGTGGCACCCATTCTGCACCAGCCTGCCCCACAAACAAAAATGAGATGGATGACCATATCTTTCAGTGGTATTTGTTGATGAAGAAATTAAGCCATGACACTAAGAAGATTCCCCACTCTTCAAATTGTGTCATAGGATTTTTCATGTACATCAGAACAGATAGATGGGTCCTCATTTTAACATCTAATTCCCAAAAAAAGCACATCCACCAATGGAGCACTCACTCAGTATTGCATTGGAGTGTCAGCCAGATTATGAGTTCAAAACCTGGTATGGGCCGATATTCACAGCCTTTTGACCTAGACGTGAGCGAGCTCCCTAGTAATTCAGTGCAAAATGGAGTAATGCATATACTGAGAGTGACTGTATGACTGTGTTCACCCCAGCCTCTATTGTCTGAACCTGTCTGGAAGCAAGACTGATTGCTTATCCTGAATATATTCAGAAGTAAAGTCAGTACAATGCTGTTTAATTGAAATTTGCATTGTCGTCTGTTCATGTGAAATGGGTAGTACTGTACTAGCGATTAAATCAGTCTGAATTGACCAATGTCAGTGGTTATATTTATGACACACAAACTATTAGAACAAATAATTTATGACCAGTCTTAAATTCTGTTTCATTCCAAGCTCAACTTTTATTTTAATGTTTTTGTCCTTGTCAAAGTGAGGGATGTTGTTGGGGAGTACCACCTTTTTTTTTAAACAGTGTCCTCATTAAGCACTTCCAGGTTAGCCAGTAGCCTCGCTAGTTATATCACCACAATTCTTGCTCCTACCATACTACTGTCACCATGAGCATCGGTCGCTATTCTGCAAAAATAGAAACTGGTCCTCAACTGGGGCATTGTTTTTTTTGCCTTTTAGAATATTGTACCACTTACCCAGACAGAGATCTACTTCATACACGGTGCATTGTCAAACATATTGTCGAAGCTATGTTTGCAACCACAAAAATCAGCAGTCTCTGGGGTATTATGTAAGAGAGAAGACTAGCCTAATTTGAAGACATAGCTAAGTTTGTCCTGAGCTCAATTTTCTGAGACATTGGGCCTTCTTGTAGTTGCCTCCAGATACTCCCTTTTATTGTGCTACATAATATTAGAAAAGATGAAACTAAGCTACAAACAAAACATAGCATGGTAGTAAGTTAAGGATCTTTTTAAAAGTGGCTTATCCCACATTTGTTCTTCCCTGTAGGTTCTGCTAGCTAGTATATGGTGAAGTGCTTTCTACATGTAATTAAAAATCTTGTTGTATGAAATAACTTGCACATTGATTTGTGAAGTAAATATTTTGTGCACCAAGAAAACTTTATGGAATACTAATTTACTTTTACGGCTATAGCTCTGAATTTAACTTTATCTCTAATAAATAGTCATCTGAACTTGAAACAGTGTAAACATTGTGAACTGCTTTGCTGCAATTTTCCGTTAGAATAACAGCTCCCTTTTCCGGATGTCAGTTTAAAAACAGTTGGATTGCTAATTGCTGCACATTCGGCACAAGTGAACATATGATCCAAATCCTTGCTTCTCCTTGGCCCCACAATGCAGTACATTTGTCACGGTGCTTGATACATAAGATTAAATCAATTTCCATTGCTGTTAAACTAATTTCTATTGTAAGGGATTTATTCATTATCAATAATCCCTCTTGCATGCATTGATTTCCTCCAGAAACAATGTTGAATGTGTTACTTATTGAAATTTGGCATAAAGTTGATTTTTTTAGTTCATTTTGCAGATTTTGAAGAAAGCTGAAAATTCTTATGTATGTTAAATATGTTCAGGTCAATAATTAATTATTGTGAAGTTTCTTGAAAAAATATGTGCAATAATTTTTGAAATGTCACATCATAGCAGACAGAATCCGATCGCTATGGAACCGTGCTTAATGAGCAAAATAGATAAATTGACATTTCTCAAACTATTCCAAGTGGTTGGAGAGAAATTAATTAATGTAGCTAAACAATATAGCAGAATGAACAATGAAAAGTAAGAAACGTCAGGTCTCTCAGCAAACCAATTTGAAAATAATTTATTTGGCGGATTATCTTAGTTAGGGTGGCATGAATCTGTTTTCTTTTGTTTCTTTAGAATGTGTTACAGGGAGTTGAGTTAATCAGATTTTATATAACATTGCAAGTCTTTTTCCTTACTGTGAGGGGAATGTGAAAGAATTGACTGAACCTAACTTTGTTTCTATTCTTGTACTTAATCAAAAAGTTCAATACTGTGTAAACTGCTTACAAAATTTAGGAATTAAAATATAATCAATAATCTGAACACCTTAGCAAAACTGTGGGTGTTGGGATTACCTTCCCTGAACTGCTGTTTTATTTTTTTTAAAGCAGAAACTTATGTTTCCTTTTGAGAAAAGTTGTATTGCTTTTCGATTATTAATTTATTGACAATTGCTATTCATTTATAGGCCCCATTTAAAACAATTTTTAAATTAATGAGTAACTAACTGAACTACTACTTATTGATTCTTATATGGAACAGTGAATATCTAGTAGTCGTTACAAGGCAGTAATATAACTGAGGTTCAAATGACTTTCTCAACTGCACGAGTAATGCTCAGGTGGATTATTAGGTAGTTATCAAGGAAACAACTGTCTGTTACATGTCGTTGATGTGCAATAATGCTACTGCTTGACAATTTAATAATTATGGCATTTTTACAAGTTCACTGAGAAATAATCTGCATTCAAATTCAGGGGAATTCTGTCTGGCGTATCTGTCATAAATTATTTAATAGTTATTTATTAAATAGACATTTATTAATAAACAAATACATTGCACCAGCCAAGGAGTTTAAATGACATTTCATTGTGTACAAATATGATTTGTTGAAGGGAGTTGCTAAATTTCGAACCAGGCAGCTTTTATATCAAAATCTTCCAATTGTTCCTATGAAAGTAGTTAAACAGATTACATTTATTTAATGTGCCAAATAATATATTGTTGTGTATTCATTATAACTAGGAAATGAATCATTTTTGATCAACTCATGGGAATTGTCATATACATTTAGGCTACAAAGTATATTTTTTTCAAGGGCTGCACCAAACCGTTGACAGACGTTAAACATTGTAAGTTTAACTCATTTTGTCATGTAAAAGTAAATTGATATCTTGAAATGCATATACTATTTTGCTGCATTTTTGTGCTCATCATTGCTGAAGATATTCTCCATTTTTGCACTTAGCATCAGATCACTCTACTGCACAAATGATTTTTTAATTTCCATTTCTCTCAGCCATCCATTTGGCTTCTTTCTGAGTGAGATTTTCAAACAGTGGATAACTGCACTGTAGAGTTGCCAAGTTAAGTTAGCATTGAAAAGTGGCTTCAGTTCCATCAGTCTGGGTTAGACTTGGACCCATGTCCCGGAGGTGAAAGAACATTGTTACAGTCCAATGTGCCATCTACTTTTCATGTTTCGTATTTTTTAAAATACGAAAGTTCCGTTCTCTTATAAGATATTAAATCAAGACCTCTTCTGCCTGTTCCAATGTTTCAAGTTGACGTTAAAGATCCCATGGCACTATTCAAAAAAGAGCAGGGTTTTCTCCTGCTGTTCTAGCCAACATTCCTCACTCAATCAATACCACCAAAAAAGTTAACTAGTCATTAATCTTATTGCAATTTGTGGGATCATAACATATGCAAAATAACTGCAGTGTTTGCCTACATGACTCTAATTAATGCACTTCAGAGTAATTCTTTTGTATGCAAAGTGTTTGAGACATTTTTGAGAGACGTAAAGTGTGAATAAATGCAAATCTTTCACTTTTTCTGATATTTATCTTTTATGGGAAAGGGCTCATTACCGATTTTATTAATCACTCCCATTGATGATAATTAAGATTACTAACTAAAGACTCCATGTTTTTGAAAATATTGTGAATGGAATTCACAGTCTTGTAATTGTCTTTTTTTAAATGTCCAGTAATAAAATAAAATTAGATGCTATCCAGCAGTTGTTTTTAAGTTTCCCTCAAGTTTTTTTTTCTCTCACACACTACCTGATAAGAGACCTGGAGGGTTGTTTGCTCCCAGACCTTTGCCAAGATCGCTCTGTATCCAGCCACTAGAAGGTGCGCCAGTGTCGCATACTGTGATTGGACTGCTGAATTTCCCTCCTGCGAGGGAAGCATCTTATTTCAACTTGGCACATCCTTCTGATGGCTGATAAAACAGGTTGTTTTGTGGATCACAGCCCCGTACCAGCATTCTACTACACAGTACGTTGGTACACTATCATGTTGCCATCCTTTGGATATTTTATATATTATAAGAAAAAAACATTCAATAAGTTTTTTTGCTTTACATTGCTCCTTTCAGCAGGAGGGTATTGGGACTGTCAGTATTTATTCTTTTTAATTGCTGTTTCCCACTGAATTTGTAAGATAGTTCTTTGTTTTCATAAAGTAAATCTTTTACACTTTTAATGATGTTATAACATAATATGTAGTAAATAATCAGAGCTGGCTTACTATGATGATTGTAGTGTCTCTTGTAACAATTTTAATGTCGCTTTCATTTACTGTGTTTTGCTTCTTTCTAGGTAATATATCCTCCTCATGCAAAGCTATCTGACAAAGAGGTTAGTATAGATAGCTCTGTAAACCGTGTTTTTACTTATTTGGAACTGCTACAGTAATATTATAAAGTGCATTTCTTTGTGTTCCAGAAAACAAGCATTTGTTACTTATCCTTCCCAGACTCCAATTCAGGTAATTTTATCATTGGTCTATTTATTAAATCAGCCTGTTCTTGACTGAAAAGTAAGGCCACTAAATACTATCAATGAACTGTGAGCCCCACTGTTGTAAGGAAATGGAAGAGGAAATCTGCAGGCAGAATAGAGAGATGAGCAGGAATAACAAAATTGTTGTTCTGGGAGATTTTAATTATCCATTTATCAATTAGGACAGAAAGGGAGTAAATGGGGAAAACTGAATGGAATTCCTAAAATGTGTACAGAACTCATTCCTCAAACAGCATGTTAGTAGGCCTACAAGGGTGGAAGCGTTGCTAGATATGTTTGAGTAATGAAATAGATCAGGTATCTGAGCTAAATGTGCATGAGCACCTCTGGAGCAGTGACCACAATATGGTAAGGTTTAAGATCCAAATAGAAACGGAAAAAGTCAGCGCAAAAACTGGAACACCAGATTGGATTAGGGCAGATTTGGAAAGATGAGAAGTGAGCTAGCTGAGGTGAAAGAAGTTGTTGGCACACAGGACTGCAGACTAACAGTAAAAAAATTTTTTAAAAGACATTGCAAAGGTTCAAAATAAGTATATTCCATTTTCTTTTAAAAAGGAAACTGCTGGTAGTTTTATGATGTTTTGGATTACTAGAGGTTAGAAACCAATTAACATTGAAGAGGAGGATATATGAGGATTATAATAATAATCAAAAATTGAAGGAGAATATGAGACAATAAGAAAAGAGGATAAGAGCAGGTTAAGGTAAGCTAAGAGAGAGAATGAAGAAAACATTTCAAAAAACGTCAAAAGGAATAGTGAAGTATTTTACAAGCATATCAGTAAAAAGAGAATTGTTAAAAGCGAGGTTGGACCCCGGAGAGAGGATTCAAAAATGGCAGAGGTAATTAATAAATACTTTACATCAGTCTTTACTAAAGAGCGATATTGGAAAGGAGCTGAATCCTGAAGTAGTTGAGAGTGAGATGAGTGGTAGTCCAGTATACAAAAGGAAGATTTTAGATTGGTTAGTTAAGCTAAAGGAAGATAAAGTGTCAGGGCCTAATGGAATACATGCTGGGATTCTGAGGGAGATGCGGGAGGAAATTGCAGAGACTACAAATTATATTTTGGGGTTCTTTTGAGAGTCGGGAAAATTTTAATTAAAGATGAAATCATTACATATCTAAAGAGAAAATTGTTAGCAGTAGCCAGCACAGATTTCAAGACGATTGTGACTGAGAACCCTTGTAGTATTCTTTGAGGTGGTAACAGACATGGCATATGGGGAAAATGCAGTGGATACAGTGTACATGAACTTCAGGAAAGCCTTTGATAAGGTACCACACAGGACTTTACGAGAGAAGATTAAGGGGTATGGAATTTGAAGGAGAATAGTAAACTGAATTTAAAATTGCTTAGAAGGGAGAAAACAAATAATAGGAGTTGAGGGCAGTTTTCGGAGTGATTGGAAGTGGGTAGTGGTGTCCCACAGGATTCAGTTCTGGCGTGACTTCTGTTCATTGTATATATCAATGATTTGGATATAGGCTTAAAGGGAGTGGTGTTGTAATTTAGAGATGATGCCAAGATAGGGGGTATAGTTAATTCTGTGGAAGACCAAGGGAAGCTGCAAAGGGATATCAATAAGACGGGGGATTGGGTTTAAAAAGTGGCAGATAAAATTTAATGTTAGTATGTGTGAGGTGATACATTTCGGTTAAAAAAAACAGTAATTCGACTCTCAATGGAAATAGGCTTGTTGTGGAGGAACAAAGATTTGGGGGCACAGGTTTACAGGACATAAAAGGCAGCACGTCCAGTTGCTGAGGCTGTTTTTAAAAGAAAGATAATGGAATTTTAGTTTTTAATCCAAGAAATATAGAATATATGAGTATATAAAACATTAAGATCTCAACTAGAGTACTGTATGTAGTATTGGGCTCCACACTATCCAAGAAGGATACTGAGGCTTAAGAGAGGCTACAACACATTCACTAGGATGTTGCCTGGTATGAGGAAATATAAATACGAAGAAAGACTTAAAAATTGGGTCTTTATCCATTAGAACAATGCAGATTATAGGGCAATATGATAGTGTTTAAAATTATGAAAGGATGGGACAGGGTAGATGGAAGCAGACAGTTTCTAGTGGTTGAGGGGCCAAGAACGAGGGACCATAGATACAAGATTTTAACAGGAGAAACTGAAGCTGTGGAATTCACTTCGAGTTAGTAGTTGAGGCAGAAACTGTCAATATTAGGTTGGATAGGTAGATGCTAAATGCTGACATAGAAAGGTTACAGTGCGGAAAGAGGCCACGCGGCCCATCGAGTCTGTGCCGGCTCTATGCAAGAGCAATCCAACTAGTCCCACTTCCCCCTCCCTATCCCTGTGCCCTGCAATTTTTTTTCCTTTCAAGTACTTATCCAATTCCCTTTTGAAAACCATGATTGAATCTGCCTCCACCACCCCCTCTGGCAATGCATTCCAGATTCTAACCGCTCACTGTGTAAAGAAGTTTTTCCTCATGTCACCTTTGGTTCTTATGCCAATCACCTTAAATCTACGTCCTCTGGTTCTTGACCTTTCCACCTGGCGTGTCGGGGGTGTCCGGACAGGGAGGTGGCGCGTCAGGGGGTGTGCAGATGGGGAGGGGGTGTCTGGATGGGGAGGTGGCTCGTGGACTAGTTGGGCCAAATGTTCCTGTATGAGTTGTAATTTCTGTTTATTTTTATGTAAGCATGTAATCACTAGCCACTCCAAAGAAA
Organism: Heptranchias perlo; assembly: GCF_035084215.1. Taxonomy (NCBI): domain Eukaryota; kingdom Metazoa; phylum Chordata; class Chondrichthyes; order Hexanchiformes; family Hexanchidae; genus Heptranchias; species Heptranchias perlo. Next base: position 27,058,923 of record NC_090341.1, on the reverse strand, counting down.
CATCCTATTTTTTTTCTGTGGTTTGCTGTCTGATTTCCACCTTGCATTTAGTGGATTTGTACTGTAGTAGTGGCCTACAACTAGAATTGTATGTATACACTTGATTTGTCTATCTTATCCTTTTTATACAAATCTACGAATGGTAATCTCTTATGTAAAAGACTGATGCAGAACTACTTGCATTGAAGTGATTTAGTTCTACATTATGTCTAGTGATTAAGATAATTAAGCAAACAAACAAAATGGAGGTGGGGAAGGAGTTGGTGGTGCTCCTTGCACCACCAGAGCTCCTTGCATGCTTTGCTGTGGAATAATACAACGCAAGTTTGTGCCATGATTCTCTAGCAATTTTCTGATCTTAACCATGCTGTGTGGGGAAGTAATAAACAGAAGCTGGACATTTCGCTATGGGGCTGGAAAAGAAATTGGAGGGTTGGTTACATTCATTCACCTAATACTTGACTAGAGATGGTATGTTGTATGGGGAGACTATGGGGGAGAGAGAGAGAAGAACAACATTATGAGAGAGAAGGAACACCTGGATACAGGTGCAAGTATATGCAGTGAATAAGATCCAATTTAGTGGGCTTTGACTTAAAATCTACTGTGTGTCCATATAGAATTGCCCTTCAGTAAAACTAAGGCCTGCTGGGAGAGGGTGAAATAATAATTTGCCACACTTATATCCACTCACTTCTTGCCTGCTGCTTGGAATTGCAGTGATCTTATCAGAATAAAAGCAAGAACAGATTTGCAGTATGCAAAATGTCTGAGCTGTTACTGTTTTCAGATGAGAATGCCAAGTGGCATTTCGAATGCAATTGCTAACAATTGTCCTAATTAGTCTAATACCACTTAGTGATTGGTGCCATGCCACTACCTTTGTTAAATCACACCCAGGTATAGTATTACATCCCGAACACCTTCTGGAGCCCCTGAGAATGCGTCAGAGTAAAATGTCCTCAATCTCACATCCCAATTCCCACCAATAACAGCCACTCTACATTTGCATCCCATGATCTCTAGCATAATTCTGCCAGGCTTTTAAAAAATCACTCAATAATAGTGTCTGTTCTAAGCTTTAGGAGTGTGATTATTAATCTTCAGGCAGCTGGAAGAACCTTGTGCGCCTCTGCTATGTCCAGCTTTTTCTTTGGTGAGACTTTACTACTTTTTCACCTGAAATGGAGCCCAATACTCTCAGCATGACTCGGTTTCTTCTCCTAACTTTATTGTGTACCTCAGCTAGGGAGGAGAAAAACCTTTAAGGGTTTTCACTGCTGATTTTTATCCAATGACTTGTGCTGGAAAGTGTATGCGTGGGTGATAGGTGAAGGCAGAATTGGGCATGGCTATGATTGAATAGTCTGCCAATACAACCCGTCCAGACTTTCACGTCAAGAATGGACACTTAAATGAGGTACCAGAGGACTGAACATGCCTATGGAATCACTGAACATAAGTCACTGACTTCAGGAAAGGAGAAGAGAAAGTCGTATAAAAATGCAATTAGCTCTCTGCTATCTAAACCAAAGAAGGTGAGCAGTGTTTGAAAGTAACTTGTAAAAATATCCTCATTTTGTTCTTGCTCTTTAATTAGAAAAAGATGAAATTTTGGAATCAAATTTTGTTTGAAGAATTGGTAATAATTCAACTTAATATTTTTTTTAAGTGCAGTTGTCTTAGGTTCAAGTTGGATCTGAATTAAAACCTTGCCACCCTCCAGGAGGTACAGCTGACAAAAATGGCTTTATTCTAGAGTGGTTACCATCTGTCTTAAAACAGTTTCCATACTGCATAACAGTGGGGCCATATGTTATAGCATCTTTTGCATGTCGTTTTGATACTAACTGAAGAGCTGAAGTCTCAAAAGCAAAGCTGGGACATAGCAAATTCAAATTACAACTCACTATCCCATGAGATGATATGGTGAGAGTTTGCACCTAAGATTTACCATATATTGAATTACCAATCTCAGTTGTGTTGTTAGGAAGGTGAAGAGCAGACCTTTCCTTTCAGGGAGGAGGAATAAACTAGTTATCTTGTGCTAGTTTTTCACACCTTCTTGAGGCTTGTTATAAGCATCAGAACAAGTGAACACCCTGCCACCATGACAGGAACATGGAGATTTTGAGTTTTAAAAAAATAAAAATGTGTTTGAGCATTCTCTGATGGCTGAATGAATAAATGTAGGGTGTGGCATATTGCTGAGTCATATAGACTAGAAAGTTCCCATGTTCCGTTCCTGGTTTATGCTTAGTTAGCGAATATATGTTAGGTAGCTGATAGTGACTTACATTTTACCTCAGTTTCCCCAGAGTAGGGAGGGGAAAAATTAACCAGGGTTCCTGCTCCTGATCAATATCTAGTGAACCCTGCTCAAAAGTGTGCATGTATGGATGTCAGATGAGGGTAGGATTAAACTTGACCGTCATGATACCCAATAAATTACCTGTTGGCACAAAATGTCTGAGCCCATAGATGAATAATGAGGAGTCATGATGTGGAGATGCCGGTGATGGACTGGGGTTGACAATTGTAAACAATTTTACAACACCAAGTTATAGTCCAACAAATTTATTTTAAATTAAATTCCACAAGCTTTCGGAGGCTTCCTCCTTCGTCGGGCGGATGGTGGAAATGGTTTCATTTCCACCATCCGCCCTACGAAGGAGGAAGCCTCCGAAAGCTTGTGGAATTTAATTTAAAATAAATTTGTTGGACTATAACTTGGTGTTGTAAAATTGTTTACAATGAATAATGAGCACAGGGGCTTGGTACTGAATGTTGCTGATGCATGTGGAAAAGTACCTAATATTAGTCACTAACCTTGAGTAGAAGGAGAATATTGGGAAGAGGAAAGCCCTTTGAGTCTCTCTTTTAAATTTACTAAAAATGTGTCCAAAAAAAGTATGCAAAGCTTTTTTCATCAAATCTTTTGAGACTTAAGTTCCACTGCAGTGCATTATCAAAAGTAAGAGCTTTGGGATTTAAACAATTAATTAGGGTCATGGCAAGCCGAATTCACGAGCAACTCCATAAATGAGGTTACTAAGAACATCCTATTCCCATTTGATGTAAAAGTGAAGTTTTCATTACAGTGATGTAAGCCCATCTTATTTTACAGCTAGTTGTTATTATAGTTCTCCAACTCTGATGTCTAAGAGGCTGTTTTCAGCGGGATCAGCATTTGAACAGCTTGCCAAGTTAAGTGCTTCAAGAAATTTTTCTGATATGACTTTTAATAGTGCAGAATTGTGTAAGCATGGCATATTCTTATGTTTAAAGTTATGAGCACATTTATAAATGTGGTTTGCTGCATCAAATAAATTCAAAGGAAAGTGGTCTGGTTTCTCTCTCCAAAAAAAAAAAAATTTTTTTTCAAGGTTTGTTTTGGCTTCGATAAGCTGTGTGTAATTCAATTATTGATTGATCAGGCTATTGGTAATGGGGTTAGCTATAACTACATGCAAATTTGTACGTGCTAGTTTGTACTTTTTAAGCTTACAGGCAGTCAGAATGAGAATCCAGTGAAGCTTTCTAAGAAAGATGTTCCTTTAGCATTTTTACTGGTGTTTTAATAGTGAAGCCATTACTTTTATTTCACAATTTTCCAACATGCAGTCTGACAACACATCGGCAGTGGAGGGGTCGCGAGAAGTGGTAGAAAGGTAGAGCTGAGTGTACAAGTGGAACATGACCCCATTTCTGCGGACAGAATGTAGGTGAGGAAGAGGAGGGGGTGAAGGATAGATTTTTGAGAGACTCTAGAGATAATGGTGCGGGAAGAAAACCATTGCTGGAGATGCTCTGGCTGTAGTTGGACAGGTAAGAATGGAACTAAGCGAGAGCAGTCACACTAAACTGGAGAGTGGAGGAGAGGCGTTGGGGGAGGGTGGTGTTAATGGCTGCAGTCGAGGAGGAATAATGTGCCACTTTTATAGTCACGGAGCATGTCATTTGTGATTTTGGTTGGGGCATTTCAGTGCTGTGATGGATAGAAATCTGATTGGAGAGATTCAAACAGGGAGTTGCAGGAAAGATGGACACAGATTTAGGAGGTGACAACATGTTCAAGGACTTTGGGGAAGAAAGGAAAGTTAGAGATGTGGCAATAGTTTGCAATGACAGAGGGGTCTGGGGTGTTTTTTGAGAAGGGGGGTGATGATGGTGGTTTTTAAAGGGGAGAGACAGTACCTGAGGACAGGGAATAATTTACAATGTCCGGCATGGGTGTCAGGAAGGGAAGTTGGGTGGGTCAGCAATTTAGCAGGAATGGATCAAGGCAGTAGGAGGTGGACAATATGAGCTCAGTGAGGGCCAAAACAGACTTTTCGATCCTGAGTTGAGCTTCGAACCCCACAACCTTTTCAACGAAGATTGCCTATTTCCACCAATGTAACATTGGTCGCCTCTGTTCCTACCTCAGCCCATTTGCTGCTGACAAAATTCATCCATGTCCCTGTCACCTCCAGACTCAACTATTCCAATGCTCTTTGGCCAAACGGCCTCCCACCCCCACTCTTTAGACTTCAGCTCATCTAAAGCTCTGCTGCCTCTATGCTATCCCGCACTAAGTCCAGCTTGCCCATCACCCCTGTCCTCGCTGACCTACACTGGCTCCCAGTCCCCCTACACCTCCAATTTAAAATTCTCATCCTTGTGTTTACATAGCTTCATGGTCTTGACCCTTCCTATCTTTATAATGCCCTCCAGCCCTACAACTCATTCCCATCCCCTGAACTCTCAGTTCCTCTGAATCTGGCCTCTTTTGCACCCACCCCCTCCCTTCGCCCCACCATTGGTGGCCAAGCCTTCAACCACCTCGGCCCATGCTCTGGAATTCCATCCCCCCCCCCCCCAACCCCCCCAACCCCCCCCGCCTTGCCACCTCCTTCTCTTATAAGACCCTCCTGAAGGCCTACCTCTTTGACCAAGCTTTTGGTCATCCATCCTTATCTCTCCTTCTTTGGCTCAGCATCCATTTTTGTCTGATTACACCTCCGTGAAATGCCTTAGGATGTTTTTCCACTTTAAAGGCGCTATAAATGCAAGTTGTTGTCGTATTAAGTCTTGCTCTGCCCTCCATTTAATTACTATGAATATTTCCATCTATAAAAAACTCAATTAGTAGGCCACCAATGTGTCCATATGATTTTTTCCCCTTTTGAGATTTCTAGAGAAGTAATGTAACTGCATCTTATTTCCTGTGCAAGTTCCTTGTTTGTTCTGGTTTTTAAAATGCATCCCCTTCTGCCCAATCATCCCTCAGGACAGTGTCTTGTCTCCCCACTGTCCACCATTGTGAATATTTGCTTGGGAGAAACAAATCTCACTGCAAAAAGTGATAGTTTAGTTGTGCATACCATATATCTTTTGAATTAAATAAATGTGGGTGCCTAGTTTTGTCATCTGGAACAAGGTGCCAGCTTGAACAGTGTAGGCATAGAGACCCACCCTTGGGTTGTAATTTTCCCCAACCTGAACTTCAGAAGTGTCAAATGGAAATGTGTGTTCTGGCTGAGCTACTTATGAGAGAAACTCACTGAACCTTCGAGGAAGCTGCTATATTTGTTTTGTTCTGAACCAGTGAAAAAGGGTAAATACTTTTATGCCATTGCACAAACACTTAAATATTTGCAATTTCTGTTTTAAAATCAGCTCAAGTTGGAGAACAGACCTACAAGAGTTGAAATGACTTGACTCAATGGGTTTGAGCAGCACTACAGTTCTGTTTTATAAATAGAAAATCTCCATCCAAAAGGATAGTGTTTCCTTGGTGAGGCTGTGTAAGTGATCTTTTACTGCAAAATTAGAAATTCTTGTTAAAATAGGTGAACTAAGAAGAAAATTATTACATCCAGAAAGCCAGTGTTGCGAAAATGCTAAATGACACAGATTTTCATTCAAATACTTAGTATATAGGAAAAAGTAAATTCTTTAAATTCATTGTGTTAAATGTCAAGTAAGATGCTAATGAAAATTATGGATTGTAGGCTACAGCTGAATGCAGCCTGATTTTACAATTGAGTGGTTTCTTATTAATTTGTCATCGGTAACTCCTTACACTCTCTCTACTAGCTGCATATTACTTTTTGTTTAGTGACTTGCTGTTCAAGTCCAGACTTGAATGACGTTTCCTTTTCAATTGAAGCCCACAGAAACGCAGGTGAAAACACATTTTTTAAAAAGGTGACATTGAAACCTTTTGGCATCCACATCATACCCATGTGCCTACGAGTGCAATGTTGAAATATAATTTACATGTTTCCATTTGCCTATTGTGCATCTGCAGAAATTGCTAGTTGAACACAATTGATACAAAATAGTTACAACTTTTTTTCGCTAAATACTGCACACAAAATATATATGAACTATTTCAGCTTGAAACAAGTGGGGTGCATAATAAAACTTAATATTCTAGGAAGTTAGTCATAAGTAACCAGCAAGACAGATATATTCAAACTATTAGTTACCTGTCATTTGGAAAACTGCTAGATGCAGACAGCTGATAGTTAATTGAATTAATAATTTAATAGCTTTGCTCTTGTAAGCTCCAAGACAACCAAAATTACATCACCTTTGGTTCAAATTACAGGTAATAGCAGAAGTTGAGAAAATATATAGTCCTGTTCACACAGTTTCAAATTATCCTGATTTAGTTTTTATTTTAATTTTGATTTGACATTTAAATTGCAGCCAGTAATTATTGAACAAAGCATTCATCTGCCAACTTACTTTGTCGGTAAAATTTGAAGTACTATCATGTAGTATGGTATTGAGCCATGGAGATCAGGTAACTCGGGTTCAATCTCTGGTCTGTGCTATATTGCTGATGTCAGTAGTGGGTTAGTACGCTTAGCCTCAGTACCCCTGGGTTAGGGTGGGAAAATCATCAAGGTTCCCATTCCTGATCACTGTCCCGTGCGCCAACTGAGAAGTGCACCTGTATAAAGATAGGGTCAGGACAGGTTTGCGATTTGCTATGAATTTCCCGCCCCCTTGGTTAAAAGACTTGACAGTTCGTTCACTGTTCTTATGTAGATTATTGATTTAGTCCCTCTGTACCATCTTCTAAAGTATCAACTGTGATTTGATTTGTGACTGAGCAGGATTAGTATTCACTAGTTGCATTTAAACTTTTAAATTATTCAATTAATATATCAGCTTGGCCCAGTGGTAGCACTCTTTGCCCTGAGTCATTCGATAGTAGGTTCAAACCCCACTCCAGGGACTTGAGCACATAATCTAGGCTGACATTTTAGTGCAGATCTGAGCGAGTGCTGCATTGTCAGAGGTACTGCCGTTCATAAATTGAAAGTCTCCACTGATTTACAAGGAGGTAACTGATGTTAAATTGAAGTAAGTGAGATTTGTTCTGTTATTTTGTACGTTCACTTCCTGGAGATGAAGCACTCCATCTAGCAGCCTGTGCAAGAGCTGGCAAACTTTCACAGTGAGGGCAGTCAAATTTTTGTGTTTTTAATGTTGGATGAAAGTTATCAGCCCACTGGGTTGTGTTTCAGTATTGTTCAAGCTACTAAGCCAATCTTTGTGCATCTCTGCTGTCAGTGGGCTACTTTAGTAGTTGCTTAGTTTTTTCACAACTCTGTTACAATTTTTAAAAATGCATTTTATTTGTATTGGTAGCAGAAATGTTCTCCTTAACTTAAAGTATTGCATGGCCTTGCAGCTTTTGAAGTTTTCAGTTCTGTAGACAGAACTTTTGGACTGATCTTGTGAATCAACTACTATTCAGTCCAGGTTGGCATTGGTATATGCCTGGGATAGTTTATTTGCTTCTGCTCTTGGCCTCTGCATAACTGGGGATCGGTATATTTTTAAATTGATTATAGATTGTCCTTTGTAGACAGAAAAGGATTGACTGGAGTGAAAAAGAAAATAGAAATTGGGGGTGGGGAAGTACAGTCAAAGAGAATGATTTTTTTTTTGCAGACTTTTGAAAGCGGGAAGGAAGCAAGCCAGATGGAATTAAGGAAGGACTTCTGGAGGCAGAGGAGTAGTGACTGAAAGTCCAACAATCAGCGGTGGAACACAGAGGGTGGGGTACTATTAGTAATCTGTCAGAATGGGAGGGGTTGTGAATGGGGACATGCAGCTAGAGGAGATCTATGAGGTAGAGTAGGGCAAAACCATGGACTGACAAAAATCACTTTGGGGCACTAGAGTTTGGGAAGGACATGGAGATGGGAGTGTAGAACTTTGTGCACGAAGGCTGTCACGCTATGAATGAGTTGCAGTTTGTTGAGGCAGGGATACTGGCAGGGAAAGTGTTTATGAAGTAGAGCCTCAAGATGTTTTTAAAAAAAAAGGTACTTAGAGTATCAGAAGCAAGGAGGGAAAGATAGGGATGGAAATTGGCAGTTTTTGAGCAGTGGAAAAAACACTATCTGGCAACAGATCGGATGTGGGGAGAGAAGCTCAGCATAGGGTTGAGCAGGACGCTCAAGTTGAGCACCTGCAGACTTCAACTGAGATGGTAGCCAGGGAGATTGATGAGGTCAAGATTGGAGATAAATTAGAAGCTGACTAACGATAGAGGAAGACTTCAGTTTTACCTTTATTTAGCTGGAAGAAATTTTCATGTTAAACAATTTGAGAGTGTACCAACATCCTGACGGTGGAGGCAGCGAGGTCAAGCTGGGTGTCATCTTTGCCCATGTGGAAGTTGATGCTATGCATTATGACCATGCCACTGGGGATATAATGATGATTAAGAAGATACCAAGGTTGGAGCTCTGGATACTGCAGAGGTGATCAAACAGACACAATGAAAATTATTTGAGGCGATAAGGGCAAATTGTTGGCAGGGGAAAATATTGGAATTATGGGCAGAGATCACCGTCCCTGGATCTCTATCCATTCAATGTAGCTGGACAATTAGTCAGGCAGGACAGACGGAAACTTAATTTAAATATGATAATGATGAGTTAATGTATCCAAATCAGATTCCAGGTGTTAACATCAGAAATCCAATATAGGCTCAGGTCGCCCATATAAAATGGACGTTGCATGTTACTAGGTTGCTGACTGCTGATGGGCAGTCAGCGTTTAAAGAGGAATTGCTATTTTTTTTATTTTAAAAAGAGTTTTGGAGGTTTCAGAAAATGAAATTCTTTTTTTCAGGGCACTTTTGTTCCTGATTATTTGTGCCAAGAATGTTGGTGCAATTTATGTTGGCAGCAAGGGTTTTTCTATGGAAATCTGGGTGATTATTCTTTGTAGGAAGAGCAAGGCAGATAAAGTTATATCCGAAATTGACACCTCACCTTGGACTCTTCCCCCAATTCCTTTGGTACTTTCTCCTCCTCTGAGCATCTCACTTTGTTTCACTCCTCTCACCTCATTTAAAATCCTCGTTGTCTACTGCCCCCCCACCACCCCCCACAATCCCCAACTACTTTCTAGTTGCTGTGACCTTTTCTCAGCCATTTTAGTTCTTTTTCAAGAATGCTCTATTTACTTATTGAAGTTATCCATAGCTGTGACCTCTGTTCCATTTAAGAATTCTGTGTGAATTATCCTGGCATATTCATTCCTCTGCAGAGTGACAACATTCTCATTTAAGCGATAAAACCGTAATGTCTGGCTTTGCACAGCTGTGCCTTCCTTGCATTGTATAGATAAATGCAGGATTGAAGGAAGGAGGTAAATATGTACCTTATATTTACATGCTAATGAAGGCCTTGCAGCAATGTTTAATTATGCTAGTTGGGTTTAAGCCTGACGGTCATCAATGCTTCGAACAATAAACTGTCCAGACCACAGTTTAGAAATCAGTAGGTGTTACACTGTACCTCTTAAACCATTCTGCTTCTTCATTATAATTGGTAAAAATTATAATCATAAATTCTTGCCTGTCCTGTAATCCCAGATCAAGTGCAGGGTCAAACACAATCGTGAGCTTATTATATTTTGACATTGACGTAGTGTTCACAGAGAAAGTGGGGTGCAGGAGCTATGAATGTACAGTGGCAAACTCATATTCGATTGATGTCACTGTGATGGAAAAAGATTGCTCCTTTCTTTCAAAAAAAACTTTTTAATTTCCTGTTGCCATACCCATTTTAAACAAGAAATTGTATGCATTCGCTCACTATTACTGATAAATTGTATCACCATGTTTGTGGTTCTAATGTCCAACAGTCCTGAGCAGTTGCTCATTTTGAAATTAAGGGAAGAAAAAAAGTGATCTGTTGTGGGTAATATAAAATAAAGAATGCTTTGCAAGATCTTTGTTAACTGTATTCTTTAGTCTCAACAGCTATCAACAGATTCTAAATAAAACTGACAGGCTGAATTGGTTCACTGATGCTATGCTAGCCATATTCTGCATGCTGTCGTAACACAGAAGACTCCTACAGTGATTTTTACAGAAGGCAGTAAAAAAAAAAGGAATGAAATTTTCCATTCCTTATGGAAAAGGTTTAGCCTACATGTATTCACTGCACACACAAAAATGGCATTAATTTTGTATTTTTTCCAACTATCACAACATAAAATTGCTGACTGCAGATTTTAGAGATGTAATCATATCTGTCCTATTGTAGCAGCTCAGCAGTTGTACAGTTTATTAATGTGGGTTCAAGTAATGCCCTTGGACGTTCAACAGTTACAGCTTCATTTAACTGTGGGATCGGTACTGCTTTTATTGATAGTTGATGATCTGTTACTGCCAAAGGTGTGTATTGTGCACTTCTGTAAGACCTGAAGGTGCTGAATGATGACACCATTGACGATACAGTATTCTTTCAGTGTTGCACTGAACTGTCAACCTAGATTGCGGTTGTAGCACCTCTACTGGCTCACCAGCTAATTTCAGCTAAGCACAGAACCTGGAACCATCCTCGTCTTGTTTTTCCAGAGGGATTTTGTGCGTGATATATGCATTTTTAAAAAATAATTAAAACTTGAGAGGCGGGGATAAAGAATAATGCTAAGGAGGTTTTTTTGTGTGCAGTCATAGGATGAAAGGAAAAGTTAAACCATAAGGTTCTCATTTTTGTCAAAGGGGGAATAACTGAAAACATGGAAAATCAAGTAATGTTTTCATTAAAATGGTTTTGTAATTTTTGCCTGAGCACGTTTATGATTCACAGCTTAAGAATTTGTACATTTGTCTGCAAAGAAATATCACGTTAAATTTGACTTGTAGCAGCTTGCACAATGCTGGATGTTGAAATACCTAATCACACAACATTTACTTTGTAGTAATTTGCATGTGACTTAATACATGTAAGAGGTTATTATATTAATGTCTAATTAGAGTTTTAGTTGAACTAACTGAGCAAAATTCTGAACGACCATAACTGGACATGATATGATATGTAGGAGGAAAACGACTATTCATTTCGAAGGCATTCATACTGCAAGAATGGCGAGTGCAGTGGTGCATTCGAAGAAAAATTATTATTGTTGTCATTGCTTTGGAAGGGAAAGGAACTATTTAACCTTGAAAATCCGAGTCAGATTTGCAAAAATCACTGAATTTTATCAGCAATAATTTGTGATTTGGTCAATCATGATAACTATACAATTGCTTTTGATGGCATCTACAGTTACAAAAATATCAGATGAAGCAAAAATTGTCTTTCTTCATTCACCACAGAAACTATAGATGAGTTCTGCTTCTGTTATGCTACAAATCTGCACCATTATTGATTTAAGTTCAGCACTAAATTGGTTCTATAAAATCGTAATAAACAGCACTTTAAAAATAGCACACTTTCCATCATCCATGGTTAGACCCTCAAAGTGGAGGGAGGGGGTCTGCCTCGACATTAACATTGTCACTTAAGCATAACAGCTGAAGTAGCATTTTTTGTGCATCAGTGTTTATAGAAAATAGTCAGTCTGCTACTCGCTCATGTCCACTTTCTTGCACTCAAAATTAGATACGTGTCTACCCAGCAGGAAACCAGAGCACTACCCCTTCCAAGAGATAATACTGTATGCACAAGTGAGGTGACTGGTTAACTTGTAAGATGCCCATCATGCTACTATTACAAGCGTAGGATAAAAATTAATGTAGAAGTTGTAAGCCAATATAGAAAAATATTAAAATTATGTTTTCATTTGTCTTTAGGTTGCCTTGGAGACACACAATTTTGTTTCAGAATTCGCCAGTCAGCTAGCAGAAAGAACTCCCTTGATTGCCTGTTGGACCAATATGATAGAGATGCTCCTGTTTACCTGAAGGTTAGAAATGGTTCCAATCACCATACCGTGTAATTGCAGGGTTTTTGCTATTGTTTTTTAAACAAATAACTGGTGAAATGCACATTACAGTCAATGATTGATAAACAATGGAACATGCAAGTTACCTTTCAAATGTCACTAAAATTAAAATCCAAGAAAATGTGAGCCAAGATGACATGCTGTTCTGGTACTTGACCATACTCAAGGAATTCCTTTGTATCCTTTTGGGGAAAGACAGCATATGTAGGCTGGGTGCTTCCCAACTGGGAGTGAGAATTGGAAAGTATCATACTAGCATACATTCCAGCAGTTAGCTCTAATGGCATTGGAAAATAATGCAAGTCAAAAGTGAAAGCATTCATAAATTGATCAGAACACGAAATTTTCCTCCGTACAATCCAAAATAGCGAGTGGGTGTGTCCCAGTTTTGACAAATTTAAAATTAAAATCCCTTTAATGGCATTATTAAATGGTTTATGACTCGTGCAATCCATTTTATGGTTACCCAGAGTTTTTTTGGGGGGGCTGGGGGGTGGTTAGTTTTTACCATTCTATGTTCAATAACAAAAGCTTTTTGTTGCTTCTGCACTTCTTGCTTTCTTCCCCAAATATTTATATTTATTCTAATCATAGCCTGTCCATCATCTCTTTACAGCCTCTGCCTTCCCTCGCATCCAACACTGCTGACACCCTATCTACACTTTTGTTGCCTCTAGACTAGACTTCTCCAATGCCCTTACTAACAGCTTCCTGAGCTACAATCCTCACAAACTCCATCTCCTTTTCTGTACTAAGGCCCTCAAGCCCATCAATTCCCTCCTCATTGACCTCTCTAATATATTCAACTTCCTCATGCTCATTTGCAAATCCTTCCATGGCCTTGCCCAGCCCTACCTCTACCTCTGTCACCTCCTGCAGCCTTGCATCCAAACACATGGCTTTGGTCCTTTGTGATATAACATATAACTGGATAGCCTGGTGGTGAAGGATAGAATACTGGAGCCTGGTCTTCAGTTGCTTCCAAGCCTTTATTCAGACAGAGATCCCCATTACACACCCTGGATCAGCTCTCTTTTAAAAATGGATACAAGCGAGTTTCCAATTGATGCACACCGCCTGAATACAATTAACACTAATTGATATAAATCACATGGATACAATGAACACTCTGACTGTGGCATCCTTTGCAAGGCCTCTCTCCCTCCACTCCACCATCAGCAGAAAAGCCTTCAGGTATCTTGACCTTCCTTTCTGGAGCTCCTTCCCATAACTCTTCTGCCTTGCTACTACTCTCCCCAACTTGAAAAGCCTCTTTTTGATCATCTCTCCTTACTCTTCCACTACTGCTCAGCATCCATTTCTCCTCTGTGAAGTTCATTATGACATTTTCTACATTGCTATATAAATGAAAGCTTTTGTTAAAGGTAGCTTCACTGCTTTTGAAGCTCATGTGTCCTTCTTTGCAGACGATGTCCTGGTGAGTCATATTGCTACAGCGAAAGAAAGCTCATTCAATCCTGAATGTATATTTGGGGGCTCTGCTTTATTGGGTAAATTCTATCCTTTTCTTCCCATTCTCGACCTCTTTCATTGTCATAAAGTGCACACCACCAGAAGTATGAAACATATTTTATGCTATCTATGAACTGTGACATGTATGTTTTACTGACAACATGTCAGTAGTGGTTTCTTTTATACGCTCTAAAGTCTCAACAGTGACATCTTAATGTAAGCTTTAATAGTGATAAGCTGTGTAGTTAATAAAACTTTTATATGACCTGTAATTTTATAACTAACAGCGGAACTTGGTTTCAAGCAATGAGAATTCCTACTTGTGCTTCAACAACAAGTTGGTCTCTCATTAGGTGGAATTTTCTCCAATTAACTGTGACTGGGGGCAGGGAGGCATTCCAGCCTACATTTTAAAGGATGTCAGCCTCCTACTTGCCCTCCTTTTCCTTTTAATAAGAACATGCTCTCCCCTGTCTGGGTATCACTATGTCTAGTATTTGGCACCCAGCTGCCATACTATGCAGATGCAATTTACTGTACAGTCTATGGTTAAAGGTTCCTTTTAAAGAGATGGAATGTCACTTAACTGTGGCAACTGAGTGTTAATTGATATCTAGTTTCATCTAATATATATTGGCTAAGTTATTTTTGAGTTGGTTATGATCTAACCTGGAGCTTTATTCCAGTCTTAGTAGGCTCTGCTGTGAGTGCAGATAAGCTACTTCATTTTATGCTACTCATTCCTAGTAAGACAGTGCCCAGATAGTAATGTCCATTTAATACCAGAGGCATGGCAAGAGCTGCCAAAATCCAATACAAAATGTAAAGCCAGCAGAAAAGCAAGTACCACCAAATGGTACTTCCATCGTGGCATATTGTATCCTTTTGGGGAGACAGCAAATGTAGGCTGCTACATATTTTGATATCATTTCTAGTAACCAATGACTGACTCAGCACCAGTGTGATGCTCCATATTCACTGGACATAGGGGAAAAGATCAAGATGTATAAATGCACAAATTATGAGATGGCTTGAGGGTTGGAAACATGACTGGCTTTTTCATTACAGTGGACTTTTTTTTTTCTCCTTCCCTCTTGTCATTTTCATTTTTAAAATTATTTTTGTAGATGAGTCTCTGTATTTGAAGCTAAAGGTTTGTTTCCTTTTTCTGTGGATCTACACATGAATTTTGTACAGGATCAAAATTACAGCTGCACTCTGTAAGGTGCAGTCATATGTGTGACCAGCAGAACTGATAACACTTCAATAAATTCACTTATGTGGATTCACTGCCAGGAATTGGCATTTATCTGACACCCTGGGTATGAGGGACATTGGAATGATATGTGGAATGAAGATAACATCATAAATTCACCTTCACTTCACATTGGAGATCCTCTAGTCTGGCAGTGGTATGAATCCTATACTATCCTATAGTGTCCAACTGTGTTAGATTCATCTGCCAAGAGTAGTTGGTCTCTTCCATAGATTCATGGTGCAGCTATTTTACAGATTGTCATGTTCTGCTAGTGTCAGACACTGGAATTTTCTGAGACCATATCTGTTAGCACTATAGAGTACCTTTATAGTTTTGGAATGCACATTTTGACTGGATGTTTCTTCTTGTTTTAAATATTTGCTTGTCTATTCTTTTCATAAGTTGTGTACAGCTTATAGCGTTCCTGGTTTAATTGATAAAACGCCATGAGACAAAAAATTTTTTGGCATTAATGAAACTTGGCAAACTGAAAATTGGAAACCCTGAAAACAGCATGTAGCCTTTGTTACTCTGTGCTGTTAGAAGATGCTGTAGCATGGCTCAACGTGGTATGGCAGTGATCCCTTGCTGCATTTACCTTGGTTCAACCAATCAGGGTTGCACGTGTTTTTTTTTCAGCATAAGTTTGATTTGAGAGGAGCGGTATGGAGACTGAATGCCATAGTTATTTCCACAGTAAGTTAGCCATTCAGATTGAGTCCAAGCTATCCTTTGGTGCTGCTTTTGCTCCTAACCTGTAGAGGAAGGTGTTTTGTAAGCAACATGGTATCTAAGGAACAGAGCACCAGCAGGTGAGAAACTTGAGATCTGTTATTTCAACAAAAAAAAATTAACAAAGTACTAATAAAACTCTGATTCAGTTGAAGTCTTACTGAGAGACAACTAAAAATGTCAAGTTAGATATAAAAAAAATCACTAAAAATGAGGAGAGAAACCTGAAAATACACTGAAGACTACAAACCCTAGTTCAAGAGATTTTGCTGAATATGTTGCATATATGATTTCTTGCAATTTATTTGGCACCATGAACTGAAGATTAAATGAGAAAAATTAGTTGTGCAGTGTCAATCTAGGGAGACTTGCCCTGTACTACTTATTTCTTGATCAAACAGTCAAGACACGGCCCCTGCAGGGAATTATGACACTTGTCCTTGTAAAGGTTTTAAATGCCTTTTTGAGCCATGTTGATTAAAATTCTACCTTTTCCACTCAACCTATAGGGAAGCACTTTACCCAATGGCCTGGTTGCTCTTGGGAAGTCACTGAATAGGAAAACTTCAGATGTGAGCCTGCATCCTATGATTTATTGGGAGTCCTCCAGAATTTCTGGTTTTCAGAGGCATATCAGTTTAGTCAGAAATGCAATTTTCCACAAAGTGTTCTGATAACATTCTGCAGTATTCTTGAGGTCCGTCTTGCGGCATTGTAATGTTTCTCCATGCATGGTAGTGTTTTGCTCTCTGGTGACTTAATTGTGGCTGGTGAGTGTATGTTCCAGGTTAACTTAATTAACTGCAAAATACTGCCCTAAGATCTATTGTTAGCATCAGTATTTACTCTGGGGAATATATGTAACCTGGGGCCATTCCTGGTGTGAAGCCTGTTGCAATTAAATCAAAGTAAAAGAAAATATCACTGCCACTTTTAATTTTACAAAGTGAATTTTCTCACAACAGCATTCCGTTGAGAATAATCATCATTGAATGTTGTTTGAACGATTGTTTGAATAACATATAGTTACCCTTTAGATGAGAGGTTGTCATCACATGTTGATTTCCAACATGCTGTATGATAGGATGTAGATATGTACCAATCACTGCTGCACTGTTGCAGGGAAGTGCTTCTCCCACAGAGAGGGGGGAAAGAAAGGAAGTTATCCTGGTTCTGCATAGGAAAAAGTCTTGTAGCAGCTTTCTTGCTTGGCCCCTCAGATCCGGAATGTGAGTGGCACAGCAAGATTATCGGGAAAGGGAAGGAAGACAAAGAAATGAATTGTTTATGTCCAAGCAGCTGGAATAATTTGCTTTTTTTAAAACAAGAGTTTCTCAATAGTTCTTGCTATAAGCTCATTCTCCTAATGTCTTTTTGTTTTCACAGAAAGATTCTGCCCATTACTATGGATATGTTTATTTTAGACAAGTTCGTGACAAAACCTTAAAAAGAGGCTACTTTCAAAAGGTAAAAGTTTCCTCCAGCTTGCGTGTTTTTCCCTTTAGCTCATAAAAAGTCACTTGACTTTAATTGAACTCACATTTTGCAAGGGTATGTTTTGCAGGCCAAGGTCATTGTACAATAATCAGTTGTAACTTACTTTTGTCTTTTTTGTACAATTTTGTGATGGAAGTTCCATAGTTTTTATCTTTTGATCAGAAGTTCATCTGACTGACGACATCATCCTGCTGGAAGTTCCTGTATGAAGTGTTTATTCGAACAATTTGAGTTAACTGAGTTTGTAGTACCTTGGTCTCATTGGTACACTTCATAATAAGTGTACATTAAATATTTAGGAAAACGTCAGCAGTGATGAACCAATTTTTGATTTTGTAGATTAACAGTTCTAAAAGAAAAGGTTAATAATAAAAATAACTGTTCAGCCCAAAGCTCCAATGCAAACAACTGCAAGCATTAAAGAAAGGAAGAAAGAACTTGCATTTATATAATACCTTTCACATTCTCTGGACTTCCCAAAGTGCTACACAGCCAATGAATGACTTTAGAAGTGTGGTTCCTGTTGGCAGGCAAGAGTGGCAATCCATGTTGCACACAACAAGGCCCCTCAAAGAACAAATGAGGCGTGTCAGTCGAAGGATGAAAGTTGGCCAAAACATTGTGAGAACTCCCCTGTTCTAATTTGAATAGTCCCTTGGAGTCTTTATGTCCAGCTGAACAGGCAACTGAGGCTTTGGTTTAACATCTCAGCTGAAAGAGAGCACCTCCAATATGCATCAGTACTATGGGGCTTGAATCAACAACCTTAAGACTCAACTGGAGTGCTACCACTAAGCCAAGCTGATGCTTAGTGTGTCATGAACAATATGGGAGTAATTTTACCAGCCTGTTGTATAGGCAGGGAGCCAGTCCCACTTTCAATGCATATTTAATGTTTGGAAACATGCTGCCTACAGTTTTGACACTGTTAATTTTAATGGTCAGTAAATTGTGAGCATTGCATGCCCATATTTCCGATATGCACTGTCAGCGAGCGATTCTCCCTGCCTGCAGCTTGGATTTGTAAAATTATCTCACATAATTCTGCCTTGATGCAAACTAATCAGAATAAAGTGGAAAGGTTTTATTTGGGAATGGCTTTGAATTTTGAAACTGATCGAGGTCTAAAGATGGCACAGTGTTGTGAGAACATTGGTCTCCTACAATATTACTTCCCAGTGCTGTCCAGAAAGAAGGCGGCATACTATAGAGGCATGATGCTGCTTGTAGAGGGAAAATTGGCAAGAAAACCAACCTAATCCGTTCTGTTGCACCTTGTCATGACCACTTAAAAGAACAACATTTGCAGAGCTCTTGGAGTTTGGTTGCCTGTCTATCCTTTCTGCTCTGAAATGATGCAGGGAAGTCATTTATTTTTTTTAAGTGACTTGCTCCCAATTTGATCTTAATCCATTTTTACTTCAACTTTGCTTTTGATTTTATTTTTCCTCTTAAAAAAAAAAATTAATATTCAACAATTCTCCAAATGGGGTGTGATTGGGGATTAGAAAATCACATCAGCCATATGATTGTCTTAACGTTAAGGTGACCGATATTCTATGTCTGGAAGGAGAATACCCCCAAATTAGGGGTGACCAGATAACAAATATGTTGTGAAGTGGAACAATATTAATCAAAAGCACCTCCCTGACAGTATTCAGGATAAACAGACCTACCAAATATGAAAAATGAATTCCTGAATGTTTGGTATTGCACAACACATAAAATGGCAAGAGTGTATTTCATCCAAATGTCCAGGCCTGGTCTGAATAAAAAGACGAGATGTTGAGAGGAGATAAAATTATAACTTTTTTTAAAAATTTCCTTTCAGAATTTTTTTCAAAGTTGTTCAAACAGGGGAGGAGTTTGATGATAAAGTATGCCACTGTCCAATAGAAAACTGATTTACTTGGCTGCTATTGCATATTTTCTGTTTTTAAAAAGTTTTCATTTGCTGTGTATGTCAAGATACAAGTTCCAAAGTCCAACTGTTTTAAATAACACCAAGAAGGGAGGTAATCATTGCATTTATTAAATTCCCTTTTACCTCTAAATATCTGCATTCTACCAAACTTCAGATCTGAATTATTTATTCAAGGGATATTTTGCCTACAAAGGATTTACAATACAGGTAGAAATTGAGTGCTGACTTGGTACACTGTACTGCATCAATCACAGCTGAAAAAGCAGTTATAAATTATACTTGTTGCAGATCATCCTTTTGAGAAGGAACCTGGAGTGAGTGAAACCTAATTAGTTTTAATGTGCTGTCACATGAATATGTAGTGCTTTGTGTTGTCTGAATGTATTATTAATTCTGACAAGGTTAATAGGACACAGCAATCAGGCTTAACATGTGATGGTTAAAGTACTTGTACGCAAGTTACTTACTGATAAATGTGCTGAAATATTTGTGTTACAAGATTTCTATGGTTTCTGTATTAATGAAGAAACCAGTGCAAGTTTGTAAGTGTTTAAGTTTCATAAAATATTTTCTCATCATAGTGCTGAACTCAATGCATCCTTTGAAATAGGAGAGAAGTGAATAGACTGCAGCCTGCACCACTACTCTCAGTCAATACGAAACAAACTAATCCAAATGTCCAGATTTTTACATATTAAGTATCTGTTTTGCCTCAGTCTCAAACCCACAATCACAGTCGTGCCAGTTAAGTTGACAAACATGCAATAGTTGAACGTAGACAATAATGATAGGAATACACTGGTCACTTAACTGCGCAATATGTGGAGTTCAGTAGTGGCTGTATTGTTAGATATTCATTAGGATGGGCATCCTGTAGCAAATTCTTACTTTCAACATTTTAAATGCGAATTTAGCAAAGGCAACAAGTGCCAAATACAAAACAAAAACCAAAATACTATACATGCTGGAAATCTGAAAAAAAAACAAAGTACTGGCAACAGTCAGCAGGTCAGGCAGCACCTTAACATTACCTGCAATCTGATTATTAAAATGCATGAGTTGAAGTGTTTGAGCCACAGTTCTTTCATGGAACTTATTTCGTTCATGTATTTTAACATAATTTCCCAGGTAAAGTAAACAAACAGAAATTAAAAGGTTAATCTACTGTTGTTATTGATCATCTTAATGGAATATCAATAGCATACCCTGCCACGTTGAATGAGAAAATATTTCCCTGAAATTTGCTGGGCATAATGTAAATGTAGAGTTTCTTGATGTGAAGAAAGGAGCCAGACCCAGGATGAAGAAGTACGGGTGCATTTATATTGCACCAGTGCCACCAGGTTCCTGAAGCACAGGTCTTGAAAATCTGCTGAAAACAAGTCCTGGTAGTTTTACATCTAGGTTACAGTTGGTTACGCAGGACCCACTCGTAGAAATTGGCAACACTAGCACGGGTCCTGCGCAACATAAAAGCACATTAAAAGTGTTACTGAAAACCACTGACTCTTTTTATTCGTTCATGGGATGTGGGCGTCACTGGCAAGGCCAGCATTTATTGCCCTTCCCTAATTGCCCTTGAGAAGGTGGTGGTGAACCGCCTTCTTGAAACGCTGCAGTCCGTGTGGTGAAGGTTCTCCCCACAGTGCTGTTAGGAAGGGAGTTACAGGATTTTGACCCAGTGACGATGAAGGAATGGCGATATATTTCGAAGTCGGGATGGTGTGCAACTTGGAGGGGAACGTGCAGGTGGTGTTGTTCACATGTGCCTGCTGCCCTTGTCCTTCTAGGTGGTTAAGCTCGTGGGTTTGGGAGGTGCTGTCGAAAAAGCCTTGGCGAGTTGCTGCAGTGCATCCTGTGGATGGTACACACTGCAGCCACGGTGCGCCAGTGGTGAAGGGAGTGAATGTTTAGGGTGGTGGATGGGGTGCCGATCAAGTGGGCTGCTTTGTCCTGGATGGTGTCGAGCTTCTTGTGTTGTTGGAGCTGCACTCATCCAGGCAAGTGGAGAGTATTTCATCACACTCCTGACTTGTGCCTTGTAGATGGTAGAAAGGCTTTGGGGAGTCAGGAGGTGAGTCACTTGCCGCAGAATACCCAGCCTCTGACCTGCTCTTGTAGCCACAGTATTTATATGGCTGGTCCAGTTAAGTTTCTGGTCAATGGTGATCCCCAGGATGTTGATGGTGGGGGATTCGGCGATGGTAATGCCATTGAATGTCAAGGGGAGGTGGTTAGACTCTCTCTTGTTGGAGATGGTCATTGCCTGGCACTTGTCTGGCGCGAATGTTACTTGCCACTTATTAGCCCAAGCCTGGATGTTGTCCAGGTCTCGCTGCATGCGGGCTCGGACTGTTTCATTATCTGAGGGGTTGCGAATGGAACTGAACACTGTGCAACCATCAGCAAACATCCCCCATTTCTGACCTTATGATGGAGGGAAGGTCATTGAAGAAGCAGCTGGGCCTCGGACACTGCCCTGAGGAACTCCTGCAGCAATGTCCTGGGGCTGAGATGATTGGCCTTCAACAACCACTACCATCTTCCTTTGTGCTAGGTATGACTCCAGCCACTGGAGAGTTTTCCCCCTGATTCCCATTGACTTCAATTTTACTAGGGCTCCTTGGTGCCACACTTGGTCAAATGCTACCTTGATATCAAGGGCAATCACTCTCACCTCACTTCCTGGAATTCAGCTCTTTTGTCCATGTTTGGACCAAGGCTGTAATGAGGTCAGGAGCCGAGTGGTCCCGGCGGAACCCAAACTGAGCATCGGTGAGCAGGTTATTGGTGAGTAAGTGCCGCTTGATTGCACTGTCGACGACACCTTCCATCACTTTGATGATTGAGAGTCGACTGATGGGGTGGTAGTTAGCCAGATTGGATTTGCCCTTTTTGTGGACAGGTCATACCTGGGCCATTTTCCACATTGTTGGGTAGATGCCAGTGTTGTCGCCGTACTGGAACAGTTTGGCTAGAGGCGCGGCTAGTTCTGGAGCACAAGTCTTCAGCACTACAGCTGGGATGTTGTCGGGGCCCATGGCCTTATGTCAAACCATTGGAAATGAGGCCTTACTGAAATTCCTATTTGACTTATAAAAGTAGTGGACATGGTATTTCACATTAAGATGAAAATGACCAAACCACAGTGCAAATTTTACATTAACTTGAAATTTCTCTATGACTTATGATGTTGACATAGTGAATGCTTTGGAGTAAGTTTGAAGCAATTTAATTTAGCCTCTATCGAATTAAGGATCATGTTTTTCTCCTTTCCAAGCCCCTCTTAACTGTTATTTTTCTGAAATTTTAAATAAGTCAATTGGAATCTCAATTTTTTGTTTTTATTGTTGAGGATAGACATATCACATGAGCAAACGATGAAAAATTATAAAAATAAAATACACTTTTGCTCTATAGCTTCATGATTTTACTTGAACAAAATTAGGTGTGTCCACACTTGAGAGGCCTGGGAATATGTTAGTTTGTGTGTGGCCTTGGAAAACTAAAGATGGAATTAGAGAGTGGTATTGCTTATGTTTAAATGCACACAGCAGCTTTTGGTCTCGAGAGTTGATTATGTCTCCAAATACCAAAAATAGGAATGAAATTAACAATTTGATAGAATCAAAGAAGGAGACCTTTCAGCCTGTCATTGCCTGTGCTGGCTCTTTGAAACAGCTGTCCAATTTAGTCCCACATTCCTGCTTTTTCCCCATCACCCTGCAAATAAGTAGTCTTCAAGTACATGTCCAATTGCCTTTTGAGAGTTCCTATGGAATCTGCTTCCACCATGCTTACAGGTGATGCATCTGGATCTTAACAACACTCCCTGTGAGAATATTTCCTCATTTTCCCTCTATTTCTTTTGCCAATTATTTTAAATCTATGACCTCTGGTTACCGACCCACTTGCCAGAGGAAACAGTTTCTCCCTACTTGCTTTATGAAAACCCCTCATAATTTTGAATACCTCTATTAGGTCTCCCCTTAACCTTCTCTGCTCTAAGGAAAACAATCCCAGCTTCTGCAGTCTCTCCACATAACTGAAATCCCTCATCCCTGGTATCATCCTGGTAAACCTGCTCTGTACCCTCTCCAAGGCCTAGATATCCTTCCTAAAGTGTAGTGTCCAGAATTATACACAATACTCCAGCTGAGGCCTAACCAGTGATTTGTAAAGGTTTAACGTGACTTCCTTGTTTTTGTATTCGGTACCCCTATTTACAAAGCCAAGTATCCCATACGCTTTCTTAGCTGCCTTATCAACTTGCCCTGCCACCTTAAAGATTTGTGAATATGCACCCCCAGGTCCCTCTGCTCTTGCTCCCCTCAAAAAAAGTACCATTTAGATTATACTGCCTCTCCATGTTGTTCCTCCCAAAGTGCATCACTTCACACTTATTTACATTAAATTTCACCTGCTATATGTCTGTCCATTTCACCAGTCTGTCTATGTCCTCCTCAAGTCTGCTACTATCCGCTATGTTGCCAAGTTTTGTATCATCTGCAAACTTCGAAATTGTACTCCCTATACCCAAATCTAGGTCTTTTATATTTATATATATTTATATAGGTATATATATATACCAAGAAAAGCAATGGTCCTAATACCGACCCCTGGGGGACCCCACTGCATACTTCTCTCCAGTCAGAAAAACATCCATTCACCGCTACTCTCTGCCTCCTATTCCGTTGCCGGTTACGTACCCAAATTACCACTGTCCCTTTAATCCCATGTGCTTCTGTTTTCCAAATAAGTCTGTAATGTGGTACTTCATCAGATGCCTTTTGAAAGTTCATATATACAACATCAGTGCACTACCTTCATCAACCCTCTCCTGTTACTTCATCAAAGAACTCAATCAAGTTCTCCGACATGATTTGCCTTTAACAAATCCGTGCTGGTTGTCCCTTATTAACCCATGCTTCTCCAAGTGAAAATTAATTTTGTCCTTGACAATGACCTGTCGTAATTTTCCCACCACTGACATTATTAGACTGATTGGCCTGTAGTTACCAGGTTTATCCCTCACCCCTTTTTTGAACAGGGGTGAAACATTTGCAACTTCTTTCCCTTCTGCAGTAATGTAGTGTTGCTGGATGAAACTGTTTGTACTTTCTTTCCCTATTGTTGCTACTACAGTCTAAAGATTTTTTTTTAGAATTTACCAAGTATGGTGGATTTTCACAGTAAACTGATGCAAGTCAGAAAGTTCCATTTCTAAAACTATACAATTCTTCCCGATACAGTTTTTTCTGTATTAGTAATGCCTTAAGTATACACACTCTGATATTTTCATTTCTTATCTTATAATGTAAAAATACATTTTAATGTCCATTATTTTAATGAAGATTGCATATGGCTCAAAGTAGATCAAGTCATGTAAATGTTCTATAAGTCGCTCATATAGCTATGTTTAAAGAGCACCTTTATTAGAGTTCTGTTAAGTACTGACAACCTGATCATAGTTTTTGCTTGTACCTTAATTTAAAAAGCATAATATACTTAAGGGCACAAAGGTGGTTTATATCAAAATATTTTAACCAGGTAGCAAAAATCCTATGGTCAAATATTTATTTTAAGTTTTTTTTAAGAACACTTTCAGGTCACTTCCTTTTTATATTAAGTGACTAAATCTGTTGCTTCCACATACCTCCTAGTGGCTGGTTACAGAGCAGCATTAGCAAAGGTTTGCTCAGTCAGGAAATGTGCTGTGTAACAGTTTACTGTTTTTGTGGGGGATCAAGAGAGGCTGGCTGGGGAGAATAAAATATTGATGAACTAGCAATTGAAGATTTTGACGTTTTTTTTAAAATCTTTTTTTAAATGTTTTAGTATACTTTCGGGGAAGAAAAGGGTAAGACGCACAAAAATTCAGTCTTGGTTTTTATGAATGGGACTTCAGCAAACAAAGCAAATAACAGCTTGTTCAATCCTTTGAGATTTTTGTCACCTAGCCTTTGTACAATACTTGATGTTTTAAATATTTTATGTAAACAATTTGCATACACTGACTGCAGCGGTTCAAGAAGGCGGCTCACCACCACCTTCTCAAGGGCAATTAGGGATGGGCAATAAATGCTGGCCTCGCCAGCGACGCCCACATCCCATGAAAAAATTTTTAAAAATATTCAGGTGGTTGTTCTAGAGGATATGGGTTGTGATTTCAATGTTCTAGAACAGGGAAGCATAAGAGAGGATCTGATAGAGGAGTTAAAGATGACAAGGGGTTTTGATAAGGTAAATTGGGAAAGAACAATTCCACAATCTTTCAAACATCCTTGGATATGGAACATGTACCAGAGAACTGGAGGGTTGCCAAGTTAACATCTCTGTTCAAGAAGGGAGAAAGTTTGGGAGCTGATGCATTTTTATTTATATTTCAAGCTTGGGTAATACCTGAAACCCAAGTTTGGTGAAAATTGATTTTCATCTTCAGTTTGAATTAAATGAAATCACTTATTTCTAGTAACAGTGGATTTTTCTCTTGCAGTCCGTGGTGCTGATCAGTAAACTTCCATATGTTAACTTTTTCCATTTCCTGCTGAAGTTGATTGCACCAGAATATTTTGACAAAAACGAGCCTTGTCTAGAAGCTGGTGAGTATCTTAAACTGTTTTTACACTGCAGCATGGGTTTTGGGAAAGCGAGTTCGCTGAGCCACTTTCCCACATTTAGTTTTATAATGTGCAGCCAACTTCTTGTAAACTGGCTGCACTGTAGGAACCCAACATTTCACACGTGAGCAGAGCTGACTATGATATTTTGGCCAGTATGGAGCAATAATGTTCCTATAAAGATAATAGAAAACTTTGTGATAACTATGACATCACCACTGAAATGAGTTACAGTGGTGGTAGCAGTGTGTTCCTAGGCCCAGTAAGATCAGTGGCAGCCAGTAATTGCTGCTGGTCTAAAGAAAATTGGTCAAGTTTACATTGCTGGCTGCGGTGAACTTATGCTGAGCGCGCTAGTGGCCAAAAAGCAATATAAAAGCAACTTGTAAATCTCTCTCCTCCCTCATTCTCCACTATTTCCAAGCTTAGCCCATTCTCCCCTGTAACCAGCTTCCCTGAGGTACAGAAGAATGGTGCTGGATGATTCACTTTCCTTCAACCCCATCAGAAAGCACTTAATTTCTAGTAATTGCTTCTCTTGAACACCCAGTTAAGATCCGAAGCTTTCACTGTACACCACTGTCAGCCAAGGAGTTGGAGGCGGGTTGGGACCTACGGCTGGCAAAGCTGGGAATAGTGGTGTCATTATATGCAGCCTTCATTGTATGTTTGTATGCTGATGCATCCAAATCCCAGGCCTGTGGACTTCCATAAGGTTTCCCAATTTAGTTGCACTTGTTGATTGGGATTTCAGTACTGTATTTGACAGCTGCTTTGGCTAGAACATTCTATTTTTACAATTAGTAATTAACTATAAAGGAAAATAAATCAGAGTCTGTTCTGCTAATGCAGAAATATATTGTTAATTTGTTTTGCACTATTAATGTTCAGATTTAATTATGGCATGAATATAAATTTTGTTGAAGTGATCAATCAATAACCATCTTTATTTTCCTGTTCTTTCCAGCTTGCAATGATTTAGATCGTTGGCCTGCACCAATCCCAGGAAGAACACTAAATCTTCCCACGATGGGGGTCGTCATAAAGGTACAATTTTTAAAAAACTGTTTAGTTTTAACCTCTGTTCAGTTGCACGAATATTAAATATAGTTTTACCATCAGGACCCCATTTTAAACTCAGACCAAAGTACAATTAAATCCTTTTGTTTCTTTTGAATATTTAAACTAAAGTCCTGATGATCTCATCTGGAAAATTTACTGACTTTGATAGTGTAAGACAGCTGATAATAGATACTGTAATGAGCACTTCAGCTGTACATATTGTAATTTACTATCTTTTTATATCATTTGGTTCAGCATTCTTTCCAAATCATTCCACTCCATTATGTCGTCAGTGCTCACTATTCAGACAAAAATTGGAGGAGATAAAGAAAAGGGTTATCAAACTTAATCTAATTTGTTTTAAATGATTGACTTTTCTCAGAGAAATGGGAGATGTGCTCACTGAGCCCCTTACCCATATATTTAACATCTCATATAGTCAGAAATTGTTCTCATGGGCTGGAGTGAGGCTAATGTTGTAACAATATTCAAAAACAGGCACTAAGCCAGAACTGAGAAATTATAGGCTCATTAGCTTGACTTTGGTTCTGGACAAGTTGGTTGAAGGGATCATTAGAGATACTAATCAGAGAAGGGGGCCATTAGATACTCTAAACAACACTTCTGGAATAGAAGGTCATGTCCTACCAACCTGGTTGAATTTTTCTGCGAAGACTACTAGGTTGGTGGATGAAGGTATCCCAGTTGACATAATTTACTTAGATTTTCATAAAGATTTTAAGAAGGTGCCACAAAAGGCAGTGCCACATCTGAGGCTTCTGATAGGACCCATGTGGGATTGGAGGGCAGATCCTGGTTTGGATAAAGAATTGCTTACATTCTTGTCGGCAGATGGTTATTATTAATGGTAGTGGTTCTGTCTGGGGACCAGCTACTAGTGGAGTCCTGCAGTGATCAGTGTTAGGGCCATTGCTCTTCACAATTTAATTAATGATCTAGATTATGGTTTTGAGGGAACTGTCTAAGTTTGAGGATGACACAAAGACCTATGCTGATGATAGAACCTTGGATGAGAAAAATGACTTAAACCTGAACTAGATGCGATGGGGGTGCGGGCCGGTGCCTGGCAGATGTCATTTAATATAAATAAAGGTGTTATGCACGTGGGTTGGGCTAATGTGTATACTGTACAGGACTCAACTAAAGTTTGTTGAGCGGGATTGAGACCTCGGTGTTAGTGTTTGCATCTCTAAAGGATCACAACAAGTGTCACAAGGCAACAATCCAATATAAAACAAAAAGCACTATGGTGTCCTTGTACAAGACGCTGGTTAGGCCTCGTTTATAATATTGTGTCCATTTCTCATGACCTCACATGGTGGTAATAACCCGGAAAAGATTCAGAGGAGAGCCACTAGATTGATAACTTGTTTAAAAGACCATAGTTTTCCCTAGGCTTCGAAAGCTGGGTCTTTTTACTCGGCAAAAGCATAGACTTTGGGGAGATTTGATTGAGGTATTTAAAATAATGAAGGGACAAGACTGTGTCCTTGTAGATAGACTATTTGAATTAGATAGGTTAGGTAGAATAAGGGGATGTGTGTGTAAGCTACATAAGAATAAAACTAGGTTAGATATAAGGAAGTTTGATTTTATTTTTCCTCAGAAGGTCTTTAGAACTAGTTGTCGGCTCATGCAGTGAGTGTAGATTCACTGCAATTGTTCAAAAGGGAGCTGAACGAGTTCCTGGCTGAGGCTGATATCACTGCTTACAAAAGGTAAGTGGGATGTTGGATGATGTACCTCATGGTCACAGTGGTCTCCTGGAACTCGTTTTGATCACCTTCAGGAGGGTGGTCGGTGGAGAGGAATTTCCCAGAGTTTGTTTATTTCCCTGAATTGGCTAGGGTTTTTATTTAATCTTTTTTTGTCTCTTCCAGGAAATGACATGGTGGGTGGGGAAAATTGGGGTCATGATGCTTAGTTACCACATGACTTCATGTGACAGGCTTGATAGACCAGCTGTTTTTCTGCTGACAATCAATTTTGTACATGTACATGTCAAATAAATACAGATTCTCTTTTTTACAGTGAAATACTATTTCATTCCATGTAAAAGAAATTATGTAGTCCTTGGGTTTATAATCCATTCATCAGGAATTCGTGTCTTTTTTTTTTCTCATGGATAACAGGTTAGGATTCCTACTGGGCAAGACAAACCTGGTGCAACACAGATAATACAATCTGGAGTTGAGGTAAGGGCCATTTGGAGAACATAGTATTGCAGGATATTGGTTATAGTTCAGTATGCCAGAGGTTAGACCTTGAGGTCAGTAATGTACCACTTTTGTAGGGTTAAATAGTCTATCTGATGCCTTACTTCTAGTTACATTCAAAGTTTGTCACACTTGTTGGTGAAACCAACCCATTTATAATGTGGTGTGATTTGACTTTGGAAGGTAGAAAAATCTGGCCCGTGCTGCCCAAGCTCCTACTACTTGGTAACATTTCAAGCAATTTCATATGGCATTTCTCCTGCCATACTTAAAAAAAAAAAAAACAGAAAAAAATCATATGCACAAGTATGCTGCATGTTTGATAATTGTTTTTGCCAAGGGGTCCTTCAACAGGCATCAGGCCTCTAATCTATGCCCTGGACGCCAATAAAAAGCCCCACGAATTTAGCAGTGGGACCAACGCCTGCGCAAATTGGGTGCAGGCAGTCCTGAAAAATGGGTGCGAAGCATTCCAATTTCTACTGCATTGACTCCTTGGTGAGGTATATTTCCACGAGTGTCTGTTGCACTCCAGTTATGAACCTTGATGGTGGGTGTTATCAGGTTATTCAACTGTAAGTGGTATCAGTGTTTGGGGCCCCCAATGGTGGGAATGGAGGAGGTAAAAGGACAGGTGTTGCATCTCCTGCGCTCGCATGGGAAGGTGCCTTGGGAAGTAGAGCGGGTGTTGGGGGTAATGGAAGAGTGGACCACGGTGTCACGGATGGAGCGATCCCTTCAGAATGCTGAAAGGTATGGAGAGGGGAAGATGTGTTTGGTGGCATCAAACTCTCCTTCCAGGTGAAACAGTGATTTACTTGTACTTCTTTCAATTTAGTAAACTGTATTCACTGCTTATGATGCGGTCTCCTCGGGGGAGACCAAACCTAGATTGGGTGATTGCTTTACTGAACACCTCCATTCAGTCCGCAAGTATGACCCTGACCTTCCAGTCGCTTGCCATTTTAATTCTCCATCCTACTCCCACTCTGACCCCTCTGTCTTTGGCCTCCTACACTGTTCCAATGAAGCTCGATGAAAAGCACCTCATCTTTCGATTCGGCACTTTACAAGCTTCCAGACCCAACATTGATTTCAACAACTTCAGATCAAAACCACTGCTCCCGATTTTTTTTTTTTTTGGACAGCAGGTGCTGGTAATGGTTCTACTGTTGCCATTTACAGCTGCTCTCGGCCCAACTTTTGTTTCTTTACTTGTCCCATTACCACCCCCTTTGCCTTGCACTATCATCCCTTTTGTCATTTAATCATTCCTGCCTGTCACAGATCTTCTCTTTTTTGTTCTTCTGCCACTCTCCCCTTTCCCTGGCTCTGTACTTGCATAAAAACTGTTAAATCTTTACTGCTTCTTGTTCTGGCGAAAGATCATCGACCTGAAACGTTAACTCTGTTTCAATCTCCACAGATGCTGTCTGTCCTGCTGAGTATTTCCAGCATTTTCTGGTTTTATTTCAGATTTCCAGCATCTGCAGTATTTTGCTTTTATTATAGGTCCCAATGAAATTGTCTTAAGGTCAAGAAGGCAAGATGAGTGTCAAATGTTAATTTACAGCTGTTAATTCATGTAGTTTGTGATTATATTGACAGAAGCTCCACTTTTTGTAAATTCTGAATAGAGTAAATCCATATTCTAAATTACATTAAATCACTTTTTATGACTGTGTATATTGAAGTTGTGTCATCCTCCTATCCACTGCCAAGGGCTAACCCCAGTGGCAGCACTGTGATATAAATGTCTGCCATAATGTGTTCCACTAGTTGGCACACATGTGATGATGCATGGAATTCTAATATTGTAATGTCTCTACACTAAAAATACTGTAAGCCTACCACACACATTTAGAAGTTTACTGTTTGAGTTACTGTGATGTGAAAGAAATATTATGCACAAAATTACAAACATTCCAAATGTCTAAATTACATGTTTCTTTTGAGAAATTGTGCAGTTAACCAAGACTGCAGTGAGTTTTTTGAAATAGATGATTTTAGCAAATTATTGAGGGTAGCAAATTTAATTCAGCTCGCATGCCAGCAGGCTGTTCAACTTACTCTTATAACATGGATTCAGCGCCTGTTTTTAATGTGTTGAATTATATTCATGGTCATTTTTATTGTTCTTGGTTCTTTTAGACTGACACACAAGTCTCTCTTGCGCTCCCCACAATCCACGAAGTAGATTTATTCAGGTAAGCACCACGGTGTTATGTTAGATGAGGTGAGATTGATGTTAGGTGAGGTGAGATTAAAGCATTATGTTGAATTCCAGGGCACAATTTTCCTGCTGGTGTTAATTGTAAAAGGCTTAGGTGAAATGGAGATATGTTTAAAGAGGAAGAGAATCAGATCAGCAAGCCAAGAGGTACAGGAATGTGTGAGACAGTTGATATGCAAAGGATAGAGTGAGAGTGAATGAGGAATAATTAGTAAACCGAACAAGAAGAGTTCTGGTTGCGTGTGTATACATACTTGTGTATCTCCACAACGCTGTCTTTTTTTTGTCTGTCTAAAACTAGTCAGAAAGGCGAGTCATGCTGGGAGAGAATAGGAACCAATTTTAAAATGAAAACAAGTGAATTCTTTAGGAAGGTGATGGGTATGGGTTTCACTCACATTTACACCTATGTTGAGTTCCCAATCTCAGCTATTTGACATAAGAAACAGTGCGACGTGTATCCCTACGGGGAAGGAGGAGAAGAGATAAAGAATTACCCTCTAATTGAACTCATTTAAAGCAAATTTTAAATGGCACTGGCAGTAGCATGAGAGCAGACCACCTACCTGCCCTCCCTCTTAGCCACAAATTGTACATTCACAGGGAGACCAAAAAGGGATATGGGAAAGAATACCCTGAAAAGGAGCATCACCTGTGACAACAAAATAAAACCTTTGTACTATAAATACTTGATTGAAATTTTAAGCCGTTCCCCAGTCCCAAAGAAGTAATTTTTCAGCCCTAATTTTGTCCCAATGTAGTAAATTGCACATCTTCATTAGATACAAAATAAATAATATGATAAAATTTCATATTGTGTTTGAGAATGATGTAGTTAAGTCTGAAACAAGGGTCTTAAATTTAAACAAAGCCGATTACATAGGTATGAGGGGCAAGTTGGCTAAGGTAGATTGGGAAATTAAATTAAAAGATATGACAGTAGATAAACAATGGCGAACGTTTAAAAAAAAATTCATAATTCTCAACGAATATACATTCCCTTGAGGAATAAAAACTTCACAGGAAAAGTGATCCAACCGTGGCCAGCTAGAGAAGTTAAGGATAGTATTAGATTAAAAGAAGAGGCTTACAATGTTGCCAAAAAGAGTAGTAAGCCTGAGGATTGGGAGGGTTTTAGAAATCAGAAAAGGATGACCAAGAAATTGATAGAGGGAGAAAATTGAATATGATAGTAAACTAACAAGAAATATAAAAACAGATTGTAAGAGCTTCTGCAAGTATGTGAAAAGGAAGAGATTAGTGAAAGTAAACGCATGTCCTTGAGCGGCAGAGACAGGAAAAATTAAAATGGGGAATAAAGAAATGGCAGAAACATTAAACAAATATTTTATATCTGTCTTCACAGTAGAAGACATAAAATAGTGGGGAACCAAGGGCCGAATGAGAATGAGGTACTTAAAGTAATTAAGATTAATAAAGAAAAAGTACTGAAGAAATTAATGGGACTAAAAACCAACAAATCCCCTGTACCTGATGGCCGACATCCTAGGGTTTTAAAAGAGATGGCTGCAGAGATAGTGGAAGCATTGCTTTTGATCTTCCAGAATTCCCTAGATTCTAGAATAGTCCCTATGGATTGGAAGGTAGCAAATGTAACCCCGCTAATCAAGAAAGGAGAGAGGCCAGTTAGCCTGACATCAGTCGTAGGGAAAATGCTAGAATCTATTATCAAGGACGTAGTAACAGGACACTTAGCAAATCATAATATAATTAGGCGGAGTCAGCACTGTTTTATGAAAGGGAAATCATGTTTGACAAATCTATTAGAATTTTTTGAGGGTGTAACTAGCAGGGTAGATAAGGGGGAACCAGTGGATGTAGTATATTTGGATTTTCAAAAGGCATTTGATAAGGTGCCACACGAGAGGTTGTTACACAAGGTTAGGGCTCGTGGAATTGGGGGTAATATATTAGCATGGATTGAGGATTTGTTGACTAATAGGAAACAGAGATTAGGAATGGTGGGTTGTAACTAGTGGGGTGCCGTCAGGTTCAGTGCTTGGGCCCCAGCTGTTTACAGTATATATCAATGACTTAGATGAGGGGACCAAGTGTAATCTATCCAAGTTTGCTGACGATACATAGCTAGGTGGGAAAGTAAGGTGTGAGGAAACATAGAAAATAGGAGCAGAAGCAGCCATTCGAGCCTGCTCCACCATTCAATATGATCATGGCTGATCGTCTACCTCAATACCATATTCCCGCTCTCTCTCCATACCCCTTGATGCCTTTTGTGTCTAGAAATCTATCTAGCTCCTTAAATATATTCGGTGACTTGGCCCCCACAGCCTTCTGTAGTAGAGAATTCCACAGGTTCACCACCCTCAAGAAATTTTTCTTCATCTCAGTCCTAAACGCCATTTCCTGAGACTGTGACCCCCTCGTTCTGGACCCCCCAGCCAGAGGAAACATCCTCCCTGCATTCAGTCTGTCTAGCCTTGTCAGAATTTTATATGTTTCAATGTGATCCCCTCTCATTCTTCGAAACTCGAGTGAATACAGGCCAAGTCGACCCAATCTTTCATACAACAAAGGAGGACACAAACAGGCTGCTAAGGGATTTAGACAGGTTAAGTGAATAGGCGAGAAGGTGGCAGTTTGCACGAATCACAAAGTTAACATGCAGGTACATTAAGCAATTGGGAAGGCAAATGGTATGTTAGCCATTATTGCAAGGGGGTTGGAGTATAAGAGTACGGCAGTCTTGCTGCAATTATATAGGGCTCTGGTGAGACTACATCTGGAGTACAGCGAACAGTTTTCGCCTCCTTATCTAAGGAAGGATATACTTGCCTCAGAGGGCGTGCAACAAAGGTTCACTAGATTGATCCCTTGGATGAGAGGGTTGTCCTATGAGGAGAGATTGTGTAGAATGGGCCTATATTCTCTGGCGTTTAGAGGAATGAAAGGTGATCTCATTGAAACATATAAAATTCTTAGCGGGCTTGACAAGTTAGATGCTGTGAGGCTGTTCAGTATTCAAGACTGAAATCGATAGATTTTTTGACACTAAGGGAATCAAGGGATATGGGGATAGGGCGGGAAAGTGGAGTTAAGGTCAAAGATCAGTCATACTCTTATTGAATGGCGGAGCTGGCTCGAGGGGCTGTATGGCCTACTCCTGTTCTTATTTCTTATGTTCTTATAAATTGGAGTGTGCAGTGTAGCTTCCAGGAGATTTTTAAATGTCTTTTATGAATCAAATAGCAACTGTAATTGTTCCACGGCCTCCTTTTTTAATTACAACAACTAAATTGCCAGAGTTTTAGTCAACTTTTTTTTACACTGGTTTATTTAAATCTACAAAGTTTACAATTATGTTTCAATCCTCAACTAATGAACAATTGTTAAACCACAAAAGACCTTAGTTTGGGGCTTGAATTTGGATACATGCTGTGATTAAACCATGGCTAAGTTGAAGTACTCCCACAAATCCATCTGTGGAAAATCTAATCAGAAATCAGCATTTGTTAAACAAATTAAATAAAAGTTAAGATATACCTTGCAGTTTATCTTTTGTAATGTAGCTGTGAGTGTAACCAAACTCCATTTTAAACTAGAAAATTGATCCATTTATATTGTGGTTATGCTATATGCTGGTGTTCTAATATGACTATCTTGGCAATTTTAAGGTAGCACATTGATCATATAAAGGCTTTGAATCCTTGTGTTCCATTGTGTGCATAGTTTTCTTTTTAAAATTATTTCCTGCTCCTTCGCCTTCTCTATTTCCCATTGGGAGACACGGTCTTCTTGATGGCTACGGCTGATGCCAATCTGTTTTTCGACGGCTGCAGACTGTTCTGCTGATTTTTGTCATCTTTGCTTTCTACATTCCCTTAAAGGTGGATGATAGAACTTTGATATCATGGATACTACAAATCTTTTCAAGAGTGTTGTTGAATAATTATCAATTGCTATTCCCACTTACAAATATATAGTCTTGTTTTTTTAAAAAAATGGAAGTCCACCCACTCCAGAGAAGCAGCTGGGGTTGTGGAGTCTGCTTAATAAAAAGA
The DNA here is from genome assembly GCF_035084215.1 of Heptranchias perlo. Taxonomy (NCBI): domain Eukaryota; kingdom Metazoa; phylum Chordata; class Chondrichthyes; order Hexanchiformes; family Hexanchidae; genus Heptranchias; species Heptranchias perlo. Next base: position 27,023,589 of record NC_090341.1, on the reverse strand, counting down.
AAGAATTTATGCACAAGTCATCTTTTGCGTTGTATGTCAAAGGCAGGACAAGTGTTGTAAGCAAGTGTCGTATTCTGATGCTAAGAGAAGGAAAGAAACTTCTGCTTATAAGTTATTTTTGTTCTGTAAGCTTCATTGAAGCTTCAACGAAGCATTAACTGTTAGGCACATATTCTGATACATTAATAATCATGAAATAATGCATAACACTTAACACTTTACCAAGTCTGATGCATCAATATCCCATAGCTAGAAAATGGTCCTACAGTGTGCCTGGCAGGTGAACAAAGACTGACATGCATATGGAGCCATCTTATTAAATGGAAACAACCAAGGCTTAATTCCATGCCCAAGATGTAAGGGAGGAAAAGGTTGCAAAAGCCGTGTACTTAACTTTTGTTTTGGTGCAAGAAGTGCTTTTTTCATTCTTAAATTTTCTTTTATATCTCTCCAATACTGGGGTTTAAGAAATGCCAGAAGACCTGAGCATTGTTAACATTGTCATTTCACTGAAAATCAAGGGCTACATTTTCCATCCATTTATTATGAGTGGACAGTAAATCTAGCCTCCGAACCTTTCCCAAAACTTGGGATTAACAGGTGAGGTAAGCCAAAACAATTCCCTTTAACATCAGACACAACTGATGACAAAGACCTGAAATAAAGTGAATTTGACTAGTCTCTGTCAACTAGCTGGTGGATGCAAGCGCATAGCAGAAGACTGCCTGTGACTTGGCATGATTGGGTTATCTTACCAAGAACGTAGAAGGAAGGTAGCTGTTTTTAAAAATCACTACTGATTCCCTGATGGCTCAGTCAGTAAAAACAGCTTGTGGTGTAGCTCTGAGCCATATGAACGAGGAAAAGTTTGATCCCTGGGCTGTGTTGAGTTAACTGATTTCAGTCAGGATTATGGTGGCATTGGCACAATTGGTTTCAGTCTGTCTGAACTGAGAGGCAAAAATCAGTCACTGTTCCTCTCTTTCTCTCAATCTTTTCTCAAACTTTTCCTCCAGTTTCACTTCTCTCACTCAACAGAAACTTCAACTCAGTGCTTCTCTTAAATGTGGCTCAAATCTCTTGCTTGGTATATTTAACCCACTGCAGTACCAGATTATCTCTAGAGCAAACTCTAAGTACTATGACAAGGATGGCATCACACACTGTCGTAATGGTTTTTAACTTTCATTTGCAGATGTTTTTGTCCAATCTTCTTCCATATTCAGATGCTGTGGGAGCTTGTGTTACTCGGAGAACCTCTTGTTGTTATGGCACCATCGCCTGCTGAGTCATCTGAAACTGTTCTGGCCTTGGTTTGGTAAAGGAGTTGTTTTGTAAATAAAACCTTACAGATAATATATTAGCCCTTCACTATAATGTATTGTGTGCCTTTTCAATACATTTAACAGATGATCTATTGCCCTCGCTATAATGCAAATTTTGTATTGCTCCTGACAGAGAGGAGGCAGTATAGTATATTCATGCCCTCAAAGTAATCGCACTTTATTCTATTTTAAACCATTTGAAAAAAGTCTTCAATCAAATATCTTATACTGTATCATTAAGAATGAAAAATTCCTAGCAATGGTCACATGTATACAGTGTGCTATGATACAGTAAAAATGTTAACTATATTCATTGCTGTAGATGGCTGCATTAAATGAAATTTTAATTTAAATCAAAGCTTAAATTTCATCATACAGAATTTGTGATGCAATTAGGAAAGTTTAAACTTTCCAAGCACTTTTCCAAACAACTATGTCAGATCATATTGTAAGTCTGCCCTGTTCAGTAAGACTCTTCTGTTGTATGTGTATGTGGTGGGGGATGGGGAGTTTAAATGTGCAAAGTGTACCATTTTGACTTTATTTAGATCTTTAAATTTTGGTCATTTCTGTTTTTAATTATGCCATATAATTTTAGATACTACATGAATGCAATTGCAGAGGAGTTGGTGCTGAATGGAATAATGCATGATTTTATGCTTCTGGAACTGAGCTTAAGGTTTAGTTCAAATAAATTGAAAAATAGATTTAAGAAATGTTTTTTTATACTTATGAAAATAGGAAAAATCGACCCTCCTAAAGAAACTGATTACAAATTTCACTTTAAAATACAATTTGGAGCATCTGCAATGGCTCAAACCGACTCATCTAAGTAATCATTCACCAATCTATGTTCGGGAGAGAGGGAAGGACAATTTAAAACTGTAACTTAGAGTACAAAAGTAAAGCACACATTACAAAATTTACTATTTTTCGTAAATCATGTTTGCATTCTCTTCAACTAGATGAACTTCAAATTTTTTTTAATGGTTATAAAAGAAAATTACTTCTGGTTTCAATTTAGTTAATAACATAATTTTAGAGAATCTATTTAAAGTACTACGGAAATGTTTAATTCTAACCTGTCACAAGTTACTTTGCAGTTATCGAACTGCTATTCAGTAATGATCAACAATTTGTTGAAATTTCAACAACAGAAGCAGTTCTTTTGTTTTTATCCCTGCAGTTATGTACACTGATATTACAGTGAAAAATAGTTCTATGTAGAATTAACTGACGTAAATGTGCTTCTAAGTCGATCATTTGGTGGTCTCACTCTTTATATTCACAGCTGCCTTTCACCATTAAAATACTGCAGTGATTTCAGGCCATACTTTACTATCCATGACAGTGAATTTAAAGAGTACACCACCCGAACACAGGCCCCGTGAGTGCAATTTCCTGTAAATTTCAGCATATTTTTTCACATATATTTGAGTGCAACTTTTAAACATTCCTAGTGCATGAATATTCAGTGCTAACAACTTGCATAACTTCATGCTTTTGTTACGTTAAAAAAATGTGTGTCCTTTTTGCTCCTTCCTGTTATATAGACCATCTGTCATTCTTGGAGTGACCAACCCTTTCTTTGCCAAAACATTACAACACTGGCCCCACATTATCCGAATAGGCGACATGAAGCCAGCAGGTAAATTTGATAGAATATTAGTATTTTGACAAATCTCTATTAAGAGTTCACTTTTCAGAAATAATTTCATCAATATTGACCTGAATTTCATTTTAAAACAGTTTATATTTTTAGTCTGATTTTTAAATTTTCCCATACCATGCACTCTTGCTTTTGGTGAGGATAACACCTCTCATCATTTTCCTCCTGTTTCCACAATTGGGTCTCCCATGCAACATACCATGCACAGCTGAGATGGTGGGTGGCCGGGTAATTTGTTTCCATGTATCTGCCAATGTCACTCAGAAATTGGCCACTGGAAGATTGGGAGCTGTGTCGGGGATCTCAGAAGTATAGGAGATTACCAGGCATAGACTTGTGCTTCACCACTCCACTCCAGAGTACAAGACAAGTTTTTACCAAAAATGCATCTTCTTCCCTCTTCCTGCCTTCTCCCACCACCCAGTGGAAAAACAGCTGGCCTTTGTTTGATGCTTCCTTATAGTGACGTAGCTGAGATGTGCATCCTAACCCCCTCATTGGTACTCTGTGGTGCCATTTGGGCATCATGCAGTCCTTATAGCTACACTATTAATATATTGTACTTTGAACTAAATGATAAAGAAAATATTTAAAACTTTTTTTATATATATATATAGTGATTGTGTGTGTGTTTTATACTGGTGTAATTGGTGTACTAATCATTAGAGAAAGTAGTGCATAGTCTTTTATATCTGCTTTGTATAAAAAATCATTCACATTTTCCCATTTTAATTTATTTTTATGGAAGCATGCTATATTAAGTATGTAATTGTTCCAGTTGCCTTGTGTGTAAAGGCACCACCTGGTGTAGTACTAAGCTATACAGATCTGAAGTTCCCAGGTTCCATTCCTGGTCAGTGCTGATGTCACAATTTTCAGGTTTTTAATATTTTATTGGGTTCAGTGAAACCAGTCATTCCTTTGTAGACCTACGTTCCCTACAATCCAGACTGCACCTGTTTGCCCATTATCTACATAGAGTTCAAAACAGAGAACTCTCTCTATGTACACCAGATACTGAATTATCGTACATACCACCACGTGAATCCTCCTCTCTTTATGAAGATGCACTGAAAAGTACTGTTTCGAGACGAGGCACAGCTGCAGAACAAAGATGTGTTTATTTATACAAAATACATAAATGAATTGTATACAGTTTTCACAGTAAGAAAATCAATTACCATACACTCAGTTATGAAAAACAATAAAGACACTACGTGCCATCTTTCTAAACATGGGCTCCATATAGCTTAAGTATTCAGAGCTAAGCTAGTTCAGACTTTTAAAACATAGACTGCTTCTTGCTGCTGCTGCAAAAACACAGACCACTCTGTGCCTGTGAGAGACAGAAGACAGAGTTCTCTGTGAACTAGCTGCCTGGAAGTCCATGAGGTGGGGCTTAGCTCACAGAAGTGTCCATCAAAAGTTACTGTCCTGAGGTGAGATTATCCCTTTCATGTGGGAACAGAAAGCACGCATGTGTCTGCTTGCAAAGCACCCATTGTGTGAATGGAATGGAATGACACCTGGACCCTCAGGTGCCACAAGAAATCGTCTTCTCACAAGAGCATGAAATATTTGAGAGTACGTAACAATTCTCCCTCTGAATAGCTAGTTAACACTTCAAATGAGACCCTAAACGAGCTTTCGACCTGCTGGCTCATTGTTGGGAAAAAATTCTGACTCCAAACACTACAGGAATATTGTGCATCTTTTTTAAAAAAAAATCAACTCGGGCAATATGGTTAAAATACATTTTGCCACGAAAGGCCTGTTCTGTTAAGCATGTAATTGATCCCCCAATTGCCTTGGGAGAAATAGGCACCACCTGGGGTAGCACTAAGCCATACAAATCAGACATTCCCAGGTTTAATTCCTGGTAAGTGCAGAGTTAACGGGCAGTTGAAAAAACTGTCTGTACTCACCAAGCATTGTTCTGTGAATTATAAATGCGATTTCATTTCGAGGACTTCATTTCACATCGTTCACCTGAGGAAGGGGGAAGCCTCCGAAAGCTTGTGAATTTAAAATAAAATTGCTGGACTATAACTTGGTGTTGTAAAATTGTTTATAACTTCTTTTAGTCAAGGAAGTAGTTGGATTTCTATAATTGGGCTACCGTCTGCAACCGTGGACTAGGGAGTTTAAAATTCACGTTCTCAGTCGACTAGCCTGCATATGGATGTTGGGTGAAAACAGCATTGGGCTCAGCTGTAATACCCTCCACGGTTGATAAGATTGCCAGATCTCACTGCCTGGACTCACACGTGAAGTTTAGCCACTTGAGACAAATTACTGAAAGGGTGTCAGATGTTATGGAAGCATACTCCATTAAAAGTTTAATACTCCATTCAAAATGAACCTATTCGGCAGAGATAAAATGATGTTTTTAAATTAATCTTTGTACTGAAGTATGTTAAATATTCCTGGCAAGAATAAAGGGTTTTTAGAAAACTTAACTGGCATGCATGGAATTGGAGTAAGCATGTTGGACATCAAGTTTTGGTTGCACATAGACAGGCTTATTGAGGGAAATGCATACTTTGGATATAAATTGAAACTTTCAGTTTTGTAATTTCTTCTTACTAAGAAAATAATTGCCTATTCTTATTTCATTGAAAGTAATTGAATAGTTTGGGAAATTTTATTTAAATTTGAGTCTAGTCAGCATATTGAAACTGTTTAATACAACAGAACTGACCTTATCATTCTGTTATAGGTGATGTTCCAAAGCAGGTCAAGGTGAAGAAATTGAAGAATCTGAAGACTTTGGACTCCAAACCTGGTAAAAAAAAATTCCACTCGTTCGTTAATAAAGCAATGGATTGTTATCTTAATTGTTATATTTAAGTGAAAACAACAACAATAGTTTAATCCCTCAGGTACCAGTGACAAGACAACAAATTTCATTGGCATTTGGCTGCCAGTGCCACTGCTGAGTTATCTAGTTGGGCACTTGTGCTAATTTAAGCTTGTAATTTCACCCTGATTTTGCTGAAATAGCGAATCACTGCCATCAGGTGAAGAGGGTTAAGCCTGGGGAGGGGGAGTAAGAAGTAAAATAAAAGCTAGAATAATTTTAATAAATAATGTTACATTAAATAGTCAGTGGAGAAGCAAAAGTAAATGGGGGAAATTAAGGTAAGCAGAGCCCAAGTTAGGTTTTTAAAACTTTTTACTAATTTTCAAAGTATATTTTAACAGTTTAAGATTAATATTACAGTAATAAAGCTACTTCTGACCTACAAGGAGTAGTATTGCTGTAACCATCGGATTTGTTTCAGAATCAGTGTGAGGTGAAAAGTTTTTTTTTAAAAATGGACAGCCCAGAATTCTCTGGCTACCAAAGCAATTAAAATTTGGGGGGGGGGGGGGGGGGTGGGTGGGTGGTGGGGGTGTGTATGTGTGTGTGGTGCAGGGTTACTGATAATCACAAATGCTTCACCAAACATCCTAGGTAAAATAACCAGGAAAGATTCATATTGTGGATAAATTCAAATGATTTTTGTGGTGGATACTGTTGCAAATGTAGGAGTAAAGTCAACAGTTATGTTCAACCTTTAAATTGTGTTGTGGCCCTCCTTTAGCCAGTTGATTGCCTATTGGGAATGTTTTATCACATTATTGCTTTCTACTGAAACTGCAGCCAGGGTCCACAAGGCATGTTTAAATTTTTATATTTTCCTTCTAAGCCCCTTAAGTTTGTGACCCAGAATATCCTCCAGATTTTTGTTGGTGGAGGAGGGATGTTTGAATTTTGTATATTGTTTTTGTTTCCTCCATTGCAATGCTTAAGCCATTTGCAATGGATCAATTATTTTTAGAAGAAAAACTTTTGACTATGAAAATCTACTTACTACGACAATGAGAGCAGAGTTTTGGGTGAGATTTTTTTATCACAAGAATGCACAGTTTTTTGTTTTCTACAGTTCGACAGTATATTTTGGACAGGTAAGATAATATTTCTGACCTCAATATGAGCTACAATAATTGCCACATTTTTCTGCAGGAGTGTATACGTCCTATAAAACATTCCTGGGCCGAGATGAGGAGATAATAAAACAAGTGCAGAAGGTAGGTTTTAATGGGTGAATCTTCAGATATTACTTTTCTTTCTTTAGTTACATTTCATGAGCTCGTGCATGGCCCACATCCAGAGTAGTTTCCTCTACTCTGGCTCAAGAAATATCCCTCACTTATCCCTGCTTCAGAAGAGTAATACTTGCAGTACTAGTGTAAATTGTTTTTTTTTCCCCACTCTAGCCTCACTGAGTGAGAATGATAGTCTATTGCTATTTATAGGCAATTTTGTGACGTGGATTGCGTTGAGACTATCCATACTTCTTTCCTGTAAAAACTTTAAAGTTGAGCCAGAAAGAATTTCTTCCCCTCAGTATGACCTGAATTCAATCCCAGATCACAGAGGTGAAAGTACTTTCCTGTAATTTTCTTTCATACTTTTGGTTGCGACGTACAAATTCATCCTAAAGACTTGAATTAAATGAGGAAAATCAAAGAACCATGCAGCTTGTACAGAATTGGAATAGAATGTGATTTGAAAATTTGTTGGAAGATAGTGTTTGTAAGCAATGTGAAATAATTTTTTGTGCATATTTCATATTAGCAAAAACTACTCGTATCTCCCTTAGATGTTAGCTTAATCAATGGTATAGTTTTATATATGCATCTAATTTAAAGTTACTTTTTGTTGTCTTGACAGATGTTAAGAATTCACTGTATAAAATAATCATTAAACTCTGGTAATGAAGTCTGAAAATTTGTATTGAATATTGAAATTTTTGTATCTGTTCAGTTTGATACATGGCCCCAAATTATTTTTATCCCTTCAGGGCATACAGCAAAAGCGTCCTTCGGAAGCACAGAGTGCAATTCTTAGACGTTACTTCTTAGAACTGACACAAAGCTTCATCATTCCATTAGTAAGTTTTGAATGTAGTTACAAATGTTGCACCACAAAAAATTTGACTTTCATGATCTCAACCTTAATTTTTCATTGGTATTGTTTTAGCCAGTTTACATCACAGTATCTGAGTCCTTTTGAATTTCAGCGGCCTGCATTCTTTTTCTCTTTTTATTATAAGCTACTTAATTTTGCCCCTTCCGTTTAACTCCCTTTTTCTTCCCTCCTCTCCTGATGACATTAAATCATGCTACGGTATGAGTCCATAGCTACCAACAGCCCAAGACAAGTGTCTTGTCAAAGAAGCCATTTTTCATGCATGAGCCTGTACAGTGAGTTCCGCAACTGTTTGACCATGGGAAACATCGCAGCCAAGCAGGATAACCATCCGCTGCACGAGCTCTGGCTGATTAATTCTTTCTCCTCCTTTCCCCGCCTCCAGAGTCTGGGGCGTTAAAACTGATTATTGCACCTTCCAGTACCCTGGCCTAGAATGTTAAGTCAGAACAGACCAGAGATTGAACCTGGTACCTTCCTTCCTTCATATGGCTTAGTACCACCTGGGTCATGTTTTCCACTGAGGCACCAGGAACCTGTGTCAAATATTTAAAAAGTTTTTTAAAAAAAACTTCTGGTGGGAGAAAGAGAGAAAATCACTTGTTTTGAAACTAATTTGACTCCAGTCTTTTTAATGTATTCTTTGCAAACGATTGTGTAATATGTCTGCCACTGACACATGAAAGTTGTATGTTTGTAGTGTAAATGAATAGTATTAATTGTGTGCCGAAATACTTATTTTACGATCTTTCACTTAGGTTATCTTGAGGGCATGCTGAAATAACAAACCCATGTTTTGCTCCAAAATACTTTGACACGACGGTTGACCTGAGGTTCACACCTACCATTCTCCATATGATTCGTCTCCGATTTTAGCTGTACCAGAGATGCTGATATATTTCAGACACCAAAGGAGGAGGAATTGGAGTTCAAGTTGCGCAGAGCCACTGCTTCACACTTCAGAGAAGCCAGCTCAAGAATGCTTGGGCAGGGGGAAGAAAGTAATGTGGGGAAATATCTAGGAACTGCTAAACTGAAAAAAATTCTAACTTACTGTGTCATCATAGACTGTTCAAATTTTATTTCAGGAACGATATGTGGCCAGTTTAATGCCTTTACAAAAGAGTATTTCACCATGGAAGGTAAGTGAGTAGACTGTCAACATTTTCAGAAATTCACACTTAAGTTTTATATTTATTGTTACACTAATTTAAAAGGCTTTTAAAGTATTTTTGAATTAATTCTTTTGATGCTGGTTCTGTGTCCTCAGAGTCCTCCTCAACTAAAGCCTTTCAGTGAAGAAGAGTTCATGAAAACTCTGGAAAAAGCAGGACCTCAACTCACCTCTCGGTTAAAGGGAGATTGGATAGGTCTCTACAGGTAGGTACTGACTGATGTTGTTTCTGCTGGATTAGGATGATCTGTTGCACACATTCAGAAATTTTCTTTCCAATGTCATTTATTCTTACCAGAATTTAGCTAGGGCCGAAACAGTATTTGATAGTTGACATGCAAATTTTACCAATCTCAATAAAGAGTAAAATTAGGGAGCATTCCAATGACTTATTTGACTAGTGGATCACATAATGTGTTGCTGAGAAGAACAAACCAGGAGGTTCCCAAGTTCAGTATCATAGAGTCAGGATAAATACCGATTGAAGTCCTGCTCTACTTTGTTCCCAATTTGAAGCACATCAGGCAGATGTATAAAAATTGAAGCTGAATAAAATATTGTTTAGAAAGTTCGACGAACCCATGCAAATTAAATGGAAAATACCCACAAATTGAAGTAGCATTCGATCTCCAATTCTCCGATCATGTGACTGGTAGTACGCATGTACTATCATGCATAGGGGAGAAGAAATCAAGCCCTCGGAGAAAACACTAAAAAGGGGTCCAAAAGAATCCATGCACAACAGACTGCTCATCCACTAAAAATATATGGTTTAGAACGCCCAGGAATAGGGCCTTCAGTACAGGATTCAGGCTCAAACTGCACCATAGTCTTTTACAGATGACCAGCCTCCGAACAAAATCATTCATTAAGTAATGCACTATGTATTATTATCAGAGCCACTGATTTAAAGCTACTGAATAAGTGAAATTGCACACTTATTACATGACATTTTGAATTTTGACCAGATCAATTTGGGTGACTTTTTTTTCTGTTTTATGATGTATTTTTTTTTTACGTATATAATCAATTTAATCTCACATTTTTTAAAACCCAGAATACACAACAAAATGATAGGCAAGATATACCAAGTTGGAGGTAGCTACATGGCATTTAGCAGTACTGGGGAAAGGAGCCAGGTCCTGGGACTTAGCAGCACTGAGGAGGGTGCAGGGCTATAGTAGGAGGACATGAGAGCTCATGTCACTTCCATTGAGAAAATGACAGTGCAACACTACATTACCAGATATTGTCCATTAGAATCATATTTTGGTTTGTAGGGACTGAGCACTTGCTTACAGGAGTGGCTCTGGGCACAAGAGAAATATCTGGTTCAGTGTGAGAATTGTAACATGTGACATCTGCCTGTCCTCCCAAATGGAATTATTGAATGGCACTGGGTTAAAACATGAGATGAAAATTGGTGAAAAGAACATTTTAAGACAATAACTGTGTTGATGAAAAAGTTGAGGTGTACTTAAAATCATGTGAAGAAGCTATGTCAAAAGAGCATTCACTAAGCTGGTATTTAGACAAAATGCTTTGGCCAAGATTTTGAAAAGCACTTTTTTCTTCCCTGCCCTACTTTTTTTCCCTCCGATCGCATTTCCTTCCCTGAATTTTATCTGTAGCACTATTTCCCTCTTACTGCTTTTTTTTTATTACCAAATTTGGTGCCTCAGTATTTGTTATCCAAGCTGGTATTCCAATTGGACAATTAAACCTAATTTGTATGCATGACTGCACTTTCTCACTTGATTGTTCTAATATTAGTAAATAGCGTTAAATAAGTAGTGTTACCTCTTTAAAAATGTGAATGTAATCACTCCAAAGCATGGCTTAACGCTTCCGTTTATTATTGCAAAGTGCAAAAAACTTTCTAAAGTCATTTTTACGAATCCAAGACCGCTGCACACCCTGGATAAATTCCCAGATATCTATTCAAGTTGATGAATCAACCAATTGTCTCCTGAATTAAATTTTTTTTGTAAATCCTCATTCTCCAATTTTTTTTGTAAAGAATCAGGACACATGAATCACCTTTGTGACATAAAAGCATGCTTTGCTTGTTGTATGTGTTGTGCGTGATCTGCTTAGCAACATGGTTCAGTTGAGCTGTAGCACTAATTTTCCTGCAGTAGCTACGATAGTCCAGTATTTGGCTTTGACGGACTGCCCATCTCATGGGAGGGAATATTTCTCAATGAACTCCGTTTCCTCATTCTGAAGTTTGTTCAGGATCTAATTGGAAGAGATGACCATAACTCTAAGCCCTTAATTTCCAAGAGGAAAGCATCCCTGCCTTTGAATGCACTCAGTTAATTACTAACAACTCCCAAGAATCCTAGGCAGGCAGGTCCTGCTGTTCTGTTGGAAAGCCAGAAATGGCCTATTATCGCTCATTGCCTCTGTGACATAGTGGCCTTTTGAAAAGAAGACAGGGACATATAGTAATTTGCCTGCTTCGTGAAATTGATGTCGTATGACTATAATTACACAAAGCAAGTGCTTTGAAGAGTGTTCTCCAAACAGGCCTCTGTATTAAGACCATCGTCTTCCACTTCATATTTGTACTACTTTGGTAATATATATTTATAAGTTGGATTGTTGTATGTCTATTCTCAATGTAGATTTTTTCATTCTTTGTACGCGGAGATTGAATTGCATCCTTATATCCTTCCTATGCATCAATTCTTTGACCTTAAATCTCTTTTGCTGCTTCTGCTGGATTTTCTGATCCCATGTCCTCAAAAGAGCTGAAGTAATAATCCAGAACACTATGTGGAAGAGTCAAGGATGTGAAAGCTTTAAAGGATTAAAGTCCATAATTGTTCATAGTTTGAATCCAATTTAACTTTCAAAAACAAATAGCAATTTTTAGCAAAGTTCTCCAAATTTTACCTGCCTGTTTGGTGGTCTAACTTATTCCATAATTTTTTTTTTCTCCATTTTTAATGCTAAGAATAGAAACTGGGGGAAAAAAGTTTTTTTTAAATAAACAATAAAAATGGACTTTATTGATCCTTAAAATTATTCATCTTGAATGTATCGCTGAGGAAAACTAAATTCTACAGTTTTAACTTTTTTAAACATTTACTTTCTTCCACTCAAATTCTTCTATTCTCCCCCTCCCCCAAGGAAGACAGTATCTCTTGCAGTGTTGCTTTAAACCGCAGAAATATCCCAAATTGACGCAGATAGATAGATTTTCCCTTCCTCACTGTAGGGAGGTCATTTAGTATTTCACATCTGACCGCCTTACATGATTGGGAAGTTGCTCCACAGAGCATATTGGGTGCAAAACTGCAGCATACCACTTTGGCGCATGTGTTAAGACAGCACACTACCAGTGCCACCTTGATTTCATATTTCTGTCAAGTTTGTGGCTGACAAAATAAAACTCTAGAATAAATCCACTGTATGCCCATGTCTGCAACAATATTCATCTTGCGTTTTTATGTTCCTTTTGTCTTCATTTCATTAAGGCAGTTCCTGAAATCACCAAATTTTGATGGCTGGTTCAGATCAAGGTGGAAGGAAATGACACAAAAGTTGGAGGCATTGCACCTCGAGGCCTTATGTGATGCAGTGAGTACAACCAAAGGGGATAAAATATAGCCTGTGTTCTGTGCCTTGTAACGTTAACGTATCAGTTCTGCTGTGTAATATATAAACTTGAACTCTAGTGGCCATGAAATTTTATGCAAGGACAAAGCCAATATCTATGATTATTACAGCATATTCAGACAATTTGTGGAAAACAATCATTGTGTTAAAATACTTTAGGTTAATTTGAATATGATCCCTTTTTTTCAGGATTTACTGATATGGATTCAGAAGCACACAGAAGTTGAGGTGGTGGATTTGGTACTAAAGCTGAAAGAGAAGCTGGTAAGCACAAGGAATAATAATTGTTGAGAATTTAAGCTGCACAAAGCCAACTTTAAGTTTACTTGAAGCACAGTGATATTGTTGAATTTCGCTTTGATAAAGTTCCATCCAAGAGACACTGATGAAGGAGCATAGGGTGTTTAGAGCAGAAGATGGATCATTTTTGTTGAGAGGAGTCCTGCTTAAGAATGGTATAGAAAGTGCAACTACAAGCTGTTGCGGCCAAGTAAATTCTGAGGAAAAAATGAATTTAGAACCGTAACCTTTTTCCCATTAATAATCTGCTTGTCACGGGTAGGAATTGTTGTACAAAGAAGGTTTTCCAATTAGTAGTCAATCTCCTGTTGCACACGGGGGTGTAGATTTTGACTTGAGTGGCCGACCGGCGAAGGGTGCTGGTCGGCCTCCCATTCCAGCGGTAAAGAGGTCCCTGTCGTTTTGAGGCTCTCGCCTCATTTAAATTTGGCAGGCGAGCCGCAGGGTACCAAACAGGTGTCCCAACGCAGCTAGTCAGATTGAAGCCTGAAAATCGGGCCGGAGCTGCCACCAGCAAAGTAAGTTGGGGGAGGCGGGTGTTGCGATTGCAGAGGGTGGGGGTCCTGGGGCACAGCAGCCCAGATAAGTTGGGGACTCAAATGCTTTACAGTGCCGAACTCAGTATACAGGCTGATCAGACCTTTATCGAATCAAAGGTATCTGTACAAACTGCCATTTTTTAATTCTTTTCACTCACCCCCTCTACATGACAACTCACACATTTCTGATTATTCCAAAGTTAAAATACAACTCCATATAGGAGAATTTAATTGATCGTGTTCCTTGTCAATATAAGAAACAGATCTGACTATTTACACAATAAAAGACAAAGTAAAGCATCTTGAAGAAGAGGATGATAGTCGTATTAGATAAAGAAAGAACCTTGCCAGTAATTACCTATAAAATTGCTGCCACCATTCGTTGACAAACAAAATAAAAGACAAACTGGCCTAGAAATTTGTTCATGCCTGTTTTCGGGCACGAACTGAGCGACAGCAACGACCACCATGTCTAAACTGTGTGGACCACGCGATATTATTCCTCTTGCGTCACCAGGAGGCGATAGGCGTGCTGCGGGCACTAGTAGCGCCCCAAAAAGGCAGTTTGCCGGTCATGGAGAGGAACAAAATTGGCCGGCCAGGTTGCTATTCAGGGGCGTGCGGTAAATCCAGGAGGACCGCTGGTGAGGATGCTGTAAAAACAAAAAAAACACGTATGCAGCATAAGCTCAAGGGTTTTTGCACAAGATGGTAGAAGGGTCCTGAAACAGGCACAGAACCCTTCTTTGCATAGCTAAAGAGGCCAGTGCTGATTTCAGGCAGTCGTCAGGGACACATCATTGTCTGTTTTTTCACACGAAAAACAGGCACTGGGTAACCCAATTTCTGGGCCACTATGTCTTCCAAATTGATTGCAGCACACAAAGCTCTATGTTGGGAGGAGAAAGCAGGAAAAGTTCAAATTCTGTATGAAATGCTGAGGGCTTGGGGAAGAACATTTGAGATGACCTAAAACAACGATGTTATTTACTGTACATCAGTACTTTCATAACTACCATGGAATATTTTATGTTCTGCTTTATGACAGTTATTATGATGTGTGCTTCATTGTTGAAACATGTATGATTAATATATATATGTTTGATTATAAAAGATCATGAGAATTTTTTTTAACATATTCTGTCTATTCAGGTGCAGGCCAAGCAACATTGCCTTCCGATAAAACAAGACACATTGGAGAAACTGCAGATGCACATTGAAGCAATAATTTTATCACTGCCAGAAGACCTGCAGAGCATTTTGCTAAAAAATGGCACATGATGTTTGCACTTTCCACTGAAAGGCACTTAACTAGAAAGAACACACAAAAAAAACACTCCAGGACAGTATTGAAAAAGAACGGGGGAAGAAAAATGACCTGTAAAGCTAAGGAAAGTGGGCAGACCGAGTGGATTTTAGTGGGTAGCCTTTTGAGAAGATTCATCAGTATGAGTGTGGTTGCATGTGATGATAAAGAAATAGGACAAACTATCAAATCACTGTTTAAACGGAGTGTGTTTGTGTATGAAATGCCTGTGATTATTTTAACAATTGAGTTTCACAATGTGCTGGCAGCAAGCTACCTTTGAGGTTGGTGTCTGCATTGTACTACCAGTGGAAAACAATAGAGGGAGTTTTACTACTAACATTTGTATTGCAAATTATGTATTGATATAAAGGCTCTGCAAATACCAGTGCTGGGATTTTGCTTAGATGCATATTTTAATTTGCTTACATTTTTATATAAATGTCTATTCTCATATGAAATATTACTAGACTAACAGTAATTTGTATTTAAATAAATAAACTGTGATTTAACTTTTAAAAACAAGATATTCACAAGCACATTTTAATCAACAGAAACATGACCGAGTTTCTTTCTTTTTACCAAAGCACATTGTTAATAACTATACAAAATTTCTAATAAACTTTACACTATTTTAATTAATGCAATTTGTCTTTTAGTTTATAAATAATTAATACTTGCATTTATATAGGTCTTAACGTCAGTTTGTCAAGTTCTCAGACATTTTAACAACTTTTCAAGTACAGTGATGTTATGTAGACAAACACTGCAACCATTCTGCACCAGCAATATCCTACAAACAGCAATCAGATGTTTAAATGACCAATTAATTTAGTTTGATGGAAGAATGTTGACCAGAACATTGGAGAACACTGCTGTTCTTTGAGTTGAGCTGTAAGATCTTCAACATCCACAGGAAAAGAGACAGGACCTCAGTTTAACATATCATCCAAAGGATGGTTTAACAATGCACACTGCAATGCCGTGTGATCCCAAATTATGAACTCCAGTCCAGTATGGGTCTTGAATCCACAACTTTATGACCTAGAAACATGCAAGTTACCAAATGGCCCAAACTAACATGCAAGTTTATTCTTGCAGCTCCGTAACACTTGTGCAGAACCTTCATGTTTCGTGTTTGCAACTGGAGGAGTTACATTTGAATCCCTGTCTTGCATTTAAACTTCTCAGTACTGAATTGGTAAATGTTCTGAGTTTTTAGCTATGTTGTTGGATGGATTTTTAAAATTTCAAAATATACTTTATTTATAGAATTTAAAGATACACACAGTTCAATGTAAACATCACAATTTCAAACCAGGACAATTCAAACCAATACATTACAGATCATACACAATGCAATCTCAATATTACAATTCATACACAATCTATTCCTTATGATTCATGGTGTGCAATACAATATAAGGTGGGGTGGGTGGCCTTACACGGTGGCCTTTCCCCATAGGGCCTTTGCGTAGGTCGCACCTCGCTGCAATGCGTCCCGTAGCACATACTCCTGGACCTTGGAGTGTGCCAGTCAGCAACACTCGTTGGATGGATGCTCTGCTATTATGATGTACTCTGTCTCAAGCAGGGAGAGTGAAAAAACTTAGGAACAGTTCATCCTACAGAGCAGCGCCCTCAGTTTGGTTATTCGTGAGTGATTATTAGTTGATGATGACCTCAAAAAAAACCATGTCCTAGACTATCACTCCTTTTCTGGATGGAGAATCCAACCATAAGACGATTTAAAAGTCATTGACAGGATGAACTATTTAAATTATAAGTAAAATATTCTCCAAGAGGTTAGAGTAGATGCTGCTAAGCATTGATTAAAACTTAGTTACTGAACTCATGAACCAAAGAAAAGCTATCCACAATTTCCCAAGTGAGGACTGTGAATTTCAATTTTAGCAGTAAAAATAATAATTCTATATTTTGAAATGTGTCTGCTCCACATATTTTCCTGGCCATCTGAAAGTAAAATTGATTGAAATGCAAATTTGTGCTTTAGATTTAAAAAGAACTGTTAGAATTTCCACAAGTGGACATTTTTCTGGAAATGGTCCAAAAGTGTTTACATGGAATAATAAAACATGCAAGAATTTATTTTCTATATGGTGATTTCCCAATCTCAATCATGCTGCTGGGGGAAGGGGGGTTTGAGTGAAGGCCAAACACTTCCTAGAACAGAAGGAAAAATTACAATCGATTCATCCTCATGCCGACTTTGTGTCAACTGGTGCAAAGTTTGCATTGGAGGCCTGTGAAATAATTACCATCAACTGTTGGTGACTGAAGTAGTATATGCCTCCAGGAATTTTTTTTTAAAAACAAATAGGACAAATAATTTATAATCACTGTCAACTATGCAAAATATTACCTAATTAAACCTTTAATAATTCTGCAAACATAGATTCTATACCAATTGAATAAAACTTGAGGTGTTATTAAGGCAACTTCCATTTTATGAGCATATTGCATTGTTTAAACACAACTGACAATTTTTGTTCAGAGATATCAAGGGTTTTGGAAGACAACTTGTGTTACTGTAACTTCAATATAAGAATTGAAACTTGTTTCAGAGAAGCTTGTGCATTTCCTCTTTTGAGCCTGTGACGACTTGTTATGGATAACAACCATTCCTGTATCTTTGTTAAAGAAAGATAGATTTTCATTTATATAGCATCTTTCACGCCCTCAGGACACCCCAAAGTGCTTTACAGCCAATGAAGTACTTTTTTGAAGTGTCGTCACTGTTGTAGGAAATGCGACTCACAATTTGTGCACAGCAAGGTCCCACACACAGCAATGAGATGAATGTTTGTGATGGTTGCTGAGGGATAAAGACTCTGTTTCCTCTTCTGACACCAGCTCCATCCAAATGGGGCAACATAAATGCCACTCCAAAACCAAATGTTGGGAAATGCACCAGGGTAGCAGGTTGTGACTCCCTCGCTGGGTAAATTACATCGGACGGTACGACGCGAAGCCCACAGACAGCGCGGCCTCCCAGTCCTTGTCGTCTAACACGGAGGTTCTAGACGACAGCAAGCGGGAGAGTCTGGATCACCCGCTAACTCTGGACGAACTGACAAAGGCCGTCCGTTCCTTCGAGAAGAGTAAGACTCCCGAAAGCGACGGCTTACCGGTGGAGTTGTCCTCGACTCTGTGGGTCTGGATAGGCCCAGACCTGCTGGAAGTGTACGGGGGTATGCTTCTGGCAGGCAGCATGTCAGACTCCATGAGGAAAGGCATCATCACCCTCATCGACAGGCAGAAGGGGGAGAGGGAAGAAATCAAAAATTGGCGACCCATCTCACTACTTAACATGGACTACAAAATTCTGTCCAAGGTCATCGCCAATCGGGTCAAGTCAGCCCTGGAGGTGGTGATCCACCCCGATCAGACCTGCGCTGTACCCGGCAGGAAGATCTCTGATAGCCTGGCGCTACTCAGGGATACGATCGCCTACGTACAGGACAGGGGGGTGAACACCTGCCTGATCAGCCTGGACCAGGAGAAGGCCTTTGACAGAATATCCTACGCGTACATGATGGACATGCTCTCCAAAATGGGGTTTGGGGAGGGAATCTGCAATTGGATCCAACTGCTCTACACAAACATCAGTAGTGTAGTTTCAATCAACGGGTGGGAATCAGAAAGCTTTCCGATCAAATATGGCCTCAGGCAGGGCTGTCCTCTCTCCTCCGTCTTGTTCGTGTGCTGCATCGAACCCTTGGCCGAGTCCATCATGAGGGATGCGGGCAGAAGAGGGGTGACGATCCCAGGCAGCGGAGGCACTCAGGTCAAGGCCTCCTTGTACATGGACGACGTCGTCGTCTTTTGCTCGGATCAGCAGTCGGTCTGCAGATTGATGAGCACCTGCGACCAGTGTCGAAAACTTAAACTTAATGCTTTGTATAGAATAAGTAATATTAACACCCAAACAAGAATAAGACAAGCGAGAATTTATTAAGAAACTTGTACAAGTGGAAGAGTACCTCAAACAATGGTTGAGGGTACGTCTTCACTGAGTTCAAGAAACAGCTCACGTTTATGCAGTTCAGTAACAACGCCCACCTGTCACAGAATATGGGCTTACAAGTACATTCTTTATTGGTTCAGGTAGTTAGTCAATCAAAATAGGGAACCCACCCTCTAGTTCCCATAGCCGTCTCGATATTTTGGACGCAGGCCTGGGAAAGTGCTTTTTCCCAAAGAAACTGTCTTTATTATCAGTAAGTCTGTAGCTTGTCTCAAGGCTATATGGTCATTCATTTCTGTTAGTCAGACAGCTAGCAGCATAAGAAAGCTCAAAAGTAATTACACAATTGTGCTTCTATGTGTTTTCGTGAGAAACTATTATGTGAGCTTTAAATTGAATTAGCTGGTCAGTTAATATGGTCAAATATCCATCATGCATTTCGACATTCATGAGTTAAGTGTATCAGAGAGAGTTAATATGGTCAGGTATCTCTTTATGCATTTCCACACCAGTTCGAACTGGCCTTGGGGGCCAGGGTAAATCGTACCAAGAGCGAGGCCATGTTCTTTGGGAATTGGACCGACTGATCCTTTGTCCCCTTCACTGTCAGGTCAGATTACCTGAAGGTGCTGGGAATCTGGTTTGGGGGGGCCGGGGCGTGCTACAAAAATTGGGAGGAGTGTATTGCCAAGGTCAAGCAGAAACTGGGACTGTGGGATCGATGATCCCTCTCAATCGTGGGCAAGAACCTGGTCATCAGGCCTGACATAGCCATACTCACAGAATCATACCTTTCAGCCAACGTCCCAGACTCTTCCATCACCATTCCTGGGTATGTCCTGTCCCATGGGCAGGACAGACCGACCAGAGGTGGCAGTACGGTGATATGCAATCAGGAGAGAGTGGCCCTGGGAGTCCTCAACATTGACTCTAGACCTCATGAAATCTCATGGCATCAGGTCAAACATGGGCAAGGAAACCTCCTGCTGATTAGCACCTACCACCCTCCCTCAGCTGATGAATCAGTCCTCCTCCATGTTGAACACCACTTGCAGGAACCACTGAGGGTAGCAAGGGCACAGAATGTACTCTGGGTGGGGGACTTCAATGTCCATCACCAAGAGTGGCTCGGTAGCACCACTACTGACCGAGCTGGCTGAGTCCTGAAGGACATACCTGCTAGAATGGGCCTGCGGCAGGTGGTGAGCGAACCACACGAGGGAAAAACTTACTTGACCTCGTCCTCACCAATCTACCTGTCACAAATGCATCTGTCCATGACAGTATTGGTAGGAGTGACCACCGCACAGTCCTCGTGGAAATGAAGTCCCATCTTTGCACCGAGGATGCCATCCAATGTGTTGTGTGGCACTACCACCATGCTAAATGGGATAGATTCAGAACAGATTTAGCAGCTCAAAACTGGGCATCCATGAGGTGCAGTGGGCCATCAGCAGCAGCAGAATTGTATTCCAGCACAATCTGTAACCTCATGGCCCGGCATATTCCTCGCTCTACCATTACCAACAAGCCAGAGGATCAACCCTGGTTCAATGAGGAGTGTAGAAGAGCATGCCAGGAGCAGCACCAGGCATACCTAAGTATGAAGTGCCAACCTGGTGAAGCTACAACTTAGGACTACATGCATGCTAAACAGCGGAAGCAACATGCCATAGACAGAGCTTAGCGATTCCACAACCAACGGATCAGATCAAAGCTCTGCAATCCTGCCACATCTAGTCGTGAATGGTGGTGGACAATTAAACAACTAACGGGAGGAGGAGGCTCTGTAAACATCCCCATCCTCAATGATGGCAGAGTCCAGCACGTGAGTGCAAAAGACAAGGCTGAAGCGTTTGCAACCATCTTCAGCCAGAAGTGCCGAGTGGATGATCCTTCTCGGCCTCCTCCCGATATCCCCACCATCACAGAAGCTAGTCTTCAGCCAAATCGATTCACTCCACATGATATCAAGAAACGGCTGAGTGCACTGGATACAGCAAAGGCTATGGGCCCCGACAACATCCTGGGTGTAGTGCTGAAGATTTGTGCTCCAGAACTAGTCGCGCCTCTAGCCAAGCTGTTCCAGTACAGCTACAACACTGGCATCTACCCGACAATGTGGAAAATTGCCCAGGTATGTCCTGTCCACAAAACGCAGGACAAATCCAATCCGGCCAATTACCGCCCCATCAGTCTACTCCCTATCATCAGCAAAGTGATGGAAGGTGTCGTCGACAGTGCTATCAAGTGGCACTTACTCACCAATAACCTGCTCACCGATGCTCAGTTTGGGTTCCGCCAGGACCACTCGGCTCCAGAACTCATTACAGCCTTGGTCCAAACGTGGACAAAAGAGCTGTATTCCAGAGATGAGGTGAGAGTGACTGCCCTTGACATCAAGGCAGCATTTGACAGAGTGTGGCACCAAGGAGCCCTAGTAAAATTGAAGTCAATGGGAATCAGGGGGAAAACTCTCCAGTGGCTGGAGTCATACCTAGCACAAAGGAAGATGGTAGTGGTTGTTGGAGGCCAATCATCTCAGCCCCAGGACATTGCTGCAGGAGTTCCTCAGGGCAGTGTCCTAGGCCCAACCATCTTCAGCTGCTTTATCAACGACCTTCCCTCCATCATAAGGTCAGAAATGGGGTTGTTCGCTGATGATTGCACAGTGTTCAGTTCCATTCACAACCCCTCAAATAATGAAGCAGTCCGAGCCTGCATGCAGCAAGACCTGGACAACATCCAGGCTTGGGCTGATAAGTGGCAAGTAACATTCGCCTCAGACAAATGCCAGGCAATGACCATCTCCAACAAGAGAGAATCTAACCACCTCCCCTTGACATTCAACGGCATTACCATCGCCGAATCCCCCACCATCAACATCCTGGGGGTCATCATTGATCAGAAACTTAACTAGACCAACCATATAAATACAGTGGCTGCAAGAGCAGGTCAGAGGCTGGGTATTCTGCGGCAACTGACTCACCTCCTGACTCCCCAAAGCCTTTCCACCATCTACAAGGCACAAGTCAGGAGTGTGATGGAATACTCTCCACTTGCCTCGATGAGTGCAGCTCCAATAACACTCAAGAAGCTCGACACCATCCAGGACAAAGCAGCCCGCTTGATTGGAACCCCATCCACCACCCTAAATATTCACTCCCTTCACCACCGGCGCACAGTGGCTGCAGTGTGTACCATCCACAGGATGCACTGCAGCAACTTGCCAAGGCTTCTTCGACAGCACCTCCCAATCCCGCGACCTCTACCACCTAGAAGGACAAGGGCAGCAGGCACATGGGAACAATACCACCTGCACGTTCCCCTCCAAGTCACACACCATCCCGACTTGGAAATATATCACCGTTCCTTCATTGTCGCTGGGTCAAAATCCTGGAACTCCCTTCCTAGCAGCACTGTGGGAGAACCTTCACCACACGGACTGCAGTGGTTCAAGAAGGCGGCTCACCACCACCTTCTCCAGGGCAATTAGGGATGGGCAATAAATGCCGGCCTCACCAGCGACGCCCACATCCCATGAACGAATTTTTAAAAAGGTGTGAGGTGCTCTCTGTGTTGCTGTATGTGGCGCAGGTCTGGCCCATACCTCGCTCCTGCGCCGCGGCAGTCACCCGAGCCATCTTCCACTTTAACTGGAGATCAAAATGGACCGTGTCCGCAGGGACATGATGTACAAATCTCCAAAGAAAGGGGGGAAAGGCATGCCCAACGTGGCCCTCAGCCTGATGGCCACCTTTGTGTGCAGCTGCATCAAGCTGTGCGTAGACCCTCGGTACGCAAACACAAAGTGTCACTACGTGCTGAGGTTCTACCTGTCCCCGGTGTTGAGAAGGATGGGCCTGGCCATGTTGCCATGGAACGCTCCATCCAGTTGGACCGTTCCGCCCCACCTGTCCTTCGTGGAAAAGTTTGTGCACCTTTGACCACAAAACGATCATCACGTAAGGTCCTCGAGACCCTGCGGGAAAAGGAGATGGTGGATCCTGTTGGTTGGTTCCCCAAGCAGACTGTCAATGTCATTTGGCAGAATGCCTCATCGTCAGAGCTTTCAAACAAGCACCAAGACCTAGCTTGGCTGGTGGTGAGAAGGGCCCTTCCCGTCAGATCCTTCATGTACTCCAGGGCTCTCAGCGCCACCGCGCGCTGTCCCCGAGGAGGCTGCGGTGGAGATGAGACCGTCACCCATCTCCTTCTGGAATGTGCCTTTGCAAAGAAGGTCTGGAGAGAGATGCAGTAGTATCTGTCCAGGTTCGTCCCGAGCAGTTCCGTGACACAGGACTCTGTGCTCTACGGGCTGTTCCTGGGGACACACACCGAGACGGACATCAACTGCTACTGGGAGACCATCAACCCGGTGAAAGACGCCCTTTGGTCTGCCCAAAACTTGCTCGTCTTCCAGTGCAAGGAGCTGTCCTCGACCGAGTGTTGCAGACTGGCACATTCCAAGGTCCAGGACTACGTGCTCAAGGAAAACACTGAGGCTGGATGCGGCCGCCGCAAAGGCTGCGTGGGGAAAGGCAACCGTTTAGAGCCTTCCCGCCATTGCATACCGAGGGGCTGAAATCAGGGAACAAATCCCCTCGGGCAGGATGTAAAATTCAAATTGATGTAATGTACCTGCAATGAATCTGTAATGTACCTGTAATCAATAATCTGTACTGACTGTAATGCAATGAGACACCCTAGAGTATCATGAACTGTAATTATGTACAATGTGTTCATTGAATTGTACTTGATGTAACCTGCAAATTGTATAATCTGTATTGTGTACGTTTGGAATGTGATATGACAACTGTATTGTATGTATTGCTGCAAATTTTATGAATAAAGTATATTTTTTTGAAAAAAAAACATTGTGTCTCGATGGGTCCCCCAAAGAAGTGACACAGCTAAGATTGGTACCTTACCATGTGGAGGATTGGTAGTGTAAACCTTGATCCTAGCCACTACACATTACATTGAGAGCCTTAACTCTCATCCTCCCTTGCACATTACATTCGGCTCCAAAGCCTGCATTTGTGATTCTTTCAAACTGATGGCGGATTCCAGTGTATTGTTTGTAAAATGTACAATGGGGAAATGTTAGATCAAAGAACATTATGAGACATGCCAGACCCTCATTAAACAATTGGAAAAGTCTGGGATGAATTGATTAGATGGCTGCAAGTGAGCGGTAGAGTAGACTGAGATTAGGCACATATCATTGAACATGATGTGTGCCCTGTCCAGCTTTTAAAAAAATCTGTTCACAGGCCATTAAATTCATTGGGCGCCTTATAATATTTTTGACCAACGATCTTTGTCGTTCTATGTTCTTCTCCCATTCTTTTTTGTTTTGGTCAGTCCTATAACGGGCATTGTCTGACTTCCCTTTTTGGTTAACCAATATTTTCTTTCAGATGGTGATGAACTTGTTGTGTTGCCAGCATTTTCAGATTTTCCGGCTCACCTTCTCCCCCCTCCCCTCCCCCCCAGGTGAATCCATCCCAGTACACTCTTTCACCACCACCCCCCCCCCACCTCACAGCCTGTGAATTCAACCCACTACTGTGTCTGTGTATCCCATCCCCCATCAATCCATCCCAGTACAGAGTCTCTTCCCTGTCAATCCAAGCGAATCCATTCCATTCTATTCCAGACTCTTATACATGTCATCTTGCCGTCCGGCAGAGATGGGGGACCCCAATGCGGGCCCTCCACGCAGGAGTCCTCCCCTGCACTGTTGGGGATCTGGGGTGGAGTGTGTTGCAAGGAGCAGTCCCAACAAACAAGTTCCCGAGCCACTTTACTGACTCCCAGACCCCCACTAACTTTTGCAGTCTGGATGAGTCCGTGTTCCATGCATACATGGAATGTGAGTGGTTGCAGTCCCTATTCCATTATTTGAAAGAGTTGCTCCTCAATCTCTGGCTGCACTTCAGTTCCACGCTCCAGATCTTTGGCCATCGGGTGCGAAGGGGGGCAGGCAAGTCGGAGAACCTCCTCGTGGGTCTACCCCTGGGCCTGGCCGAGGTGGCCGTCTTCAGGCCCAGGTTAGACGCGACCTGTTGGGGGGATCTCTCTGGCTGCCTGCCTCTCTCCTGCAGCTTTGTCCGCACCCAGGCGGCCCTGGAGAAGGAGCACGAGGTGCTTGAGGCCTTCCGTGACCGGTGGCCACCGCAGGGGCTTGAGTGTATAGTCAATACTACAACTAATATTATTTCATTTGATACGGTTCCTTTTTCTTTTTCTTTATGTGCATGTTTATTAGTTGTCCCCCTCTAAAAAGGGGGCACTTTTGGTCGTTTATTTGGGTTGATGACACTGGGACAACAGATTAAAAGAGGCAGACTTCAGGATAGGTCCCCCGCGTGCGCAAAACGATGCGTTTGTTTGACAAAACCCGGAAATTATATTCTGAAATATTTTGCGACAGCGTCGACCAGCTTTGCCGCATGACGTCATTTTGTCCCCGTTGGAGCTGCGGCCGCAGGCCTCTGACGTGGCAGAGCGCGAGAGCGAGGCGGGGAGCGCGAGCCGCACACACCGCAGCAGAAGGAGCAGCGACGCCAGCACTCAGCCGCTACCATGGGGCTCACCATATCCAGCGTCTTCGGCAAGCTCTTCGGCAAGAAGCAAGTCAGGATATTAATGGGTGAGTTTAGCAGAGGAAAGGAAGCGAGTGAGGCTCCTCCCTGTGCTCGCCTGCCCCGGCTCGTTCCACCCGACCCCGGCCCCGGCCTCTCTTTGTTCAGTGCTCGGCTCAGATTTAGTGGCGAGGTCGGTATGTCGTTGCCTTGTTTTTATTTTCGGGTTCCGGTTGTTTAGAGGCCGATGATTAGGGCCGGGGCGGTAACTGCTGAAACCTCGACATTTCACAATCTGCTTCCTCTTTAATTTGGGGTTGGAGGGTGTGACAGTCAGACAGGACAGGCCCGGCCCGAGATGGTGATTCGGTTCCGCGGTATAACGAGTCCACAGCGTAGGGCCGCGATGGGTTAGGGTGAGGGTACTAAACCGGATCGCCAGGCTCCACATCCTCAGCTCTTGGGTGTAGTGGTGTTGGGCGGGCCGAGTTTTTGTGGATCCAGCCAGTGATGATTACTATAACCCGCTTACCGGGAGCGTGGACCGAGCTGCTGCTGTTGACTTCCTGTGTGAAATGCACAGGACACCACAGGCGCTAATATTTTTCCCATTCTGGTGGTTTAGGGATATAATATTGTCCTTATTGCCCATTGTCTTTAGAAATGGTTATGGGTGGAGTGAAATCTTTAACAGAAATTTAACACTTGCCGATCAGCTGCAATAAGGAAATTCTAATGTTCCTCGGCTGGCCTTTGAATGGCCCAGCTTGAGCCTGAGGAATGCACTTGTAATACACTAATACAGTCACTACAATTTCAGGTGTAACTTTTTAAAAGTAACTGCATACAACTAAAGTACAAAAAAAAGCATTTTATTTATATTTTTCCATAATTTTTCTGTGCCCCTCCCACTCAAGCCCTTAATTGTTGCTTCACTCATTTCTCCCCATCTCCCTTCTGCCCTCTTCAAGCTCCTTGTCTTTCAACCCCATTCCCACTAAAATCATGACCACCCTACTTTCCTTGCTGTCCCCATACTAACTGACAAAGGTTTCCTTGTCTGCAGGTGCTGTCCCTCCTTTTCAAAATCGCTATCATCCCGCCACAAAAAAAAACATGGTTATCTGTTCTTGCATACTACCATCCTATCTCCAAATTTCCTTTCTTCTCCAAGGTCCTTGAAC
Organism: Heptranchias perlo; assembly: GCF_035084215.1. Lineage (NCBI taxonomy): Eukaryota > Metazoa > Chordata > Chondrichthyes > Hexanchiformes > Hexanchidae > Heptranchias > Heptranchias perlo. The sequence goes on along the minus strand of NC_090341.1, from coordinate 26,996,909 downwards.
ATCTCACCTCAACTCTTTGCCCATTTCTCCTACAATTCCCTGTTTGAATCCTTCCAATCCATTATCAGTCCCTCCCACAGCACCGATACAGCCCTAACCAAAGTCACAAATGACATTCTCTGACTTTGACCATGGTACGCTATCATTCCTTGTCCTCTTCAACCTCTCTGTCGTCTTCGATATGGTTGACCGCCCCATCCTCCATTGCCTCTCCTCAGTTGTCCAGCACCAAAGAATTGCTCTTAGTTGGCTCCACTCTTATTTATCCAATCAAAGGCAGAGCATCTCGAGCAATGGCTCCACTTTCCACCCTGCACCATCACCCCCATCCACGGCCCCCTTCTGTACCTCGTTTACATGTTGCTCTTTGATAGCATCATCCGCGGACATGGGGGTCATCTTCGACAGGTTTGCTGATTACACCAAGCTCTGCCTCTCCACCTTTCTCGATCCTTCCTCTGTTCTGCCAGACTACTTGTCCAACATCCAGTCTTGGATGAGTCTTAAATTCCTCCATTTAAACATTGGAACGATCGAAGCCATCATCTTCAGCCCCTGCCACAAACTCTGCTCTCTTGCCACTGATACCATCTCCCTCCCTGGCTATACCCTCGGGCTGAACTAGACTGTTCACAACCTCAGCATTCTATTCGACCCCTAGCTGAGCTTCTGACCTCTTATTTTCTCCATCACAAAGATGGCCTGTATCCATCTCTATGACATCATGTGCTTCTGCCCCTACCTCAGCCCATCTGCTGCTGAAACCCTCATACATGTTTTGTTGCTTCCAAATTCTCTTACTCCAATGATTTCCTTGTTGGCCTCCCATCTTCTACCCTTAAACGTCTGCTCGTCCAAATTTTTGTTGCTTGTATCCGATACTGCAGCAAGTCTTGCTTACCCATCCATCCTTATGACCTATATTGACTCCAATCCCACAAATTTAAAATCCTTTGTCTTTAAATCTCAGCGTCCCCTGTCTCTGTCACCACCTCCAGCTCTACCTCCCCTTGCTACCTGAACTTTCCATTCCTTTGTCTCTGGCTCCTTGTACATCCTCCCTTCCTTTGCCCCAACATTGGCAGCTGTGCCTTGGTCCCACTCGATGGAATTCCCTCCCTAAACCCCTCTTTCTCATCCTTTGAGACCCTCCTTAAAATTCACTCATTTGACCAAGCTCTTTATCACCCCTCCTAATCTCTCCTTTTATGGCTCAACAATCATTTTCCTTGTGTCATGGGACATTTTTCTATGTTAAAGGCACTCTGTAAATGCAAGTTGTTGCTTATTGTTTTAAGTTTATTTCAATCTAGTGAACCTTATCCTACTCTTTTTTTTGTTGAAGAATATTAAATACTGTCCTTACCCTTTGACAGTGGGCCTAACATAAAACAAAACTGACCTCAGCCCAGTTTTTTTTGTCAAAGATCAGCTTTTAAGTGAAGAATGACATGATAAAGTCATGCAGTACTATACCTTTGGTGAGGTATTTTTTTTGAAAATATTTTCTTCCTTCCCCTCCTGAAAACATGAAATCTTGCTGAGATGCTATCCAGTGCGTCACTGAAGTGGGAATTCTTGTGTAAGGCAGAATCCCTACAATTCTGCGGCACCTCAGGGCCAATATCTACAGCAAGTCCAACCAAATTCTGCAGCATATTACAAAATGTTCTGAACACATTTATGTTAATTTTCTAAATTAGGGTGCATTTACACTGCAGATATTGGTCTGAGACCAGTCAGTGCAGTTTGGTTTCCTGCAAACAGAACCCTGTTTACATTGCTTGGCACCTGCCTGGCTGGAACTTTAGCTGCCTTGTTTAGGAAAGAACTGTGCATAGCTATCTCCCAAAAGTTAGAAATTTAAATATGAGAGGGGAGAAGAGAATCCATGTTCTCTCAATCTTTAAATTAAGGTTTACAAAGTGTCCAGGGGTGGTCCAATGGACCCCCTGCGCACTTGACAAAACAGGTTTGATGCCACACTGGATTTGCACTCCGTATGGTGTCAAAACTAAGTGTTGTGAGACTACTTCGAGAGTTTCACACCACTTCACTCAAGTCTACTCTGAATTTACGCTGCTAGTATAGTGTTGGTAAAGAGCAGAAATCGCTTTCTGCCAACACTTTGTTTATGGTGCAAATGCATGCTTAAACTGCAACGAACCAGTAAATTTTAAACATTTTACAGCATTATAAAGAAGAAAGGTAACTTAAATACAAGGATGATCTTAGCAGGCTTCACTCTTGACACACACCTCGTGGTATGGTAGCACGGATCAGATAATCAGGTGTGCAGGTCAGTCTACCTGATTTTTGGCACGACCGATTTCCCAGAATCGGAGAGGCTGAACTCTGCACCATATTCTCCAATCCATGCTTCCATAAAGCAAGATATCGCACCAGGAGCAGAGCCTCGCAAAAACAGCTCCGCATTCTCTTATGCAGGGAAAAAAAATATTTACAGTCGGTTTAAATACAAAATCCTATTAAACAGAGAATTAAATTAAATGACCACACTGAACTACTAAACGTCTGCAAAAAATGCAGCAACAGACAAGCATTCTTGTAAAAGCAGTTGGACCAGCAGAAGCAGGAAGTCCTCCAGAATAGTGGAGCAGTACCTGGAGGAGCAGAGCAATTTCGATTAGAGTTTTCCCAATGATCTTTATTGACAAGTCACCTAATTGGTGTGACGCTCCTAAAAGCGGTTGTTCTCTCTAGGATGACATTCATTTTTGGACATTGTTTTTAACTCTGAATTTTTTTTAATTTTAAAAGGGGGTGGCGGAATTCTTTGGCTTCATTGAAGTCTAGACTGTGTGTTCACGTGTTCCAGCAGCAGTCATCGGATGACAATTAGGAGTGGAATCCCTGGCTGCTTTTTTTCTCTCCCCTCACTAGCCCAGCAGCACTAGGATAATTTTAATGACCTAACTGCTGCCAGAGTTAGGATCAGCTGACTCAGCATGGACCTGGGACCTTTTGGTTTATGTGCCATGTATTTGTCCTCTTGGTTACACCTTTGAGGCAATGATTCTTTATCACATTATCCACTGGTGTAAATGACAAATTGAGCCATCACTGACAAACTGGGTCAAGAGACTGTTCATTTGTGATGTTATTTTACTTGTTCTGCACAAGTACTAGTGGTTTAGGTAAAGAAGATTTTTATGCCATATATTTGTCCTCTTTTGCTTTTTGGCATGGAGGATATTTTAGAAAAATAATATTCAAATATAAAGGTGACTATGAATGCAAAGATTGGCTGTCTTAAGTGGGCCGTTTGAAGACCCAAAAAAACCCATGTACATTCCATTTTTCACTTATATAAAGTTTTAACCAAGAGCTCCAAAAGGCCATGTGATGATAAAATGTCTTTTCCAGTTTTTAAATGAAATATATATTCACATGCATGGTAAGTATTTTAAGTAAATAAGCACTAATTTGATCTCTTGTTTCTCGTACTAGTTGGTTTGGACGCCGCTGGTAAAACAACCATCTTGTACAAACTGAAACTAGGGGAAATTGTAACAACTATTCCAACTATTGGTAAGTAAGAATCACACTGGATTATTGGTTGCATCAGACTACCAACAAACTGTCTGTAATATGTATTTGATTTGTCTCTCGAATATTGTTGGTTAGTTTTATTTGCTGTCTCTTTCACATTTTACCCCCTCTGTTTCCTTCTCTCCAAGTTGATCTTTTTATTGACATCTCAGTTCGAGCATAGGGACAGGCTGTGAACCATTTGCAGTTCTGGTAGGAGGAATATGACGACTATTGATGTGTGAACCTGGTCAGGAGATGTTGCTGGGTTATTTGACCATGATCATGGACAAGTCTCATCCTGTCCTCGCCCTGCATTGAAACATACTCCCAGCAGTGGTCATTGGATAGTGATCAGGAACACTGGCCTTTTTTTCCCTTTTGCCTCGTGATTGTAGCAACCCTGACAAAACCTGATTGAGACCTGCTAATTTAGCTTAAACCAGGGAAGTACTGGTTCTGCAATTCCATAACTCCCAATATGGTGCTTGTACTTACTAAGCCATCAGGGACCTTGATAGCAATTTCTGGTGGATTTTCAGTCCAATCAGGTTTTACTAGCACTATTTCCAAATTTGATATCTTGGTACCCTATTCAGTCTGCTCCTCATAGGCTGGTTTCCTTTTGATTTGGTAGTGGCAATAAAAATGTTACTTATTGAGGTGCATCCAGCATCAAAGTTTATTTTTGCTTGTGTGGAGAAAAGGGAAATGTGAAACATTACTGACACCAAGGCACTTTGCATTGGAGAAGGAAGAGATTAAAATGTATAAATAATAGACCAAGGCCTAGGCCTCAACTCTGGAATTCCCTCCCTAAACGTCTTTGTCCTCTATCTCTCTTTTCTGTAAGACGCTCCTTAAAACCTACCTCTTTGACCAAGCTTTTGGTCATCTCCTTTAATCTCAAATTTTGTTCGCTAACTCTCCACCTTGGGATGTTTTACTACGTTAAAGGCGCTTTATAAATGCACGTTTTTGTTTGTGAGGGAGAGACCTACCTGAAGCTGGTCAAATTGTCTCGGAAAATTACTAGTCTGAATATAGCTGGTAATTTAAAATGAAATAAAAATGAAGTCAAATCTTCGGGTTGTGGCAGGAATCGGATTCTGAAATGTAGTGAAAGGCCCTACTGTGTAATCTGTTGAAACATCGAGATTAATGCAATTGCTGAAATGAAGAATACCTCATTTTATTCACAGCAAATTAATTTTCCTAACCGATAAATTAAGTTGTCAATACTGCAAAAGAAATGGATGATCTATTTAAGCTATTTTTAAAGGCATAAAATACTGCTGCATATAGATCAAGATGTAATTTGTGGTATGTAAAAATAAAACTGAATATGTCTGTGTTACAGTGCAACTGTTGTAAGCATATCTCAATAAAAGCTGCAACCTGTTTAATATTCTGGTTATGACTTTGGTTTTATTGCGAATCCATAATTGTTTGTTCTCTCTTTACAGGATTCAATGTTGAAACAGTGGAATACAAAAACATATGTTTCACTGTGTGGGATGTTGGTGGCCAAGACAAAATTAGACCCTTGTGGAGGCACTATTTCCAGAACACCCAGGTATTTTAATGTTCTGATTGGGTAGAGCACAGTGAGTTAAATTTAACTTGTTAAGCTGAAATACAATGGGTTGGATTTTCCTGTGAGCGGCGAAGGAATGCTATCCCCCATTCGTTAGACTTGCATTTGCCCATGGGCTTTTGCATGGCAACTTCCTCTCATGGGGCGCTCAATCTAATGCAGCACCCTTTACAGGGCATTTGGGACTGTGTGAACGGAACAAGCAACTGTGTATCCCCTTAACCAATCAGATTGAAGCATCCTTAATGAGCAGCGCGGAGTCAGAACCAGGAAGTATAAGTTAGAATCGTGAATTCAATGTCGAATCAAGTATAAAAAGCGAAATAAAGAGCTTAAAAAATACTTAATTAAGAGACAGGAAGGAAAATACAAAAAAAAACATTTTTAAATGTCCAACAACAATTAAAATCTGACAACTCCACACTTGTAAAAGTTAACTTTCAGTGCCAGAAAGGTTGTTTGCCAGTCATTAAGACTTAACACGCTGTTAAAAGGGTGCTTAGACTTGAAATGACTTGACGTACCTTTTTCTGGCGAGATTAGTTCGTATCCATCAGGTCAGTGCAGGAACTTCATGGCTTTCCATTCATTTGAATGGATAGCCAGCTGACAAAGATACTGTTCTCGAGCAGCTAATGGAGGAGGGTCGCATCTGGTACAGTAACTTCTGGATTTCCGTGTTTAACTGCGCGTGCGCTGGAAGCTGCTCTACCATTTGCACAGAAGTAACGGTGAGCCCTTGTTAGCCTTGCTGTTATTTTCACAGGAAATCTGGCCCATTATATACTATTGTGCTTAATTCATAAGTCTCATATGCTGACAAGTCTTTCCTGGGTATGACAAACTGACTCGCATCTGTTTCAACTCATTCTTCATGCTACAGAAATACTACATTTTTTTCTTTTTGTTCCAACTGGTTTCTGTTTGCATTTTGTGAAATTCCAACTTTGAAGTTACAAAGTGTTGTAATATATATAAATGATATCGCAGAAAGCTATGGCGGTTTTGAGTTCCAAACTAAGAAGTCTAGGGTGGACACTAAGAATACAATTTCCTTATAATGAACTGGACATTGGTTCAAGTTTAATGAGAGATGCACCAATAGTCTTATCTTTCCTTGATGTGACATTTCCAAGGATCCAACAGTTTAGGAACCAGCGTGTTTGTATGCTGTGTGCATCATCTATCTGTACTTACAGTCCTTAATTAGATTCTTAACCACTCATAATTAATGTGGGTTCACCCTATGTATGCCCTACCATGAGTCCAAATCTTTCTCCCCACCCTGTCCTAGTGGACTCAAACCAATACGGATAAATAGGAAAAATATCTACAAATGTTGGAAATACACAGCAGGTGCTTCAGCATCCAAAATAGAGAAAAGATGATGAGTTCACTTTGGATATACACCCTTCGAAAGAGAGGGTTTTAAAAAATTTTGATGGACCGGTATATTGGTTAAAAATGTACAGAAAATTGTAATGGCTCTCACATTGAACATTGCGGCTTCCTCTGAAACTCGGAGCAATGGGGTAGAGAATTCCAAAGATTCACAACACTCTTGAGTGAAGAAATTTTTCCTCATCTTAGTCCTAAATGGCCAACCCCTTATCCTGAGCCGATGTCCCCAAATTCTAGACTCTCTAGCCAGGGGAAGCAGTCTCGCAGCATCTACTCTGTCAAGCCCTCTCAGAATCTTATATATTTCAATGAAATCATCTTTTATTCTTCTAAAGTCCAGAGAGTATAGGCCCAATTCCACTCAATCTCTCATAGGACAACCCTCTCATCCCAGGAATCTAACGAACCTTCGTCGCACCACCTCTAAGGCAAGTATATTTTTCCTTGGGTAAGGAGACCTAAACTGCACACATACAGGCACCTTCCGTGTATGCACTGTTGCATTCAGTTTTATAGAAGACTGGAATGTCTGTAATTCAGGAGGTACAATTTGGCATGGATGGGCAGTATTTAACGCACCTGACTTGTGCCTTAGCCCTAAGCATGATAAGAACATAAGAAATAGGAGCAGGAGCAGGCCATACGGACCCTCGAGCCTGCTCTGCCATTCAGTAAGATCGTGGCTGATCTTCGACCTCAACTCCACTTTCCCGCCTGATCCTCGTATCCCTTGATTCCCTTAGTGTCCAAATATCCATCAATCTCAGTCTTGAATATAGTCATCGACTGAGCATCCACGGCCCTCGAGTGGAGAATTCCAAAGATTTACAACCCTCTGAGTGAAGAAATTTCTCCCCATCAGTCCTAAATGGCCGACCCCTTATCCTGAGACTAGGTCCCCTAGTTCCATACTCTCCAGCCAGGGGAATTAGCCTTTCAGCATCTACTCTCTCAAGTCCTCTCAGAATCTTATGTTTCATTGAGATCACCTCTCATTCTTCTAAACTCCGGAGAGTGTAGGCCAATTCTACTCAATCTCTCATAGGACAACCCTCTCATCCCAGGAAGCAATCTCGTGAACTTTTGTTGCACCGCCTCTAAGGCACGTATATTATTCCTTAGGTAAAGACACCAAAACTGTACACAGTACTCCAGGTGTGGTCTCACCAAAGCCCTGTACAATTGCAGCAAGACTTCTTTACTCTTGTACTCCAACCACCTTGCAGTAAAGGCCAACATACCATTTGCCTTCCTAATTGCTTGCTGTACCTGCATGTTAACTTTGTTTTGTATACAAGGACGTCCAAATCCCTCTGACCACTAACATTTAATAGTTTCTCACCATTTAGAAAATATTCTGTTTTTCTGTTCTTCCTACCAAAGTGAATAACCTCACATTTCCCCACATTATACTCCATCTGCCACCTTCTTGCCCACTCACTTAATCTGTCTATATCCCTTTGCAGATTCTGTGTCCTCCTCTTAGCTTACTTTCCCATGATGTGGAGATGCCCGTGATGGACTGGGGTGCACAAATGTAAGGAATCTTACAACACCAGGTTATAGTCCAACAGTTTTATTTGAAAATCGCAAGCTTTCGGAGGCTTCCTCCTTCGTCAGGTGAGTGACGAAGGAAGAAGTCTCCGAAAGCTTGTGATTTTCAAATAAAACTGTTGGACTATAACCTGGTGTTGTAAGATTCCTTACATTTACTTTCCCACTTAGCTTTGTATCGTCAGCAAACTTGGATACATTACGCTCGGTCCTTTCATCTAAGTTATTAATATAGATTGTAAATAGCTGATCTTTGGGGGGCACCCCACCAGTTACAGCCTGCCAACCTGAAAATGACCCGTTTATTCCTGCTCTGTTTTCTGTCTGTTAACCATTATCCATGCTAATATATTACCCCCAATCCCATGAACCCCAATCTTGTGTAACAACCTTTTGTGTGGCAGCTTATCGAATGCCTTTTGAAAATTCAAATATACTACATCCACTGGTTCCCCTTTATCTTCCCTGCTGATTATATCCTCAAAAAACTCTAGTAGATTTGTCGAACACAGTTTCCCTTTCATAAAACCGTGTTGACTCTGCCGAATCATATTGTGATTTTCCAAGTGCCCCATTACCACTTCCTTAATAATAGATTCCAGCATTTTCCCGACTACTCACGTCAGGCTAACTGGCATGTAGTTCCCTTTTTTCTCTCTTCCCTCCTTTCTTGAATAGCGGGGTTACATTTGCTACCTTCAAATCCACTGGGACCATTCGAGAATCTAGGGAATTTTGGAAGATCACAACCAATGCATCCACTATTTCTGCAACCATCACTTTTTGAACTCTAGGATGTTGGCTTTTAGTCTCATTAATTTCTCCAGTACTTTTTCTTTACTGATATTAATTACTTCAAGTTCCTCATTCCCATTAGCCCCTTGGTTCCCCACTATTTCTGGTATGTTTTTTGTGTCTTCTACTGTGAAGACAGAGACAAAATATTTGTTCAACATCTCTGCCATTTCCTTATTCCCCATTATAATTTCTCCTGCCTCAGATTCTAAGGCACCCATGTTTACTTTCACCAATGTCTTCCTTTTTACATACTTGTAGAAGCTCTTACAATCTTTTTATATTTCTTGCTGGTTTACTCTCTATTTTCTCCCTCTATCAATTTTTTGGTCATCCTTTGCTGGTTTCTAAAACTTTCCCAATTCTCAGGTTTATTGCTCATTTTGGCAACGTTATAAACCTCTTTTAATCTAATACTATCCTTAACTTCTTTAGTTAGCCACGGGTGATCATTTTTCCCATGTCTCTGTAATGGCTACTAGATCACACCTGTTTTTCTCTCTTTGTGCCATTACTTCGTCTGTCTTGTTCCGACTGCTTCATGCATTCAGATAAAGCACCTTTAATTTTAACTTTTTACTTTTTTTCCTTGATTTCACCTTATTCACTGATGCACTATTACTGTTAAACTTTCTGTCCCTTCCTGTCGCTCTACTTATCTTTACAGAAGAATGAGAGGCGATCTTATTGAAACATATAAGATTGTGAAGGGGCTTGATCGAGTGGATGCGGTAAGGATGTTCCCAAGGATGGGTGAAACTAGAACTAGGGGGCATAATCTTAGAATAAGGGGCTGCTCTTTCAAAACTGAGATGAGGAGAAACTTCTTCACTCAGAGGGTAGTAGGTCTGTGGAATTTGCTGCCCCAGGAAGCTGTGGAAGCTACATCATTAAATAAATTTAAAACAGAAATAGACAGTTTCCTAGAAGTAAAGGGAATTAGGGGTTACGGGGAGCGGGCAGGAAATTGGACATGAATTTAAATTTGAGGTGAGGATCAGATCAGCCATGATCTTATTGAATGGCGAGCAGGCTCGAGGGGCCGATTGGCCTACTCCTGCTCCTATTTCTTATGTTCTTATGTACCCAAATCGCTACACTGCTCTTTGGCCTTTTCTCTTTAGATTTATAAATTTACTCTTACCTAATTTTTTTATTTGTTCATGGGATGTGGGCGTTGAAGGAATTTAAAATAGACATCTTGGTGTTCCATTGCACATGTTTGTTTTGAAAGAAAAAAATCTTCTCCCAAACCCTACAGTTTCTTTTTCTGAGCTTAAAGTGTCACGATCTGCTCCTAGACTTTTGCCAAATGCTTTTTGAACTAGTTAAGTGGTGTGTGAGCACTTTGGGGGAGGGGGCAATTGGTGCTGAGTGATGCAGCTGAAATCAGAAACTTGCATCACTACTGATGTATTGTTGGTGATTCAAATCAGTACCAACTATCTGACATCATTGCGTGTTGGAGTCTCTTGTAGAACAATCAGCATCTGTTACCCAAAATGCTAACCACTTGAGTGCATTCAACCATTGTTCTACTTTCTGTGTCCTGATTTTAAGATACTGCTGATTAGGAATTATTTGAGATAAATCATTTCTGTTAAGTAACATACAATTTCCCTCTGTCCTGGCCAATATTTATTCCTCAACCATCGCAACCAAAAAAAAATTAGCTCGTCTTTTATCTGAATGATGTTTGTGCAAATTGGCTGCTTCAGTTCCTGACATTACACCAGTAACTACATTTCAAAAGTACTTCTCTGTGAAGTGCTCTGGGATGTCCTGAGGTTATGAAAGGTGCTATATGCATGCAACTTCTTGAATATAAATTAGATGCAACTTTTACAGTAGAATGCAAATAGTATGTTGGCAGCATCTGCTACAGGCAATGTTTTTGTGAGCATTGGGGCATCTATTTACTAAGTGGAGTTTTTTGAATTGTATTGCTTTGCTGCCATATGATAGGCTAGCTGCTGTTGTAATTGGAAGTAATAAATGAGCAGTACATCCCTTTTTGGATAGTTGAGAGTGTTGATAAATTGTTAGTTCTAGAATTTTCCAGGTTCCATTTGTCATGAATTTTAAGGCTTTTGAAGTAAAATGGTGCACATTTGACACTGTAGCTCGTGGTTGAAGACAGTGTAAGACCAGTAGCAACACAATTGGTTTGTGGTGGGCGGTACCACATTTACACTACCTAACTCCAAATCAAATTCTTGTGACTGAGAGCTTCGCTGCTGCTTTCTCAAAACATTTGAGAAGTTATGTAAGTTTTTATAAAGTGCTTAGTGACCCCCCCTGAGAAATTTTTAAATCTGGTTTTCCACTGCAGGGGAATTGTAGTCTACTTAGTTTCAAACCCAAATAATGAGAAACTCCCTCCCCTGTGGGGAAGCCGAGGTGGGGGGGAGCTCGTCGCTCCACTTTTAGAGTCAGGAGAGACCTGACTCAAGTTGTGCTGTTACTTCTGCATTGTTGCGAAGTGGAAACTGCTTTGCAGCGATCTAAATGTTGGAGTATAACTGCACTCTTGAGCCGAATGTACAATAGGCTTGGAATGTCTGGGAATTGTTCTTGGAAATAGAACCATGTTGTCCCAGGCTACCCATTTGTTACATTGTCCTTTTGAGCACACGTGCTCTTTAAATTTTGATAGATGGCATTCGTAAATATTTTCATACATTTGGGATCAGAAGCCACTCACTGTAAAATCTAACTTACATGGGAAGGGGATGTTTCCTGAAATGTCTACCTCCGAAGGTTGTATGATGACTAATTCTGACGGTAAGTAACCACTCCATTAGGAGTACATATTTGTAGTTGATCGCTGCACAGTATTGATGTATCCAATATCTGTACACTGTGTAGTAAGGTAATACGTTTTGAAGTGTGCAGAGTTTGTGATTTAGAGATTACCTCAAAAGAAAGAATCTCCTGCAGATCTATTGGTGTTAACCTGGTATGTATGATCAGTAGATAATTAGCTGTTTTCTGTCTTTTTAAACATTTCATATGTCAGATTTTATTTCCTTAAATAGCACTTTGTATCCTGAAATTTTTACAGATTTCTTAAACCCTCCAATGCAAGACCAAGTGTTCAATTTGAGTTATCATATATCTTTACAAGAATGTAATAAATAGGAGCAGGACTAGACCATACAGCCCCTCAAACCTGTTTCGCAATTCAATAAGATCATGGCTGATCTTTGACCTCAACTCCACTTTCCCGTCCGATCCCCATATCCCTTGATTCCCCTAGAGTCCAAAAATCTATCTATCTCAGCCTTGAATACACTCAACAACTCAGCATCCACAGCCCAATGGAGTAGAGAATTCCAAAGATTCACAACCCTCTGAGTGAAGAAATTCCTCATGTCAGTCTTAAATGGCCGACCCCTTATCCTGAGACTATGCCCCCTAGTTCTAGACTCTCCAGCCATGGGAAACAACCTCTCAGCATCTACCCTGTTAAGCCCCCTCAGAATCTTATATGTTTCAATGAGATCTGCTCTCATTCTTCTAAACCCCAGAGTATAGGCCAATTCTACTCAATCTCTCTCATAGGACAACCCTCTCATCCCAGGATTCAATCTGCAGGCTTATTTGCAGGTTTCTTTATATAGATGCCTAATCCAGAGGGAAGATGGCCAGTACAGATTTTTTTTTTAGGGTTGTTGTCCTCTAAATCATTCCCTATATTTTTCTTTCCCCTGTGATCTCCCTGTCATACATCTACAACTATGAAGGGTGGTTAATCTCCCCCCAGAGTCTTTGCTTTTGACCTAGCAGTGTGATGTGTATAAGAATAGTATTGTAATGACTGACAACAGTTGAATATTTTGTACCATGGTGTATTTTTTTCATTGTGATATTTATGCAATTAAAATAGATAGTCTTGAAAATGATTGTTTGCTGCAGAGCTGCGCATTTTGATAAGTCAGTATTTTGACTTTGAGCCAAACGAGCTGTGGTGAGACAGCGCACACTTCGTTTCAGTGTTCGTTGCATTATTAGCTTTGTTCTGTGAATAACCTGTGATAAACAGGAAGTTGCGCCACATGTCAAATTATAAAGTTTGTGAAACAAATCACAGAAATGTATACATTCATGAAACAACAGAATTTTTATTATGTATTTAAGACTGCTTGATCACTTTCAATTTGTGTTGTACGTTTAAGATCTGTGGATTCAGCCAGAATTGTTGAGATATGGCTAAAAATTGTATTGAGGAAAACTAGATCCACGGACAATGCAGCCACATACGGCTACCTTGATATGTTCATACATTTTAATTGCAGAGCCATTAGTTTCCTCTTTCCAGAAGCATGTCCTGATACCTGTCTGCATAGGTATCAGTCTATTCAATGCAGCCAATTGTCAGTTTAATTAGCTGGAGATAGTCAAGTTAGATGACCAATCTGATGTCTCTGAACCCTGCAGTGAATGATGGATGTATTTGTGCAAAAATTGTTTTGATTCCCTCTGTTCTGGGAATAGATGAATGACTTGAACACAAGTCACTGATTAATCAATCTTCCTCCATGTTGAACACCACTTGCAGGAACCACTGAGGGGAGCAAGGGCATAGAATGTACTCTGGGTGGGGGACTTCAATGTCCATCACCAAGAGTGGCTCAGTAGCACCACTAGTGACAGAGCTGGTCGAGTCCTGAAGGACATAGCTGCCAGACTGGGCCTGTGGCAGGTGGTGAGCGAACCAACACGAGGGAAAAACCTATTTGACCTTGTCCTCACCAATCTACCTGTCGCAAATACATCTGTCCATGACAGTATTGGTAGGAGTGACCACCGCACAGTCCTCGTGGAGATGAAGTCCCGTCTTTGCACTGAGGATACCATCCAATGTGTTGTGTGGCACTACCACTGTGCTAAATGGGATAGATTCAGAACAGATCCAGCAGCTCAAAACTGGGCATCCATGAGGTGTGGTGGGCCATCAGCAGCAGCAGAATTGTATTCCAGCACAATCTGTAACCTCATGGCCCAGCATATTCCTCACTCTACCATTACCAACAAGCCAGGGGATCAACCCTGGTTCAATGAGGAGTGTAGAAGAGCATGCCAGAAGCAGCACCAGGCGTACTTAAAAACGAGGTGCCAACCCGGTGAAGCTACAACTCAGGACTACGTGCATGCTAAACAGCGAAAGCAACATGCTATAGACAGAGCTAAGCGATTCCACAACCAACGGATCAGATCAAAGCTCTGCAGTCCTGCCACATCCAGTCGTGAATGGTGGTGGACAATTAAACAACTAACGGGAGGAAGAGGCTCTGTAAACATCCCCATCCTCAATGATGGCAGAGTCCAGCACGTGAGTGCAAAAGACAAGGCTGAAGCGTTTGCAACCATCTTCAGCCAGAATTGCCGAGTGGATGATCCATCTCGGCCTCCTACCGATATCCCCACCATCACAGAAGCCGGTCTTCAGCCAATTTGATTCACTCCACGTGAAAGCAAAGGCTATGGGCCCTGACAACATCCCAGCTGTAGTGCTGAAGACTTGTGCTCCAGAACTAGCTGCACCTCGAGCCAAGCTGTTCCAGTACAGCTACAACACTGGCAACTACCTGACAATGTGGAAAATTGCCCAGGTATGTCCACAAAAAGCAGGACAAATCCAATCCGGCCAATTACCGCCCCATCAGTCTACTCTCAATCATCAGCAAAGTGATGGAAGGTGTCATCGACAGTGCTATCAAGTAGCACTTGCTCACCAATAACCTGCTCACCGATGCTCAGTTTGGGTTCTGCCAGGACCACTCTGCTCCAGACCTCATTACAGCCTTGATCCAAACATGGACAAAAGAGCTGAATTCCAGAGGTGAGGTGAGAGTGACTGCCCTTGACATCAAGGCAGCATTTGACAGAGTGTGGCACCAAGGAGCCCTCGTAAAATTGAAGTCAGTGGGAATTGGGGAAAACTCTCCAGTGGCTGGAGTCATACCTAGCACAAAGGAAGATGGTAGTGGTTGTTGGAGGCCAATCATCTCAGCCCCAGGACATTGCTGCAGGAGTTCCTCAGGGCAGTCTCCTAGGCCCAACCATCTTCAGCTGCTTCATCAATGACCTTCCCTCCATCATAAGGTCAGAAATGGGGATGTTCACTGATGATTGCACAGTGTTCAGTTCCATTCGCAAACCCTCAAATAATGAAGCAGTCCGAGCCTGCATGCAGCAAGACCTGGACAACATCCAGGCTTGGGCTGATAAGTGGCAAGTGACATTCGTGCCAGACAAGTGCCAGGCAATGACCATCTCCAACAAGAGAGAGTCTAACCACCTCCCCTTGACTTTCAACGGCATTACCATCGCCGAATTCCCCACCGTCAACATCCTGGGGGTCACCATTGATCAGAAACTTAACTGGACCAGCCATATAAATACAGTGGCTACAAGAGCAGGTCAGAGGCTGGGAATTCTGCGGCGAGTGACTCACCACCTGACTCCCCAAAGCCTTTCCACCATCTACAAGGCACAAGTCAGGAGTGTGATGGAATACTCACCCCTTGCCTGGATGAGTGCAGCTCCGACAACACTCATGAAGCTCGACACCATCCAGGACAAAGCAGCCCGCTTGATTGGCACCCCATCCACCACCCTAAACATTCACTCCCTTCACCACTGGCGCACAGTGGCTGCAGTGTGTACCATTCACAGGATGCACTGCAGCAACTTGCCAAGGCTTCGTTGACAGCACCTCCCAAACCCGCGACCTCTACCACCTAGAAGGACAAGGGCAGCAGGCACATGGGAACAACACCACCTGCACGTTCCCCTCCAAGTCACACACCATCTCGACTTGGAAATATATCACTGTTCCTTCATCGTCGCTAGGTCAAAATCCTGGAACTCCCTACCTAACAGCAGTGTGGGAGAACCTTCACCACACGGACTGCAGTGGTTCAAGAAGGCGGCTCACCACCACCTTCTCAAGGGGAATAAATGCTGGCCTTGCTAGCGACGCCCACATCCCATTAACAAATTTAAAAAAACAAGTAACTGTTATTCCAGCAGGGGAAGGTACCAGGGTTGTCTCAGGCAGGAGATTTGTTAAGAGCTGCATGCCCAGGCAGAAGTATAACAGGCATCTCTCTCAGCTCACCAATTTTATCCCGGATCACTGTTACTGCAGCACATATTGAAGTGTTCCTGTGGAATGTCATCGACCATTATAAATACCCATTTATGAGTTAGCCCGTACACTGGCTCAGGTTTAGTATTATCTGTCGAGTAAGCAGTTTTTTTTTGGTATTTTTGTACCCGAGGTGGGAGTTAAGAGCTCTCTAAAATTAGGGCAAACTGCTGTATTATCTATCACTGCTACTTATCTGTTATTTTAATGTACTTGATTTGTCGTTTATAGCATAAGTCGCATGGTCTGAGTTTACTTATTTGTTCTTCTGCTATTGTGGACGAGGAGAACGTGAGAGAGGTCATGTCAATTGAGTGTGCTAATTACAATAACCAGGGTTTCTGATGGCCCCTGGGCATTACTGTATAACTAGATATTGTGTGTGTTTATAGTCTGCAGTTTCTAACGAGCGAGGCCTCGCCTATGGGGGTGACCTTTTGAGCTGAGCATGCGAGATATTCTGTGACGCTCTTTTTAAAAAGAAAAGAATTACGCCCTTTTTTCCCCTCTTTATTTCCACTGCTGGGGGGAGGGAGAAGAGTCTACTTACTTCTTGGCACCTCTCTGGAGCACCAGAGTTGATATCAAACATATAGTGGAGTGAGGGGTTGATTCAATGTCTCACCTAGTACAGTATTTAAAGGATTTTTTTTTAAATGAAAATGCATCTTGTAAATGGTATGTGGATGTGTTTAGGTGCAAATGATTTTTAAGAATCCTGCGTTGGCAAAGAAAATCTTGTAAAATTTAAGTCCAAAATATTTTCCTTATCTTATTACAGGGTCTTATTTTTGTGGTAGATAGCAATGACCGAGAGAGAATTCAGGAAGCATCGGAAGAGCTGCGGAAAATGGTATTTATCCATCAAACTTTGCATTTGGTAGCTCATATGTTTTCAAATGTTCTAAATCAATGTTCCTTTCTGGTCCCTATGTTGGTTTATTGGTTTCATGGAGTGAAAATACTTCATTATTATTTCTTGTTGTGTGATGGGAATTTGAAGGAACTGAGCCATACTCCAAAAATTTAAGGATAAAATAAAAGCAGTGGATACTTAATCCAGTAGGATTCTATACATTTATTAATGAAATAAATATGGTTTTCTTGAAAATTTGTTCATTAAATAAATGGACCTGAGATTCAATTAAAATGTAGTAATGAAATAAGAGGAATAAATACAAAATGGTTGTATTAATGAAATAAAAGTAGTGAGAATTATTAAGTTAATTGTGGGCCAGATGGGAGTGACCAAGAATTTTTTTTTATAAATAATCTTTGAGTTGGAAATGGATGGAAATATTTTAAAATCTAATTTATATTGTAGAGGTGGCCACAGCAGGAACCTGAGCCGCATTAACCAAACCACCAAAGTGGGAGAGTGGAAGCTTTGAAATACTTATCAGTGCAGCTGCAGTGGGAGCCGAGGCAGTAGGGATACATCAGACTGTGACAGAGCTGTAGTGATAGTGGGACCCAGATACACATGTTTATGAAAAGTAACGAACCTTAAAAATTAAAAATAAAACCATTTGAGGGACAGTGACTACAAGTGGCAGCAGTGGGTGAAGAGATGATGTGTGGGTAAGAAGCCTATTTTATTTTAAATTTGAGCTGTAGCACGAGGCTAAAAGGCAGAAAGAATCTATAAAAATGGAAATAAAATTCAAGTGTAAAAATGGAATTTTTAAGTGATAACTTCAAAATTTGCATGAACAGAAAACAATATGACTGTCTCTGAAAATGTGCACATTACCACCCAGTGGCCAAAGCTTAACTGATTGTAGCTGAGACAGCAATCCAGCTATTACAATTGAAAGTAATACCCCTGGATTAGGGATGGTCAAACTTAGCCAGGTTTGTCATTTCTGATCACTGTAACAATCTTTACTGGAATTGTGCACATGGACATCAGGCAGTCAGTATCGGACTGTGCTGTTAAGTCCTCCACAGTCAGATAATCTCCCAGCACTGACTGTCCAGTTTTATGCATGACTAATGGCCACTTGAAGTTGAAGTACCAGAGGGTAATATCTGGCTTGTAAGGCAGTTCCTGGTCCGTGGGGAGCTATCTCGGCACTATCAGTAGGGCTGCAATTGGCTGTAACATTTTAGAGCGAACTAAAAGAATTGACCAGGGTCAATATCCAGTCACTGGCTGAAAAGTGCATGTAGTGATGTTAAATGATACAGGCCCTGCCTTGACTATGATGTCCCAGTGGTCTGGTTCGGCTCATACACGCAGAATAGCTATTTGGGCAAGAATCTCAGCATGAGTGTCTTCAGGAGAAAGGTAGAGAGTAGGAGTCTAGAGCTAACATAGGGCTGAGGTTGAAATGAACTTCCTGATCCTGGGTGTAACTTGATGTGGATAGTTTAGCAAAGGTACAATTTCTGGGTAAATTGAATGATCACACATCTTTTACTCTTGTATCAAATTTGCCATGATAACTGAATCATATTACTAATTTGTTTTCTAGCTTCAAGAAGATGAATTGAGAGATGCAGTTTTACTGGTATTTGCCAACAAACAAGACCTACCAAATGCCTTAACCATCAGCGAAATGACAGATAAATTAGGGCTATCGGGCTATCATAACAGAATTGTAAGAAATCTACTTAAGAACTGTTACATAGTAAACGTTAGTAGTTCATAACACCTTGATAGCAACATGCATGGAATTATCCTAGATGTTAGTATTTGCAAAATTGGCATTCAATGTAATATGTACCATAATCACCACTGAACTTTAATATCCATGTTCCTTCAAAGTGACGAAATAGGACTTGTCCAATGACTTAAATGAATTTATACAATAAGAAGCTGGGCAGTACAGTCCAAAAAGATCTTAAATTTGATTCCTGGTTGATGTTGAGATAGCTGATTTATTGTAGGCAGACAAAACATTGACACTATGGGCGAACCTTATCAACTTTGGTGGGGGTGACAACAGATATCTGATCGGCCAACTTGTTATGCATCCGCTTTTCCTTTCCATTAACTTCAATTGAAAGGAAAATTTGGCGAGGTGTATAATGGGTGGCCGATCCAATATCTCCCATTTTATACCCCTGCCAAAGGTGAAAGTTCCAGCATATAACTAGTCTTTGCATCCTTGGGTTGGGAAGGAGAAAGATTGGTCAGAGTTCCCACTCCTGATCGCTATCTAATGATCTCTACAGCTAGTGTGTATATAAATGTTACATGACAGGATTTGACTTGGTTATGTTTCTCCATGCAGTCAAAACTCAATGATCACTTGGGTGAGGTACTGGCGAGCCTGTGATTAACCCCTTAAGGAATCGACATCTTTAGGAGTTGGAGAAATATTGGCAAAAAAGTAAAAATTATATCAAGAAAGCAAAAACCACACTGATTTTTAAGATGCGAACAGTGGAAATACAAAGCAGTATGGAACATTTTATGGTGTAAAAAGTAATTCATTGGCTGTGTCAAGAATGTAAAAGGCGCTAAACGAATGCACATTTTTTTCTTTAAAATATCTTTTCCTGACCATCGAGAGTTCAAGAAGTCTCCAAAATATCAAATTTAAAGAGTGGACTTCTTGATTTTTCAAGGGATGAATTCACTTTCTGATGGGCGCTGTGTATAGAGTTTTACAGATTAAGATGATGCCAAGTTTGATCCATGGTTTGGGTTAAATGAGTTGATCAGAGATGGGTTGGTGGTAAGGACAGAACAATTGGATACTCCGTTTGGGGAGGAAAATTCAATCAATATTCCATTGCCTGATCTCAATCCAGTAATCTCTGCTGGAAAATGTGTGTGTGGATACTAGTTGTGATGTCCCACCATATAATAGCCAATGCCTGCTGTCTCAGCTCTCTCAAAAATTATCCAGTACTCACGAAAACATGGCTCAGTGAAAGTCACTGGCTCTTGGGGATAATTGGGGGTAAAGAGGAGGGAGTTTTGACCAGTTTAATTTTTTAATCTGAAATACCCTTAGCCAAATGCCAGTTACTTAATTTATGTTATAAACCATTGTCACTATCGGAAATGTGTTTCTGTAAATAAATTTATATTTTTGTTAGTTTGTCTAATACCATATTTTCTTCTTTTTTCTTAACAGTGGTATGTTCAGGCTACCTGTGCTACACAAGGAACTGGCTTGTATGAAGGGCTTGACTGGCTGTCATCTGAACTATCAAAATCCTAGACCTGATGCCACAATTTAATTTGGCAACTATGTGTTTTATTTCACAGGGGACACGTTTGGTAACATTGGTCTAGGCTTGTTAACTAGTTTTCATCTCCCAAATATTGTGGTTTCTGGAGCTGATTTTTTGGCAGCACATCTTGATTTTGAACTCTTCATTGTTGCCAATGTTTGTGGTAGATTTCATAAATTGGAGGAAGATTAAACAGTTATCTTGTGAAAAAGTGCATTTTTCTTCCAATTTATCTCCCAATTGAAGCCAATATCTAGACCCTAACTCTGTAATAGCTGAAGAATTAACTTCAAATACATTTAAGCCCAAACAAACAATTGTTTTAAAATTTTTACCTTGCCCTTTTTCAGAGTTTTGTGATACCTCAGGTCATTCCAAAACAGACAATCCGCTGAAAAAAAATTTCTGTACCATTCCATTTTGCCAATTCCTTGTCATTTGGCTATTGAACATGACTCCTGAATAGATCTGGGCAGGGTGGTGGGATAAGGCGATTTGAGTCAGTAAAGCAAATTATCCTAATGGAAAATGCATCAGTTGCACAGAAATTGCCTTGTTTCTATAGTCTGGCAGATCAATACGAATTAAGTCTTGCTGATTACAACTTTATGGCCCCTCCAGAGCAACCCAGTCCAATGTCATAGTGTTGAAACAACTTCAAAGGTCCTTCAATCTTTGATCTTAGTGCTGTAGATCTCTGAAGTGGTTTGCTACCTCTGTGTTGGCTGGTGTAATGCAAGGCTTTGTGTTAAAAAAATAATTTAAGGGTTGAGGTTTTTCTTTTGTTGGTAGACACCTGTTCTTGGCAACATAACCAGTTTCAGTGGACCACATCCATCCCCCATTCTGCATATTTAACACTGCAAACTCTAAATGTTCCTTTCTTCCTTTGTCACAAAACAAGCAACAGGCTGTGCACCCCATTGCAATGTAAACTTTATAATACTACTAAAGGATCCAGTCCTGAAACATGCATGCTTTCATGTTGGCATTTCTATCCTCTTAGATAAGATCAGATTGTCTTTCTAGTATATTGAAAGTTTTAACTTTTTTTAATGTTGCATGTTGCTTTCAGTATCAATGTGCTGTGTTATTCAATGTAATATAGTTATGGTTGGTTTATTTGTCTACGGATGGGCAAGTCTTCATGAAACTGGAAGATTTTGGAAAATCAAAATTCCAATAATGAAAGGTGTCTACGTAATCCATTTGACATAATTCTAATGAAATAAAATGAACTTTATAGTAATACTTTGTGTTTGTCATTTAACTTAATCTAATTGTTTTAGACACTAGTGTTTTGTGTAAATAAAACTTCTAAGATCATAAGCATGAAACATAGATCTAAGGGAATCACGTGAGGAGTCAAGACCAAGCGTACCCTTCAGGTGAAGCAGTTAGAGGGTGGGCAGTAATAGGCCTGGATGTCATTAATAGCTATTTTCAAGTCATACTTTGAGCTTTTTTTAATATTTCAGTTTTATAAAATAGTCAAATGGCAAAACTTAACAGTAATTTGGGAAGTAGAGTTTGTCGGAGCATAAACTGGTCATGCTGCAGTGCCACTACTGGTGGAAAGGTATACTTGCTGACTAGTTTATATAGTTTCTAAATTTAGACCTCGGAACTGATAATGGAAATATTTTTTAAAATGCATTTATATAGTGCCTTTCCTAACCCTCAGGACATCCCAAAGTGCTTTACAGCCAATTAAGTTCTTTTGAGGTGTAGGAAAATCAGTAGTAAATTTGGACACAACCGGGTCCCATAAACAGCAATGAGATAATGACTTTTTTTAATGTGATATTGGTTGAGGGATAAATATTGGCCAAGACACTGGGGAGAACTCCCTTCTCTTCAAATAATGGCATGGAATCTTTTGCATACAGTTGCAAGGGCAAATGGGGCTTTGGTTTAACATCTCATCTGAAAGACAGCACTGCCAATAGTGCAGCATTCCTTCAGTACTGCAGTGAAATGTCAGCCCAGCTTATGTGCTCAAGTCTCTGAGCTAAAAATCCACTTCTGCCTCAGGTTAGTGTGAGTCTGAGCCAAGAATGAGGTTTTTCTTCCCGAAAAGCAACTTCTTAAAATCATATTGTACTTCCATTAGGAAAGTTTCCTTGACTTATGGTATCAAACACACTCCAAGAAAGATCTAGATGAAGGAATAGCTATTCCTATCAAAACCAATTAATCTCCTGAGAAAAGGTTTTCCAGAACTTCAGAATGTATTTCTAATTATACACACTTAAATCAATAACCTCCATAATCCCAGGAACCGTGCTCCTCCACACAACTTCTGATCTGTTCTTTGTCTTCCTCAAATTTATTCACCCTTTTTCATAATGGAAGTCAGTCGCTTTGGTTGAGTTTTACATATGCACTGTTCCAACTTCAAGTGTTGCTTAAGGCCTATTTATGTCCTCAAGTCCAATGGAAACATAAGAAATAGGAGCAGGAGTAGGACATGCAGCCCCTCGAGCCTGCTGCACCATTCAATATGATCATGGCTGATCTTTGACCTCAACTCCACTTTCCTGTCCGATCCCCATAATCCCTTGATTCCCTCAGTGTCCAAAAATCTATTGATCTCAGTCTTGAATATACTCTACAACTGAGCATCACAGCCCTCTGGGGTGAAGAATTCCAAATATTCACTGCCCTCAGTGAAGAAATTCCTCCTCATCTCACCCCTTATCCTGAGGCTGTGTCCTAGTTCTAGACTCTCGGCAGGGGAAACATCATCTCAGCATCAACCTCTCAGAATTTTATACGTTTCAATGCGATTACCTCTCGTTCTTCTGAACTCAAGAGTATAGGCCCATTCTACTTAATCTCTCCTAATGGGACAACCCTCTCATCCCAGGAATCAATCTCGTGAACCTTCATTGCACCCCCTCTAAAGCAAGTGTATTCTTCCTCTGATAAGGAGACCAAAACTGTGCACTGTAATCTCGGTGTGAAAGTTTTTAAAATAAATATATTTACATTATTCAGTCCTCTCCACAAGAGTGAATTGTGTTTTGGGTGGTAGTGCAAAGCGGGAGCCTGTTTTACATGCCGCCCTATTTTCTTTTCCATTTGGAGTGTAAAACAGGCGGCTAATTCACTGTCCCCATTTTGCGCTATTGTCTAAGATGAACTGCACCCCCTGTGAATCAATTATTCTTTCTCTAAAGAGAAGTTCAATGAATGTGTCTTCATTGGTGCTAAGGCCCCGAACCATTCTTGATACTCTTCTCTCACTCCTCTCAAAATAACCTTTTTGAAAGTAGGGTGCCAAGAACCTCCAATATTAGTGATTCATATGAGGCTAGGTTGTTTTGAATTTTGTTCAAATAACCTTGATGCATCCTAACATGATGTGCATTAAGAAAATACTTTATGTTTTTGCTTAATTATCATGTAATTTCATTTTCTATATTTGGAACCTAAATTTAGCAGTTTTCACAAGTGCACACAACACTCCTGACTAAAAGCATTATTTTGATTTATAGTTCAGATGGCACTATACTGTGTCTCCCTCAGATTTTACCAATTGCACTAGCTGCCAGATGGTGATAGATCTTTGACCTGTGCAATGTTTAATTATATGAAAATTCCATAATTTTTTCAAATCACAACCACGTTATATTCTGGTATTCCAAGCCATAAATTGCTGGATCTCTTGGCTACCTTGAAATTTGAGATTATTTATTTGTTTGTTTCCAATTTTTGTTTGTTGTACTTACAAACCACCTTCAATCTGCATAATTTTATGCAAGTAATACTTTGCTTCAGTTACAGTATAGTAAGATGTGAACTGTTTCTGCATGCATACATGTACAAATCCTGCCAGGTGCCAATTAGTTATCATGTTCCAGTTTTGCTTTTTAAATATTAATGTTATAGTTTGTCCTGCTTTGTCATTCTGATCCATTCCATTTACTGCATTGTATTAAGACCGAACAGTTTTGAAAAAGAAACTACAAATGCTGTAAATCTAAAATAAACAGAAAATGCTGGAACAGCAGGCTTGTCAGCATCTGGCAGTTTTGAACAAGGGTCAACACCCATCACATTGACAACCTGTCTCTCTTTACAGATGCTGATACACCTGTTTACTTCCAGAAGTTTGTGTTTAAGCTTCCACAAGTATTATCTTCATTAGCAAGTAAAGCAGAACCACAACCACAGGTCATCGTGGTTTATTTGCATCTCAGATCACAGATAAGTGCAATATGATCTGATGGATGTGAAACACTTGGCAGAGCCAAATGACAGGTGATTTCCTCGTGAGTTGGAAAAGGAATAACCTGAACAACCTCAAATATGTTCATATCCATGAAAATGTAGTCCAGGCAACCTTGGAAGCCACCTACATAATTTGTGTAAGCAGGTTCTCCACAAGCACTTTTTAGTTTAAACGAGTGAGTAAGGGACATGTTGCATCGTTCTTCCTCACCATTTGAAGTCCAGTCTGGGTGATCAGCGGAAATGCTTCCCTTGGTGACAAAGTCATATAAGCCTGTAGTTGGGGTACTGTTAAAGTCACCACAAAAAATTACTGGTGTATCAGGGTAAATCTCCGTGGTAACTTGTTGAAGGTGACGAAAGGCGGTTGCTATCTGAACAAGACGAATGTGTCCTCCTGAAAAAAGAAATATAAATCTTGCTACATCAATACATTTAGTTTGACAAAAAATGATCTAACAACATAGCCAACAGATTATGATTAGCAAATTGCAGGTGTCCTCTATCGGCTGCCCCACTAAACTGCTGCTTTAACTTAACATTAAAAGGAGACTTCCAGAAGAATCATTGTGCTATCAAGCAGCTCTTATCCTATTTGTGAGTATACCAACCAGTCCATTATCATGACAGCATTAAAATGTTAAGAGAACTGACTAGCCCAGGATCTATCGAAGTACTAAGCTTCCCACCAGAGGTTACAAGTTTAAGTTCAATTCTGGACTGAAATTAAAATTCATTAGTCAACGAGTTAATTCATTATGCTAAAAAGCAGTGCTCTTACACAGATGTCTAAGACATGGCCAAGTTCCTTTCATCAGCCCCTATCTGGCCTGCTATGAGTTGGATTTCCAAGTGCAAAGTCAAATGCAGGAGGGTTTAAGATCATGCACTTCAGGTGTGCTGTATGTAACCAGCACCCAGGTGGCAGGAATAGATAAGAAAATTTGTCCCTTTATGGTTTAATTAAAATGCAATTTTCACAACATAAAGCAGTGTTGTCACATGGATTCCAATAAAATAAAATAATATAGTGGGCATAGGGCATTTTCATGCAGCTGCACGGCAGTCAATTTCTCACAAGGATTTCACTAACTTCTCACGGATGTGTGAATTTTTAACATTGTATCTACTGGAAATATGAAAATCACTCAGCAGTCTGATGAAGGACTATGCCTGAAACACCAACATTTTTCTTTTCTTTATAGATACTGTGTAACTCCAGCATTTTCTAGGTTTTTTCACACAAGAAACATATTGGCTTATGTGCAATTTTTCCTTTACCATCTTGATACCAATAAATAAACAAAGTCTAGTGACAACACTGCTAAAAGATAGCTTATTCTAGAACAGATTTAAAAACTGCAACTATGACACATTCCATCATGGAGTAGTAGGACAGCCTCACAATTAGTCAATTCAACAATTTTTAATGGGGAGGTTAATGCCAAGCAGAGGTGAGATACATTCCCAAAAAAAGTGGAGAGGGAAAACAAAGGAAACACCACATAATTCTAAATGTAAAATTTACCTTTGGGGTGCCAGTAAAGATGAGTATTACCAATACACAACTTCCTCAATGGATCTTTAATAGACTGAAGTACACAAACCTAAATAAACATAGCAGTGTTTAAGGCTGATAATGTTAACTCTGTGAATTGTTCGAACAAGTACTTAACGTAAAGAAAGCAAAATGTTTAATGGGATTTCAGCCGTTTAGAATTTAATTACCCAGCATTAATTTGGGTTGCACAAAAATTTTGAAAATGGGAGATATATTTTGTATTCTTAAAGTTTCTCATGTACATTAATCTTAATATAGTTTACAGCATATATTCAAACTGTATTTGTATGTGACTGATATTATACTGCAGCTCTTACTTAACCAACTGATAATTCAATTCGTTTAGCACAAAATTCCCACTTGGGCTGCGTTAATATTGCTTCATTCAAATTTTGAGAGCAAAAAATGCCCTTAAATCATTACAAGCAGACTGTACCAATATTTTGCTCCCAAGAGAAATAGAAATACTAATTTTCCCACCACAGACTGGCTAATATCCTAAAATTGAAATCTCTAAAACTACAGTGTCATTTCGCAGGGCTGAAATACAGTCGCCTAAAACATATTTTAAGTACCTGGAAAGTGGTTGATCTTTGCAACACCTTTTCTTTAACATTTGGATTTGCCGAAATCCTCTCCAAAAGATCGAAGTACGAGGGGTCGGAAGCCAGAGCCTCACTGAAGGTCACATCATGTTGACTTAACAGTCTGTACTTCGAGGTTCTGAAGAAAGTTGCGAGGCCTTCGTGTTGCTTCTCCTTGATCCGAAACACTCCCCCGTAACCGAAAGCATCCAGGGCCGGCGAGAGGCTGTTCGCGAACACATTCTTATCCACCTCCTGGAGGCAGATGATGTCGGCATTGTAGCCGCTGAGCTCTTTCTTAATCAGGTTCTGCCTGTAATCGGCCTCGAGTGCGTAAGGCGCGCAGTAAGGGTACAGGCTGCTCTTGGAGAACTCGGTCTGTGCGTACACGTCGGCCAGGATGTTGTAAGAAACCACCCGGAGCAGCGCCTCATCCACGGCCCGACAGGTGAACGAATGGCGAGTGTCGAAGGTACAAGTGCCGGGCCCGGCCTCCACGGCGCCGGCGCTTTGTAGCTCCGTCGCAGCCCCGTATCTCTGCCCGTTGCCCGGGGTGCATTTTAGCTTCAGTTTTAGGCCAATGTGGCTGTTGTTCGGGATGAAGACTCTGCCGGTGCCCACCGGCTCCCAGCCCCAGGCCTCCTCCTTCAGCCACTCGAACAACGACTCGGCCAAATCCCCGAACTCGATTTCCAGCTTAGGGCAGACTGGGAATCCGGCCATGATGGAGGTCGGTAACTCGAGGTGCGTCAATGTCGGCGGGTTCCTCTCCACTCGGTACCGCGCTTCTCCCACCTGCAATACGGCGCCTTCCTGCCAGGCTTCTGCGTTACTCGTGTCCCCGGACACCGGCTGCTCTCCCTGGTACAGAGTCACGGGCAGCGCCGGGGCTTGGGCTAAGGCCTCGGCCGCCGCCTTCTTGCCTTTCCTGGGCTTGGCCTGAGCTTTGAGCACATTGTGCGCGATGCGGGCGAGCGCTGTCTGCAGGCTCTCGCTCTGCTCCCGCTGCAGGTGCCTCTGGCCGCCGCCCAGACGAAACGAGATGGTCAGTTTGGTCTCGTCTGGGACACACCGGACAACCGCTTTCTGCATGGCCCTGCCACGCTGTCCGGGACCGGGACCTGGACCCGAGGAGAACGACACACGAACTCGCACCAACCTCGGACACTGGAAAAACCGGTAAGCGCTGCTCAACAGGCCAGACATGGGCTCAGTCACCACGGCAGCGTGGGTCAAAGAGCAGCGCTCAGCAGCACATTCCTGACTAGATA
Source organism: Heptranchias perlo (assembly GCF_035084215.1). Taxonomy (NCBI): domain Eukaryota; kingdom Metazoa; phylum Chordata; class Chondrichthyes; order Hexanchiformes; family Hexanchidae; genus Heptranchias; species Heptranchias perlo. The sequence goes on along the minus strand of NC_090341.1, from coordinate 26,969,011 downwards.
TCGGGCTCGAGTAGTACAGACGTCGGCTGGCCCATCACAAATAAATTAAATTATTATATCCAAGCCTGTGGAGTGAAACTGGAAAATACCCTAAGATGGCGAAAGTGCGGTGCACAGTTCTTTGTAGACGATTAACCAGAGTCTGTGCTGTACAAGGAACATGTACCTAGAGAGGGCCTGCCTATTTCCACCACTGTGGTGGAGCTAACATAACTTCCTTGCTTTTGTACTCTATGCCTCTATTAATAAAGCCCAGAAACCCATATGCTTCTTTAACAGCCTTCTCAACTTGTCCTGCCACCTTCTAAGATTTGTGTTCCTGCATGACTAATTCATCCTTTGCCTATTGATCTTGTGAGGCAAATTACCTGTCTCTCTATTGTGTGTGAAAACTCACATATGTGAGAAACTAATTATGTGAGAGTGGTCTGATGGCTTCTGGCCCCGATTTTAACTTAACCTGCCTAGTGGAAATGGACGGGTTTGGGTTGCCTGATGTTATGCTCCATTGACCACTGGACGAGTTAGGTTTATATTTTTAGTTTCTGTGATAGGACCACATTTTTTGTTTGTTCTTTATTTGCAGCTTTCCTTTATTTGCTTTTTTTTCTATTGCCTTTCTAATTTTTTTAAATAATCATTATTTTGTACCTCATGCAAAATATATTTTTCTACAGTCCCCCTTCTTGGGTCTGGTTCCTTTGGAGTTGAATTGGCTCCAAGATGCACCAAGTGGGGATTGGGAGAAGAGCCAAGAGGCAGTTTGAAAATCTCAAAAGAAACAAATTGATATTTCTGAAAAAGTGAAATACTGTTCATTTTTAAAAATTATCTACCAAAGCTTAGTTTAGTTCTTAGAGTTGCAATCTTTTATGAGAGCTACTCAAGGAGTTAGGTAAAATATGCACCACTGTAAATATTATAGTGTATTTTATCACTGTTAGATTATTTGCTAGTTAATTGTTCATTTAAGAAATTTGTTTCATATTTTAAACTTTAAACAAAGCCTGCTATGATAGTTTACCACTTCTGAAGAATGAAATGTAATCTTATGGGGACATAAAAGCAATTACCAAACAGGGTTTTGTGTTTGTTTACCCAAGCACATTACTGAAGGCAAGGATAGGCACTCTCAAAAAATATGGGACGTTGAAAGTCACCCATGAAATTATCTTAGATATGAAAGCTGATATAATCTAGGGCAAGAATGTTTACAAAGACTCAAAGATGTAATAATTTGCTTCTTTATTCCTAAATGTTAAATTCTACTGCAATATTATATTACAAAGTGAAAACTGACACACTGCTGTTTATATCATTTCACACAATCATGGAGTTCAGTACTCAGGTAAGATTAGACAATGCTAACAATTCAGCACGTTAATTGTTCGTAAAACCTTGTTATAAACATGGTAAAACTTTTAAGATCTGTAGGCTGGATAGACTATTAATTAAGAAATCAAAATAATATTGGATTAGCACAATCGATTGTCTATGTAATGCCCATTCAAATAAACTTAAAGCCTGAATTTAAGTCTAAAACATGAGCTTATCAAAGATGTCCATCCTAAAAGATTATAAGTGGAGTCCCATGGCATGTGTCTTTTCCGGCCACAGAGAGGTATAGGGCTATTAATAGATACAAGCGCAGATGTGAAATGTTAGTCCTCTGATATTCAAGTGTAATTAATTCTTTGTAGTTTACTAAGTATTTTTGTCAGGTTTTCTCTGCCAATTTTCTCCCAACCCCCTCTCCTGAAGGTATTGATTCCCTGAGATCAAGAACCTTGGTGGATTTTTGCCTGCCTATTTCAGAAGTGCTGAGATCAACTGTATTGCCCCTGCACTGCCCCAGGTGAGATCAGCTAACTCAGCACAGACCAGTGATCCAACCTAGCACCTTGCCAGTAGTATGGCTTAGCTATTGAACAATCAGGGAAGCTACTAAGAGTTTAAGAGCTTTACTTTTAATTTGCTTCAAGGGTAAGCAGATCACAGTCAGCATATTGGGTTGTTTTACCACGGGGTGGTAGGATGTTGGTTTGCTCCCACAATTTCCTCACTGGGCAAAATCTCAGTTATATTCATTGGTGAGATCATGAAGCTCCCATGTTTAATCAGTGATCTGTGCAAAATCAGCTGATCTCAGCTGTGGTGGTTTGAAGATGCATACAACTGACTTCTACATTCCCAGGCGAAGAAGCGAAAAATCAACCTGACTGATATCCAGTGATCCCTGCATGTATATGGGAACATCAGGTGGGGACTGTATCAAGCTTGACTGTGATGCACCCATGGTCAAAAATCCTGCTAAGCTTACATTTCCTGTCCAGGCTCATTAAGATTAGTCACTTGAGTAAGGTACGGGAGGGCAGTCGCTCTCATGAATCTGTGCTCCAGCTTCAGTCATCAAATCATCATCAAGAGCTAAGGGAATGAAATTTGATGGGGGCGGGTGGAGGTGGCAAGAATTCAGATCCATAGTATCCTTTCTTGGAAAACTAGTTATAGATTTACCACAGTTTTACTGTATTATTATGTGACAGCAATAAAAAATAATAAAATATCGTACAGTGGTCTCCTTTTGGGCAAAGCTACGATAACCAGTGTGATGGTGGCTATTGTAGTGCACATGGAAGTTATTTTCACTTGTGCACTGATTGTAATTTCACTATTAGTAGAGATGACTTAGTGCTGCTCAGTTCTGGATTCTAAAATAGAATCATAGAAAGGTTACAGCATGGAAAGAGGCCGTTCGGCCCATCAAGTCCGTGCCGGCTCTGTGCAAGAGCAATCCAGCTAGTCCCACTCCCCCGCCCTATCCCCGTGGCCCTGCAAATTTTTTCCTTTCAAGTACTTATCCAGTTCCCTTTTGAAGGCCATGATTGAATCTGCCTCCACCACCCCCTCTGGCAGTGCATTCCAGATCCTAACCACTCGCTGTGTAAAAAGGTTTTTCCTCATGTCATCTTTGGATCTTTTGCCAATCACCTTAAATCTATGTCCTCTGGTTCTTCACCCTTCCGCCAATGGGAACAGTTTCTCTCTATCTACTCTGTCTAGACCCTTCATGATTTTGAATGCCTCTATCAAATCTCCATGCAACTTTCTCTATTCCAAGGAAAACAACCCCAGCTTGTCTAGTCTATCCATGTAACTAAAGTCAGTCATCCCTGAAACTGTTCTAGTAAATCTCTTCTGCACCCTCTCTAAGGCCTTCATATCTTTCCTAAAGTGCGGTGCCCAGAACTGGACACAATACTTCAGCTGTGGCCGAGTGTTTTATAAAGGTTCATCATAATGTCCTTACTTTTGTACTCTATGCCTCTATTTATAAAGCCCAGGATCCTGTATGCTTTTTTAACCGTTTTCTCAACCTGCCCTGCCACCTTCAATGATTTGTGTACATATACCCCCAGACCTCTCTGTTCCTTTACCCCTTTTAGAATTGTGCCCTTTAGTTTTTATTGCCTCTCCTCATTTTTCCTACCAAAATGCAACACCTTGCATTTTTTTGCTTTAAATTTATCTGCCACGTGACCGTCCATGCCAATAGCCTGTCTATGTCCTCTTGAAGTCTATCACTATCCTCCTCACTGTTCACTACCCTTCCAAGTTTTGTGTCATCTGCAAATTTTGAAATTGTGCCCTGTACACCCAAGTCCAAGTCATTAATATATATCAAGAAAAGCAGTGGTCCCATCACCGACCCCTGGGGAACACCACTGTACATCTCCCTCCAGTCCGAAAACCAACTGTTCACCACTACTCTCTGTTTCCTGTCAATTACCAATTTTGTATCCATGCTGCTACTGTCCCCTTTGTTCCATGGGCCGCAATCTTGATGACAAGCCTACCATGCAGCACTTTTATCAAACGCCTTTTGGCAGTCTATATACACCACATCAACTGCATTGCCCTCATCTACCCTCTGTTACCTCTTCAAAAAATTCTATCAGGTTAGTTAAACACGATTTGCCTTTAACAAATCTGTGCTGGCTTTCCCTAATCAATCCACACTCATCCAAGTGACTGTTAATTCTGTCCCGGATTATCGTTTCTAAAAGTTTCCCCACCACCGAGGTTAAACTGACTGGCCTATAGTTACACCCTTTTTTGAGGGTGTAACATTTGCAATTCTCCAGTCCTCTGGCACCACCCCTGTATCTAAGGATGATTGGAAGATTATGGCCTATACCTCCACAATTTGCACCTTACTTCCCTCAGCAACCTCTGATGTATCCCATCCGGACCAGGTGACTTTTTTTATTCGTTCATGGGATGTGGGCGTCGCTGGCAAGGCCAGTATTTATTGCTCATCCCTAACTGCCCTTGAGAAGGTGGTGGTGAGCTGCCTTCTTGAACCGCTGCAGTTCGTGTGGTGAAGGTTCTCCCACAGTGCTGTTAGGTAGGGAGTTCCAGGATTTTGACCTAGCGACGATGAAGGAACGGTGATATATTTCCAAGTTGAGATGGTGTGTGACTTGGAGGGGAACGTGCAGGTGGTGTTGTTCCCATGTGCCTGCTGCCCTTGTCCTTCTAGGTGGTAGAGGTCGTGGGTTTGGGAGGTGTTGTTGAAGAAGCCTTGGCGAGTTGCTGCAGTGCATCCTGTGGATGGTACACACTGAAGCCACTGTGTGCGGTGGTGAAGGGAGTGAATGTTTAGGGTGGTGGATGGGGTGCCAATCAAGCGGGCTGCTTTTTCCTGGATGGTGTCGAGCTTCTTGAGTGTTGTTGGAGCTGTACTCATCCAGGGAAGTGGAGAGTATTCCATCACACTCCTGACTTGTGCTTGTAGATGGTGGAAAGGCTTTGGGGAGTCAGGAGGTGAGTCACTGCAGAATACCCAGCTTCTGACCTGCTCTCGTAGCCACAGTATTTCTGTGGCTGGTCCAGTTAAGTTTCTGGTCAATGGTGACCTCCAGGATGTTGATGGTGGGGGATTCGGCATGGTAATGCCGTTGAATGTCAAGAGGAGGTGGTTAGATTCTCTCTCGTTGGAGATGGTCATTGCCTGGCACTTAACTTATCTACTTTAAGTACTGCTAGCCTTTCTAGTACCTCTTCTTTGTCAATTTTTAGCCCATCCTTTATCTTCCTTTACTGAGACTCTGACTTCATCTTCCTCGTTAAAGACAGATGCAAAGTACTCATTTAGTACTTCAGCCATGCTCTCTGCCTCCATGAGTACATCTCCTTTATGGTCCCTGATCGACCCCACCCCTCCTCTTACTACCCGTTTACTGTTTACATGCCTATCGAAGACTTTTGGATTCCATTTTATGTTAACCACCAGTCTATTCTCATATTCTCTCTTTGCCCTTCTTATTTCCTTTTTCACTTCCCCTATATTCTGCCTGGTTCTCACTTGTGTATCAACCTGACATCTGTCATACGCCCCTTTTTTCCGTTTCATCTTACTCTATCTCTTTTGAAATCTAGGGAGCTCTGGCTTTAGTTGCCCTACCTTTCTCCTCTTGGGAATGTACCTAGACTGTACCCGAACTATCTCCTCTTTAAAGGCTGCCTACTGTTCAATTACAGTTTTGCCTGCCAATCTTTGATTCCAATTTGCCTGGGTCAGATCTGTTCTCATCCCACTGAAATTGGCCCTCCTCCAATTGAGTATTTTTACTTTAGAGTGGTCCGTGTCCTTTTCCGTAGCTTTTCTAAACCTTATGATACTATGATCGCTGCTCTCTAAATGTTCCCCCACTGACACTTGCTCCACTTGGCCCATCTCATTCCCTAGAACCAAGACCAGCAATGCCTCCTTCCTCATTGGGCTGGAAATGTACTGGGTAAGTAATCCACATGAATTGGGTTTCCTCCGAGCTTCTCTTGCAAATATTAAGGCAGCTGGTTCGTCCAATGCTGGCTTTCAGCTGGTAAGACAATGGAAGATGGAGAAGAATTCAGGGCATTCTACAGGCAATCAAAAGGAGGAAATTGAGTTTACAAAATAAGATCTCCGCTTTATTTACGCTCATTGTTAAACATTGTTCAGTCAGTAATTTGTGGATGTTTATTAACCAACATCACTAAAATAGATTATCTGGTCATTATCACATTGCTGTTTGTTAGAGCTTGCTGTGCGCAAATTGGCTGCTGCATTTCCGACATTACAACGGTGACTATGCCTCTGAAGTACTGCATTGGCTGTAAAATGCTTTAGTGTGTCCTGAGGTCATGAAAGGTGCTATATAAATGCAAGTTCTTTCTTCTCTTTTCTCTCATGCACAAATGAGAATAATTTTGTTTAAATGATCAACGAATGGGGAAATACCCAGTAACTCTTGCTCCATTACAAAGGAAAAGAAAGACAATCTAAAACAAAAATAGGAAATTCTGGAAATAAGTAGCAGATCAGTCAGCCTTTTGTAAAGCAAAAAAACAGTTTGTGTTTTGGACATAAACTTTTATCAGAACTGAAAACTGAAAGATAAGCAATCACTTTAGTAGAGTTGGTGAGAAAAGGGGGAGAAACAATAGAGACTCCAATCATAGAGGGGAAATTAATGGGTTGAATAAAATGCAAAGTGCTGGGTAGAAAACTGTTAGATAATATGATATGAAAGATAATCTCAGTGAGGTAATGGGAAGATATTATTGTAAATTGCTAACTGGTGAAAAGACATAGAAAAAGCCCACACAAGGAAAAAAGGTAAGAAAACAGGGAAGCACTGACAAAGGGTTATACCCAAAATGTATTCTTAAGATGCTGAGTGACCTACTCCATTAATCTGGTCTGGAACACTCTCCAAAACACTGAAAATTATGCTGGATCTTTAGACTAAATGAGATTATGGATACTAAAACCAATCGTGGCACCACAGTGCTACCATACTGAGATCAGCTAATCCAGCAAATTTCAGGGATCAAACTTGAGACCTTTCTGGTCTATATGGCACATTACTGCATCAAGCAATGCATTTTCCCACTGATTCATTGAAGAGGCAAGGGATTAATAAATTGTTGTTTAAATTTCAGTCCAATAAAAGGATTATAAGCATTACAAATCAGTCTATAGAAATCATGATTTTGAGAACCTCGTCTCATATTTAACAGGATTTGACTGCACTATTTTCAACAACAGTGGAGGTAAGGGAGGGAGGGGGAAAAAAACACCATTCAGAAAATACTGGATGATGGCTTCCTCCTAATCTGAAGTGCAACAGTATTCAGTAATGTGAAATCAAAGCCTAAATACAGAGCTATGCACTGTCCTATTCACAATCTATTTTCGTTGTTTAATCATTACTATGAACGAACTCTACATTTACCATTATTCTTGACTTATTTCTTTCTTCGAAGTTAATTCATTTGTTTAGTAGCTTTACAAGCTAACAGTTAAGTTCTGACTATTATTCACAATCTAAACTTGCCCTTGAAATCCAGTGATTAAAAATAATTATGTATGAAAACCTTAATTTGCTTACTGCTTGCTTATTATTAAAATATATAATTTTGAACCGCATTTGAGAAATAAAGTTCCATCATACCTGAATGTTTGAAAATGCATGGGCCAACTTGTCGAGTGATAGTATCATGGATGCTCAGCTGAAAGTACAAACAAAATGTAAAGAGTTAAGAAATAGTACTATCAGTTTTAATTTAATTATATTTAGTTTTCACTACTTGTTCAGAAACTGTCCTTTCATACAGATAATACAGTATGATATACAAAGACCTGAAAAAAATCTTTCCTTACATCCACCTCTGTCCAGAGAGTCTGAAGCATGCTCATAATCACCACCAGTGTCAACAGGCTGTGTAATTCAAATTGGTTGAGTTGGAAGTTGCCAGTTTTCTCTTCTCTTTTCTCTCTCTCTCTCCTTTTAGAAGGAATGTCTCTACCATAGAATTATATTCAAAATCAATGTTTCATTCTGTTACCTTTAATTAACAAGGCACTCAATAACTGTATGGTTTACTAGTTCTGTGAATGTATGTCCATGCTGTCTTGTCAAATTGAAGTCTACCAGTCTTCAACCTTATCCTCAATTTAGGAAAACATTTTACATAAAGTTCATTATTACTATTTAGTTATATCTTAAACATTTCAGTTCCTTAGATTTTAACCATATTTTGTGATGTATGTGTGTAATCCTTCTTTACTGCTATTGGTTCAGCCACTGTGACAATACAGTGTTATCAAAATGCTGTGTATTTAATTGTACTTAATGACTATTAGTAGGGTCCTTCAAGCAGATTTTCTCAGTACTTAAATAAGGTGTGATTAAATCAATGCTCACAACTGTTTGATATAGTACATATGCATGTGCAGGATAAATCAACTTCACGTAAGATTAATGTATTATTAATACACATTAAATCAGTTAATATGCTTCTATTATAAATTACCATGAATTTGGCTAACAGAAGCAGGCATACCAGAATGGGAAAGTGTTTATACACACTACAGACACTGCTGAAAAATGTCTCAGAAATGCAAACTGGAATTTTAAGTATATGTTTAAATGAAGATTGATTGTAGTAGAGGTACAAAAACATTAATATATTTGAAATATATATTTTTAAAAAATCTTTGTTTACTTCTGTAAGACCACCGTTTCATGATATTAACTACTGGATGAACTATTAACAACCTCCCCCTGTATGTAGTACTGGGATGTAGATGCATGCTCACAATCTTCTGCTTCTAACCTCAAATTCCCAAACTAATGTGTTGCCATAGGGAGGCACAAAGTGGGAACCAAGCACTTCCTCACTCGAAGGAAGAATCATTCCAAGGCTCCTCTTCATGAGTGATTTAAGACTGGCATAGATGGAAGTTTGGAAGCAGATTACCCATCTCCCCTCTCGTGGATAGTGTCCACAAGGGCAATTACAGAAAAGAGAAAAAAAAATAAAAAGAGGGAGTGGTGTTCTCACTAAAATAATGTCATCACCAATAACACAATTTCCATTCATGATAATATATTAAGAACTATATGGTTTAATTTAGTTTTGTTGTGAAAATATATTTAAAATCTGCTAAAGCGTCTGAACTCTTCAAAGAAATTTCTCAATTGTCACAAAAATGTTAAATTATTAATGTTAATGTGCAGCCAAAACAGAATAAAATCACAATCTGTCTCCAATTGATTTTTTTATGTTACATTTATTATTTTATTTGTAAAGTACTGGAGTGGTTATAAAAAGCATCCCTTGGGAAAATAATGTGTTCTGAAAATGTTTAATTTTGTAATATGTCAAAGTAAAAATCTAATTTTTGTGGATATTAAGTATATTGAACTAACTGACATGATTTTCCACAAAATATGGTAATTAAATGTTATTAATCACACTGTAATCCTAAACCTGTTGTTATAAATCTCAGAAGGATATATAGATTTAAAAGGTATTTTTTATGACCTGTAACTGAATTAAGAATTTGACTGCAAATCTGAATTTCAGTACAAAACTTACATTATTTGATCCTTTCATATAATTTGTCTTCAAGTTTCTACTCTTTAGCAATTTTAAACCATTTGCATTTTAGTAAATATTACAGCCTTTTTGTAGGAAAGTGTCAGTAATATTAGGCAGCAGGATATAAATTGTGGCAAAATAAGCTAAATGGTATTATTCTACAGGACACGACACAGGAGAGTCATTTGGGGGTACAGTACTAGTGGATAAGATTGGCAAAGCCATCAGGACAATCTGTGGCAGCAGTAAAGAAAATAAATATGATCTTGGGCTGTATGGCCAAAGGAATAGAACACAATCGCAGGAAGTGATTACAGGTTTGTACAGAGCACTGGTCCTACCCCATCTGAAGTAAAATATACAACTCTAAGTCACTGTATTATGAAAAACACATCCAGTCTTTGGAGAGGGTGCAGCAAAGGGCAACTAAATTGCTGGTTGAGTTATGGGGAAAGACTATAAAAGCTGGGAATATTTACTCTGGAAAACAGAAGGCCCAGGTGATCTTATTCAAGTATTTAAGATCCTAAAGGGTAATAGACAAGATAAATGTCATATGGTTAACACAGACTCTACAAGAGGATACAGCTTCAAACTTAGAAAGGGAGTGTGGAAAGAGAGTTTAGATTTAACTACTTTGCCATAGGGTGGTGAATGTATGGAATAGACTGCCAAGGGATGCAGTGGGGCTGCAGAAAATTTAAGGAAGAATTGGATAAGTGCCTAAAAAAAAATGATAGAGGGATATTGTGGGATATAATCTTTCCCGGACACTGCGACTGGCCAGATGGATCACAATGATCTTTTCCGGTCCTGCACATTCCTGTGTGATCGTTACAGCCTGTTGGCTTTTTTAAAACCAATTTTAAAATCCTTTATCTAAAAGGGCTACAGAAAGAATGTTGCCTTTATTACCTTGTCCTACTGAATAGTACCAGTTTCTTCAGACCTCTGTTGAGTACAGCTCCGGCGCTTCTTTGTGTGATCCAGTGTGCATTCTATGTGGAATATTCATTGTGTTCCACAATACCCATTATTGAATTGAATTAAGTCATATTTTGTATTAAATACCGAAATAGAAAATTCATCATATGATACAGTATTTTCTGATGTTTCCAGTGAGGTGATCATTTTAAAAATGATGTTATATTATGTTCGATTAAAAAGACTCCCTAACTTTTCTTACTATTTTGCATTAGGCCATTGAATGGAAGCAAAAATGCGAAGCAAGTGAAAGAGGAAAAATTGATTGTGATATTCAACCAGAAGGTCTTTGTGACATCAGATGGCATGTACTGGAGTTGTGTTTACAAAAATATTTACGTATATATCACATTGCAACATTTTATCTACATGCAGAATCGAATTAGTTTAGGAAGATACATCAACATTAAAAGCTTGCCCGTCATACGGTCAAATAAATCCGTTCACTGTATGTTTACTTTTTGTAGAATAGGATAACTCAGCAAATTGCTTCAAACTTCAGTCAGCATTACTGGATTTCCAACACAGCAGACTGTCTCATCTCTTTTCAGGCTTAAACTGTCGCAAACAAACGGATCCAGTGCTGTGGAAATTCGCAGCTCGCCGTGGAGCAGGAATTATGCTGGTCGAAATCAGAGGATGCTAACCCCGGTCAGAAACTCTTAGCCCCGCAAAGTCCCAGATTCCGATTTAGATCCTCCTCAACCCAGGAATTTAGAAGCCAATTGTACTCACATCTCTTCAAAGCTTACGGCAGATCAGAAAGTTACTTTAAAGTTCTACAAATTTGCAAAAAGGTATAATGAGTCACAACCGAGAAAACACTAACAATAGCACTGCGTTTATGGCATGGCGTGGAACATCAAGTATTAAACAGCAAAGAAAGTTATGGATCAGTTATTTTTGAATAATGAAATCTTCAGGTATGTCTGCTGGAAGTGCAGAAACTTTATCAGTTACAGTATTTACCACTGAAAACTACTCCGTAAGATATTTATCGAGATATTTATCAGCATGTTGCCAGGTGATAGTTGATAGAGGTTACATCTGAACAAGATGAAAGTTCATCGATTGAAATAGAGTCAGGGGGAAAAAATGGTTCTGAGAGACCGTGAACATGATTCAGCAGTACAAAATATGCCTCCTTTCCTCTGAGCCACCCCAAGGGGACCCAGGTAAGAAAATAGTATCACAGTAGTTCAAACATGTTTAGTCTTATTCCCGGATTGCTTTGAGTTTGAGCATCTGAAGAATTTGTTTTTTCATAAACTATATCCAACTATGATAATGTTGCACAATTCGATTGGAGCTAAAAGGGTTAGTAATTTTGATAAACAGAGAAAACCTTATAAAAAGAGAACGTATATTTAAGGTGTAGACTGCATACACAGGTGTATTCTACTTAGAGATTTTAAATGCCATTTTTGGGTGGCTGCCCGAGATTCGTTCTCCCTCTCCCGTATCGTATTGCGTACCATATCAAGCAGTGAAACCGCTACCTGAACCTCGCTATTTGTGCTGGCAGCAAGTGGGAGAATGTAACTCAGAACATGGAATTGCCTAATATTGTCCGGGCACTGACTTAGTGGAGCACTTCAGATTGTCTGATACAAGGTTAAAGGAATCACATTGGCCTTCATGATCGGCAAAGTCCCATCTTTGCAGCACAGTTGGGTATCCAGATTAAATTCACAGTTGGGAAATGCAGCTGATTTAAAATAGAATCGGGCAAATACTTCTCCTTAGTTTTATTCACCTTTCACACACAAAATAATTAGAATGTACGTTCGAGTTAAAAACTGGTACAATGCAGAAAAAAAACTGATGTTAGAAATCTGAAATAAAAAACAGGAAATGGTGGAGATACATAAAGGTTGCATTTGATAAGAGAAAAGTCACATTAGCATTTCTGGTGTAGACCAAGGCACAGAGGGAATGCAAGCATTTTCTGTTTTATTTAAGAACTGGTTCCCCTGGGGGACGCTTGGGTTCATATAAAACAGTTTAGTGACTATAATGTGCAATAAAACGAAGTTTACATAAAACGGAACATTATATTATTTATGGAGTGCAGCAATGTATGTCATTTGCTTGTAGCCTTCTTTTGGAAATGCTTTATGTACAATAATAGATTGATAATCTAAACGGTTAGCTTCGAAGGAAGTTTTCAGAAGGTTAGTTGCGAATCTTGTATTGGACAATAGTCAACGAAAGGTTCCTGAAGGGTCAAGCTATTTTTTAGAATAAAATATCAATTATATTATTGCCAGTTCATACGTTTTTCCTTTTATCTTTGTACATATTAAGGTAAACCACGTAATGATCGTTTATAACACATTCATAAAATGTATATAAAGACAGTAATAAAATATTTGGAATTCATTTTATTTCTGCAACTTACATCTTGAAAATTTCGACAACTTACTTTGCTGATGGCCACATTATAACAGGCACGGTCTGATCAACCATAATCGAAAACCGAATGAGAAGCGAAAGTGTTTAGCGCTGTTCCTTATAGGCTTTTCCATTGATAAATATCGGCAGCGATTCTGCACAGAACACGTCGGAGTCGCGATGTTCCAAAACCGAACGCCGACTCCAATTCGCCACAGCAACAAGAATCCCTGTGATTGACGGCAGTATCCACCAATCAGCGATGGATTTCCCGTCGAGAAGCCAAATAAGCGCAGCGGGAGGCGGGATCTCTAGTTCTATACATTTTAAATAGTGAAAAACGAGTATTTTGCTGAGTATAATATTTTGATTCAAATAAGGAAAATATCTTCTCTCAGATTTTGGAGTAAAAGGTGATAATTTTTAAAATCTTTTGCGACAGGCGGTTGGAGGACTGCTGGCGGGGTCCTTGTAGTCGGTAATAGGCGCGTCGCGAGGCTTGCTCCGGTCTTTTTGCTGAGCGGCCGAGTCTGCAGCAATGGGTGAGTGTGGAGAGCAGCCCGACTGCGACTCGCTTCGCACCGAATCCGCCCTTTGAAACTCCCACTCGGAGAGGCCCACCGAGTTCGCACGGTTAACCTCCGCCACCGGCCGCTGGGGGCTTCAGGCCGTTTGTTTTATTTTATTAATGCGTCAACCCGCCGCGTGTGAGCTGCCACGCTGTGGGTTCCTGCCTCAGGGGTTTAGGCCCAGGGCCTGGTTCAGGCGATCGTTTTCCAGCTGTAAATCGCTCCGGATGGGAGCTCACGAAAATCAGAACCCAAATTTCTCAATTTAAAAAAACAAGAGCTTTGTAAGGAAATATGATCAAAAACTGAGTGGGATATTTCTGGGTCTTGAAGACACGGCTGGAGTTTTTATAATGTGGATTTTCCTACATTGATCGGTTTGGAGGTGGAGATTGTGTATTAAGACTGCATAATTTCTATGACAATTGGTACTGAATGGGCACTTAAGTCCCTTTTCTAAGGAAATATAATTCGAATCTATTAATCGATCAAATTGGTGCTTCAAATGAAATTAAACACTGCACTCAAGTACATATTCATAATTGCTAATCTTGGCACTGTTTTTACAGCTAGCACTTTGGTGATGCATGATTCTTTTTGCAGGAAAGATAAACAATTTTTACTGCTAGAAACCTACTTCATTAAAATTATGGAGAATGATAGGTCAGATGATTGCGCACAGAATTTAACCATTGGGCTGAATGTCAGCCTTAGACTTGACTTTTGAGCTGTTTATATTTTGCACTACTTTGCCTCACGATATAGAAATCATTAAATTAGTAATCAGAAATGGTAGACATTTTAAAATTTTGTTTTTAGGTAAGTGCCGTGGTCTTCGTACAGCCAGAAAATTACGCAACCTTCGCCGTGATCAGAAATGGCATGATAAGCAGTACAAGAAGGCCCACTTGGGGACTGCCCTGAAGGCCAACCCATTTGGCGGTGCATCCCATGCCAAAGGAATTGTCTTGGAAAAAGTGTAAGTATTTTTAAACTGAGGACATTACTGACTGCTGTAAATTATCTTTCCCTGAAGCATTCCTGTACATGTCTTTTCTCAATTATTAATAGAATGTGCATGAGAGTAGCTTGGGGTAACTGGCTGCATTGTTCGATTGCTTGCTGGGAAAGTTCCTGGCCACTCTTTGGTACATTTTCTTGATGGTATGGCTGATAACTGAAAGTATGAGGAATTGTGACCTCGCACCATTACACTTAACTAGACTTAACAGGTCTGATCTGCAATTGTCCTGAACACTCCAACATTTCAGAGCAGTTACACTGTGTAGCCATAATGGAGATACACAAGTACACTGTAGCAACAGAATGATGTTGTTTGTTAAATGGTATAATTTGCTAGTGTGTATATATAAAAGAAATGTCTGCTTTCAAAAAGCTCTATTGTGCATTGATTTTAATCAATTGGATTTGGTTAGATTCTGGATAAAGTACATCTACTTTAAGTGAAAACCACTGGGAAATGAATTTGCCCCTCCTTGGTCAGCTTTTATAGTGCCTATAACTTGGCAAAATGTCCCAAGATGCTTCACAAGTTAGGGAGGGGACAAATGCAGAGCAGGAGTTAGAGTTTAGGAATATGGGCCATTACTAATTGTCTTCTTTTTTAATACAGTGGTGTTGAGGCTAAGCAGCCAAATTCTGCTATCAGAAAGTGTGTTCGAGTCCAGCTTATCAAGAATGGCAAGAAAATCACAGCTTTTGTTCCAAACGATGGTTGCTTGAATTTCATTGAGGTGAGCAGTCATGTTTTTAGCAAGTAACTGATTGGTACAGTACCGATTGATACTAATGCTGTGAATGGAAATTAGTCATTTTATTTTGTATGTTACTTGCACTTGTATGCATTGTATAATGAAATGAAACGTTTTATATCAGACTGCATTTTATCCACATTTCCAGTCCTCTTTAGAACTGCTGAATGTGCAACAGCAATTTTTATTTACAGAATTCTATTTTAAATGAGCATTCCAGTTTTTGTTCTGACTGTAACTGATTAATTCTTCAAACTGATGAAGTTGAAGAACCCCAACCTCTATAAGTGCAAGAAAAATAATGGGACCTGCCATAGAACAGTGAAATTTCACGTTACTTTTTTGTGGATTGTTTTAAGCAAGTTTTTAGGTTTTGCCCTATAAATTATATTTATCATATCCTATTTCGACATACTATTCGTAAACAAAGGTGGAGTCAGAGTAAAACCAAAATTAATGGGAATCAGGGAGAAAACGCTCCAGTGGCTGGAGTTATACCCAGCAAAAAGGAAGGTGCTTGTTGGAGGCCAATCGTCACAGCTTCAGGAGTTCCTCAGGGCAGCGTCCTAAGCCCAACTGTCATCTTAACAGGGCCAGAAGTTTGCTGCTGATTGCACAGTGTTCAGCACTATTTGCATTTCTCAGAAAATGAAGCAGTCCACGTCCACATACAGCAAGATCTGGACAACATCCAAGTTTGGGTTGATTAGTGGCAAGTAACATTTGCGCTACACAAGTGCCAAGCAATGACTACCTCAAACAAGAGAAGGCCTCACCAACATTAACATTCAACGGCATTACCATCGCCGGGTCACCCACCATCAACGTCCTTGGGGTCACCATTGACCAGAAACTGGAATAGCCACATAAATGTCGTGGCTACTAGAGCAGGTCAGAGGCTGGGTTTTCTGTGGCGAGTGGCGCACTAACTCCCCAAAGCCACCATCTACAAGGCACAAGTCAGGAGTGTGATATACTCTCAACGTCTGGATGGGTGCAGCTGCAACAACACTCTCAAAGGTTTACACCAGCCAATGCAGTCCGCTTGATAGGCAGCCCCTCCCTCCACTGAGGGGCTGCAGTGTATGCTATCTACATGGTGCACTGCAGCAAGTCCGAGGATGCCTGGCACCCTTGACAGCAGCTCCCAAACCTATGACCACCACCACCACCCAGGATAAGGCAACAGGTGCATGGGAACTCCATCACCTCCAAGTCATAGGACATATTGTTGTTCCTTCAATGCTGCTGTGTCAAAATCGTGGAACTCCCTACCTAACAACATTGTGGAAGTATCTTTACACATGGACTGCTTCGGTTCAAGAAGATCCATCACAGCCTTCTCGAGGGCAACTAAAATTGGGCAATAAATGCTGGCCTTGCCAGTGATGTCACATCCTGTAGAATGATTAAAATGATTTAGTATCCCTTCTGATGGTCATTCAAGGAGGCTTTTCTCCCTCAGGCCCTCACCCTGTATCCAAATAAGTGAACAGGTTCGCAAGATTAATGGTAGGGAAAGTAGAATTATGAAAGTTGTTTAATAAAACTTGTTTATAGTAAATCAAAAGCAAAATACTGCAGATGCTGGAAATCTGAAATAAAAACAGAAAATGCTGGAGAAGCTTAGCAAGTGAGGCAGCATCTGTGGAGAAAAGCAGTTAAAGTTTCAGGTCGAAAACTTCGTCAGAGCTAGTAATAATATTTTCGTTTGTAATTCTGCAGCCTGGAAATTAGATGGGGGGGTGAATTGAGAATCTTGTGCCCCCGTAATAGCATAAAAAGCAGATCAATAAAGACTGGGTCTAAAAGTTATTTTGTGCCCACTCCCTTGGTACTTGTTGGCATTGCTGTTGTGAGCAGATGCAAATACAAAGAATTAATTTACATTTATAGTAACCCCATATGTCGTAGGGGCATTCCTAAGCACTTGTAAAGTGCAACCACTGTTAGATGGTTAAGTGCAGCATCCAATTTGCACACAGCAAATTCATGAATGCATCTGTTTTCAATGGTGTTGGTTGAAGGAAGAATATGGAACTTGGACCCACTGCCTTCTAACTCAAAACAAAAATTCAACATGGTGGCATGGGGCAACTCGTCCCTGAATTATTCTGCCCATCCTTGCTATCCATTTCAATCTCTGAGATTGCAAATTGAAGGGAGGTAACTATTAATACTGTAGGGTAGCGTACTACAAGGTTGCCCTATAACCGTGAACATTTGAGTACTCTTAGGGTGTGAACATAATTCTTCAACTGGCATATTTGCGCAAAGCTTCAGCTTGGCGGCAAATTAAATTTGTGCTCTTTAGATGATACTGTTTTTTTTCTTCACTTAGATTGTGATGTTTTGGCTGTCTGTATACACACTTCCATTCCTTCTTCCCTTTGCCGCCCCTGCTTCCACCTACTCCCGCAAAGAAGACCAGTGGCAAAAATTCCTGATTGGTGCAATGAAGTAATGGTTAACAAATTCACTTTGCTTCATTCACTGATCAGAGCTGCTGTTTACTCCTCATTCTGAGATAGATTGAGGTGTGATGTCTTGTAACAACCCAACTTAACTCCCCTTGTACTCCCCAAGTGAGACCACACCTGGAGTACTGTGCAGTTTTGGTCTCCTTACCTAAGGAAGGATATACTTGCCTTAGAAGCAGTGCAGCATAGGTTCACTAGATTGATTCCTGGGATGAGAGGGTTGTTCTATGAGGAAAGATTGAGTAGAATGGGCCCACACACTCTGGAGTTTAGAAGAATGAGAGATGATCTCATTGAAACATAAAATTCTAAGAGGGCTTAACAGGGTAGATGCTGAAAGAATGTTTCCCCTGGCTGGGGTGTCTACAATTAGGGGACGTAGTCTCAGGATAAGGGGTCGGACATTTAGGACCGAGGAGAAATTTTTTCACTGAGGGTCGTGAATATTTAGAATTCTCTACCCCAGAGGGCTGTGGATGCTCACTCATTGAGTATATTCAAGACTGAGATTGATAGATTTTTGGACTAAAGGAATCAGGGGATTGGGTGGGAAAGTGGAGTTGAGGTCAAAGATCATCAGCATGATCTTATTGAATGTCGGAGCAGACTTGAGGGGCCGTATGGCAGCTACTCTTATACTGCTGCTGAGATTGATCTGTCAGTTACTGTTTTTAGATTTGAATCCTATTCTGAGTACTTTTCATGTAATTTCCATCTTGGAGATTTTCTTTATATTAATATACTCCACTGTTATGAGACACGGACTAATAGTACTGTATATACAGCTCATATTCCACATGTGCTTCACATACAAAGTCAAACTAATACTCTAAAGAAACTGTTTTGACTCATCTTTATCGATAATGTGATTATACTACAACAACTTGCATTTATAATAGCACCTTTTAACGTAGTAAAACGTGCCAAGGCACTTCATAGGAGCTATTATTTAAAAAAATTAACACCGAGCCACATAAGGAGGTATTAAGATAGGTAACCAAAAGCTTCATCAAAAAAGTAGGTTATAAGGAGTGTTGTAAAGGTAGAGGGGGTTAGGGAGGGAATTCCAGAGCTTAGGGCCTAGGCAGTGGTGGAGTGATTAAAATCGGGGATATGCAAGAGGCCAGAATTGGAGGAGTGCAGAGATCTTGGAGGGTTGTAGAGCTGGGGGAGGTTAGAGATAGGGAGAGGAGGGGTGAGGCCATGGAGGGATTTGAAAACAAGGATGAGAATTTTAAAATCGAGGCGTTCCCGGTCCGGGATCCAATGTATGTCAGCGAGCACAGGGGAGTTGGTGGGAGTTAGTATATGGGCAGCAGAGTTTTAGATGAGCTCAAGTTCATGCCGAGTGGAAGATGGGAGGCCAGCAAGGAGAGCATTGGAATAGTCCAGTCTGGAGGTAACAAAGACGGATGAGGGTTTCAGCAGCAGATGGGCGGAGATGGGCCATTGTTATGGAGGTGGAAGTAGGCGGTCTTGGTGATGGAGCGGATATGTGGTGGGAAGCTCATCTCTGTCAAATAGGATGCCAAGGTTGCGAACGGTCTGGTTCAGCCTCAGTGGCCAGGGAGAGGGTGGAGTCGGTGGCTAGGGAGCAGAGTTTGCAGCGGGGATTCAAAGACAATGGCTTCGGTCTTCCAATATTTAGTTGGAGGAAATTTTTGCTCATCCAGTACTGGATATCAGACAAGCAATGTGATGAGACAGAGTGGAGGGGTTGAGGGAGGTGGTTGTGAGGTAGAGCTGGGTGTCGTCAATGTGCATGTGGAATGTGATGTATTTTAGGATGATGTTGCCGAGGGGCAGCATGTAGTTGAGAAATAGGGGGCCAAGGATAGATCCTTGGGGGACTCGAGGTAACAGTGCTGGAGGAGGAAGAGAAGTCATTGCTGGTGATTCTCGGGTACGACTGGATAGATAAGAATGTAATCAGGTGAACGCAATCCCACCCAGCTGGACAATGGAGGAGAGGCATTGGAGGAGGATGGTATGGTCAGCCATGTTGAGGAGGGTTAGTTTACCATCGTCACAGTCACATAGGATGTCATTTGTGGCTTTGGTAAGGTTCGTTTCAGTGCTTTGGCAGGGACGGAAACCTGATTAGAGGGATTCAAACATTGAGTTGTGGGAAAGATGGGCACGGATTTGGGAGGCGACAACACGTTCAAGGACTTTGGAGAGGAAGGGGAGGTTGGAGATGGGGCAGTAGTTTGCAAGGACAGAGGGGTTAAAGGTGTTTTTTTTTGAGGGGGGTGATGATGACAGATTTGAAGGGGAGGGGTACGTGAGGAGAGGGAACCGTTAACAATATCAGCTAACATGGTGGCCAGGAAGGGAAGTTGGGTGGGCAGCAGTTTAGTGGGAAATCGATCTATGCTAATTGCTCCCTCTTAGATTACATACCTCTATTGATGTTAAGTCTTATTCATAGCATGTGAACTATAACAACTTGAAATATGTCCATAGTGCAAAAGAACTTGCACACTTTTTGTTAACACTCACTTCACTGAGCGCACCTTAAAATTCTTCCCCGATCCTTTTAATAGCTCTATTGTTTCCATTAACTCCTCATGATGGCCATGGGTGATGCACGCGTATTGTATTAATGTCAAGAACTGTAACATTCAGTAATCCCTACTGACTATTATAGATTGGATGTTTCCTAGTTTGTAAATGCTTTGAACTATTTCACTGACGTCTAAATTTCTCTTTTTTTAGGAGAACGATGAAGTTCTGGTTGCTGGTTTTGGTCGTAAGGGCCATGCTGTTGGTGATATTCCTGGTGTCCGCTTTAAGGTGGTCAAAGTAGCCAATGTATCTCTGTTGGCCCTGTACAAAGGCAAGAAGGAGAGACCAAGATCTTAAATTTTTCAGTATATTAACAAAGATTGAAAATAAAACATTTTAAAATAAATGTTTGTCGGAAGTTAATAAAATTCCCCGAACTTATCGATTCCTTTCTATTTGCAACATGTCCATCATTAAGACTGAATGGGAAGAGACTTGAAAATTCATGCTCCAGGTCTTATTATTTGAGGGTTATAGATTTTTTGTTCCCCCTCTGGGCAAACAAATAAGTTCTCTGAAGTGACATCGAGGTAGGTATAGAGAGTGGTCCAGTAATCATTATTGCCTGTGGGGAGGTCACATCTGATTGGCACAGCAGCAAAGCATTGAACTGGAAATCCCTTCCCTCTCTGCTTGTGGCTGCCATTTTTAGTTAGTGATAAGATGAAAATATATAACCTGGGCACAAACTCTCAGGTTTGCTGATCTGGTGACAAACGCAAAAAAGTCTGGGAGCCAAACTTAAAATGCAAACAAGATAAAATCTACAAATGTTCGATTTTATTTCATCTGGTTCTCGGGATGTAGAGGGTGCTAGCGAAGATGCATTTTTATTGCAAATTCCTAATTTCCGTGAGAAGGTGGTGGTGGACCTTCTTCAACTGCAGTCCTTGTGCTAGATAGTGAATTCCAGGGTTTTGACTCTGCAATGAAGGAATGGAGGTACATGTCCAAGTACAGGTGATATGTGACTTGGAGGGAAACTTAGAGGTGATGGAGTTCTTATGGTATTTTTGCTCTTCGGTCCTTGGTGGTAGAGGTTGTATGGGGGTGGTGGCTGGGATCTGCTGTCAGCATAAGCTCAGACTTGGTGATTGAGGGGGTGGATATTGAGTTCAGTGAAAGGGTGCCAATCAAGAAATGCTAGCCATTGTATTTTACTCCTCTTCAGAGGGTTATTGAGACAAGTCTATTTTTTCCCCCTTTTCAACTCTCTTCCCGAGGGAATTGACTTCTTACAAGGATACAGTTCCACTGGTGCCTTACAGGCATTCTACATGTGAACCTAGGTAATGACTGTTGCCAAGCCATTTGAGCACGGGGTGGGTTGGGGGGGAGGTGCAGCCAAGTCTCATCTTGTCCAGACTTGCATCCTTCAAATAGGTGTGTAGTGGCAAGAATCCTGGTCATTTACCTCTTCCTAGCCCAGGAGCACCAAGACGATCTGTGACAGATCAGCAAACACATCTCAGACCTCAAATTGAAACGTGGACTTCCCAGGTTAACCAACTGAGCTATCTGAATGATTTGGAGCAAATTTAAATCTTCCCAGCTTATGAAAACAAAAAACGTACGTTTATATAGCATCTTTAACATCATGACATCCTAAAGCACATTAGCTCAGATCTGCATATGCTATTTCACAATCTGCTCCCATGTTGCTGAATCTCATTGCTTTTATCCACTTGCTTGTGGCCACTGACCCCACTTATCCTTCAGCACTCATCACCCTTTGTTGGACTGACTCCTTCATTCTCAGACTCCTTAGGCTTTGTTGCTTTTGGTCATTGGGTTTCACTTTCTTGCTCTGGTGTACAATTGAGGTAGCCATTGCTGCACATGAGCAACTGCCCCATCTTCTCATTGACTTTCTCGTCCAGCGTGTCACCAACCTCCTTCCTGTCCCCCTTACCCCACCTAACACTAACCCCTTGGACGCTACCAGCGGATCAATAGTCATCGCCCCTCCACTATGTTTGTTTATTCACAACCTTATTGTGGATGATTGCATTATCAAGGCCTTGACTGAAACTTGCCTCAAGGGTGGCAATACCTTGCCCCTTATGGATGCCTCCCTGTCTGGCTATAATTTCCACCACTACTGAGTACAAGCTGCTGTGGTGGCTGTGTAGCCTTATCAATAAAACACATCTTGGTCTCCTCCCCCTACTTTGCTGATGCCTGTTTTGAACATCTCATCTTGTTTCATGCAGCTCATCTCATTTAAAATCCTCAATATCTAACCCCTCACCCCCAAACAGCACCCTGAATTTCTCATAGCTTCTGCACTGAGGGACTCCTTATTCTTGGTGATTTCAATCTCCCATCTCAACTCCACTTGCCTGCTCCTAATTTCACTGTCCTCCATAAACCTCCCTCCAGATAAACTCTCCTGCTGAGCTTGGTTCGGCACACCCTCAACCATGCCATCCATCTCAGGTGGTCTCTACTCCAATGGTCTCAATTAGAGACAAGGCCATCCCTGCTCGCTTTGGTTTATCTCTCACCACCCACATCCCCTACCCCACGTCCAGGGGGAAAAACTCCAAGTCACTTAGAAGCACAGTTTCAACCTGACAACTGCTGAGCCCTGGGTCCTCCAATTCCCAAGATACTACTGTAGCTATTGATCTGTTCAGCCACTCTGTTACCTTCCTTCAACTTTGATGCCTTTGTCCCTAGATAAGGGGTTGGCCGTTTAAAACTGAGCTGAGGAACTTCTTCATTCAGGGTTGTGAATCCTTGGAATTCTCTACCCCGGAAGCCTGTGGATGCTCAGTTGTTTAGTATGTTCAAGGCTGAGATTGCTAGATTTTGGACACTAAGGGAATCAAGTGGGAAAGTGGAGCTGAGGTTGAATATCGGCTGTGATCTTACTGAATGGCGAAGCAGGCTTGAGGGGCCATATGGCCCACTCCTGCTCCTATTACTTATGTAAAACCTTTGCTCTCTCCCATTCTGGTCTTTCCTCTTTATATTGTCCCCATCTTTGTTTCCTCAAGTCCAAGGGGTACAAATCTGAGTATCTGGTGCACAACTGGTTTAGCCATCTATTACCTGATCTGCCTGCTATGGGGCTTCGCTCTCTTGAAACCATCAACTACTCCAGAAGATAACCCTATCTACTTTTCTCTGATACCAAGCATTTCCATAAACCTGTCCTCTGCACGCTCACCTTCATCAATTATGAGGAGCTCATGGACATCACTAAGATTGCGACTATACATTCAACTTCCTCTGCTGATTTGCCCTTGCCCTCAACCCATATCTTTTTCTACTGTACCCTTACCGCCGATAACCAGCTCAACCTCACCACCACCTCTCTCGACCCCACCACTATCTCTGATTTCTCACACTGTTTGACATCCAGTACTGGATAAGCAGAAGTTTCGTCCAACTAAATATTGGGAAGACCAATGCCATTGTTTTCAGTCCCCGCCACAAACTCCATTCCCTAGCCACCAACTCCATCCTTCTATTATAAAAACAGAAATGCTGGAAAAACTCAGCAAGTGAGGCAGCATCTGTGGAGAAAGAAACAGAGTTAGCATTTCAGGTCAAAGACCTTTCGTCAGAACTCCATCCTTCTCCCTGACCACAGTCTGAGGCTGAACCAGACCGTTCGCAACCTTGGCGTCCTATTTGACCCTGAGATGAGCTTCCGGCCACATATCCGCTCCGTCACCAAAACCGCCCACTTCCACCTCCGCAACATCATGTGTCTCCACCCTGCTTCAGCTCATCTGCTGCTGAAACCCTCTAGACCTGACTATTCCAATGCTCTCCTGGCCAGCCTCCCATTTTCCACCCTCCGTAAACTTGAGCTAATCCAAAACTCTGCTGCCCGTATCCTAACTCGCACCAAGTGCCATTCATCCTTCACCCCTGTTCTCGCCGACTTACAATGGCTCCTGGTCCTGCAATGCCTGGATTTTAAAATTCTCATCCTTGTTTTCAAATCCCTCCGTGGCCCTGTGACTTCCTCCAGCCCTTCAACCCTCCAAGAATGTTGTTTCAGTTGGATGTGTTGTGGAAATACTACCAAAAATTCTGTAGAGTCAAAAATAATGTAAACCTAAACTGGTATTTACTCTTTACACCAAAATCAATCATTTTTAAACCAAAATGAGCGAGACTTGACAGGCATATAATTTAGCTGATGGAGCCCACTGTAATGACGATTTTATCGGAGGTAATCCTTCACCCTCCATCACACAGAATCCACAGACCGAAACTCCGAATTAACCTCGTCGTAATTCTACACCGGATGTAGCACATGCCGCGCCGGAAATGGTGGTCTCCATGGTGACCAGGTTGTTTGCGGATACCAGAAGCAGCGGGCTGTAACGGCGGCTGCACCGGCTGCGATCAACGGCGGACGGAGATTAAACACACTGGCCGTCAATGTAAGTCACGTTCCACGGTGAATCTCACCGGTTGCGGACGGGCAGTAATCTGCTCTCTCAGAGACCAAGTCAGAAGTGCAGCTCTGTTTCTTTATACTCTCTAAAGTGAAGTGTATTATGGAGACAATGCCATTGTTATTTACACAAACAAGAATGGACAGTATCGACAGATCTGCAGTTTTAATTTGGCCATCACACACTGTTGGTAAAGGTTATTTCACTGATAAAGATAAATCCATTTGTTTTAATTTGATATTTTTGACTGCAATATTTTGTGGAGAATACTTGGGATAAATATTTCCAGCAGTGGATTTATCTAGTAACTGACAGAAGACGAAGTTTGAATGGCTCTTTTTGAAATTGACAGGTGAAAATATATGTTATGTTCCACCTCCTTCTCCATCTCTTTTAAACAAGTTCTGGAATGTTAAAGTAAATTGTAGGTGATTAAAGTAAATTGACCATGACTATGGTTGCTGCAGATAACCTTGTCTTCACGGTCATTTTCCTGGGCAGTGAACATTCCTGACAACAATAACTTGCATTTATATACCGCCTTTAACATAGAAAAATGTCCCAAGGTGCTCCCATGGACAAAAATTGACACCGGGCCAAAAAAGGAGATATCAGGGTCACTAAAAGCTTGGTTAAAAAGGTAGGTTTTAAGGAGGAGAAGGGGCGGGCGGGGAGAGTAACTAAAGTAGTAGACAGGGGAATATGGACTTTCAGAAGGCATTCAATAATGTTCCATATAAGAGACTGTTAACTAAAATTAAAGCTCATGGAATTGAAGGCAAATTATTGTCCTGGTTAGGAGATTGGTTAGAAGACAATTAGTAAATTAAGTAGAAGACAGAGAGTTGGGATAATGGGTATGTACTCGAATTGGAAGTGAGTAGTGGGAATGATTTTAAACTCCAAGAACGGGTGGGTTGGGGATGGGTGAGATTTGAAAATATTTGTTTTTTTGGGTTGCAACCGCAAAATGTTTGGACTTGGCATTCCCAGTGGGAAGCTTGTACTTTTACATGCTGACGTTAAACCCGGAAATAAAGCCGAGTTGCGGTTGCGACCCAAAAAACAACTATTTTCAACTCCCACCTGCCCCCAACCCACTTGTTCTTGGGGTTTTAAATCACCCCCGTGGTGTCCCACAACAATCTGTGCTGGGGCCTCAGCTATTCACTATATTTATTAATGACTTAGATAACACAATAGAGAGTCATATATCCAAGTTTGCCGATGACACAAAGATTGGAGGCATAGTAAGTAAGTAGTGTAGACTGAAGCATAAAATTACAAAGAGACATTAGTAAATTAAGTGAGTGGGCAAAACTGTGGCAAATGGATTTCATACTATCATGGTATCATAGTAGGTACAGCACAGAGGGAGGCCATTTGGCCCATCGTGCCTGTGCTGGCTCTTTGAAAGTGCTATCCAATTAGTCCCATTTCCCTGCTCTTTCCCCATAGCCCTGTAAATTTTTTCCCTTCAAATATTTATCTAATTCCCTTCTGAAAGTTACTATTGAATCTGCATCCACCACTCTTTCAGGCAGTACATTCCAGATCATAACAACTCGCTGCGTAAAAATATGTTTCCTCATGTTGCCTCTGGCTCTTTTGTCAATCACCTTAAATCTGTGTCTTTTGGTTACCGACCCTTCTGCTACTGGAAACACTTTCTCGTTATTTACTCTATCAAAACCGTTCATGATTTTGAACATCTCAATCAAAGCAGGTAAGTGTGAGGTCATCTATTTTGGAACAAAAAAGGATAGATCCGAGTATTTTTAAATGGTAAAAAGTTAGGAACAGTGGAGATCCAAAGAGATTTAGGGGTCCATGTACACAGATCACTAAAATGTAGCAGTCAGGTCGAAAAAATAATCAAAAAGCCTAATGGAATGTTAGCCTTTATATCTAGAGGGCTAGAATATAAAGGGGAGGAAGTTTTACTACAACTATACAAAGCCCTGGTGTCGACCACATCTGCAGTACTGTGTACAGTTCTGGGCACCGCACCTCAGGAAGGATATATTGGAAGGAGTGCAGCGCAGATTCACCAGAATGTTACCAGGGCTCCAAGGGTTAGATTATGAGGAGAGATTACATAAATTAGGCTGTATTCCCTGGAATCTATAAGGTTAAGGGGTGATTTGATTGAGGTTTTTCGGAATTTGAAAGGAATTGATAGGGTAGATAGAGAGAAACTTTTTCTGCTGGTGGGGGAGTCTAGGACAAGGGGACATAACCTTAAAATCAGAGCCAGGCCATTCAGGAGAGAAGTTAGGAAACACTTCTTCACACAGGGTGATAGAAGTGTGGAACTCTCTCTCACAAAAAGCAGTAGATGCTAGCTCAAATAATAATTTTGTATTTGAGATCAATAGATCTTTGCTAGCCAAGGGTATTAAGGGACAGGGAGCCAAGATGGGTGGATGGAGTTAGGATACAAATCAGACATGATCTCATTGAATGGCTCAAAGGGCTGAATGGCCTACTCCTATTCATATGTTCCTATTTCAAATCATCTTCATTGCTAAAGCTGCTTCCAAGAAACTTGGTTTCCTCTTTATTTTCAATTTTTTCTATTCTCCTTAACTATCTTAACTCTCTGTAAAGCCAAAGTCTATCTGAGGTATGATTACTGCTCTCATACCAACATCTTTGTTCCACTTCTAGGAGATGCACTTGGTCATAAGTGGTCGTGCAAAATGGGTGATAGAGAATCGGCCGCCAATTGATGTCAATGGAAAAGAAAATCAGAAGGAGTGTAAATGGGGCAGCTGATTCACTGTCACCCGTTTTGCACTACTACCCCAAGAAGAATTTCACCCCCTTAGATTGACCACAAGGAAAAAATAAGCCATCTGATAGGTGATTCATCTTTTTACCTTTAGCCTCCAACCTCTCTCTTTCTGTCATAAACTTTCTTGACTTTTTTTTACTTGTTCAATATTATTATGATCGGCAATCCGCTGAACTTCCTGCCTTTTTGCACGTAAGCTGAAGATATGCTACCCCATCTGCTGTTCCTCTTCCCTGCATTCTCTGCATTCTCATTGTGTTGAAATCAAGACTCATCATATAGTTTACTACTCTATCTCATTCTCTTGCGGGACCTCAAAACTGTGGAATGCCTTGTTCTCATTCTTCCATCTTTCTTCCTACCGTCTTCAGATTTTTAAAATCTAAGCTTGACATCATCTAATCGTTATTTCCTGATTTATTTCATCATCTTGTTTTACTCATTTTAACCTTGATGATGTCCTGAATCATAGAAGTTTAAGCACAAAAGGAGATTATTTTGGCCCACATACCTGTGCCTCTGCTAGTTCCCACTGGAGCTATGCTCTTTCCCTGTACCCTTTCTTTTTGAAGTGTTTCTCTAACTCCTTTTTAAACATTATGATTAAATTGACTTCACCAGTCACTGTGGTGATGTACCCTTTGCAGAATTGATTTCTGATTCCCACCCCACTTTATGCTTCCTGTACTAATCTGAAGTTTGTACCCACTTTTACCAATTCACTGATCAGTGATAATAATCTTTCAATATCTTTCATCTCAAAACCTTTCATTATTTGAACACTTCTATTAGATCTCCCCAACTCTAATCAATGTCATGTACAGATTAATCATCACCTTGTTTTTTCAATTCAAAGATTCAGAATCCTATTTGCCTTTTTTATGGCCTTTTCCACTTACAACTCTGTTTTGAAAGATCTGTGCATCTGCACCCTTAAATCTCTCTAGATCTATACCATTTAAAGTATATAATCATTCTCTTGCTCTTTTTTCCAAATTCTACCACTTCATTTTATCTTCATTCTCTAAATATCTGTCCACTCCCCTAACTTATCTGTCCTCCTGTGGTCACCTCCATTCTTCTTCATAGTTTGCCATGCTCCTTAGTTTGGTATCATCAGCAAATTTTGATGTTATTTCCTCTATGCCCATATTTTGAGAGTCCCAACAGATCTCTGCGACACCACTAGCTACATTTTTCCAATTGAGAAACATCAATTTACTCCTTTCTATCTTGTAGCCATCACCTCTATCCGTGCCACTATTTTACCTTCAATACCATGTGCATTAAGTATCTTAAGTGGCTCTTTATCAAAAGGTTTTGAAAGTCCAAATATATCACATCAACTGCATTCCCTTTGTCTATGCTCAGTAACTTCCTCAAAGGATTCAATTCAATTAGACAAGCAGGATTTACATTTTATAAATCCATGTCTTTGATTAGCCCATATCTTTCTAAGTGTTCACTAATATTATCTCTCATTTATGGGCTCCAGCAGTTTTCTTGCTAACTTGTTTGGAGTTACCTGGCTCATCCTTTTCCTCTTTATGAACAGGAGCATAACATTTACAACCCTCCAGTCCTTTGGTACAATTCCTGTTTCCAAATAATTTTTGAAAATTATGTTTAGTACGTCTAGTATTTCCTTGCAAATTTCCCTCAGTATTCTAGAGTGTAAACTGCTCGGGGCAGATAACATATGAGCGATAAATCCCACAAACCCATTATGTTTAGTCCTTCATTTTGGTTTCTCAATTTAAAATAAATCAATACAGCACATCTCAAAGGTGGCTGATCAATTGGTTATGGAAAATAGTCTAGTGTGAACAATTTATGTACATGCTGAGGCTAAACTAGGGGAAGTTCTTCAAAATCTAGTTCACATTCTTTGCTTACTGACAATGCTCCCACAAAACTAAGGTACCAGCCTACAGAGACGTTATAAAAAAGATCAAAATAGACATCAACATTGTTGCAACAGGTAACCATAACAGTCAAAACCAATATCACACCAAAACCAGCCCTCTGAGACATCTGTAACCTGATGAGTAAAGTTCACACTCTTTCATTCTGCATCTTTGTATCACATACAATGAGCATACATATTAAACACTATGACAACAATATGAATTATGACTATAGTAATTGGTCTCAATTATTACACAAACAGCCTCAAAAATCAAGTGAAGTACAGACATAGAGGGTAATTTTAGCTTTCAACGATGACGTAAAGCAGGTGATATTGGATTGGCTGCCCATTATACATCCCGGCGGATTTTCCTTTCCATTGAAGTCACCCCTATAGGGGGTGAAATTCAATTTCGACAGGGATGCACAACAGATGGTAGCTGATCAGCTTCCCGTTAAAACCCTGACCTGATTTTCCTTTCCAATGAAGTCAATGAAAAGGAAAATTGGGCGGGATGTATAACAGGCAACCGATTCTCTGCAGTCCGTTTTGTGTCCTGGGCCAAAGTTGAATTTTATTCCTGTATTCTTTGAACTATTTTTTTCACTTTTGTACCTCTCTGTTTTAGTAGTGGGAATCCATTTTAAATGACCTTTTGGAGTAATTAAATTTTGCTGACATTCTGTTTTTCATTAATTTAGATGAAGGCCTCGAAGAAACTTAAAAGTGCCTGTGCACCTGTACGTACAGACATTCAATCTCAACTGCCTCCTATATTCCCTACACCTGCATCAATGCTGAGCAATGAATTTTCTACAAGCAGACTCATGAGTTACAGTTGGGACAAGTATCAGCAACAGCTACTTAGCAAGATCATGTAAGTTGGATGTTCCAAAGATGTGATATTTATTGGATAAGAGTTTCTTTCAGGTTCAAGTAGTTTCCTTAACTTCAGCAGCCACATATAAACCCTGTTGTGTAATGCTGTTGAGATACATTGGGGCTGAAATTTAACTGTGATAGGGAATGCAACATGGCTGTAACGGATTGGGCCCCTTTATATAGCCCACCTGATTTTCCTTTCCCACGATCCACTACCATTTTCCACTCCCACCGAAGTGGAATTTCACTCCCATTGATTTTAAATTCATACTGTTACTGAAGCCAAATGGTAGCAGATCACTTACATAATATTTTATGTTTAGCTCATTTGTGAAGGCAAAATCCAATATTGCATTGCCATCATATTAGGGATTTTTTCATGTGACCTACTAATTCGCCAAAAGACCATTTCATAATGATTGCAATGTTTTTGTAACAGCTGACAACCACTAGTTACACCACTTTTGAGTCACGGAATTGCTGTTTAAAAGTGTGTATTTGTATTGTCAAGGTTCATGAATAATAGCCAGTTGGGCGAACCACATCATAGCAACCTGCACACACTGTAATTATAGCCCAGCAAGGAGTCAGCAGTGTAAAATTCAACTTTGGGGGCGCAAAACAAATGGTAGTGGATCAGACACCCATTATACACCCCACCCAGTTTTCCTTCCCATTGAATTCACTGTGGGTTTCGTATCCACCAATTTGCTTGGAGGTGGGCCATGTCCAGATTTCTGTGTCACACTTTATTAACATTGAGCATGTGAGCTCATGACTTTGTGGGCGAGAGATCTGGCATGCTATGGGCTTTAAAAATTTGCCTCCACAAAAACTAGGCAAGGCTGCAGCTGGCTGTTCAAGCCTATGGTATTTGTGGAGGCGAGTTTTGTTTCACCTAATATAAGACATTTAGAAGTGTGATAGCAGTAGGAAGAGACCAAAGGTTTTTGGATGCTAACCTGAAGGTGCTGCTGGAGCAGGTGTGACTTAGGTGAACTGCAATATTTTGAAAACAAGGACACAGACCTCAGAAGTGTAATTCAAAATGTCTGGCAGGAGGTGGCTAAATATGTCAACTCTGAGAGTAACAAGCAGTTAAAAAGAAGTTTGGAGACCTCACAAGGTCTGCAGGAGTATATCCAAAGTATGCAGGGCACATTGCAATCTAGGGCCCTTTCCCCGCAGCTCTGCACATTTCTTCCCTTCAAGTATTTATCCAATTCCTTTTTGAAAGCCACGATTGAATCTGCTTCCACCACCCTTTCAGTAAGCACATTCCAGATCATAACTACTCGCTGCATAAAAAAGTTTTCATTGTGTTGCCTTCGGTTCTTTTGCCAATCACCTTAAATCTGTGTCCTCTGGTTCTCGACCCTTCCGCCAATGGGAACAGTTTCTCTTTATTTACTTTATCTAAGCCCTTCGTGATTTTGAACACTTCTATCAAATCTCCTCTTAACTTTCTCTGTTCTAAGGAGAACAACCCCAGCTTCTCCAGTCTATCCACATAACTGAAGTCCCTCATTCCTGGAACCATACCAGTAAATCTTTTCTGCACCCTCTCTAGGGTCTTCACATCCTTCCTATAGTGCAGTGCCCAGAATACTCCAATTGTGGCCGAACCAGTGTTTTATAAAGGTTCAACATAACTTCCTTGCTTTTGTTCTCTATGCCTCTATTTATAAAGCCCAGGATCCTGTATGCTTTTTTAACCGCCTTCTCAACCTGTCCTGCCACCTTCAAAGATTTGTGCACGTATACCCCCAGGTCTCTCTGTTCTTGCACCCTTTAGAATTGTACAATTTAGTTTATATTGCCTCTCCTCATTCTTCCTGCCAAAAGGTATTGCTTCACACTTCTCTGCGTTAAATTTCATCTGCCATGTGTCCGCCCATTCCACCGGCCTGTCTATGTCCTCTTGAAATCTATTACTATCCTCCCCACTATCTACTACACTTCCAAGTTTTGTGTCATCTGCAAATTTTGAAATTGTGCCCTGTACACCCAAGTTCAAGTCATCAATATATATCAAAAAAAGCAATGGTCCTGGTACCCACCTCTGGGGAACACCACTGTATACCTCCCTCCAGTCCGAAAAACAACCATTCACCATTACTCTGCTTCCTGTCACTTAGCCAATTTCGTATCCATGCTGTCACTGCCCCTTTTATTCCATGGGTTTCAATTTTGCTGACAAGCCTATTATGTGGCACTTTATCAGATGCCTTTTGAAAGTCCATATACACACATCAACTGCATTACCCTCATCAACCCTCTCTGTTACCTCATCAAAAAACTCAATCAAGTTAGTTAAACACGATTTGCCTTTAACAAATCCATGCTGGCTTTCCTTTATTAATCCAAGTGACTATTAATTTTGTCCCAGATTATCGTTTCTAAAAGCCTCCCACTACCGAGGTTAAACTGACTGGCCTGTAGTTGCCGGGTTTATCTTTACACCCTTCTTTGAACAAGGGCGTAACATTTGCAATTCTCCAGCCCTCTGGCACCACCCCTATATCTAAGGATGATTGGACAATTATGGCCAGCACCTCTGCAATTTCCACCCTTACTTCCCTCAGTAACCTAGGATGCATTCCATCCGGACCAGGTGACTTAACTACTTTAAGTACAGCAAGCCTTTGTAGTACCTCCTCTATAACAATTTTTAGCCCAATTTTAGTCCAGTATCTCAACTACATCCTCTTTCACTGTGTCTTTGGCAGCATCTTCTTCCTTGGTAAAGACAGATACAAAGTACTCACTTAGTACCTCAGCCATGCCCTCTGCCTCCATGGGTGGGAGATGAGGTAGTTAGATGCCCTCCAAGCCATTTTTATCATTCTCTTTATTTGCACTCATCCATTTGCTGTTACCAATGCAGATACTCCAGCGCAAGAATGTGTCCCAAATTCTAATGGAACTTATTTTGATTGTTTCAGTGATTGTAATATATATTCTTTTGCCAGGTTTACATCAGGAGCAATCTCAGCAGGCCACTGCACAGAATTCGCAAGTCTGCGCAGCAGTCAGTGTCACTGTTCTCTTACCAGTCCAAATACCAGGTCAGAAATGTCTACCTGGGGGAACTTCATGATTACAGTGACAAGGGTGTACTGAGTCACTCACAAAGCACAATTGAGCATGAGGAGGTGTTGAAGGCAGAGAAGGAACCTGCTGCCTCAAAGGCCAACTTTAGTCCTCTGTCAGCTGAGGATCCAAGGGTTGCAAACCTAGTAGGGCCTGCTTTACAAAGAAGGATGTTCTTTGAGCACATAAGTATGATACAGTCAGTGGACACTGGCCATTAATCTAGAACTGCCAAAGGCCACAGTAGAGGAGTTCACAGGTTGCATCTGTACAGAGATGATGACACATTCATTGCATAGCAGTTCAACCTGGAGCATGTAGCAACTCCAGGGACATCTACAGTGGAAACCTCAAAGGCAGAAACCTTGGCCTCCGTTATACAACCTGCTGTTTGGTTTCCAAATGTTGGCAGATTGGATTGGGCAAAGCGTCACCAAAGCTTTGTCTTTAGTGTTATCAGGTCTGTTGTCAAGCAGATCAGTGGACACGGTGAGTCATGGCCCAGGAATAGGATTATTGTTTATTATAAACAGTACAATAATTTACGAATTACTGCCTTATTTGATAGGTTAAACTTATATACGCACCTACAAGGTGCAAAGAAGATTCAATGGCTTCATTTTTTAATTTGTTATTATTTATAGGATTGATGATGCACGTAGGATTTATGAAGAAACACTGCAAGAATTTGAGAAACAGGATCCCATTCTTCCTGAGCCTCAGCTGCCTAGTACAGTGAGTGTTTATTGTCTTTTGATAAAAGTGTTCAAAAAGCCAAATATCAAAATATGGTACTTGGCAATATGAGTATAGCGGCACTCAAACAAACAATTCTATTAGCAAGTGAGGCTGTCTATTATTTCTGAATATAAAGAAAGAAAAAGCTTGCAATTATATAGCGTCTTTCATAACCTCAGGACGACCCGAAGCACTTCACAGCCAATGAAGTTTTTTTAAAAAGTGTAGTCGCTGTTACATTGTAAGGAAACGCAGCAGCCAATTTATTCATTACAAATTGATGGGAGACGTTTCTAAGTTTTATGGTTTTCTTCATCCGTCCCGAATCTCTACCTTAGTATTTCCTGCTCAATTAAATCCCCATGCTTCATGGCTTACACTGAAATTGTAAATTTACAAAGAATTCTGAGAATCTTGATTAAACAAAAAACGAATCCATCTCCTGTAGTATTGTACATGGGGAGTGAAGACCAAATGTATTTTTCAGGTGAAGTGGTCCTAGAAGGCAGGATATAATTCAATCAGGGTATGCAGACGTAATTTAGTTGCCATTTTAAGGTCATACATTCATTCCTTATTTTTACATATTACATTGATTTTACATTATTATTTGTAGTTAAAGAGCAAAACTAACGACAATTTTTGAAGCACAGCGGTAAAGTTGATTGGAGCATAGGAGTTTCTCTGAAGTACTGGTTGAGGAGTTGGGATATGTGCAACGGAGGCACAATGGTGCCACCATTGGTGAGTGAGTGTAATTATAGTGTGACAAATAATACAGAAATATCAAGTCCCAACCCACATCCATTATCAATTCCTATGTCCACATTTACAATAGGTAGTTTCCATTATAAATGTGGACATAGGAATTTATAATGGAAGTGCACTCAGAAAACAAGATTTATAATATATTACTAGTTGACCTCCCATGATGTTGCATATGAAGATGGAAGACCAAGTGTAGTCTTCAGGTGAGAGAGGATTAGAGGCAAGGGGATAATTGGACCAGCACATGCAGATGCAATTCAGTCCCCATTTTAAAGTCATGTATTCTGTGCTTATTTCATTTCGCCCATTGTTATCTGGGCGGAAACCATGCAGAAAATCCACCCCAAATATTCCTCAGTACAGCTGACTGAACAGTACTTTTGCAATTTGAAAAATTAGGTACACTGCACCTGCTCAGAGTGCACAGTGCAAATTCAGCCCACAGCATCACAACTCTATCAAATATCAAGTCCAAACCTAGGCTTTTGGGAGAAGTTATGGCATTCAAGTACTGAAGGCATTAAAAGACACACAATCAATTGATTGGATACATTTAATTATGTTATTGTAAAATATGTATTTTTAATTTTAACTTTTTTTTGGTTAAATCCTTATTTTGGACATTAGCAATTTCAGTTACTGATGGAAAAAAGGTCAAATGTAAAAAAATCAGAAAGCATTTTGATTTTGAGAGAATTGTGGGAACATAGTGGCCAGATGTGACAAAAATGGATATAAATAGATAGATATAGATGTCAATTGTCTTGTGATAGTTTCAATAATATGTATTGATAATTTTAGTGAATTTTGGATATTTCTGCTGGAGCTGTATGTATTAAAGAATTATTGGACAGAAATATTTTGATCCCGTATTTCTCTCACTTGCAGATGAACAGCGAGCAAAAGCAGCGAAGGGTAAGTTCTGAGATTTATTGGCGAAGGTTGCTTCTAAAATAACAAGTTGTGAAAATTAAGTTAAATGCTTTTGTTCCAAAGCTTAAAACAATAATGTCTAGCATAGTGTTGTCCAATGGAAATCGCTGACTTGCTATAACGTGGCTACATGACACCGTTTTAGCCACATGCACTAATTTTAGTAGAAAATGCCTTACACACGATGCGGGTAAATGTAGTTCACGTGTATATTTACTTAACAAACATTTACTATCATTCAATGTGAAATTTTGCAACCTTTTTCTTCCACCAAACTTTGGTATTAAAACATTAATTTATCAGACACAACACATCTTATTGCAGCTTCTAGGTTTTTGTCCAGCAGTTGCGAGTGGTACTTTGACTTCATCAGATTGAATGCTGACAATGCTGACTCACACAACAAGATGTGCCAAACCCGCCCCTGCTCTCCATCCAGAATGCTACTTGCCCTTTGCCATAACGTGCCCTGTTGGAGCATCTCGTTATTTCTCGTTATCTCTTCTGCTGGCCTGAAGCAGTTATTCCCATTGGTCGAGTTGACCACTCTGATAGGTCCCCTCTCCATACAATGTTGCTAGTATTTCCATGGTGCTGAAGTTTGCCATTTTCACCCATGTAACTATTTTAGCAGATAACCAATAAGTAGTAAAGCACACACAATGATCAAAAACACTCTCACACTCTGTTTTTCATCTCACCGTTTTACCAACAAACACACAAAAAGGTTAAAGTACACATGCATACACCATGCGAATATGAATATTAAGGTCACATGCCCAACGGTGTCTATTACTGATTTTTTTTATTCACTACTTTAAAATTCAATTAGACACATCTGGTTTCCTAATTAGCCACATGTGGCTAGTGGCTAACATATTGGACAACACTGGTCTAGCTGACTTTTGTTTTATATATAACTGGAGGTATTTTGTTTGACTTTGTGTCACTAAAATATGTGGCATTTTGTTTCTTTTTTCCCCTATTTTAATTCCCATTTTAGATCCCTTCAAGGTAAATATTGGTCCATAACTGAGAATATGGGTAGTGGATCTGTCTCCAGGACTCAGCCAGTGACACTACAATGGGCTGCTATGAGGTGTGCAATTGTGACCAGGGTTGTCTTGCTGACCATTTTTTTATTTGCTTTGCTGTGGGGACTGGCAACCTGATTGAGATAAGGGTGTCAAAAACGTACTTTAAACAAAATTGTTAGATTGCATTAATTTCTTGCTGCACTGTTGCATGTTATAAGTTATCTTTTGCCGTGTTAACTCATGCACCATTTGCCAATTGAGAATACATTAAATGACTTGTTTCTAGGTTTCTACCATTAACTTTCTTAAACTGACCAACTAAGAGCTTTGCAAAACTATCACCTATTAATTTTCCCTCCAGAGATTCCCTCCCTTCCCTGAAAGAGTGCCTCACTTCCATTCATATCTTTCTTATATTCCACACCTGAAATCAGGTATCTACTGGTTGGGTAATTGTGTGGAGGAATGGTATGTAATGGAGCAGAATTAATACATGAGGATGCTCTGACATTATACAGTATGCTAGGAACAGCATGTTTATCATTTTATGACTGGGTCGCATGAAGAGTGATTAAATGGAACAGGACTATTTTCTCTTATTGCAAAGTTTGTAGCCTTACACCTCCAATCTCCATTGTGGATCCTCACTGTCTTATGTACAGCATGTGAAATGGGCAAGGTAAGTGCCTTCACTAAAGCTACAGCCTGCTCAATCCCAACTCCCCCACTGCCACTTTATTTAAATGAACAATCATGACAACGCAGAAGTGCTATTCTCCTAGAAATGAATAATAGCAACAACAAAAAATTCTCACCCTAATGTTCTTGCACCATTTTCTCTCATGTAATTCATGAGTTGAAGTACCATTTTGACGATATTATAAAATAATGTAGAGAATAATGGGTGTAGGAGTAATAAAGCTTTAACTTAATGTCATGTCCTAAGAAGCTACTGTAGCAAAACAACAACTTACAATTCTCTAGTATCCCTCAAATACAGAGAGATGTCTCTGAGAGCTTTACAGGGTGGTGGACACAAAGCAGGAGCGGAAAAAGGGAAGAGTAGATGGAGGGGTGAAAGAAGGTTCTTTTGGAGGCTTTTGAAGGCAGGGAAAGATTAACAAAGTGGTGATGCTGAAGGAAGGCATTCAGGAAGATGTGAGCATTGTGTCTGGAACAATTCTCATTGATGGTGAAGCGAAGAGAATAGGAAATGGGAAGTAGGACAGTGTCAGAGGAGAAGCACATAGGGACAGGGGTAGGCCATTCAGCCCCTCGAGCCTGTCCTGTCATTGAGTGAGAGCATGGCTGATCTGTACTCCATTCACCCGCCTTGGTTCCATATCCCTTAATACCCTTGGCTAGCAAAAATGTACCAATCTCAGATTTTAAATTATTAATTGAGCTAGCATCTACTGCTTTTTGTGGGAGAGAGTTCCACACTTCTACTACCCTTTGCGTGACGACGTTTTTCCTAACTTTTCTCCTGAATGGCCTGGCTCTGATTTTAAGGTTGTGTCTCCCACCAGTGGGAATATTTTCTCTCTACCTACCCTATCAATTCCTTTCAAAACCCTAAAAACCTCAATCAAATCACACCTTAACCTTCTAAATTCCAGGGAATACAAGCCTAGTTTATGTAATCTTGCCTCATAATGTAACCCATGGAGCCCGGTAACATTCTGGTGAATCTGCGCTGCACTCTTTCCAAGGCCCATATATCCTTTCTAAGGTGTGGTGCCCAGAATTGTACATAGTATTCCAGATGTGGTCTAACCAGGGCTTTGTATAGCTGTAGCAAAACTTCCTTCCCTTTATATTCGAGCCCTCTAGATAGGATGCTGGATGTGGGAAGTCCAGCAAGGAGAGAGTTGGAGAAGTCCAGCCTCAAGACAATAAAGGCATGGATTAGGATTTTAGCAGCAGAGGAGGAGAGGTAATGGCAGAGACAGGCAACATTTTGAAGACAAAAGAAAGTGGTTTGGTGACTCATCAGATGTGAGGAAGAAAGTTGAGCTCAGGGTTAATCAAGAAACCTTGGATAAACACTTCTGGGTTTAGGCTGAGGTGGCAGATCAGAGGTTGATGGAGTCAAAGCTGAAGGCACATAGGTATCTGTGGGAGCTCAAGGGTTGGCTTTGGTTTTGCTGATATATAGCAGGAGGAATTTTTACCTCATCCAAATCTTCATGTCAGATGGGCAGACTGGCAACAACTCTGGGGGTCAGTGGAGGAGATGGAGAGGTAGACTTGAATGTCGTTGCTGTGAATGTGAAAGCTGACATTCATGCTTCCATGTAAATGATGAAAAGCATGGAGCCAAGGAAAGCTGGGATACACCAATGGTAATGATGTGGGCACGGGAAGGCGACGATGTAGTGTCAACATTGCAACAGGTAGGACTGGAACCATGTGTGTATGGTTCATGGTGTAGTCTTATGAACACTTGTGATTTTGTCAATGATTCATTGATTTTCCACCATTCTCTCTCCCTCCCTGCTATCCACATGAGTTGTATATATCAAACATAAATGCAAAATTAAAAAAAAAAAAATTACAGTTTTGGGGTTACTGTGATGGAATATGAGAGGGCATTATTTTGCAGTTTGTAACAGAAGAATGAAGAAAAAGCAATTACTCCAAAAGCTTGGTGTTTATCTGAAGTATACCTTCTAATGAGTTCTATGCAATTTCAGTTAAACTACCTATTCATGAAACGATGTGTGGAGAGTAGCCCTGTGGTACCAATCCAGCAGCAGTGGCTGGACTCTATTCTGACTCTGGTACCTCGATCACTGAGAGAAGGAAAGACGAGAGAGATAATTGTACGCGAACTATTTGAAGAAGTCGTCGCGGACTTTGAAAAGAGCATGAAGAGATTTTTGGGTATGTTTTTTTTAAACATAAACTGCACATGAATATTTTATTTATCCTGGAGACCATTATTATATACACTAGATAATAGGAACTACTACCAACTGATCACTTAATCTGTGCTGAGTTATCTGCTCATGTGAAGAATGGCCACTTGGGAGAGGTACAGGAGGTCCATTAGTGCCTGTAAAGCATACCCCAACATGAGTCACCATCTTCAGGAGAGGATCAGTAAGAGGAGAAAATTTGAGAAGAAGAGAATATCATTTGTTACTGTAACCAAATTTAGTGTAGTGGATAGACAACCAGATAGGTGCATTTCTTAAAAAAAATAATAAAATAAAAATAGTTGCACAGTTTACAAATGTTTAAAGAACTAATGTGCTTTAATTTTTTCAATTAAAAAAAAAAATTAGGACAGATTTTGCTGAAAATCTGAACGCTGCACACCATTATTAATGCGTAAATTGGCCAGCAACTTGTAGCGAGGAAGGGATACCCTGTGAATTGTGAATCGCCACAAGTTGCTGGCTGATTTGCGCCGCTCCGCCATTAGGTTTGCGAAAACAGCATCTCCATGATTTTCATGAAGTTGCTGCATTTGCATATTAATTGCCTGTTAAACTCGCCACAGAAAGTTAAGTCTGGTAATTAACAGCGTAAGTACTCTTTTAAGGACATAATAATTGTTAATGACTGACAATCAACTTCTCTTGCCCAGAAAGTGAACAGTTATAAGTGTGGAGTTTCATTTCTTCAGGTTGTGAATTGTTTTTGGAGATTTAAAAAATATCAAATTTTAAAATTTAAATTATTTTCTTACTTTTCTTTTCTGTCTCTTTGATAGCTGATCCGCTGTCAGAGCCCACAGGGTCAGTGCTGAGAGGGGTGAGTGGGACGGGAAGGAGAGTGGCAAGATTAGCCCTCACCGGGTGAGCTGAGCAGGAACGTTGGTGAGAGAATAGGATGCGACATATGGGGTTGCTGCTCGTAAGGAGGCAGTGACAAATGCCTCGATGAGCTCTTTGGAGGATGCCAAGAGAGGCACAGAGGGAAGCTGTCTGTTTAACTAAGAGGGAGTCAAACCTGGGACGATGTTAGGAGAGTAGGAGGGTTGAGGAGTGCTGGAGGGTTGGGATAGGGATTTTGTCGGGGTGGGGGCACAGTACTCGAGAGAGAAAAAACAAAAGGAGGCATGTAAACAGTAAACGGGTAGTAAGAGGAGGGGTGGGACTGATTAGGGACCAAAAAGGAGATCTACTCATGGTGGCAGAGGGCATGGCTGAGGTACTAAATGAGTACTTTGCACCTGTCTTTACCAAGGAAGAAGATGCTGCCAAAGTTTCAGTAAGTGAAGAGGTAGTTGAGATACTGGATGGGCTAAAAATTGATCAAGAGGAGGTATTAGAAAGGCTAGCTGTACTTAAAGTAGATAAGTGACACTTTTCTGCGTCAAATTTCATCTGCCTCGTGTCCGCCCATTCCGCCAGCCTCTCCATGTCCTCTTGAAGTCTATCACTATCCTCCTCACTGTTCACTACCCTTCCAAGTTTTGTGTCATCTGCAAATATTGAAATTGTGCCCTGTACACCCAAGTCCAAATCATTAATAAATATCAAAAAAAGCAATGGTCCTAGTACCGACCCCTGGGGAACACCACTGTACACCTCCCTCCAGTCCGAAAAACAACCGTTCACCACCACTCTCTGTTTTCTATTACTTAGCCTTGGAGGGGTAAAGAGAAAAGAAAAAGGTTATATAGGAGTAATGGTCTCCGGTCCGGAGTGGCAGCCAAAACGCGCAGGGAAACTCATGTTACATAGGTGTGGTTACATAGCAAGATGAGGATAGATATGTCTTGGTAATAAACAGTGAATGGAGAGGAGACAGTGGGAGGGATTCCAAAGTTAAAGTCAGAGGTCCTGTGGTGGGATAAGGTTGACATAGATAGGGTGGAGTGAGCTTGGAGCATCGACGAACTGATGACCAGGTTCGGAGACGGCTGTGGAGGGCAAGCCAATAGATTGTCTCCAATTCCATGTGCTCTCATTTTTGTTAACAGTCTCTTATGTGGAACCTTGTCGAATGCTATCAACGTGATCTGATAAAATCTCCAACCAAACTCCCCTGTCTGCTAGAGGAGTGAGGCCTCCACATTGAGCAGCCTCTCACCTCGCTTTGACTCCACACCAGGCCAACCCAGCAATTGACCTGTGGGCTCCTTCAAATATGTGGCTCCATGAACAGGCACCGCAAGATCATGAGGGGGGCTGTAGCCGTTTCTCTGTGAGGCTGAATTTGTCAAATCCACAGCATTGAGTATTTTACATAATTTGAGCTGCAGGGTTGGTTTAGTGAAGGTGCATTTCATTCAATGAAAACGGGCGAGGGTGATGTCATTGGAAGTGAAGTCACAATCGGAGCCATAGCTTTTTAGCATGCGCTGAGAGTGACGTCATCAAGTGGCCCAGCGCATGCACAGGAGGCCGTCACGCGTCAGTTGAAAACCAGAAATATGCACACTGTCACTAATCACTCCGTCAAACTAAACATTGTGGGAGAGAGCTGTGGTGACTGATGGGGCATTGTGTGCGGACCATGGATTGTTTTCAGGTTTATTGGGTAGAAAGTGAGGGGGGGGTGTAGGGTGGTCACCTTTTATGTTACAAAGTGAATAGTGACACTGCGTCCGATGACGTCGTGCTCTCCCTCTCTTATCCCACCTTAGATCTGGATCACATTCTCTTCCCACCCCACCAGCTCTGCTCTCTCGGAGCTCCCCCCTTTCCCTACTGCATCTGCATCCCCTGTTTCCCCCCCACACTTCTGCTCCCCTTCCCCCACTGCTCCCCTTCCCCTCTGCTCGCTCCTGCTTCTGCTCCCCTTTCCCCCTCTGCTCCCCCCGCTTCGTCCCTTCTCCCCTGCTTCTGCTCCCCCTCGCTGCTTCTTCCTTTCCCCCCTGCTTCTCCCCTCCCCCTTCTTCTGTTCCCTGCTTCTCCCCTTCCTCCTCCTGCTGCTTCTTCTCCCCTTCCCCTCGACTTCTGCTCCCCCTCTTCTCCCCTTCCTGCCCTATTTCTGCTTCACCCCTTCTTCTGCTTCCCCCTGCTGCTTCTCCGTTTGCCCTGCTTCCCTTCCTCCGGGCTATGCTCTCCTCCCCCACCTCCTTACGACTACCTGCATCGGCTGCAATTTTGGTGCTCGATCTCCAGTCCACACTTTCAGTGGACGGCAGCGAGGGCAGTTGGGGACCTAAAATACGCATGCGCGACTCAACACGCTCCGGGCCCAAGTGCGCATGTGCTAGTCCCCGGCATTGGTCACAGCGATCTCAGCACAGACTGGGGATTGAACCGGGGACTTGTTTGTATAGCTCAACTATTCATTTAAAAATATAGAAAAACAAGTCAGTGAAGGTATATTCTAACTGTATGTTTTTAGAAGTTACTTTAAAAAATGGTTAAAAATGTTATTTTGCTCAAGGTACTCTCAGACACCTCTAAAACAACTAGTCTCTCTAGTTTCCCTGCCATCTCACCCAATGTCCTCTCAAGCTTATCTCATCCATGAGCCCAACCTTCTGCTCCCTTGACCCCATTTCATTAAACTGAAGACCACTCAACTTCCCTTCTTGGCCCCCAAGCTAGTTGACATTGTAAATGGTTCTCCCTCCTCAGGCACCGTCTCCCTCCCTTTCAAAACTGCCATCATCACTTGCCCTCAAAAATACCTTCTTTCCCCCACTGTCCTTACAAATTACCACCTCATCTCCAACCTCCCTTTCCTCTCCAAAGTCCTTGAACGTGTTCTCACGTTCCTCCTAAATCCACGGCCAACTCTCCCACAGCTCCCTGATTGGGGAGATTCAATTAGGTTTCTGCCTCTGCCACGGCACCAAATCGACCCTAACCAAAGACACAAATGACCTCCTCTGTGACTGTGACCATGGTGCGTTATCTCTCCTCGTCCTCGTCAACCTCTTTCTAGCCTTTTACACAGTTGACCATTCCATCCTCCTCCTTTACCCAGCTCAGTGGGACTGCCCTTACTTTGTTCCACTCTTGTCTATCAGATTGTACCCAGAGCATCTCCAGCAATTGCTTCTCTTCCAGCCGTTGTATTGTTATCTTGTAAGTCCCTCAAGGATCTATCCTTTGACCCCTCCTCTTCTTCATCTACATGCTGCCCTTGATGACATCATCCGCTGGCATGGGGCCAGCTTCTACATATATGCTGACGACTTCCATCTCTGCCTCGCCATCACTTCTCTCGATTCATCCATGCCTTTCTGATGTCAGACTGCTTGTCCGACATCCAGTCTTGGATAAGCTGCAATTTCCTCCAGCTAAATATTGGGAAGACCAAAGACTTCAGCCTAGAAATTCAGCCGCGCAGCGCATGTTTGTCGGGCACTAACCGGTCTACTAAGGTTCCAATATGGCCGGCGGAAAGTGCACGCATAATTCCAGCTGGATGTGTGTCAGCCACCATATTGGTTGGACAAGGGAGCACTAGGCTTCCCCACATGGCAGGCTTCCCCAGGGTGCCAGGTGCCATAGATTGTACCCACATTGCCCTATAACCCTATAGTGCTCTCTATAACCAGCCTGGCATCTTTTTCAAGCAAAAGAGATTCCACTCCCTCAACGTCCAGCTGGTTTACGACCACAGGCAGTGCATCATGCAGGTCTGTGCCCACAATCCTGGCAGCAGTCATGACTCTTTTCTCCTGCACCAGTCCTCTGTGCCACCTTTATTCCAACCAGGCCAGCAAGTCACAGGCTGCTATTGGGCAGCCAGGGCTATCTCTTCCAGACATGCGTAATGACTCTTGTCAGGAAACCATGCATTCTGTCATTGTCTTGAGTGGCCTGCCCAGCCAAATACCGACAATGAAAAGAACAACCAGAATACTATGAATACCACTGTGCTGGAAATTAATTTGTAAAATGTATAAGTTCTTAAAAAACATTATTAAAAATATTGAATACTCAGGAGTGATTATAAGGGAAGTACAGTCCCCACCGCTTATAACGGGCACGTTAGTGCAAATGCGATTTGCCCGCTATACGCAATGGCCAGTATAACGCGGTAGTGCTAATAAATTTAATGCTAATTTTATGCAGGATGTTTATGTTTACCGGATAGCTTTCAAATCTGGGCCATTTATTACAGCTGATAGACTGTAGGTACAAATTCACTGGAAAGGTAAAGAGTTCTCTCTTTGCTT
The DNA here is from genome assembly GCF_035084215.1 of Heptranchias perlo. Lineage (NCBI taxonomy): Eukaryota > Metazoa > Chordata > Chondrichthyes > Hexanchiformes > Hexanchidae > Heptranchias > Heptranchias perlo. The sequence goes on along the minus strand of NC_090341.1, from coordinate 26,924,130 downwards.
TGGTCAGTCTTTAATGAAGGGAAACCTCCTGCACAGCCATGCAGGTTTTGGTGGAGGATTCTCATCCGAAAATATTAAAATGAAGTCTACTTCAGTAAGGCTCTTTTATTACATTCAGTGCACCTTAATGAGGTGCGAACTGGTGAGTAAGCACAGTTATTTCTGCCCAAAATAAATTGAGCACTTAAGACGTTATAACCGGCAACTTTGAAATTGATGTTAATGCAAATAGATAATGGTTATCGTTTTTTAGCTGATATAAGCGACTGTCCATTTTAAATGTGGATGGTTTAAGTGGTGTGGACTGTAATTGCAAATAAAACTCAGATGATTTCTTACACTACAAGCTCGAGTGGTTTATAATTATTGTATGAACCCTGATATGAAATTACAGCCTTGAAACTACTTCTGATTAGACAACCTGGCTGTGTTGGTGTCATGATGCCAGTGATCCAGATATTCCAGGTTGATGCATAATGATAGCCGCACTATACAATTTAAATTAGTACTGAAAGTTTGTTGTATGATGATAATCCATACTTGATTCCCAGGCTATATATTCCTTTGTTCTTTAATTTTAGTAAAAATGTAAATGTATGCTTTTTTACTAAAATTAGAGAATGGAGGCAAGTATATTCCATAGTTAGTATAATTTAGATAATTTTAAATAGCAGATGGTTGATGGTAGAATTGCAGTATGAGAAATATTACTCCTGTAGCCTACACTTCTTTGATTTCATGACAGGTATAACTCTATGCTTAGAAATTTTAGAGATTGCAACATAGTGGCTAAAACTATTTAGCATTTATTTAGTTTTGCATGAAATGCTGTTATGATCACTATGCTCAGACATTTTATATGTATTCATATGGCATTTGGGTATCTAAATGCTTAATCTAATAAGATAACTCAACATCTTTATGTCTGTGCCAAGCTCTGAACAGATCAATTGCTTGTTGATCGTTCTGGTTCAAGGTCGATAATGGAATTTGCTGATAAATCTCAAATTTGTGTTGTTTTCCAATTTTTCTTTCCTTTAGTCTCTCGTGAAGGAAATATGGTTCCACAATAGCTGGCAGCCTCTGGTCCCTCTCAAGTGGTTATTATGTGCGAGCCTACATAGTTTAATGCTATACCTGTGTAATGCAATAAATTTTGATTTTTTTCATTTGTGTGAAATATCAATCACCTTTGCAGTGAAAAATAAAACAAGAATAATTCAGATCTTTTGCATATTTGCTAATTTTAAAGTTAATTGATTATCATGGTATCATTGTGTGTTGCGGCACAGAAGGAGACCGTTCGGCCCATCGTGCCTGTGCCGGCTCTTTGAAACAGCTATCCAATTATTCCCACTGCCCTGCTATAGTATCATTGTATGTTAATTAACTAGGAATACACAACCCACCTTATCTAATTATTGTCCATATTTTTATGCTTCAGTGAGAAGTGTTCTAGTAAAGCCAGAAGTATCAGGGCTTGAATATGAAGACTCTGAACCTCTTCCACAGGAACCTACGTGAGTATAATGTTTCAACATAGTCTGCTACTAAAACAGATGAATACTCTTTGATTTTCTAATGTTATATTCTTCAGTTCTTTTCCTGCATTTGTAAGAGTGTGAACATTTTCCCTTTAAAGAAACATTTTTACTATAGGGGAGCACCTTAAATGTTAAGTGTTTGCATCTCTCAGTCTCTACATACACTTGGATATAAAAAAGAAGACCTAATTAATAGCTGGAATTGCTCACCAATTTAACTCATGAAACGGGCATTACAAAATGCACTACAATTGATTGTAACCATCGATTTTTTTTTCCCTGTTGAGCAACTATCAATTTCAGAATCTTTTCCAGAAGTTCAAAAATCGGCTCTTGGAACGTTCATGGAAGCTGAGCTCCATGAGCATTTCAATCAGTCTGCCTGTTACAGGACAGTTTTTATTTATGATTGGATGTTCTATCTATTCCTCAAAATCATTAAAGTTCTTGAAACGTTGAGGTCAAGCTTTCATAGATTTATTAAGCATACAGTACATGCAATAGTACTTAAATATGAACTTAAAAGATCGTACTTACACCTGATGGTTGGGGGCTCAAACACATTACAGTTTTGAGCTCAGTATTTCAGGCTGATGAATCTCAGTGCTCATTACATACTGCCACTTTTTATATATTTCTCTTACCCCAACTACATGACAATTCACATGCTTCTACATTATATAATTACATCAAAAGATGCATTTGATTATGCAGCATTCAACACTGGTTTGATTATGTTCTGTCCTTGCAGCTACACTTGTTTGCTACAATTATTGACTTGGGTGAAAATAATTCAACTTTCAAAAACATCTCAGTTTTTAACTCCCTTAACTTGACGACAGAAAACACACTCCTTAACTTTCCAGATTCAGGCTGTGATCTTTCTCAGGCAGGTGCTTATCTTAAGCAAGGGTTCAACACTTCCCTTCTAATGAATAAAATCTCTCTCTCTCTCTCTCTCTCTTCGGTACAAAGGGAGCTTTTCTGCCTGTACTGTGTCTGTGCTGCTGAAGTTTCATCGAGTTACATCGAAACTACAGCACAGAAACAGGCCATCCAGCCCAACTGGTCTTTGTCAGCATTTATGCTCCACACGAGCCTCCTCCCTCCCAACTTCATCTAACCCTATCAGGATATCCTTCTATTCTTTACTCCTTCATGTGCTTATTTAGCTTCCCCTTAAATGCATCTATGCTATTTGCCTCAACTACTCCTTGTAGTAGTGCATTTCACATTCTTACCACTCCTTTCTTACCTATATCTCCTATTAACTTGTCTCATTAAGCAGATGGTTACTTCATGTTAAAATCTACCAATGTTGTAAGGGTCATTCTCAATTCTAAAAATCAATGGTCACTACCTTAGAATTGCTGTATACTTGTAACTATTTTAAGATATTAAGACTCATACTTCCCCACCTATCAAGCAAAGGCTAAAGGCTAAAATTACTAGGATCATAGGAACAGGAGTAAGCCATTCAGCCCCTCGAGCCTGTTCCGCCATTCAATGAGATCATGGCTGATTTGTATCCTAACTCCATCCACCAGTCTTGGCTCCATATCCCTCAATACTCTTGGCTAGCAAAAATCTATCGATCTCAGCTTTAAAATTATTAATTTTAATTTTTGTGGGAGAGAGTTCCACACTTCTACCACCCTTTGCGTGAAGAAGTGTTTCCTAACTTATCTTCTGAATGGTCTGGCTCTGATTTTAAGGTTATGTCCCCTTGTCCTAGACTCCCCCACCAGCAGGAAAAGTTTCTCTCTATCTACCCTATCAATTCCTTTCAAAATCCTAAAAACCTCAATCAGATCACCCCTTAACCTTCCATATTCCAGGGAATAAAGCCTAGTTTATTTAATCTCGCCTGATAATTTAACTCTTATATTTTACTTTATATTGTAGTAATTTAAAGCAGAACTCAAGTTAATCTGATTAACCCTTTCCTTATACTGCCAGTAAACTCAGTACTGTGGAAAATGTAAAACAAAAGGCCTGTAAAGTGGCAATAAAAGAAGGCCTTTAACACTATTAGGGACTTAAAAAATCTGTCGACTTAAGTACGCCAGAATTTATGTTGATGTCGACATAAATGGTAAGTTTTTGGTTTAAAGTGCGGAGAAGGGACTCGTACTTCACTTTTTTGACGACATAAATGCGTGGGACAGTAATAACCTAAACACGCTCATGGCCCATATAGGGCCTGATGCTGTCGCTCACTGAAGGTTATGGGAAAGGGCTACTGACAAAGGATAATGGGAACATTTAAAGGGATGTTACTAGTTGATCGCCTATAATGTTGCACTTCGGGAGACAAAACCAAATGTAGTCTTCAGGTAAAGTGAGATTAGATTGGAGGGATAATTAGACCAGGGCTCATAGATGTAATTCAGTCCTCATTTTAAAGTCATGCATTCTGCCCTTACTTGGTATAATATTTTGATTATATATGATAATTTATTACAGTTACATAGCAAAGATTGTGACAGTTTGAGAAGCAGAGAAGTAGAGTTGGTTGGAACATAGGAGTTTCTATGCAGTACAGCCTGAGGAGCTGGGAGATGTAAAACAGGTACGACAGTGTAACCACTGGTGGCAGGGTGTAATTACAATATGACACGTTTACAGAAGCGGTTTTCATTATTAATGTGGATTTTCAAAAGACATTCAATAAGGTGCCACATAAAAGGTTGTTACACAAGATAAGGGCTCATGGGGTTGGGGGAACACGTTGGGATGGAGGATTGGTTAACGGACAGAAAACAGAGAATAGGGATAAACGGGTCATTTTCAGGCTGGCAGGCTGTAACTGGTGGGGTGCCGCAAGGATCGGTGCTTGGGCCTCTGCTATTTACAATCTATATTAATGGCTTAGATGAAGGGACCGAGTGTAATGTATCCAAGTTTGTTGACGATACAAAGCTTGGTGGGAAAGTAAGCTGTGAGGAGGACACAAAGAGTCTGCAAACGGATACTTTGAAAGTTCTTTATCTGAATGCACGTAGCATTCGTAACAAAATGGACGAGTTAACGGCACAAATAACTACGTATGGGTATGATCTTGTGGCCATTACAGAAACATGGCTGCAGGGTGACAACGACTGGGAATTAAATATGCCAGGTTATTTAACAATCAGGAAGGACAGGCAGGAAGGAAGGGGAGGTGGGGTGGCTATGTTAGTAAAGGAAGGAATCACTGTAATACAGAGAAATGATATTGGGACAAAGGATCAGGATAATGAAACAGTTTGGGTAGAGATAGGGAATAATAAAGGGAAAAAAACACTAGTGGGCATAGTATATAGGCCTCCTAATAGTTGCAACTCTGCTGGAAGAAGTATTAATCAGGAAATAGTCAGGGCATGTAATAAGGGAACAGCCATAATTATGGGGGATTTTAAGTATCATATTAACTGGACAAATCAAATTGGGCAGGGCAGCCTTGAGGAAGAGTTTATTGAGTGTATTAGGGATGGATTTCTTGAGCAGTATGTAACTGATCCTACAAGGGGGAAAGCAACCTTGGACCTGGTCCTGTGTAATGAGCCAGGATTAATTAATAATGTCCTAGTTAAGGATCCCATTGGAATGAGTGACCATAACATGGTTACATTCCATATCCAATTAGAGGGTGAGAAGGTTGGTTCTCAAACAAGCGTACTGAGCTTGAATAAAGGAGACTATGATGGTATGAGAGCGGAATTGATTAAAGTGGACTGGGAAAATAGATTAAAGGGTAAGACGGTACATGAGTAGTGGTGTTCATTCAAGGAGTTATTTTACAACTTTCAAAAAAAAAATATTCCACTGAGGAAAAAAGGGTGTAAAAGAAATGACAGCCATCCGTGGCTAAGTAAAGAAATTAAAGACAGTATCCGACTAAAAACAAGGACATATAAGGTAGCCAAACTTAGTGTGAGGATAGAAGATTGGGAAGTCTTCAAAAGACAGCAAAAAGTAACTAAAGGATTGATGAAGAAAGGGAAGATAGATTATGAAAATAAATTAGCAAAAAATATAAAAACAGATAGCAAGAGTTTCTTTGGTTATATAAAAAGAAAAAGGGTGGCTAAGGCAAACGTAGGTCCCTTAGAGGATGAGACCGGGAAATTAATGGTGGGAAACATGGAGATGGCAAAAATGCTGAACAAATATTTTGTTTCAGTCTTTACGGTAGAGGACACTAAGAATATCCCAACACTGGACAAACAGGGGGCTCGAGGGGGGGAGGAGCTAAATACGATTAAAATCACTAAGGAATTGGTACTCAGTAAAATAATGGGACTCAAGGCGGATAAATCCCCTGGACCTGATGGCTTACATCTGAGGGTCTTGAGGGAAGTGGCAGTAGGGATTGTGGATGCTTTGGTAATAATTTTCCAAAATTCTCTGGACTCGGCAAAGGTCCCGGCAGATTGGAAAACTGCTAATGTAACACCCTTATTTAAAAAGGGTAGTAGGCAGAAGGCTGGAAATTATAGACCAGTTAGCCTAACATCTGTGGTGGGTAAAATTTTGGAGTCTATTATTAAGGAGACAGTAGCGGAACATTTGGATAAACATAATTTAATAGGACAAAGTCAGCATGGCTTTACGAAGGGGAAGTCATGTCTGACAAATCTGCTTGAGTTCTTTGAGGATATAACGTACAGGGTGGATAAAGGGGAACCAGTGGACGTAGTGTATTTGGACTTCCAGAAGGCATTCGACAAGGTGCCACATAAAAGATTATTGCTCAAGATAAAGAATCACTGGATTGGGGGTAATATTCTGGCATGGGTGGAGGATTGGTTATCTAACAGGAAGCAGAGAGTTGGGATAAACGGTTCATTCTCGGACTGGCAACCAGTAGCCAGTGGTGTTCCGCAGGGGTCGGTGCTGGGTCCCCAACTCTTTACAATCTATATTAACGATTTGGAGGAGGGGACCAAGTATAACATATCAAAGTTTGCAGATGATACAAAGATGGGAGGGAAAGTGGAGAGTGAGGAGGACATAAAAAACCTACAGGGGGATATAGACAGTCTGGGTGAGTGGGTGGAGATTTGGCAGATGCAATACAATATTGGAAAATGTGAGGTTATGCACTTTGGCAGGAAAAATCAGAGAGCAAGTTATTATCTTAAAGGCGAGAAACTGGAAAGTATTGCAGTACAAAGGGATCTGGGGGTCCTAGTGCAAGAAGATCAAAAAGTTAGTTTGCAGGTGCAGCAGGTGATCAAGAAGGCCAACGGAATGTTGGCTTTTATTGCTCGGGGGATAGAATATAAAAACAGGGAGGTATTGCTGCAGTTATATAAGGTATTGGTGAGACTGCACCTGGAATACTGCATACAGTTTTGGTGTCCATACTTAAGAAAGGACATACTTGCTCTCGAGGCAGTACAAAGAAGGTTCACTCGGTTAATCCCGGGGATGAGGGGGCGGACATATGAGGAGAGGTTGAGTAGATTGGGACTCTACTCATTGGAGTTCAGAAGAATGAGAGGCGATCTTATTGAAACATATAAGATTGTGAAGGGGCTTGATCGGGTGGATGCGGTAAGGATGTTCCCAAGGATGGGTGAAACTAGAACTAGGGGGCATAATCTTAGAATAAGGGGCTGCTCTTTCAAAACTGAGATGAGGAGAAACTTCTTCGCTCAGAGGGTAGTAGGTCTGTGGAATTTGCTGCCTCAGGAAGCTGTGGAAGCTACATCATTAAATAAATTTAAAACGGAAATCGACAGTTTCCTAGAAGTAAAGGGAATTAGGGGTTACGGGGAGCGGGCAGGAAATTGGACATGAATTTAGATTTGAGGTTAGGATCAGATCAGCCATGATCTTATTGAATGGCGGAGCAGGCTCGAGGGGCCGATTGGCCTACTCCTGCTCCTATTTCTTATGTTCTTATATAGACAGGTTAAGTGAGTGGGCAAGAAGGTGGCAGATGGATATAATATGGGGAAATGTGAGGTTATTCACTTTGGTAGGAAAAATAGAAAAACAGAATATTTTTTAAATGACGAGAAACTATTAAATGTTGGTGTCCAGAGAGACTTGGGTGCCCTTGTACAAGAAACGCAAAAAGTTATCATGCATGAACAGCAAGCAATTAGGAAGGCAAATGGAATGTTGGCCTTTATTGCATGGGGGGTTGGAGTACAAAAGTAAGGATGTCTTACTACAATTGTACAGGGCTTTGGTGAGATCTCACATGGAGTACTGTGTACAGTTTTGGTCTCCTTATCTAAGGAAGGATATACTTGCCTTAGAGGCGGTGCACCGAAGGTTCACTAGATTAATTCCTGGGATGAGAGGGTTGACCTATGAGGAGAGGTCGAGTAGAATGGGCCTATATTCTCTGGAGTTTAGAAGAATGAGAGGTGATCTAATTGAAACATATAAGTTTATGAGCGGGCTTGACATGGTAGATGCTGAACATAGGAACATAGAAACAGGAGTAGGCCATTCAGCCCCTCGAGCCCGCTCCACCATTTGATAAGATCATGGCTAACCTGTGATATAACTCCATATACCTGCTTTTGGCCCATATCCCTTAATACCTTTGGTTGGCAAAAAGCTATCTATCTCAGATTTAAAATTAGCAATTGAGCTAGCATCAATTGCCGTTTGCGGAAGAGAGTTCCAAACTTCTACCACCCTTTGTGTGTAGAAATGTTTTCTAATCTCACTCCTGAAAGGTCTGATTCTAATTTTTAGACTGTGCCCCCTAGTCCTAGAATCCCCAACCAGCGGAAATAGTTTCTCTCTATCCACCCTATCTGTTCCCCTTAATATCTTATAAACTTCGATCAGATCACCCCTTAACCATCTAAACTCCAGAGAATACAACCCCAATTTGTGTAATCTCTCCTCGTAACTTAACCCTTGAAGTCCGGGTATCATTCCAGTAAACCTACGCTGCACTCCCTCCAAGACCAATATTTCCTTCCGAAGGTGCGGTGCCCAGAACTGCTCACAGTACTCCAGGTGCGGTCTAACCAGGGTTTTGTATAGCTGCAGCATAACTTCTTCCCCCTTGTACTCTAGTCCTCTAGATGTAAAGGCCAGTATTGATTATTTTCTGCACCTGTTCATGACACTTCAATGATCTATGTACCTGAACCCCTAAGTCCCTTTGGACATCCACTGTTTTTAACTTTTTACCATTTAGAAAGTACCCTGTTCTATCCTTTTTTGATCCAAAGTGGATGACCTCACATTTGTCTACATTGAATTCCATTTGCCACAGTTTTGCCCATTCACCTAATCTATCAATATCCCTTTGTAATTTTATGTTTTCATCTACACTGCTTACAATGCCACCAATCTTTGTGTCATCGGCAAACTTAGAAATGAGACTTTCTATGCCTTCATCAAAGTCGATAATAAATATTGTGAATAATTGAGGCCCCAAGACAGATCCCTGCAGGACTCCACTAGTCACATCCTGCCAATGTGAGTACCTACCCATTATCCCTACTCACTGTCGCCTTTCGCTCAGCCAACTTCCTAACCAAGTCCTTTTCCCTCTATACCAGGGGCTTCTATCTTAGCTAACAGTCTCTTATGTGGGACTTTATCAAATGCCTTCTGGAAGTCCATATAAATAACATCCATTGACATTTCCCTGTCCACTACTTTAGTCACCTCTTCAAAAAATTCAATCAGGTTTGTCAGGCACGACCTACCTTTCACAAATCTATGCTGGCTCTCTCTGATTAACTGAAAATTCTCAAGGTGTTCAGTCACCCTATCCTTAATTATAGACTCCAGCATTTTCCCCACAACAGATGTTAGGCTAACTGGTCTATAATTCCTTGGTTTCCCTCTCTCTCCTTTCTTAAAAAGCAGAGTGACGTGCAATTTTCCAATCTAGAGGGACAGTTCCTGAATCTAGAGAACTTTGAAAGATTATAGTTAGGGCATCTGCAATGTGCTGATCTACTTCCTTTGAAACCCTGGGATGGAAACCATCTGGTCCTGGGGATTTGTCACTCTTTAGTGCTATTATTTTCTTAGTTACTGTTGTTTTACTTATGTTAATTTTATTGAGTCCCTGTCCCCGATTCAATATTAGTTTTCTTGGGATTTCCGGCATGCTATCCTCTTTTTCTACTGTAAATACTGCTGCAAAGTAATTATTCAACATGTCTGCCATTTCCCCATTGTCAATGACAATATCCCTACTTTCAGTTTTAAGGGGCCAACACTGCTCCTAACCACCCTCTTTTTCCTAATATAACTATAAAAGCTCTTCGTATTGGTTTTGATATCCCTTGCGAGTTTCTTTTCATACTCTCTTTTTGTAGCTCTTACTATCTGTTTTGTGACCCATTGTTGATCTTTGTATTTTTCCCATTCGCCGGGATCTGTGCCATTTTTTGCCTTTTTGTATGCCCTTTCCTTATGTCTTATACTGTCCCATACCTCTTTAGTTGTCCATGGCTGTTTTTTTTGGCAAGTAGAGTTCTTGCTCCTCAGGGGTATAAACGATGCTGAGAAGTTGTTTCCCCTGGCTGGAGAATCTAGAACTAGGGGGCATAGTCGCAGGATAAGGGGTCGGCCATTTAAGACTGAGATGAGGAGGAATTTCTTCACTCAGAGGGTTGTGAATCTTTGCAATTCTCTACCCCAGAGGGCTGTTGATGCTGAATCGTTGAATATATTCAAGGCTGAGATAGACAGATTTCTGGACCCTAGGGGAATGAAGGGATATGGGGATCGGGCAGGAAAGTGGAGTTGAGGTCGAAGATCAACCATGATCTGATTGAATGGTGGAGCAGGCTCGAGGGGCCATGTGGCCTAGTCCTGCTCCTATTTCTTATGTTCTTTTTAGGAATTTATAAAGAGAAAAGTTGACAGTAGGAAGTGAGGTTTTGTAGACCTAAGATGTTTCATTTATTACGTAGATATCAGAGCCTTTCCAAAGGCTGTGTGGGGCAAAAAAAGTAGCTGACATTACCCTGCGTCTGGCACAATAATGTGAAGGCAGGAAATCGGTTTGTGAGCTAATGATAGAGCAGCACAGCTGCTTGATGGTTGGTAAAATAGAGTTGTTGCATGTGATTGATGCAAGGAAGGCTGCCCTGTTTGCTACTTCAGGGCACCCTTCCCAGAGGGCAGCAGGCCTGGCAAGAGGTGGCAGCCAGGCTCAATCTTGCATGGACTAACCACAAAACCTGGGAACAGAGGTGGAAGAACATTGCACATCATAAGGAAGTGGGCGACATAAGACTACATAATGCATGCATGTTCTAAAGTTTTGTCGGGAAACCTGTTGCACATTGCATGCCCATGCCAATCCCTCACATAACCTTACAGTCTTTGCATTGCTGATAGAAAGAAAAAGAAAGACTTGCATTTATGTGTTGCCTTTCATGACCTCAGGATGTCCCAAAGTGCTTTACCCCCAATGAAGTACTTTTGAAGTGTAGTCACTGTTGTAATGTAGGAATAGCGGCAGCCAATTCATGCACAGCAAACTCCCACAATGTGATAATGACCAGATCATCAGTTTTTTAGTGGTGTTGAACGTTGGCAGCCATACTATATCCATTGGGAATACCGTACAGCTATGAATTACAATTAAACTCATGGCGGCTCATATGTTCAAAAAGCTCAACTGTAGCACAGCCTTGATGCATGATCACTTAATGACTCCCCACGTTGGCTGCAGTTTCGGCACATACTTATCACTGAGCACGCACTCCTTCAGCTCACAACATGTTAACATTACTTCTCTGCTTGCATGACAAGATGGCGCTTATTATAAGGGGACAGACCTGCACAGAAAGTAGAGCTAACTCCCTTGGAGGAGGCCACCTTGAAGAACTTTGCCAAAAAGAACATCAAGAGGTTAAAAGTAGATGAAGCCACAGGCCTTTGGGAAAGATTGGGGGCTGTGTGCTTCTGCAATTCAGTTCTTATATCTTGCCCCCTTTCTCACTACCACACAAATAACACATGCATATCTTTTAATGCAAATTTTGTTGGAAGGTGTCTCTTGTTATTAGCAGCTGGCCAGAGACTGCCATTGGGCCAGGATAAGACAGCACTTCACAACACCCTGCATTGCTCTCACCAACATTTTCAAGCACTAGGCTCATTTCCCAGAAGAAACAGTTACTAAGCACGATAGATAGCCGTGGGTAAGTCACTGGTGGTGATAGAGGAGGGGTGGTAACCAGCTGGTCACTATCAGGGACCCCTGTACTTTAGGAGATGCAGCTGTGTTGTAACATATGAACAATAACAGACAGGAAAAGACCCTCTGATCCATCCAGCCTGTCCCGCACAACTGCAATGCCTTGTGCATCACAATATGTACACTCCTCACCCCACCCAAAAGCCATGTAATTTCCTGGGAGATGCGAAAAACCAGTTAAATATTAAATAAACCAGGCCAATTAGGGAACAACAAATCTGCAAAATTCCTCTCCGACCCCCTTAGGTGATCGAAACTAGTCCAGGAGACCACCCTGGCCCTGATTAATGCCATACATTGGGCAGCTGTGTCATACTCCTGTGTTAACCAACAGGAAAGGATAGAAAATAATTTGTCAAAGGATGCACTTTGCTGGATGCAGTGGTGCATCCTTAGGTGATATTAACATTGATATTGTGGGAGATAGCTTAAAGATTCCATCTTCTTTAAGGATCTTCCTATTCTCTGGAACTCTTGGAAAGAATTTTTACACTGTCAGTTTCTCTGTGATATTGGTAATGATGATTCTGTTGCTTCTTTCACTATTTAAACATTTCCTCTATGCTTGATCCAGAAAACACAAGAAAAATACATTAAACATTAGCTGAAATTTAAACAAAAAGTCATATTACAAACACTACCTAATGAAGCAAAGACATCACAAATACTTTCCCTCTGGCATCTTAAATTGGTTCTTTAATGCAGGATTATAATGCTAGATTGGGCTTGCTAAAGTTTGCTGCAAGCTTGCTTAATCAGGCTGCCACTCAAAAGGACCAAGAACCACTGGCATGGGCATACAGTTCTAGTGGAAATATGTGCATGGCTCATTGTTAGTGAGGACTGGTCTGCACTGCCAGTCACAATTTCCAGTCCCTGCTCACCCAAATCCTGTTGGCAGTTGTGATGCTGGCTAGTAGAAAATTCACCCTGATGAGTAGGGACTTTTTGTCCTGGGTTTTGTACTTATGTTTTTTCTATTTTGTGTAATATTTTACTTTCACTACACTGAACCTTTAATTTACTTAGATTTTAACCTTTCTGTTATTTAGAGGTCTAGACTTCTCTCAACCCTGGCATGAGAGCTTTGTAAAAGCTAGAGAGGAGATCAAGAAAAATCTCTACATCCTTCATCCAGTCTTGCAGGCAGTTCTGGATTTGGGTTACAACACTTTTTCCAAACTGCTCCTTGTGAATGTGTCTGATTGTAGGTAGGAAGAAGTATCTTTTAATGTTAAGATTCACTTTATTTTGTAATATGGCATTTTCAAATCTGATTTCATGGCCAATTATAGTACTAGCTTTACAAAAGTTAAAAAAAACATTTAAAAAAAAATTCATAGTGATTTTGCAGAAACTGAAATGAAGTTTTGAGCCTTGTTACTGTGTATCTGTCTACTTTGAGATTGAAATATTAATTAGTATAGACATAAATAAGTATCATATGTAGATTTAATAAATGTAACGTAGCAACCACTTGTACATGTGTGTTTACTAATACTTGAATTTAAATAGCACATTATCATTTCAAAATGTATGGTGCATAGCCTGTTATGTAGCCAACAATGCCTCAAAACACTGAGATGAATGACCAGTTATTTTTTTTTAAAAGGAAGGATTGTTGTGCAGCACGCCAATAGAACTTCCAGCTTCTGTTCAAATTGTGCCATGAGTTATTTAATGTCTATCTGATACCAGCAGGGAAAGCCCTTCTGATACTTCTAATGATGCAACACTCCCTTCGTAATACACAGGGGTGATAGCCTAGATTATGAGCTCAAACTATGGTATGAGGTTCAAACCTACAAACTTCTGACCCAGGGGCAATAATGCTATCAACTGAGCCAAACAACAAGCCAGTTTATTAATACTTACTTTAGTTGTTTCTTGATTCTTCTAATCCAAATAACATTTCCTATCCGGCCACAATTTCACTTTATGTATGTTTTTCCCCGTTACAATTTCATTTGGACAAAATAAAAATTTACCAGATTCTCAAAAAAAGAAACTCAGCAGCCAAAATACAAAAATCTATTATAATAGTATGGCATTACAAGGAAATCAGCAAAAGAACCGGAGGCAACATGAGGAAAACATTTTCTACGCAGCGAGTTGTTATGATCTGGAATGCACTGCCTGATAGGGTGGTGGAAGCAGATTTAATAATAATTTTCAAAAGGAAATTGGATAAATATTTGAAGGGGAAACATTTGCAGGGCTATGGGGAAAGAGCAGGGGAATGGGACCAATTGGATAGCTCTTTCAAAGAGCCAGCACAAGCACAATGGGCCGAATGGCCGCCTTCTGTGCTGTATGATTCTATGGAATTTTAAAATCTCTATGGTCACACTGTCGCACTTACACTCTGAAGCTGCTCATAGTACGTAAGTTGATCTCCTATATTAGCTATAAACAAAAACAACTTATCCAATAATTTTATGCTACCTCCAGCTTACTAGATGAAAACATTAGTTCAATAAAACATCTGAATAGATTTTTTTTTTGCTAAATTTTCACATTAATTTATTTTCCCACATTTTTAACCATGCACAACTCTGCACACCATTCTGCAGGTTATGAGACATTGGGCTCGTTTTCTCCATTCTTCTGTCAAAGTCATTCTTGAGCTGAATGCTAGAAAGTTATGTGACAGCAACATGAGTAAGTCATCTGCCAATTTTCACCTGCCCCCCGCATAAAGAAGCATCTATCCTCTACTCTGCATCTCCTCTGATGGCATGGCTGAGAACAGAGCTTTCTGTAAGGGGTATCATGAGCATGAATTTTGATTCTACTGTTCCATGACACAGCATGTTGGATCATCAATGTGCTACATGTGCTCCAGTCTCTGATCTCTTGTAGACAAAATTGAGGTTGGTTACTTCATCAACGGTACTTTGTTTTCTAATTATTGAATAGATCTAAAGGACCAGTTGAATGTGAATCCTTCAAGAATAATGTGGTGATAGAGCATAGCAAAATGGAAAAGAAAATAATGAGCACATGGTACCCCAAAGTTCTCCATCTCCTTACTGACAAGGAGAAGATAAAGGACATTAAACCTGAAAAAATAGATTGCTTCTACTCCAGTGCTAATGTACTGATAGGTAATCAGGTAAGAGAATGTTGTGATTTATTGTAGGAACTCACAGTAATTTATTGGCTCTGTTCATGTTAGAATGAATTACTTTATAATTTATAAGGCGTAGTTTTTCTTAGTAATCTGATGATTAAAAATAACTCTTAATATGTTAGTACCAATCAGGTGATTCCCTGTGCTTTCAGGTATTATGGACCAGTTATACTCCAGGCTTCGGTCTCAAATTTTATTTTGTCCTATTCAAACAAAGGAACTCCACATCTGTACACAACTATATATATACATAACTCCGCTCCATGGTTAAACTTTAATGTTAGGAGAGAGTTGTCAGGAACTGCTGGCGTTCATAAACCTATCTAGTTTCCATCTCATGGCCTCATGATATGACCTGAACTATTGCAACTAACTGTTATCCTATATTTATTTACTTATTCATTATATGGATACGGTTTGCAATTTTGCTACTCACAAGGCTGAAATTACTTCAGGCTTTTGGCGGGTTTGTTTTAAAAATGATAGTATAGAAATTGAACCACATAGCGCCCACTTTTCAGGTGCTAAGCGGCCTACGCAGTCCCCGATATGGCGGGCAGGAAGCACGTGTACAATTCCAACCGGAAGTGTGCCGCTTGTTATATTGGTACAGGAGATTGCGCTTGTGGCAGGAGTGCAGGCTGGCAGCATTCTAAGTGGAAATTAATATATGCAGATTTGTCTCCTGCGCTGCTTATAGGACCTGTTTTCCACTTTGGATCGCCCCAGTGCTTCACCAGCCATGTCCATTACCAAGAGTGGCTCGGTAGCACCACTACTGGCCGAGTCCTGAAGGACATAGCTGCCAGACTGGGCCTGCTGCAGGTGGTGAGTGAACCAACACAAGGGAAAAACCTACTTGACCTCGCCCTCACCAATCTACCTGTCGCAGATGCATCTGTCCATGACAGTATTGGTAAGAGTGACCACTGCACAGTCCTCGTGGAGACGAAGTCCCGCCTTCGCACTGAGGACACCATCCAACGTGTTGTGTGACACTATCACCGTGCTAAATGGGATTCATTCAGAACAGATCTCGCAGCTCAAAACTGGACATCCATGAGGCGCTGTGGGCCATCAGCACCAGCAGAATTGTATTCCAGCACAATCTGTAACCTCATGGTCCGGCATATTCCTCACTCTACCATTACCAACAAGCCAGGGGATCAACCCTGGTTCAATGAGGAGTGTAGAAGAGCATACTAGGAGCACCACCAGGCATACCTAAAAATGAGGTGCCAACCTGGTGAAGCTACAACACAGGACTACATGCATACTAAACAGCAGAAGCAACATGCTATAGATAGAGCTAAGCGATTCCACAACCAACGGATCAGATCAAAGCTCTGCAGTCCTGCCACATCCAGTTGTGAATGGTGGTGGACAATTAAACAACTAATGGGAGGAGGAGGCTCTGTAAACATCCCCATCCTGAATGATGGCAGAGTCCAGCACGTGAGTGCAAAAGACAAGGCTGAAGCGTTTGCAACCACCTTCAGCCGAGTGCACGATCCATCTCGCCCTCCTCCCGATATCCCCACCATCACAGAAGCCAGTCTTCAGCCAATTCAATTCAATCCATGTGATATCAAGAAATGGCTGACTGCACTGGACACAACAAAGGCTATGGGCCCCGACAACATCCTAGCTGTAGTGCTGAAGACTTGTGTTCCAGAACTGGCTGCGCCTCTAGCCAAACTGTTCCAGTACAGCTGCAACACTGGCATCTACCCGACAATGTGGAAAATTGCCCAGGTATGTCCTGTCCACAAAAAGCAGGACAAATCCAATCTGGCCAATTACCACCGCATCAGTCTACTCTCAATCATCAGCAAAGTGATGGAAGGTGTCATCGACAGTGCTATCAAGCGGCACCTACTCACCAATAACCTGCTCACCGATGCTCAGTTTGGGTTCCGCCAGGACCACTTGGCTCCAGACCTCATTACAGCCTTGGTCCAAACATGGACAAAAGAGCTGAATTCCAGAGGTGAGGTGAGAGTGACTGCCCTTGACATCAAAGCAGCATTTGACCGAGTGTGGCACCAAGGAGCCCTAATAAAATTGAAGTCAATGGGAATCAGGGGGAAAACTGTCCAGTGGCTGGAGTCATACCTAGCACAAAGAAGATGGTAGTGGTTGTTGGAGGCTAATCATCTCAGCTCCAGGACATTGTTGCAGGAGTTCCTCAGGGCACTGTCCTAGGCCCAACCATCTTCAGCTGCTTCATCAATGACCTTCCCTCCATCATAAGGTCAGAAATGGGGATGTTTGCTGATGATTGCACATGCCTGTATGCAGCAAGATCTGGACAATATCCAGGCTTGAGCTGATAAGTGGCAAGTAACATTTGCGCCAGACAAGTGCCAGGCAATGACCATCTCCAACAAGAGAGAGTCTACCCACCTCCCCTTGACATTCAACGGCATTACCATCGCCGAATTCCCCCTCCCCCCATCAACATCGTGGGGGTCACCATTGACCAGAGACTTAACTGGACCAACCACATAAATACTGTGGCAACAAGAACAGGTTAGAGGCTGGATATTCTGCGGCGAGTGTCTCACCTCCTGACTCCCCACAGCCTTTCCACCATCTACAAGGCACAAGTCAGGAGTGTGATGGAATACTCTCCACTTGCCTGGATGACTGCAGCTCCAATAACTCTCAAGAAGCTCGACACCATCCAGGACAAAGCAGCCCGCTTGATTGGCACCCCATCCACCACCCTAAACATTGACTCCTTCACTACTGGCGCACCGTGGCTGCAGTGTGTACCATCCACAGGATGCACTGCAGCAACTCGCCAAGGCTTCTTCGACAGCACTTCCCAAACCCGTGACCGCTACCATCTAGAAGGACAAGGGCAGCAGGCTCATGGTAACCACACCACCTGCACGTTCCCCTCCAAGTTACTCACCGCCCCGACTTGGAAATATATCGCCGTTCCTTCATCGTTCCTGGGTCAAAATCCTGGAACTCCCTGCCTAACAGCATTGTGGGAGAACCTTCACCACACGGACTGCAGTGGTTCTCGAGGGCGATTCGAGATCAGCAATAAATGCTGGCTTTGCTAGCATCCCTTGAACGAATAAAAAAAAACGTGTTGACCTCGCTCAGCACAACGTGACACTTCCCGGCATGAAGGCCTCCTTGCCAGTACTATTTAAAGGGATCATGCAGTACTTACAAGTTATTTGCTGGTTTAGTATTTCTGGCTGCTGTTTGACTTGTAGGCGTTTTCTGCTGTGCTCTATCACTCTTGAAAGTTCACTTTGTCTGCACAGAGAGAAGTTTCACTGCATTTGCACTGTTGTTGCTCCAGACATGGGTGGTCTGGTAGGGCTGCCTGTGGGAATAGAGGGCGAAGGGAATTGGCAAGGAAGACACTACAGAGCAAGAGAAGCTGCCAGAAGAGGGAGGAGGAGGAGGGAACTGAACAGGAGACCACATCCATAGAGGGTCTTCAGGGAGCACTTCTTCTACCTCAACTTAACTGAGGAGCAATGTATGAGATGCTTTCACTCTACCAAGGAAGTTATCATTGAGCTATGACACCTTCTGCAGCCACAACTCGAGCCTCAAACCAGGGCATCGACAGTATTGCCTGTGGCTGTCAGGGTCACCGCTGCCCTCAACTTTTGATGGCGTGGGCTCCTTTCAGGCTGCAACATGTGACATCAGCAACATCTCATATTTCGCAGTACACCGCTGTAC
This sequence comes from Heptranchias perlo, assembly GCF_035084215.1. Lineage (NCBI taxonomy): Eukaryota > Metazoa > Chordata > Chondrichthyes > Hexanchiformes > Hexanchidae > Heptranchias > Heptranchias perlo. The sequence goes on along the minus strand of NC_090341.1, from coordinate 26,905,547 downwards.
ATCCTTCCTGTGTCCCTGGTTCCTTCACCTGCGGGAAGTGTGTCCAGCTGCAGCTACTGTTTGACCGCTTGAGGGCTCTGGAGCTGCGGATGGACTCACTTTGGGGCATCCGCGATGCTGAGGAAGTCATGGATAGCACGTTCAGTGAGTTGGTCACACCACAGATAAAAATTACTGAGGGAGATAGTGAATGGGTGACCAACAGACAGAGGAAGAGTAGGAAGGCAGTGCAGGGGTCCCCTGCGGTCATCTCCCTCCAAAACAGGTATACCGTTTTGGATACTGTTGGGGGAGATGGCTCACCAGGGGAAGGTGACAGCGGCCAGGTTCATGGCACCGTGGCTGGCTCTGCTGCACAGGAGGGCAGGAAAAAGAGTGGCAGAGCTATAGTGATAGGGGACTCGATTGTAAGGGGAATAGACAGGCGTTTCTGCGGACGCAACCGAGACTCCAGGATGGTATGTTACCTCCCTGGTGCAAGGGTCAGGGATGTCTCGGAGCGGCTGCAGGACATTCTGGAGGGGGAGGGTGAACACCAGTTGTCGTGGTGCATATAGGTACCAACGATATAGGTAAAAAACGGGATGAGGTCCTACAAGCTGAATTTAGGGAGTTACGAGTTAAACTAAAAAGTAGGACCTCAAAGGTAGTAATCTCAGGATTGCTACCAGTGCCACGGGCTAGTCAGAGTAGGAATGACAGGATAGCTAGGATGAATACGTGGCTTGAGAGATGGTGCAAGAGGGAGGGATTCAAATTCCTGGGCCATTGGAACCGGTTCTGGGGGAGGTGGGACCAGTACAAATTGGACGGTCTGCATCTGGTCAGGACTGGAACCAATGTCCTCGGGGGAGTGTTTGCTGGTGCTGTTGGGGAGGGTTTAAACTAATGTGGCAGGGGGATGGGAACCGATGCAGGAAGTCAATGGGAAGTAAAGTGGTGACAGAAACAAAAGGCAGTAAGGGAGAGTGTACAAAACATGACCGGACAGATGGTCTGAGAAAGTAGGGCAAAGACCAAGGGAAGTCTAGATTAAACTGCATTTATTTCAATGCAAGAAGTCTGATGGGCAAGGCAGATGAACTCAGGGCATGGATGGATACATGGGACTGGGATGTTATAGCTATTACTGAAACATGGCTAAGGGAGGGGCAGGACTGGCAGCTCAATGTTCCAGGGTACAGATGCTACAGGAAAGATAGAGCAGGAGGTAAGAGAGGAGGGGGAGTTGCGTTCTTGATTAGGGAGACCATCATGGCAGTAGTGAGAGGGGATATATCCGAGGGTTCGCCTACTGAGTCTATATGGGTAGAACTGAAAAATAAGAAGGGAGAGATCACTTTGATAGGATTGTACTACAGACCACCAAATAGTCAACGGGAAATTGAGGAGCAAATATGTAAGGAGATTACAGACAGCTGCAAGAAAAATAGGGTGGTAATAGTGGGGGACTTTAACTTTCCCAACATTGACTGGGACAGCCATAGCATAAGGGGCTTGGATGGAGAGAAATTTGTTGAGTGTATTCAGGAGGAATTTCTCATTCAGTATGTGGATGGCCTGACTAGAGAGGGGGCAAAACTTGACCTCCTCTTGGGAAATAAGGGCGGGCAGGTGACAGAAGTGTTAGTGAGGGATCACTTTGGGACCAGTGATCATAATTCCATTAGTTTTAAGATAGCTATGGAGAATGATAGGTCTGGCCCAAAAGTTAAAATTCTAAATTGGGGAAAGGACAATTTTGATGGTATTAGACAGGAACTTTCAGAAGTTGATTGGGAGAGATGTTGGCAGGCAAAGGGACGTCTGGTAAGTGGGAGGCTTTCAAAAGTGTGTTAACCAGGGTTCAGGGTAAGCACATTCCTTATAAAGTGAAGGGCAAGGCTGGTAGAAGTAGGGAACCTTGGATGACTCGGGAGATTGAGGTCCTAGTCAAAAAGAAGAAGGAGGCATATGACATGCATAGACAGCTGGGATCAAGTGGATCCCTTGAAGAGTATAGAGATTGCCGGAGTAGAGTTAAGAGAGAAATCAGGAGGGCAAAAAGGGGACATGAGATTGCTTTGGCAGATAAGGCAAAGGAGAATCCAAAGAGCTTCTACAAGTACATAAAGGGCAAAAGAGTAACTTGGGAGAGAGTAGGGCCTCTTAAGGATCAACAAGGTCATCTATGTGTGGAACCACAAGAGATGGGTGAGATCCTGAATGAATATTTCACATCGGTATTTACGGTTGAGAAAGGCATGGATGTTAGGGAACTTGGGGAAATAAATAGTGATGTCTTGAGGAGTGTACATATTACAGAGAGGGAGATGCTGGAAGTCTTAATCCGCATCAAGGTAGATAAATCTCCGGGACCTTATGAAATGTATCCCAGGACGTTATGGGAGGTTAGGGAGGAAATTGTGGGTCCCCTAGCAGAGATATTTGAATCATCGACAGCTACAGGTGAGGTGCCTGAAGATTGGAGGGTAGCAAATGTTGTGCCTTTGTTTAAGAAGGGCGGCAGGGAAAAGCCTGGGAACTACAGACCGGTGAGCCTGACATCTGTAGTGGGTAAGTTGTTAGAGGGTATTCTGAGAGACAGAATCTACAGGCATTTGGAGAGGCAGGGACTGATTAGGAACAGTCAGCATGGTTTTGTGAGTGGAAAATCATGTCTCATGAATTTGATTGAGTTTTTTGAAGGGGTAACCAAGAAGATAGATGAGGGCTATGCAGTAGACGTGGTCTACATGGACTTTAGCAAAGCCTTTGACAAGGTATCGCAGGGTAGGTTGTTACATAAGGTTAAATCTCACGGGATCCAAGGTGAGGTAGCCAATTGGATACAAAATTGGATTGACGACAGAAGACAGAGGGTGGTTGTAGAGGGTTGTTTTTCAGACTGGAGGCCTGTGACCAGCGGTGTGCCTCAGGGATCGGTGCTGGGTCCGCTGTTATTTGTTATTTATATTAATGATTTGGATGAGAATTTAGGAGGAATGGTTAGTAAGTTTGCAGATGACACCAAGATTGGTGGCATTGTGGACAGTGAGGAAGGTTATCTAGGATTGCAACGGGATCTTGATAAATTGGGCCAGTGGGCCGATGAATGGCAGATGGAGTTTAATTTAGATAAATGTGAGGTGATGCATTTTGGTACATCGAATCGGACCAGGACCTACTCCGTTAATGGTAGGGCGTTGGGGAGAGTTATAGAACAAAGAGATCTAGGAGTACAGGTTCATAGCTCCTTGAAAGTGGAGTCACAGGTGGATAGGGTGGTGAAGAAGGCATTCGGCATGCTTGGTTTCATTAGTCAGAACATTGAATACAGGAGTTGGGATGTCTTATTGAAGTTGTACAAGACATTAGTAAGGCCACACTTGGAATACTGTGTACAGTTCTGGTCACCCTATTATAGAAAGGATATTATTAAACTAGAAAGAGTGCAGAAAAGATTTACTAGGATGCTACCGGGACTTGATGGTTTGACTTATAGGGAGAGGTTGGATAGACTGAGACTTTTTTCCCTGGAGAGTAGGAGGTTTCGGGGTGATCTTATAGAAGTCTATAAAATAAAGAGGGGCATAGATAAGGTAGATAGTCAAAATCTTTCCCCATAGGTAGGGGAGTCTATAACGAGGGGGCATAGATTTAAGGTGAGAGGGGAGAGATACAAAAGGGTCCAGAGGGGCAATTTTTTCACTCAAAGGGTGGTGAGTGTCTGGAACGAGCTGCCAGAGGCAGTAGTAGAGGCGGGTACAATTTTGTCTTTTAAAAAACATTTGGACAGTTGCATGGGTAAGATGGGTATAGAGGGATATGGGCCAAGTGCAGGCAATTGGGACTAGCTTGGTGGTATAAACTGGGCGACATGGACATGTTGGGCAGAAGGGCCTGTTTCCATGTTGTAAACTTCTATGATTCTATGAGTCCCCAAGGTGCAAGATGCCATTGACTCCCCGCACATTGCCATGTGTGCTCCCTATAACCAGCGTGGCATTTTTTTCCAAGCGAAAGGGATTCCACTCCATCAACCTACACCTGGTTTGCGACCACAAACAGCACATTATGCAGGTTTGTGCCCACTATCCCGGCAGCAGTTATGACTCTTTTGTCCTGCGCCAGTCCTCTGTGCTGCCATTATTCCAACCAGGCTGCCAATTTACAGGCTGGCTATTGAGCAGCGAGGGTTATCCCCTCCAGACATGGCTTGTGACTCCAGTCAGGAACTCGCGCACTGCTGCAGAGCACATCTACAACAAGAGCCATGCTGCCACAAGGAACATCATCAAGCAAACAATCGGTGCGTTCAAGCAATGCTTTCATTGCCTGGACTGTTCTGCAGGAGCTTTGCAGTACACCATGAGCAGGTATCCAGATTTGTCGTCATCTGCTGCATGCTCCACAACTTCATCGTCTTAAGGGACCAGCCCTCACCACTACCTGGGCAGCAACAATTACAGGAATAGGAGGAGAAGAGGCAGCAAGCACCAGAGCTCCTATTTGCCCGAGCTCTCAGAGACCAGCTCATTGAGGGACACTTCAACCAAGTTAGCTCTCCCATTCACCAACAGTCCCACAATCCTTATCACTATTCTTACAACCACCATCCAGTTGCCTCCCTTCACTCCAGACTTATTGGTCTTAGAATCATATAGCACAGAAGGAGGCCATTCAGCCTACCATGTCTGTGCTGGCTCTTTGAAAGAGCTATCCAATAGTCCCACTCCCCTGCTCTTCCCCCATAGTCCTGCACATTTTTCCCTTTCAAGTATTTAACCAATTCCCTTTTGAAAGTTACTATTGAATCTGCTTCCACCACCCTGTCAGGCAGTGCATTCCAGATCATAACTCATTGCATTAAACAAATTCTCCTTGTCTCCCCCCTGTATTTTTGCCAATTATCTTAATGCTGTGTCCTCTCGCTATTGACCCTCCTGCCAGTGGAAACAGAGTAGATGGGGAGAAACTATCAAAACCTCTCATGATATTGAACACCTCTATCAAATGTCCCCTCTGAGAACAATCCCAGCTTCTCTCGTCTCTTCACATAACTGAAGTCCCTCATCCCTGGTACCATTCCGGAAAATCTTCTGTGCACCATCTCCAAGGCCTTGACATCCTTCCTAAAGTGTGGTGCCCAGAATTGGACACAATACTCTAGCTGAGGACTAACCAGTCATTTGTAAAGGTTTACCATAGGATCCTTGCTTTTGTACTCTGCCTCTATTTATAAAGCCAGTGAATAACCACCTCATTTCATTACAAAAACAAATTCAACTCCAAATCCAGATCAAAAAGCAAATTTATCAAACAAATCACATCAGCATTGACAAACAAAATGACCGATCACCCTTGTGCAATCTCTTAGGGCCTGTCTCGTGTGTTCCTTTTCCTATCCTGTTGCTCCTACGAGGTGCTTCCCCAGTTGCTGCAGCTTGAGAGGTGGAAGGCTTCGATAGAGGACACTTCAGATGGGGGACAACCTCGAGCAGCTGTGGGCCTAGAGGGCCTGGCTGCAGACTTCAACATCGTGGCATGGGCTGCAGCAGTCTGGGATGGATGGCTGAGTGGTCACCAGTAAGGGCATTGGCAGAGTGTTTGGTGGGGAGCAAACATGCTGTCATCCCGAGAGAGGATGTGCCTCTCCCATGGATCCAAGACCACTCTCCTGGGGTGGTGCCTCAGCACTCCTCGGGCTCTGCTGGAGAACAGTGAACAGAGTGCTGGAGTGATGTGGCGACTTTTAAGCCCCTTTCAACAGTGGCCCCTAAAGCCGAGATGGCAGCCTTCTGAACTTCCATGCCAGCAGTGTAACATCTTGGACCATGTTGGACAGAATGATCTCCATTGAGACAAGTTGGAGCTGGATTCCTCCATGCTCCACGACATTGTGCTCAAGCTCTCTGGCAGGCTGCCCAGTGCACAGGCATTTGCCAGTGTGTGTCAATGAATCTTCTTCAGTAGCCTGGGCTATCGAAGTCAGCATCTGAGTCCTCTGTAGCGGGATTAGTGTGCGACCTCGCCCTCCGGCGAGCTGGCATCTGTGGCGATCTTATCCCCCTGCCCTAGCTCCTGCATACTTGTACCTGCCAAGTCACCACATGCAGATTCCTCCTCTAACCTAACCTCTGAAATCCACATGGTGTCAGTATCTGAGCTGGTGCTTGTGAGAGTCAGATCAAGTGATGGTGCATCTTCTGCAACACTGCACTCCTCTTCCTCCCTGGCTGAGGGGTGTCAACATTCTCAGCAATTGAAATGAAAGAAAGGGACAAGTTACTTTGTTGCACGAGGAGGACCAGAGCGAAAGAAATGAGTGTTGAAAGCATCTGCAGCTTGTCATGCAGAGTGTATGGGGTGAGGGAGAAGTCAGAAGAGACAAAGAGGATTAAGTATAAAGAAACTCTGTGCAGCATCTCCTCCAGCATCGCCAGTGACCATGGCCTCCACTCTGCTCCTTCCCATGATTGCCAGGACGCTCTCTTCAAGGGGGGAGGCACCTTGCTCCCCATATACCCATTTGTGGGTGCTATCCGATTTCTAGGTCAATAATTATTGCTTGGAAGAGAATCAAACGTATTTTGAAGGATTTACTGTGATATTGTACATTCAGTAGAATTGTTCTGAAGTAAATATTTAACAAAATACTCAGGTGAAAACACAGGTAGACTAATAAACAATTCTGCATTTTTAAAAGAATTTTCAAAGGTAATAATGTTGTCTTTGTAATTTCCATTAAAAAATTTGTGCTATTATAATTAGTAGCCGAACACTTAAAATGTCTGTTTTAACTGAAATTATGTAACTAATTAAAGTCAAAAGCTTAATTTGACCTTTGCTGCCTATTTTCAACAGGAATTCAGTTCAGTTCAGTTTAAGCAGCATGCAGTAATATATATATACCAATATTGCTTCAAGTTAAACTAGCAATTCTTTACAGAAATTGCCATATAAGAGCCATTTTTTATATTTCATTTGTGTCAAATCAAATGCAATGTGCAAATTGATCAGGTTATTCAGTTATTCTGAAGAGACAATGCGATCTGATCTTAGCAGGGGGTTTAACTTTGTTGTTCTTACTATCCAAGTTGCAAGAGTTTCTCGGAAGAACAGTAAAGGCCTACGTGGAGCTTTTTGACGAAGAGGACAAATACAAAATGCCCCTGTTTAAGATGGAGTTAACATTTGATGAAGAGAAAATGGAGTTCTATCCCACATTTTCAGACCTGGAGGAGACTGTGCTGTTCGTGATATCCAAAATAGAAGATTCCATGCAGGTAGTTTGTTCCTAAAATATTGACCCATCTCCCTGAAGATATATGAAAGGTTTGAATAAGCGCCATAGCAAATTCATTTTTTTTACAATGGGAATGCAAAATGGGCAAGGTGCATAATGGGTGACAGATCTGCTACTGCCCATTTCTGCACCCCTGCTGAAGTTGAATTTTACCCTCAATGTACATTGCTGTATAATTAGTTTACAAAAATACATACATTTATTTAAGAAGCTATGAAACTGTAAATGACAGGAAACATATAGTGGTGAAATGCCACATCAAAGTGAAAGAGAATTAATAATGCAAGTACTGATGTAACAAAAAATCCTATCTCTCTTGAATTTTCACATCCACTGTCGTGTATAACAGAATTGCACATATTCATAAGCAGGTTGACACATACTTCTTAATTAAAAAGTTATTTGCATCCATTAGAATGCGTATACTCTTAAAAAAAAATACATAGTGGAAGAAGATTTACCCTGTGCAGTCTCTAACACCAAATAGGTTTATAGTTTTGTTACAAGTAGCACAAAAAGAAAGTCTTCCCCATAGATTACTAAATTGCAATATAATTAATTTTGTCTTTGTTTTGCTTCAATCAGAATGTTCAAACAGTGCAGTCCTGGCTATCTGATAGTAACACTGACAACATTGAGAACATTAAGGCTAAACCATCTGCTGATACCCTAAAGTGGGCCTATTCTACACTCAAGGAAACAGTCAAAACCAACTTTGAGGGAGCAGCTGCACATTTCCAACAATATGGTAAGTTTAGGTGTTCTTGTTCTCAATTTGATAAATGCATTAACTTTCTGTGGTAGGAAGTTATTTTATATAGCTGAGACACTGCATCATTTACAGTCACTATTTTCACCAAATTGGGTTTAAGCATAAAAACAATGCAGGTCAAACCAAAAGTTTCCATCTAATTTGAAATTTGCTCACTTTCAATAACCATCTGTGTAGTTTTAAAAAAATCATTAACAAACAAGGCTCTGTGTTGTGCCTTTATGGTTTAAAAATAAAAGCAAATTGGTACCTCAATGTACAGTGCATGGAAATGTTTGGTGTCACTGCTACTATTTTTGAAACTTCATGTACTGTGCCATTATTATCAGATACCATTTGTTTTAATTTTTAAGCTGGGTTGGATGAATCAGTACCTCAAATGAATTGCTTGAAGAAATGTGCCCTGATGGAGAACATTTACAAAAGGCAATGGGTCAGCCAATGTATTTGTGACAGAGATGAGCTGGAATGTCTGTACAGAAAGATTAGTCTTGACTCCTAATTAAAATGTTGAGAATTTCAGTTGTCACTTGATCTCACTTGTATGAATTGGATAAGTCTAATTTTTTTCTGAGATGAACTGCTAGATTGCATGCTTATGGTGCTCCATCTCGAGAGCAAGAAAGAGACAAAAGTGGCTGTTCATGATTGTATTGCACGTCCTGCAGAGGGCTGCCATTGATGAAAGTTATGGAGTAGATGGTGCAGATTATTTCATTTTCTTGGCTTGTGGAGGAGTATATTTGCTTGGAAAAGGAGACAATGGAGAAACTGAAAATAAATCTGTTAACATCTCCATTAGCATGGCAGAGAGAAGAACATTAAGTGTTCATACATGAACATCACTCAGTAATTTCCAGGCTAATCTGTTTAATTGGAATAAATCTCTGTTATAAATTGAAGAAGAAGCCTTGTACCTAAGTGCAGTGCAAAATCTGTTTTATTCATAGCAGACAAGAGGTCCCCTTCAGGAGAAGCTTTATGTTAGCACTGATTTTTAATCATGATGCAATGACAGTATTAATGGGAATGGTTTATTTCAGGTGTTATTCCCATGAATCTTTTATGTCTCTTTCCATAGTTGAAAATTATGACTGGCTAATAAACGGAACTGCCATTGAACGTATACAGAACTTCATGGAAGAGGAACATTCATTTGATGAATACGCAGATGTAAGTGTATACCATGAATAGTCAAGCTTACCCTTTTACTACTATCTTGAGCACTTAGAGGATACCATCATGCAGGAATGTTACTTTGGCAACCTTTGAGTCCTTGGGTACAATATTCATGTGGTGTTGCTGGTGCTTGTTCTCCTCCAAGTTGTACTTATTATCACAGGTTTTCAGTACTGAATAACCGTTTGTCACTTTAACACCGCCAGCAGATTTCTGCATGGCCTCCTGTCTCCTCCTCCTACCCTGATGGATGGTTACACACTTCTCTTCCTCACTAATTTTCTGTACATGGTTAACATCTTCATTGTTTGACCATTGAGAAGAAATCATTTGATCATTAAATGAGCTTGCTTTAAGTTCAAAAATAGAGGCAGCCACGTAATTGAGGATTCTGCCAGAACCACTTGGCTCCAGATCTCACCACAGCCTTGGTCCAGACATCGATGCAAGAGCTGAATGCCAGAGAAGAGGTGAGACTAACTGCCCCAGACATCAAAGAGTGTGGCTCTTAAGGGGCCTGAACTAAATTGATATCAAGGAAAAACCCTCCAGTGACTGAATTCAGACCTGAAACACAGGAAGATGGTCATAGTTGTTGGGCACTACTCATTGCAGCCTCAGGAGATCACTTCAGAGTTCCTTAGGGCAGTGCCTTTGGCCAAACATCTTCAACTGCTTCATCAGTGACTTTCCCTCCATCATAAGGTCAGGAGTGGGGCAGTTCACCGACAATTCCACAGTGTTCAGCTCCATTCACAACTCCTCTGGTAATGAAGCAGTCTATGCCAGGCTACAACAAGACCTGGATAACATCCAGGCTTGGTCTGACAAGTAGCTGATAACATTTGCACCAGCTGAGTGCCAGGCAATGACCATCTCCAACAAGAAGACTATGAAATGAGCTTCAATGGTACCACCATTACTATGCTCCACCATTGACATCCTGGGGGACACCATTGACCAGAAGCTTAACTGGATCAGCCATATCAACACTCTAGCTGCAGGAGCAGGACAGAGGCTGAGTACTCTGTGATCAGGAGGGCAAAAAGGGGACATGAGATTGCTTTGGCAGATAAGGCAAAGGTGAATCCAAAGAGCTTCTACAAATACATAAAGGACAAAAGAGTAACTAGGGAGAGAGTAGGGCCTCTTAAGGATCAACAAGGTCATCTATGTGCAGAACCACAAGAGATGGGTGAGATCCTAAATGAATATTTCACATCGATATTTACGGTTGAGAAAGGCATGGATGTTAGGGAACTTGGGGAAATAAATAGTGATGTCTTGAGGAGTGTACATATTACAGAGAGGGAGGTGCTGGAAGTCTTAACGCGCATCAAGGTAGATAAATCTCCGGGACCTGATGAAATGTATCCCAGGACGTTATGGGAGGTTAGGGAGGAAATTGCAGGTCCCCTAGCAGAGATATTTCAATCATCGACAGCTACAGGTGAGGTGCCTGAAGATTGGAGGGTAGCAAATGTTGTGCCTTTGTTTAAGAAGGGAGGCAGGGAAAAGCCTGGGAACTACAGACCGGTGAGCCTGACATCTGTAGTGGGTAAGTTGTTAGAGGGTATTCTGAGAGACAGAATCTACAGGCATTTGGAGCGGCAGGGACTGATTAGGAACAGTCAGCATGGTTTTGTGAGAGGAAAATCATGTCTCACGAATTTGATTGAGTTTTTTGAAGGGGTAACCAAGAAGATAGATGAGGGCTGTGCAGTAGACGAGGTCTACATGGACTTTAGCAAAGCCTTTGACAAGGTACCGCAGGGTAGGTTGTTACATAAGGTTAAATCTCACGTGATCCAAGGTGAGGTAGCCAATTGGATACAAAATTGGATTGACGACAGAAGACAGAGGGTGGTTGTAGAGGGTTGTTTTTCAAACTGGAGGCCTGTGACCAGCGGTGTGCCTCAGGGATCGGTGCTGGGTCCGCTGTTATTTGTTATTTATATTAATGATTTGGATGAGAATTTAGGAGGAATGGTTAGTAAGTTTGCAGATGACACCAAGATTGGTGGCATTGTGGACAGTGAGGAAGGTTATCTAGGATTGCAACGGGATCTTCATAAATTGGGCCAGTGGGCCGATGAATGGCAGATGGAGTTTAATTTAGATAAATGTGAGGTGATGCATTTGGTAGATCGAATCGGGCCAGGACCTACTCCGTTAATGGTAGGGCGTTGGGGAGAGTTATAGAACAAAGAGATCTGGGAGTACAGGTTCATAGCTCCTTGAAAGTGGAGTTACATGTGGATAGGGTGGTGAAGAAGGCATTCAGCATGCTTGGTTTCATTAGTCAGAACATTGAATACAGGAGTTGGGATGTCTTGTTGAAGTTGTACAAGACATTTCTAAGGCCACACTTGGAATACTGTGTACAGTTCTGGTCACCCTATTATAGAAAGGATATTATTAAACTAGAAAGAGTGCAGAAAAGATTTACTAGGATGCGACCGGGACTTGATGGTTTGACTTATAGGGAGAGGTTGGATAGACTGAGACTTTTTTCCCTGGAGAGTAGGAGGTTTCGGGGTGATCTTATAGAAGTCTATAAAATAATGAGGGGCATAGATAAGGTAGATAGTCAAAATCTTTTCCCAAAGGTAGGGGAGTATATAACGGGGGGGCATAGATTTAAGGTGAGAGGGGAGAGATACAAAACGGTCCAGAGGAGCAATTTTTTCACTCAAAGGGTGGTGAGTGTCTGGAACGAGCTGCCAGAGGCAGTAGTAGAGGCGGGTACAATTTTGTCTTTTAAAAAGCATTTGGACAGTTACATGGGTAAGATGGGTATAGAGGGATATGGGCTAAGTGCAGGCAATTGGGACTAGCTTGGTGGTATAAACTGGGCGACATGGACATGTTGGGCGGAAGGGCCTGTTTCCATGTTGTAAACTTCTATGATTCTATAAGTGGCTCACCTTCTGAAAGCTGAGATAGATAGATTTTTGGACTCTAGGGGAATCAAGGGAGATGGGGATCAGGCAGGAAAGTAGAGTTGAGGTCAAAGATCAGCCATGATCTTATTGAATGGCGGAGCAGGCTCTAGGGGCCATATGGCCTACTCCTGCTCCTATTTCTTATGTTCTTATGTTCTTAACCCTCAAAGTCCCTCCACCATTTACAAGGCTCACGTCATAAGTGTGATGGAATATTCGCCATTCACCTGGATGGATGCAGTTGCAACAACACTTGAAGCTTGACAGCATCCAGGAAAGAGCAGTCTATTTGATCAGTGCTGCTGGTGCTGGACAGAGTATCCACCCCTTCCACCACCGGAGCACTGTGGTTTGCAGTATTAACACTTTATAGGATGATCTGCAGCAACTCACCAAGTTTACGTCAACAGCCCTATCCAGGACAAGGGCAGTAACAACATGGGAACACTATCACCTCCAAGTTTCCTCCAAATCACACATTTTTCCTGAGTTGTACATATATTACTGTTGGCTCGTCAGCGCTGGATAAAAATTCTGGAATTCCCTACCTAATACCATTGTGGGTGCACCATCACAAGGACTGCAGTAGTTCAAGAACCACCACCTTCTCAAGGCAACTGTGGATTGGCAATAAATGTGACCTTCCCACATCATGATAACAAATATATTTTAAAAATTGAGGGACAGCTGCCCTGAGCTAGGGATAAACTGACTCTGCCACATGCAGGAACTAAGAGTGGTTCAATGAAGGTTAATTTTCCTCAGATGCTCCTGAAAATAACCTCAAGGATTTAAGACTCCCTTTTTTTGTTTTCAAACATTTATATATTGTGGAAATCTAATATTGTACTTTTAGTATCTGACTACTTCTGTGTATACCACCTTTCAATAAAACTGTCGGTTTTATTTTATATGCACTAGTTTGATGCGGTGGTATTTACCACCTTTTGGAGAGTTAGGAGAATGTAATAGGCAGCCTACGTGACCTGTATATCACAATATAAAAGTAATTGTTAATCCTGAGATTGCTATCTCAGATATGGTATCTATAAGAGTGCAGATTGCAATTCACTGTAGACTCAGTCTACTTATGAAACTTGCCCTTTTGCATATGCACAAGACAAGGTGTTGGGAGAAAGCCTGAATTGAAACAGGTAGCTTCCCTTTCTTTGTGCCACATTTGTTAACTGTCTATGCTTTTAACACTCTTAAAACTGTTGGCTTTGTGTCATTCTTACGCTTAATTTTCTGGATTTTTCCAACTTGAGGAAAAAAAACCCTGCAAATTCACTTCTGCTGAATGTTCCGAAGGCCCATGTTACAAATTTCAGGTCTGATCTAGATATTCTGTTGAGTTCAGGATCTCTGGTCTCTCCCAGAAGCTGATTTTACATCCCTTGTGGTCAGGAGTTTACAGTTACTGCACATATCTAGTTCTACAATAACGTGACCTGAGGATATAACATCGAAACCCCCTTGTTAGAATGGGATATTTTACTCTCTCATGTGACATTCCAATCTTCTGAAAGGAGAACGGATTAACACTTTAGTCAGACAAGGCTAGATGCAAATTGTCAAGCTGCTTGATTTTACAGTCAGTAAGCCAACTTACAGAGTAACAGTTATAGTAAATCTCACCTCACTTTGACTTAATTTATGTAAACTGCCTTGTAGTATAGCAAATAATAAAACATACCACACTATCTCTGTTAGCGGGCTAAACATTCACTCTTTCTGGTCAGCCTTTTCTCTGAATCAAGGAAATGTGTCCTTTCCAGATCTTGAACAAAACTGACTTTATTCCTCATTGGACAGGAAGCCAGTAGTGACCTCTGACCCCTCCCTATCTGTGGGTTGGGCAGTAGGGTTACCTGTTAAAGTGGTTACTGCACACCTGGTGGAGTCCTCTAGAAACTATCTCCTTTTTTTCAAATAAATTGCACCATCTTGCCACAATGCAGCATTTTCCAAACTATTTTGGCTCCCACCCCACAGTAGTGAAAGCGAGCTCATAGTTTGGGAAACTACTGCCCAACCCACAGTTCCATTAACTTAAAAGTAATATTTTAATACAAATTAAACCCAGCTCTTCCGTGGCCAAATGGCCAAAAATCCAGAAATGTGGTACACCAATTCATTCAAAAAGCTCTATGGAAGAATATGCTGTCATACCATCCCAACTTGGAAATATATCGCTGTTCCTTCATTGTCACCGGACCAAAATCCTGGAACTCCCTTCCTAACAGCACTATGGGAGTATCTTCACCACATGGACTGCTGCGGTTCAAGAAGGTGGCTCACCACCACCTTCTCAAGGGCAATTAGGGATGGGCAATAAATGCTGGCTTTGCGAGTGACGCCCACATCCATAAATAAAAAAAAGATGGAGGCTTATGACAGCATTACATTTCACTGGGTAAATTTAGAACAGCAATAATATTAAAAGTGAGCCCTCGCATGATTTAATGAATAAATGTATCATCTAATGGTACTGAGTCATACAGACCAGAAATGTCTCTGGTTTGTGCTGTGAGCTTTCAGCCAAGGAGGTGGTGGGGCTGCCACAGTTGGCCTTTGCACTCCTGGGATGGAGAGAAAAAAGTCATTTCTGGTTCTTGCTCTTGATCAGTATTCAGTGATTCTTACCTGAAATTATACATGGACGTTGGGTAAGGACAGGATTGATTTCTGCTGTGATGTTCTCTACAATCAAAGAACCTACCAGTTTTCACTGCCTGGGCTCACACATGAAGAACAGCCACTTGGAAGAGATGCCAAAGTACTGTATCCCTACAAGACTGACTTCAGGAGAAGAGGGATGTAAAAAGATCGGGAGGGGAAGACAAAGGGAGGGAAATTAGTAGTAGAGGAGAAGAGAAGTAACAGTAAACCTTTAATTGTAATATTTACTTGTAGACAGCATTTTCTTATTTCCAGTAAAAACCTAGTAGTTGTTTTTTTACAGTTCAGTCATTCTGTAATTTCTGTTAAGTTTATAGAAGAGTTTCGTGGCTTGGCAGTGGAGATCATGAGTCTGCTAAAAGTTGCCCATTTTCATATGGTGCGATTGGACTGTGAGGACTTAAAGCAAGGCCTGGCAGAAAAAGCAAAGAGCTTTGCGGATATGCTGCTGGATGGACTGGTTGCAAAACACAGAGATGAAAATGAGCGGTAAGTCAGTGTTACAAATGGATCTTGGCGACTGAAATAACAAATTATTGTTATTTTCAATTCTTGTTTTGTTAATGCTGAAAGACATGTCTTTCCTTTACCCTAACCCGTATTTGTTAGTGAGATCAAAGAGGTTGAAGAGGTTGCACCATGAACCATATACTGATGCAGCACATTTGACGAGAACATGCATTTACATAGTGCCTGTAACGTAGAAAACGTCCCAAGGTGTTTCACAGAGGCGTAGGGAAAAAAATGGATGCAGAGCCAATGAAGAAGATATTAGAAGGGTTGACCAAAAGAGTTCAAAGAGGTGGATATTAAGGAGGAGAAGTAAATCTGAGTGTAGGGCCCCAGTGGCTGAAGGCACAGCTGCCATGGAGAGGCAAAGGGAGGGGTGGGGAGAGAATGCACGAGGGCAGAGTCAGAGGAACAGAGGGTTCAAGGGGTGAGGTGGGATGGGATTATAGCACTGGAGGAAGCTAGAGATGGGGAAGGGCAAGGCAATGATGGGATTTAAACATAAGGGTGAGAATTTTAAATTTTGGAAGACAAGCAGAAAATCTAGATCACAAGGACAGGGGTGATGGGTAAGCAGGACTTGGTGCAGGATAGGATACGGGCAGCAGAATTTTTGATGAGCTGAAGTTTATGGAAGGTGGAGGATGGGAGGCCGGCCAGGACAGCATGGGAATAAAATATGGAGGTGACAAAGGCACTGATGTGGGTTTCAGCAGCAGATGGGCTAAAGTAGAGATAGACTTTGTTACAGAGGTGGAAGTAGGCGGCCTTAGTGATGGAGAGGATATGGGGTCAGAAGGTCAGCTTGGGATCAAATAGAACGCTGAGCCTGCGAACAGTCTGATTCAACCTGAGACAGTGGCCGGGGAGGGGGATGGGATGGATACAGTTTTGAGGGTACAGAGTTGCCTACATTGACAATATCCATGAAGACTTATGTGGGCTGGACCACCCTGACTAGAGAGTATAATGTTGAAATGGGACTCAGCATGGGGAAGGGGAAGTAACAAATCTATAAAACATTAAAAACCTTACATTTGCTTGCACTTCTTGTCTGCACCACTTCACTTCCTGTTATCCCATTTTTGCCACTTAAGATTGTGTAGGCATTTATGTAAACCAGTAAAATGATAAACCTTTTGAAATCTATGTGTGCAGAATGTTTTTGTAGTAGTTAGTGACCTTGAAATGTCAGGTGTCAAATATCAATGTTAGCCTTTGGGCCGATGTAGTTTATTGGAGGTTGAAAGGACTGCGACAGATGTTGGACATGAATATTAATGCAGGGGAGCAGGAATTGTTCCACTGAAGTGCTCTTTAATGAGCTGCTGCCGAAGAGCTCTAGCTACAGGCAGGTGTTTGAACCCTCCACCATCCTGAATGTCATCAGTGCCATCTCTCTCATTATGCTGAAGGTCCTTGTTTTAATGCTGGCTCCACAGGTTATCCCAGTTACAGAGCAAAGTTATGCAGCAAACCACTGTCATACAGGACACTCTTTCTGAGCTGTTTTGCAGGAAGCCACCAGGTCTGTCCAGGCAATGAAGTCATAGCTTGAGGACTCCAAAGGTCTGATCGATGATGGCTCTAGTTGTCCTATGGATCTGATTATAATGGAGTTTGACCGCCAAGCATGGGTTCCTGAGAGGAGTCATGAACCAAGTGTGCACGGGATAGCTATTGTCCCCAAGGAGCCAGCCTCTCATTTACTATGCAGGGGCAAAGAATGGGGAATGGAGGATTGCTGCAATATAAATGCATCACAGCAACTGCCAGGAAAGTGGCCACAGACCTGCATGATGCGCTGCTGGTGATCACACACTAGTTGCACAGTAGAGCCTTTGCGATTCATGAAAGCAGTGAGTCTGAAAGAGTCCTCAGAATGAAGTGGACACGGTTAATGATGCCTTGGACTTGGGGGAAGGCTGCAATCTGCATGGACCACAGAGTCCTATCCTGTTTCTGGCTGTCATTATATATTATTAGATATATATGATTAGATTTTCTAAGAGTACATTTAAATCTTCCGCCAAGACTTTTTTTCCAATAAATATCTCAAAATCTTGGCAAATTTGAGCCTGTTGACTATAAAATTATAATTTGTGATTTTTTTTAATAGAATTTGTCAAGAGTTTGAATATATTGTTGATAAAGCTTTGAACATTCCTGAGAGTACAAAAGAAATGCTGGAAGTGATAGACTATGTGAATGAAGCGAAAAGTAAAGGTATTGCAGCTCTGAATGTAAGAATCAAAGTAAGTATTAAAAAATCCTCAGTAAATATTGATACACTAGTCAGTCTTCTGTGGTATTGCCCATAGAGAGTGAAGACCAAGTGAATTGCCTGAAAGTGCAATAATAATAAAATATAATAAATATAATCTGTAACATCTATAATACATTAAAAATGTTGCACCTGCATGCAATTCCTATCTGCAATACCTTACTACCCACTGTGACATTTTTGTCCTGCTTTTGTGTCAACTTTTCCCATAATAAATTCCTATATCTGTACTTATAATGGAAATTGCCTATGTAAACTTATCACACTGTAATTACATCCTCCCTTAGTGATGGTTTAGTAGCACCTTGGTTTTTCATCTCCCATTTCCTTAGCCTATCCTGAAGAGCAAATGCTATGTTATAACCAAATCTACTTCTTTGCTTTTTAAATTGGCATCAGTTTTGCTTTTTAACTGTAAATAATAATAGATCAAAGTATTATATAAACATAAGGACAAAATGTATGACTTTAAAATGGAAACTGAATTATGTATATATTTTATATTATATACTTAGGCCTTATTAAAAATTTTACATCTGTGTGCCCTGGCCCAGTTATCCCCTATCCTATAATCACATTTAACAAGACTATGCTTGGTCTTGACTAGCCCTGAACAATGCCGTGGGGGATTAACAAGTAATGTATTAAATATAATTGAATCCATAATATATTGAAACAATTTAATACATTTAATTTGATCAATATCTATATATATATATTAGAAGTATTGCATCTGCATGCACTTCCTGTCTATCAAAGCTTACTTCCTGATGTCACACTTTTGTGTTAATTTTTACCATTATAAATTTCTATGTCCACATTTTTGATGAAAACCACCGAGGTAAACTTTTCAACCTGTAGTTGCATAATGCGGTCACTAGGTGGCATTGTTTTATCTTTTCCCCAGAAATTGCTGAAAATGCAGCCTGAATTTTTTTAAGTAACTGAAATTTCTAATTGTCCAAAATAAAGGTTCAAACAAAAAGGAAATTCACAAAATTATTTTTTTGCAATAATATGATTGAATGTATCTGTTGAATTGTCTATTTTTATCTTTTAATTCCTGAATTAAAAAGACAATTCAATAAATAACTTTAATCATTAAAGCTTTTACTTGAAGGCCTCAGCCACTCTCAAAAGGCTTGGACTTAATATTTTGCTCAGAGTTGTGATGCTATGAGCTGAATTTAGATTGTGCAATGTGATTATGCGCTGTATACCCAATTTCCCAGGATGCATCTGTACAATTCAGTAGCTGCTGGAATATTTTTCTTTTACTTCCAACTGTTTTTGCTCCATTGTTCTCAAAATTATTTGAAGAATAGATGGAGGATAAATTTCGATAAACATTATTTAGATGAAGTTTATTTGTGCGTTTTTTAAAACATAGGAGTAGATTTTCCCCTTGAGTGGACTTCAGACAGCTGGCCCGTGAAATTCCTAGGGAATTTGTAGGCAGTCAGACTTCAAACGGGATTCTGTTAGTGGCAGGCCTGGGTCTGGGGCAGGAAGCTAAGATGTAGGGAGACAAGACATATGGTTTACCTTTTTTCTACTTTTTCCAAGAGAGAAGTGAATTGAGTGAAGTAAGTGAGGCTTGTTTACAAAGGTTGCTCTGTATTTTCATTTCCTGTCTATAAAGGGCAGCTTAACAATTCAACTCATCTCCCTAAAGTGTTTTCAGGCCTTCTACTGAAAGATTGGAGAAGTGCAAGTGAGGGCGTGTGTGAAAGACATGGGCCCAGAATTTGCTGGAGCGGGGCATCTTGCAGCGTGCCCCTTTAGTTAGACTTTTTCACTCACCGTTCAGCTCGAAAATGTTTGTGCTGCAAATTGCTGGAAGTGCGAGCTGATCATGGTGTGAGGGCAACGGGGCATCTGGGAACTTGGTGGGACCTCTGGTCTATCTCCTTAACCAATGAGATTTAAGGATTGAGAAAGAAACAGAGGAATGACGGAAAAGGAAATACAATGAATTAGGGTCAAATCAGATACAAAAAAAGATATAAAGAGAGGAAAGGAAAGATTGGATTAAAGAAGAGAAAAAAGAGACAAAAAGGAAAAGTAAAAAAAAATTAAAATTTTAAATTTTAAATATCTCTTAACAACAATTTACTACCTGCAGGAAAGAGACTCCGCAGTTTCAATTGCTCCCTTTCTGGGCCGGAGAGGTTGAATGGCATTGCAGGAACATAAATCTTGTCATTTAAAGGATATTTATGCTGTTAAGTACCAGCCGTAACTTTGTGCGGCAAGTTTAATTGGTAATTAATGCGCAAATTCAGCAATTTCTTGAAACTCACAGGGTGGTTGACAGCGAGCTGTCATTTGGAGAGGCTAATGGCAGGAGCGGAGCAAATCGTCCAGCAATTTTTGGTGATTCACAATTCACAGGGTATCTCTTCCACAATGGGCAATGCGCATTAAACTTGCTGTAATTTTACTAGCAAATTCTGGCCCATGATATCCAGGTCAGATCATCAGGGAATATTTTTTTTATACTTCTGGGTTATGCTATTGTATGATTAGATATTGGGCAGTATGGGCACACTCCTGAACATAAGATGCTTGATCCACTTATGCAAATAGCCAGCACTGCTGAACCCAGGAGAATATCAACTGCCAGACCCAAAATTTGTAAAGTTACCAATGACAATTTTTGCCCTATAGAAAGTGTGGTGTTTCTGAGACCACACTTTCAGGTATGATGCATTTAAAAGATGTGCTGCTATGGATTTATAATTATATAGATCTGTGCCAGTTACTGGGCCTTATTCTCTTCCATTGAAAGTTAGAAGCAAAATTTCTTTTCACTACATTTTGGTTTATATAGAAGATAATGGGTGGTCAAGAGAGATTAATAGGCAGAGAGGGACTGAAGGTATTAAAGATTAAGTGGTTTGTAATTCTCACTTGAGCCCTGAGGTGAGATCACAGCCATGAAATTTCTTTTATACATCTGTTAGTTTTAATACAACATACTACTGAGTTTGTGGGGCATTTTAATCTGCAGTTAGTCCTTTTTGTCTTACCAGCAGTGAGTACAGCAAAAACTTCATGATGTCCACAATGAAGAATTAATGGTTGTGTAGTTATTACTGTAGGTATTGAGCAATAATCCACAACTGATTATTAGTATATACCAACTTTGCTCATGGGCAAAATTTAAAAAAAAATTCTAACTCAACAGCTAACACATCTGTCTGGGTTGCTCATAAATAAGATTTGTCCTAAGTCCAAGGCTTCAACTTAGTTAACAATTCATTTAGAACTTGAATTTTTAAACATTTACAGTTACTTTGACTTAGTTAAACTTTCAAACGAGGGTTAGAATTATTTCAACTTGAATTATGTCTTCTGTGTTTGTAATGGAATTTGATTCTTTGAACTGATTGGTCCCTGCCATCCAGGTGACCAATAATACCATGGTGTTAGAAAATAGTTTTGAACTCTACATTGCTACAATCATACATTCAAACAAAAAAATTATTTATATAGAATTATAGAAAGGGGAAGATTTCTATGAAAAGGAATACTTTCAATGTAAAGTATACTTCCATCACCATTTAATTACTGCAAAAATTGTTTTAAACTCTCCTTCCTGTAGGTACATAAAGAATCAACAGTTTTAGAATGATTATTCTTGTTAAAGAAATGCTTAGCTGACATCAATGGTGGCTCCAACAGTATGTGTCAGTGCTGTTTCATATCCTTTTTGATCCTGAATGCTGATTGGAAAACATCAAATGATTTTAGAACTCAGTATCGGCTAAGTACTGATAAAATTATGTTCCACAGGAAATCCAACACCTGAAACCTCTGTAGAATATAACCCTTATTTGTTTTACAGGAGCTTCGCCGCAGGTTGGATTACCTGTTGGATGTTTATATATTCAATCCTACAGACCTACAATTACATGCCACTGTCCTCCTTTGGCCAAAGAACATCAATCCCGTTTTTGATGAAAATGATGATGTAAGTGTATCAGCGTCTTGCATTTATATAGCACCTTCAATGCAAGAAATGTCTCAAGGTTCTT
Source organism: Heptranchias perlo (assembly GCF_035084215.1). Classification (NCBI taxonomy): domain Eukaryota; kingdom Metazoa; phylum Chordata; class Chondrichthyes; order Hexanchiformes; family Hexanchidae; genus Heptranchias; species Heptranchias perlo. Next base: position 26,883,847 of record NC_090341.1, on the reverse strand, counting down.
CACAAATAAAGTTAGGGAAAATAGAAGCTGAGCTATGGATGGAGAGATTAGGAGGGGTGACTCGAAGGTTGGTTGGAAAGATAGATTTTGAGAAGGTTTTAAAAGGAGGCAAGAGAAGTGGGGTGGCAAAGAAATTTAGGGAGGGAGATCCGGTGAGTTGGGCTGAAGCAGCTGGGCTGAAGGGGGGGGGGGGCAGAGTCAGAGGACGATAGGGTGTGGTAAGGGGCATAAGACTGGGGGAATTTACTAAGACATGGTGGGGCAAGGCTGTGGATGCTGTTTAATACGAGGCTTACTAATTGTGTACTTGTGTTCTCTATCTCTACCTCAGGCTTGTGTGGAGCATGAACACCGGCATAGACTAGTTGGGCCGAATGGCCTGTTTCTGTGCTGTAAATTCTGTGTAATTCTAACCTCTAAGTAAACTGTGCATTTCTCCAATGCCTCAGTGATGTATGGAGTCCTATAGATCAAGGATGCCTTCAGGAGGAAAAGGAAAGAGAGAAAATTTACAAAAAAAATTGAAAGTTATAAGGCTTGGTATAGACTTAGAGAATCAATGCAGATGATTCTATGCTGCTAGAATTATGGAATTGCTATTTGTCAGGTTTGAATAGTGTAGGTTTCATTGTTAAATTAATATTTATATCAATTAATATCAAAGGCATTTGTTGGAGTCTGAGATTTCACAGGGGAGAGTTGAAACTATAAAGACTAGAGATGCCTAAAGTCCCAGGTTTGTCCTGAATGTAACTTAATAGGCTTATACTTAACATCGGTATGCATGACCTCAACAAGGTTGGCTTGTGCAGTATTCAAATAGGATGGTATGTTCATCTTTAATGAGTGCGCAAACTGTTTCTAATGTATTAGATATTCAACAGAGCATGTAAAGCATCTTGGTTTTAGTTAACAAGTGTAACAATTGGAGATTGCTTGAGGTATATTCATTCTAAATGGCTGTTCCACAGTCACAGATGTGTTTAAATTGTAAATCTAGAATATTTGTTCATATTTTTATGACTATACAGCTGGTTGAGAAAGCAAAGCTTAAAGGAGAAACTGAGCTATTGGCTAAGCGGGAGAAACTCATAGTGGAACTGGAGAAGCTTTCCCGGCGCTCGGAGGAATTTGCACAATGCTCTGAGCTCGACTTGATGCAGCAGGTTAGAGAAGCATTGTTAACAGTAACAACATGTCCTAACTTTTGACATCGACTCGTTGATTTCAAATGTTGGAATTGTATTTCCTGCTCATGTATATAAAAATATAAGCAATTTACCTATTCTTTTAAAAATGAGCATATCTGAGAATTTCCATAGATAACCTAGATAATATAGAGTACATATAAAGTACATATAAAGTAGTGTAAAAGTATAATTTGATATTTAATTAGTTATTGTTGAAATATTTTACGTAAACTCTACAGTGGGTAATGTTTACCTGATGAAATTTTGCTCTGTTGTTTGACCTGACAATTCAAATCTTAGTTTAATAGTCGTTTTAATCAAGCTGGTTGAATGGATATTCAAAGAAAATGTTGCTTAAGTTTGGGACTCTTGAGCTCAATCCATTAAACAGGTATTCTTCTTGATCACCATGTATGCATTATATGGAATATCAAAGAGTTTTTATTTGTTTATTTCCCTCCTTGCCCAAATGGCCATTCTTCATCTGTGAGCCCAGATCAGTGAGCATCAACACAGGAACTCCATTTTGGAAGCCATTGTAGCTAAGCTTGACCACACACTACAGATATATGCATTTCCAGCACTGATCAATGGATAATGATTATGACTAGGAATCTTTGCTTTTTTGCTTTATTTTTCCAGACATAGCACAAAGATGCGTAAGCCATTTACAATACTCCTCTGCTTCGTCAGCTAGGATTGACTAATTCAGCCCAGATCAAATAGTGCCTAGTCTTAATGTAAGGTACTATTTTCTTTCAAAGAATAGCTGCAAAGAACTCTTTTTGTCTTAGCGGTTTACAAAAACACTTGTCAGTGAAATAACACAAATAAAGAAATCCCAACACACAAAAATAAGAAACCAAGAACTTAAAGTCCTCTAGCTATTACGAGAAAAAACATATTGGTGAAGAAAATATTGATTCGAAACTATCTAAGCTGATACTTTCAAAATATTTATTGACTGTTTTCATGTGAAATAATATGATTATAATGTGACAGAATTTGAAATGGAGTTTAAGAGTTACATTCTCAAGTCCGAAACTAGAGTCTTAAACTTGAATAAAGCCAATTACATAGGCATGAAGGGTGAGTTGGCTAAGGCAGATTGGGAAATTAGATTAAAAGATATGACAGTAGATAAGCAATGGCAAACATTTAAAGAAATATTTCAAAATTCTCAACGAATATACATTCCATTGAGAAATAAAAACTCCACGGGAAAAGTGATCCATCCGTGGCTAAGTAAAGAAGTTAATGATAGTATTAGATTAAAAGAAGAGGCTTTTAATGTTGCCAAGAAGAATAGTAAGCCTGAGGATTGGGAGAATTTTAGAAACCAGCAAAAGATGACCAAAAAATTGATACAAAGGGAGAAAATAGAATATGAGAGTAAACTAACAAGAAATATACAAACAGATTGTAAGAGCTTCCACAAGTATGTCAAAAGGAAGAGAGTAGCAAAAGTAAACGTGGGTCCCTTAGAGGCTGAGACAGGAGAAATTATAATGTGGAATAAGATAACGGCAGAGACGTTAAACAAATATTTTGTATCTGTCTTTACAGTAGAAGACACAAAAACCATACCAGAAATTATGGGGAACCAAGGGGCTAATGAGAGTGAGGAACTTAAAGTAATTAGTATCAGTAGAGAAAAAGTACTGAAGAAATTAATGGGACTAAAAGCCAACAAATCCAATGGACCTGATGGCCTACATCCTAGGGTTCGAAAAGAGGTGGCTGCAGAGATAATGGATGCATTGGTTGTGATCTTCCAAAATTCCTTAGATTTTAGAACGATCCCAGGGGATTGGAAGGTAGCAAATGTAACACTGCTATTCAAGAAAGGATGGAGAGAGAAAAGAGAGAACTATAGGCCAGTTAGCCTGACATCGGTCGTCGGGAAAATGCTGGAATCCATTATTAAGGAAGTGGTAACAGGGCACTTAGAAAATCATAATATGATTAGGCGGAGTCAATATGGTTTTATGAATGGGAAATCGTGTTTGAAAAATTTATTAGAGTTTTTGGAGGATGTAACTAGCAGTGTAGATAAAGGGGAACCAGCGAATGTAGTTTATTTGGATTTTCAAAAGACATTCGATAAGGTGCCGCATAAAAGGTTATTACGCAAGAAAAAGACTCATGGGGTTGGGGGTAATATATTAGCATAGATAGAGGATTGGTTAATAGACAGAAAACAGAGAGCAGGGTTGTACGGGTCATTTTCAGGTTGGCAGGCTGTAACTAGTGGGGTGCCGCAAGTATCGGTGCTGGGGCCTCAGCTATTTACAATCTATATTAATGATTTAGATGAAGGGACCAAGTGGAATGTATCCAAGCTTGCTGACGATACAAAGCTAGGTGGGAAAGTAAGCTGTAAGGAGGACACAAAGAGTCTGCAAAGGGATATAGACAGGTTAAGTGAGCGGGCAAGAAGATGGCAGATGGAGTATAATGTGGGAAAATGTGAAGTTATTCACTTTGGTAGGAAGAACAGAAAAACAGAATATTTTTTAAATGATGAGAAACTATTAAATGTTGGTGTTCAGAGAGATTTGGGTGTCCTCGAACAAGAAACACAGAAAGTTAGCATGCAGGTGCAGCAAGCAATTAGGAAGGCAAATGGTTGATGGCCTTTATTGCAATGGGGTTGGAATACAAGAGCAAAGAAGTCTTGCTACAATTGTACAGGGCTTTGGTGAGACCACACCTGGAGTACTGTGTACAGTTTTGGTCTCCTTACGCAGGGAAGGATATACTTGCATTAGAGGCAGTGCAACGAAGGTTCACAAGATTGATTCCTGGGATGAGAGGATTGTCCTATGAGGAGAGATTGAGTAGAATGGGCCTATGCCCTTTGGAGTTTAGAAGAATGAGAGGTGATCTCAATGAAATATATAAGATTCTGAGAGGTCTTGACAGGATAGATGCTGAGAGGTTGTTTCCCCTGGCTGGAGAGTCTAGAACTAGGTGGCATATTCTCAGGATAAGGGGTTGGCCGTTTAAGTTTGAGATGAGGAAGAATTTCTTCAGTCAGAGGGTTGTGAATCTTTGGAATTCTCTACCCCAGAGGACTGTGGATGTTGAGACATTGCGTATATTCACGGCTGAGATAGTTAGATTTTTGGACTCTAGGGAAATCAAGGGATATGGGGCTTGGGCGGGAAAGTGGAGTTGAGGTCGAAGATCAGCCATGAATAGCGGAGCAGGCTCGAGGGGCTCCTGCTCCCATTTCTTATGTTCTTATGTTTATGAAAGGTGGTTGTGACAAAAATTATGTACTTTGGTAGTTGTCACTTTAAAACTCACTGTAGAAAAGGAGTTTAGTAGCCAGTGAAAGTCAAAGGTCTTGTACCAAGCTTATCTCAAAATAAAGTTGCAAAGTTTGTTGCTGAATTTAAATGGCAATGAATTATTCAAAATCAAGGATGTTCCATTAACTTTTTTACGGAATATAAAAGAAACAATTTTGTTTGAATCAGAGCAGTTGGAAAATTTCATGAGAAGAGATAGCTCTCAAGAAGTATTAACAAGACAATATCTAAGTTCCCAAAAAACTCAGAAAATCAACCAATGAATCCAAGATAAAGAAGAAATACTCTGGGCTCCAGGATTCCTCCAGGAATCTGACTAATCTTGGGTTGTCCTGGAGGTAAATTGGAGGAAAAAGTGGTGGGGAGGCCCCATCCCGCATTCCTTCATTTTACACTCTGGGATCACTCAAAAATAGGCAGGTGATTGGTGGGGGGAGGGGGTGCAGGGGTGGGGGGTGGTGTGGGTGGGCACGGCTTAGTGGAATGCTCTATTTTTCCTCCACTGTCACTCTTGACCCACCTCCTAAAAACAATGCTTCAGTGGAAGAAGCATTGAGGCCTGCTTGTGTAGGCCAGAGCTGCTGCAGAGCTGAAGACCATAAGAGACCAGGGGCAAGCTTTTTTAAGAGTTTAAGTGTTTTTAAGTATCTTTTAAGTTTTTGGCAGTTACTGGATAAATTTGCTAAGTCATCAGATATGCTTAATTTCTCTTTCAAAAAAATAATTCCACATTTAGAGGACAGAAAGTGGAATATTATTTCATGTTTGTTTTGAGCAGAATAACTCAGACCAGGAGTTTCTCTCTTTTAATATTTGCTTTTGCCAGAATAACTTTTCTTAAGGTTAAAATAAATCCCTGGATGATAACACATTTGAAATATAAAATTTAGGCTGTGTATTTTTTTTTCACAAAGTATTATTAAATTGGGTTCTCTTCTGTTTGCAGTATGTGAATGATGTGCGGACAGTGCAGAAAAGGCTACAAGATGCAGAGGAGTTAATTGAGTATATCAACAGCGAAGAAGCTCTGTATAAATGGGACCTGACCACTTATCCACTGGCTGAAATAATCAAAGTTAACACTGACCCATACCAGAAACTTTTTGCTCAGGTTCTAAAATGGCAACGCACTGAGAAGAAGTAAGTGGAGTGCAAAAAAATAATGTGATCCAGCAAGTCATCACTAAATCTATGACTGAGGGACAGTGATAATTGAAGTTCTATTGGGGCTTGTTCTGGATTTGCTGCTTTTCACACTTATTCATAAAATACCTGTAGTATAAGATTTCCTAATATCATCAGGATACAAATATTAAGGAGATTGATCACATTTAAAGGGATCTGGGAAATTAAGTGGGTGGCTGAATTGATAAAGTTAGAGATGTTCGTGCAGCTTCTGGCACTGTCTGGTCAGGTATATCACCGTCAGCTACAGAGTAAAGCTCCCTTGAGTCTGCATCAACAATGTGCCACAACCCTCAACCACACACCAGTGTGACAGTTTCAATTTCTCGCATCACTCATCCTGAGATTACCAAATTACTGCTAATTAGTGGTGAAGTAGGGACAAGTTTGCATTGCGAGCCTATGTCCACTAACAGCTGAGTTAGGACTGCCAAAATTCATTTTATAGAAGGCCATTCCAGCTAGCAGTCAGAGCCCACACCCTGGAGTTGAAAGGTCAGTATGGATATCCACTTGCCCAAGTGCATGGTTGCGTTTGTTACAAATAATTGCTAACAGTCCAAACCATTCTTAACTGTGAAACAAAGAACTGTTCAGGTAATTATTGTTAAGAAGAAAATATAAACAACATTCCTAGGGGATGGTGACTAGTATGAGACCAAATGTTGATATCCTTGTTGTAATTGAATTTATTAAAGGTGAAAAATCTTTATTTTTAATCAAATTTATTTGTGTAACAGGCATGAATAGACATCAGTTATGACTTTGGGGTCCAAGCTTGTACCAAGTAATACAACCAGGCTTTATGGTTTTTGTATTCTCCCTGTAAAGAACTATATATGTAAAGGATGTTATCTACTCTACTTTTATTTGGTGAGATGAAGTTTCTGCGGGAAGATTATTCCTTTGAATTGTAAGAAGGGATGGAATAGTTTTGGGTAATACTACTGAGTTGGTTTGGGGATTGTGGAAGTAAAGGGATTGCATTACAGGGTTCTCCTCATGTAGTTTAGTTGGATGACCAGTCATTGTCGAGGATCTGGAGGAAGCACTGGCTTCCAACTTGGAGAACATAGATTGGATACAAGACTTTTGACTGAATCTCACGGCTTACCTGTGGGGTTCTTGTGTTTGTAACTAGTTCACAATACTATAGGGAGGGAGTCCATATTCTAATGAATCAGATCTGGTTTAGCAAATGATCTCCTTAGATTTGGCTATCTTTCATTGCTTTGAACCCAGTCTGACTGTAGGAAGTTAGATCTGTTTGGCATATTAAAACCAGATAGAACAGAGGCCATTCTACTGTTTCTTGAACCAAACTATAGAGATGTGAAGTAATTGAATTAATTATCAAGCTGTTAGGGTATCATACCAAAAGAACAGGTAGTTATTGAAGAAACCTCATCCTGTTGCCTAGTAAAAAGTAGATATGTCATAATAGGTCTGTTTTGTTGTGTTCATGTCTGGTATATGGAAATAATTGTTCATCCTGACCTATGGCATTCAACAGAGTTCCACTGCATTTATATTCTCTTTTCTTAAGGTGGATGGATGGCTCATTCCTTGAGCTGAATGGAGAGAGCATGGAGGCAGAAGTAGATGAGTTCTTTCGTGAGGTTTACAGGATGCTAAAATTGTTCCGGCAGAAGCAAAAGAAAGCAGAACTTGAGAAACGGAAGACAGCCCCTCGCCGACGGCTTGTTGATGAGGAAGTGGTGGAAGAAGAAAAGAAAGAGAGTCCAAGTGCTGTAATGTGTGCTACAGTACTGGCTCAAATCAAAGACTATAAGGTAGAATAAATGAGATAAAACAATAATGCTCTAAAACTGAGATTATGGCCCGGATTTTCGTCCATTATCCAGTCCCAAATTGGGTGGTATAGCGGTGGAAAAGGCATGAAAGTCGGATGGCAAGACATACTGCTGTGATGTCGGCCCAACTTCAATTGTCCTCCCCTGATTCCAGCCAGGAGGGCCGCCTATTATCCCTTCCATGCCAGCCATATGTAAATGATGACGGGCTAGCTGCCGCATTTTCTTGCCTTCTGTCGCTGATCCCGCCAACCACAGGCACTACCAGGAGAGGAGTGTTGATAAATCCTCGGTTAGCCCAGTCCAAGGCCTAAACATGAAATTCAAGGCTGGTCTTCAGGGCTCCTCTTACCCCTTGAAATGGTTCACCCCTTCAGGTGCTGCAGCAGTGATTCTGCTGCAGCACCATTGGCACTTTCCTCCTGCAGCAGTGTGAGCTACCTCTTTGTGGTGGGGAACCGTCTTGCATAGAAAATGGATTGGGGTCATGGCAGGATCTGGGTGCTGGGTGGAAGTCCTGGCCCAAACTTTCTGGAGTGGGTCGAGGAAAATCCAAGCCGATATATCAGAACTGGCATCCCATTTCCCTCAGAATTAATTCTATTTACTATTTTCTGTAAAGTTTGTTTGTAATCTATTAAGTATTAGATGATCCAGTAGAAAGGTAATATATTTGAAATGCTTTTGAATTAAGAAAAGGATTTACTCAGGTACTCTAGGTTAACAGCCTCTTATACCACCTAAAATTTAAAAAAAATACTCTCTATTAATTGTAGGTATGTCTGACATTTAAAGCTACTACCTACAATTTCCATGGAGCTTCTTCTGACCTACTGCCGTACCCTTGGCAGAACCCCCAGAGCGGTAGCGTTACTGGGTAAAAACGGCCACTTAACACTTTTTCTCCAGGGTTTCCACCAAAATTACTGTAGGAGATCAGAGGAATCCTGTGAAAATTCTCTGCCAATTTGTTTAACAAATTGATTGCAGGCAGTGAAGCAGTTAAGCAGTTTTTGGAGATGCAGTCAATGAATTATGCTTCTTATTAAAAAAAGATTAAATTCTTAAGTGGCAGAATGGTACCAAAAGACACTTTATTTACACCAGCTAACCATCTGATAATATGAACAGTTAATCTTTTCAAATCAATCAATCAGATATGATAATCAAATGGTTGAAAATAATTATGGAAATCTGCTTCAGATATTTCTATTCAAGGTTCCCCAATGTCCTGGAGAAGGGCACTACCCAGCATATGCAAAGCTACACAGACTCGAAGGCCGCAAGTTTGGATCCTTGTTTGTGCTGGAATTGATTGGTTTCAGTCAGGAAAGAAGTTGGGCTCGATTTTAGGGTCGGGTTTCCTGCGGGTTTCCAGCGGGGGGGGGCCCCGAAAATCCCGATATGCGGTCACGTGACCGGATCGCGCCGCGATCCCGACCACTTCCGGGTTCCCCGATGACGTGCGGGGCTGCGTGCGTGGCCCCCGCTGGTGGGAATCCCGCAGGCAATTAAAGCCAGCGGGGTTCCACTTGAGAGTACTTACCTTGCTTGTTGAGGTCAGTTAATGAGCTGAATCAGCTGTCAAAAGAGGAAGTGTGGGATTTCACCTGCATCGCAGACTGTTTCACACACTGGGGGAAACAGTCTCTCTCCAACCAGGCGTGTTGCAGCCAGCAGCCTGTGGCAGGTGCCAAGGTGCACCCCACGGGGGAGAGCCCTCACCCACGCAGGAGGCCACCGCGTCACATAGGGCAACCCCTGCCCCCCACCACCCCCCGCCAAGCCAGAGGACAGACCGACACGAAACTGCAGCCCCAGTCCGAGGAACCACCCACCTACCCTGCACAACCCCTCAGACCAACACCTGCCAGATGGGTGGTGCGTGGACACCCTCGGAGGACGAACAGCATGACCAGCCTCAGCAGCCTCGCAGTCCACGCCGTCCGCCGCAGAGACGTGGAGCCCCCCAACACGGTGTTATTGCACGCCCACCTGCACAGCAGGAGGGAGGGCTACCGCAGAGAGAGACGCATCGCAGAGGGCACTACCCTCGCCACAGGGTCCACAGACCGAGGCGCAGCTCCCCGGACCTCTCCGAGCAGCAGTGCACACGGAGGCGCAGATTCGCTCGACATGTAGTCGTGGAGATCTGCAGGCTCTTTCATGCCGAGCGGCTCCTGGCTGGCCCCAGCACCAACTGCTTACCTGTCGCTGTCAAAGTCACCACTGCCCTCCACAACTTCTCCTCCGCATCCTTCCAGGGTGCAGCCGGCTACACCTCGGATGTCTCTCAGTCGTCTGCGCGGAAGAGCCCTGCAAATACACCTGCACCTACTCTGCAGTAACATGATGGGTGGCATCAGTGGTGGGTCCTCATAGTGATACCCAGGAGCGGGCATTATTGGACACAACAGACAGGATTCGCGGAGACATGGCAGTGGTGGTGCCAATATAATGTGTGCTGTTTGTTGCTCTGAAATTCAATATAGGTAACACCCATGGCAAACCCTCCGACACCCTTCATGCTCACGAAACATTTGCCTTACGCTGCCTACTGCACATATGTGATGCATGCCCTGTGGCTGCAGCACAGGTGGTGGCAGGTTGAGTGAGGCTGGCCGTGAGGGAGATGCACGAGAGGGTGAGTATGGGATAGAGCCATGAGATTGTATGAGGATTGGGTCGCGTGTTAGTGGCAGGATGAGTACTGGCGAGGTGAGTAGGTGGAGGTAAGATGAGGATGGGGTTTGAGTGGGTATGAGGGGTGATGTGACAGAGTAGTGTTGGCGGTGCCGAAGGAGATGTGGGGTTGGGGCAGTGTTGTGGCAGATGGAGTGTAGGGGAAAGACTTCGTGTTCTCACTGTGGCTGACCTACTGAGGTCATTGCAGCGCCTCCTGCACTGTATGCAGGTGGGCGATATGTTGGTTGCGCAGGTGACCCCCTCTGCCACCTCGAGCCAGGCCTTCTTGGTGGCAGAGGCTGGCCGCTTCCTCCTGCCTGCCGGGTGCAAGATCTCTGTCTTCGCCCTCCTCTTCACCCCATCTGATGATACCTGGGGTGAGGCATCATTAAACTGGGAGCAGCCTTCCCCCTGGGCTGCTCCATGCTGTAATTTGTTCCATTGGTTGCAGCATCTGTCAGTGGAGGACTGCCCCTTTAAATAGAGCGCCTCCAGCTGACAGATCGTACTGCGCATGCGCAGCCCGCCCGACGCGCAGACCAGCAGCGCGGACCCCGGAGGAGCAGGTAATTGATTCCTATTAGTGTGTTGCCTGCTACGATCGCGCGGGCAACCCACTAATTTCACCGAGCGTGTTGACCACGCTCCCGAAACCCAACCCGCTGGAAACCCGCAGGCCTGGTAAAATCGAGCCCCTGATGTCTGGGTGCATTGGGCTCACACATGAAAAACGGTGAGGTACTGAAGATTTGCTGGTTTCCTTGGAACCACATACCATCAAGATTCAACACCTTCAGGAGAGGAGGGAGAATAATTGTGGGGGAGGGGGGAAGATTCTAAACTATTTTGAAATGATTTTGGCTTCATACAATTATGTTCCAATGTAAAGGAAATCACTAAGGCAGGAAAGACCACAATATAAAAATGTAAATTAAGTTAAAGATACTGTACTGTATTAAAACCCCATTGATATGACCATTATCCTGGCAGATATACTGACCTAAGACAATATCAAATGCCACTAAAGCTGTAAAGGTATGCTACAGATTTCAAATTCAATATTTGTTTATGTTTTTATACTTTTGGACAGACAGAAATTAAATAAAACCATCATAACTCACTCAAGTCTACAGTCTTGTTCCCTATTAAACTTCCACCTACAATTTTGCTTTGATTTGTTTTGTTTTACCTTATAGGAAGTTGTCCCCATTGTATCTATACTGTGTAATCCAGGTATGAGACCTCGCCACTGGGGGCATATGTCTGCAGTTATGGGCTATGATTTGACCCCAGACTCAGGAACAACTCTGCGAAAAATGCTAAAATTGAATCTTACTCCATACTTGGAAAAATTTGAAGAAATTAGCGCTGCTGCCTCCAAGGTAAATATAGATTCATATAAGGTAATATCTTATACATGACACATTATGTTAGACGCAGAAATGCTGTTGTTGGCTGTCTTGAAAGGCGCTATATATAAAAGTTTTCCAATGGACACCATACTTTAGGAAGGATGTCACGGCCTTGGAGAGGGTGCAAAGGAGATTTACCAAAATGATAGCAGGGATAAAGGACTTCAGTTATGTGTAGAGGCTAGAGAAGCTAGGATTGTTCTTCTTAAAGCAGAGAAAGGTAAGGAGCGATTTAGTAGAGGTGTTTAAAATTATGAAGCATTTTGATAGAGTAAATAAGGAGAAATTGTTTCCACTGGCAGGTAAACAGAACATATAGATTTAAGATAATTGGCAAAAGAACCAGAGTTGATACGAGGAGAATTTTTTTTTATGCAGCGAGTTGTTATGATCTGAAATGCACCACATTCCTGAAAGGGTGGTGGAAGCAGATTCAATAGTAACTTTCAAAAGGGACTTGAAAAGGAAAAATTTGCAGGGCTGTGGGGAAAGAGCAGGGGAATAGGACTAATTGGATAGCTCTTTCAAAGAGCCGGCACAGGCACGATGGGCTGAATGACCTCCTTCTGTGCTGTATGATTCTATTTTATGATTCTATGTAAATTAATTCATTCTTTTCTTTCTTTTTTTTCTTTTTCTTTCTTTCTTAATTCTATAATTTGAAAACCTGTCGTTTTTGTGATGATTAATCCTTTATGAACTATATTTGCATTTGCCCCCCCCAAAAGTACAAATAGTCCACAAGCATTTAAACATTAAAAAAAATAGACTCACATAAAACATGATTTAATAATTTTAAAATAAAATGTATTGGAACAGAATATAATTTGTTAACAAAATAAGCTGTTACTCAGTGTGATTTTCCTTTAGGAATTCTCATTGGAAAAAGCCATGCATGTCATGGATGAAGCCTGGGAGTCTATTTCCTTCAGTACAAGTTTATATCGTGATACTGGTGTCTCAATCTTGTCGGCCGTGGATGAGATTCAAGCTATCCTTGATGATCAAATTATCAAGACACAGACAATGAGAGGCTCACCATTCTGTAAACCTTTTGAAAAAAAAATCAAGGTGAGTGCAGTTGATTACAATAGTAAACAAGTACAAATCACAGTTAATGGGTAGGACTTTAGTTGCAATTAGAAACGAGCAGCTAGCAGAAAACTGAGCAAACAAATGGCTCTTTTCTTTAAATCTGCCATCCTTATTATTAGCAAAAATAAGAGCGTACGGAATTGGAGGTAATCTTGTGACATGGGTCGGTAATTGGTTGGGAGGTAGGTGAGAGTAGGGATAAAGGGAACGTTCTCTAATTGACAGATGTGACAAGTGGTATTCCCCAGGGATCTGTACTGAGGCCTAAGCTTTTCACCATATATACCAATGACTTGGATGAAGGAATAGAGCGTTGTATATCAAAGTTTTCAGATGACACAAAGTTAGGAGGCACAGTAAGTTGTATAGATGGGAACAGGAAGTTACAAAGGGACATTGACAGCCTAAGTGAGTGGACAAAATTGGCAGATGGAGTTCAAGATGAAGAAGTGTAAGGTGAGGTGAGAGTGACTGCCCTTGACATCAAGGCAGCATTTGACCGAGTGTGGCACCAAGGAGCCCTAGTAAAATTGAAGTCAATGGGAATCAGAGGGAAAACTCTCCAGTGGCTGGAGTCATACCTAGCACAAAGGAAGATGGTAGTTGTTGTTGGAGGCCAATCATCTCAGCCCCATGGTATTGCTGCAGGAGTTCCTCAGGGCAGTGTCCGAGGCCCAACCATCTTTAGCTGCTTCATCAATGATCTTCCCGCCATCATAAGGTCAGAAATGGGGATGTTCACTGATGATTGCACAGTGTTCAGTTCCATTCGCAACCCCTCAAATAATGAAGCAGTCTGAGCCTGCATGCAGCAAGACCTGGACAACGTCCAGGCTTGGGCTAATAAGTGGCAAGTAACATTCGCGCCAGACAAGTGCCAGGCAATGACCATCTCCAACAAGAGAGAGTCTAACCACCTCCCCTTGACATTCAATGGCATTACCATCGCCGAATCCCCCACCATCAACATCCTGAGGGTCACCATTGACCAGAAACTTAACTGGACCAGCCATATAAATAATGTGGCGACAAGAGCAGGAGAGACTGGGTATTCTGCGGCGAGTGACTCACCTCCTGACTCCCCAAAGCCTTTCCACCATCTACAAGGCACAAGTCAGGAGTGTGATGGAATACTCTCCACTTGCTTGGATGAGTGCAGCTCCAACAACACTCAAGAAGCTCGACACCATCCAGGACAAAGCAGCCCGCTTGATTGGCACCCCATCCACCACCCTAAACATTAACTCCCTTCACCACCGGCGCACTGTGGCTGCAGTGTGTACCATCCACAGTATGCACTGCAGCAACTCACCAAGGCTTCTTCGACAGCACCTCCCAAACCCGCAACCTCTACCACCTAGAAGGAAAAGAGCAGCAGGCACATAGGAACAACACCACCTGCACGTTCCCCTCCAAGTCACACACCATCCCGACTTGGAAATATATTGCCATTCCTTCATCGTCGCTGGGTCAAAATCCTGGAACTCCCTTCCTAACAGCACTGTGGGAGAACCATCACTACACGGACTGCAGCGGTTCAAGAAGGTGGCTCACCACCACCTTCTCAAGGGCAATTAGGGATGGGCAATAAATGCCGGCCTCGCCAGCGACGCCCACATCCCATGAACGAATTTTAAAAAATCATCCACTTTGGATCCAAGGAAGACAAATTGGAATATTTTCTTAATAGTAAAAGACTAGGATCTCTGGAGGAGCATAGGGATTTAGGTGTCCGTGTACACAAATCACTAAAAGCTAGTGTACAGGTACAAAAACGAATCAAAAAGGCTAATGGAATGTTGGCCTTAGTCTCTGCTACAGACAGAGCTAAGCGATCTCACAACCAATGGATCAGGCCAAATGGATCAGATGTGCTGCCACATCTAGTCGTGAATAGTGGTGGACAATTAAGCAACTAATGGGAGGAGGATGCTCCTTGAACATCCACATCTTCAATGATGGTGGAGCCCAGCATGTGATTGCAAAAGACAAGGCTGAAGTGTTCGCAACCAATCATCAGAAGTGCTGATGATCCTCCTCGGCCTCCTTCTGAGGTAACCAAGATCACAACAAGAACATAAGAAATGGGAGCAGGAGTAGGCCATATGGCCCCTCAAGTCTGCTCCACCATTCAATAAGATCATGGCTGATCTTCGATCTCAACTCCACTTTCCTGCCCTATCCCATTTTCCCTTGATTCCCTTAGAGTCCAAAAATCTATGGATCTCAGCCTTAACGACTCAACAGCCCTCTGGGGTAGAGAATTCCAAAGATTCACCACCCTCTGAGTGATGAAATTCCCCTTCATCTCAGTCCTAAATGGCTGACCCCTGATCCTGAGACATTGCCCCCAAGTTCTAGACTCTCCAGCCAGGAGAAATTACCTCTCAGCATTTACCCCGTCGAGCTCTCTAAGAATTTTATATGTTTCAATGAGATCACCTCTCATTCTTCTAAACTCCAGAGAATGTAGGCCCGTTTTACTCAATCTCTCCTCATAGGACAACCTTCTCATCCTAGGAATCAATCTAGTGAACCTTCGTAGCACCGCCTCTAATGCAAGTATATCCTTCCCTGCGTAAGGAGACCAAAACTGTACACAGTACTCCAGGTGTGGTCTCACCAAAGCCCTGTACAATTGTAGCAAGACTTCTTTGCTCTTGTATTCCAACCCCATTGCAATAAAGGCCATCATACCATTTGCCTTCCTAATTGCTTGCTGTACCTGCATGTTAACTTTCTGTCCTTCTTGTACAAGGACACCCAAATCTCTCTGAACACCAACATTTAATAGTTTCTCACCATTTAAAAAAAATTCTGTTTTTCTATTCTTCCTCCCAAAGTGAATACCCTCACATTTCTCCACATTATACTCCATCTGCCACCTTCTTGCCCATTCACTTAACCTCTCTATATCCCTTTGCAGACTCTTTGTGTCCTCCTCACAGCTTACTTTTCCACCAAGCTTTGTATCATCAGCAAACTTGAATACATTCCACTTGGCCCCTTCATCTAAGTCATTAATATAGATTGTACATAGCTGAAGCCCAAACACTGATCTTTGCGACACCCCACTGGTTACAGTTTGCTAACCTGAAAATGACCCGTTTATTCCTACTCTCTGTTTTCTGTCCGTTAACCAATCCTTTATCCACGCTAATATATTACCCCCAACCCCATGAGCCCTTATCTTGTGCAGCAACCTTTTGTGTTGCACCTTTTGAATACCTTTTGAAAATCCAAATATACTACATCCACTGGCTCCCCTTTATCTATCCTGCTAGTTACACGCTCAAAAAACTCTAATAAATTTGTCAAACATGATTTGCCTTTCATAAAACCTCTGCCTAATCATATTATGATTTTCTAAGTGCCCTGTTACCACTTCCTTAATAATAGATTCCAGCATTTTCCCGACTACTGATGTCAGGCTAACTGACCTGTAGTTCTCTGTTTTCTCTCTCCTTCCTTTCTTGAATAGCAGTGTTACATTTGCTACCTTCCAATCCCCTGAGATCGTTCTAAAATCTAAGGAATTTTGGAAGATCACAACCAATGCATCTCTGCAGCCACCTCTTTTCGAACCCTAGGATGTAGGCCATCAGGTCCAGGGGATTTGTTGGCTTTTAGTCATGTTAATTTCTCCGGCACTTTTTCTTTATTGATATTAATTACTTTAAGTTCCTCATTCTCATTAGACCCTTGGTTCCCCACTATTTCTGGTACGGTTTTTGTGTCTTCTACTGTGATCTTATCTGACATCTTTGTTTGCGCAATTCTCCAAAGGACCTCCCCAACAGGCTTTCCCTTGTCTCCAATGTGACCCACATACTCCCCGTATTGCGGCCACTTCCCTATTACGTATTTTTGGAGGAGTCCCTTCCAGTCAAAACAGTCCAAGTCCCTAGGGCTTGGAGATTTCCCTTTATTCGTCATCTTATGTTAATAGCTATGAATTAACCCAAACTCCTGTTCTCTGTGTACTTTTGCCAATTCGGTTTGGCTCGAGTCTCCCACTGACTCAACGGAGAGATTTATTCTTGAACCCACCCCCTGCCAAAATCTGTTCAGCTCGAGTCTCCCGCTGACTCAATGGAGAGATTTATCCTCGAGGCTCACCCAGGGACGCCAACAGTGAAGACAGATACAAAATATTTGTTTAACGTGTCTGCCATTTCCTTATTCCCCATTATAATTTCTCCTGTCTCAGCCTCTAAGGGACCCACGTTTACTTTTGCTATTCTTCTCCTTTTTACATACTTGTAGAAGCTCTTGCAATCTGTTTTTATATTTCTTGTTAGTTTACTCTCATATTCTGTTTTCTCCCTCTTTATCAATTTTTTGGTCATCCTTTGCTGGTTTCTAAAACTTTCCCAATCCTCAGGCTTACTAATCTTCTTGACAACATTAAAAGCCTCTTCTTTTAATCTAATACAGTGCTTAACTTCTTTAGTTAGCCCAGGATGGGTCACTTTTCCCGTGAAGTTTTTGTTTCTCAATGGAATGTATATTTGATGAGAATTATGAAATATTTCTTTCAATATTCACCATTGCTTATCTACTGTCATACCTTTTAATCTAATTTCCCAATCTACCTTCGCCAACTCGTCCCTTGTGCCTATGTAATTGGCTTTATTCAAGTTTAAGACTCTAGTTTCGGACTTAAGTACGTCACTCTTGAACTCAATATGAATTTCTATCATATTATGATCACTCGTCCCCGGAGAATCCCTTACTATGAGATTACTAATTAACCCTGTCTCATTACACAAGACAAGATCCAAAATAGTCTGTTCCCTGGTTGGTTCCACAACATATTGTTCTAGGAACCTGTCTCAAATGCATTCCATGAACTTGTCCTCCAAACTACCTTTTCTAGTTTGATTTGACCAGTCTATATGTAGGTTAAAGTCCCCCACGACTATTGCATTGCCTTCGTTACAAGCTCCTATTATTTCTTGATTAATACTCTGTTCAACAGTATAGCTACTGCTTAGGGGCCTATAAACTACTCCCACCAGTGTTTTCTACCCCTTGTTATTTCTTATCTCCACCGGATCATGGTAAGCTCTCCAATGGCTGGAGTCATACCTGGCACAAAGGTTGTGGTTGTTGGAAGCCAATCATCTCGGTCCCAGGACATCGCTGCAGGAATTCCTCGGGGCAGCGTTCTAGGCCCAATTATCTTCAGCTGCTTCATCAATTACCTTCCCCTCCCCCCCCCCCCCACACCATCAAAAGGTCAGAAGTGGGGTTGTTCACTGATGTTTGTGCGAGTTCAGTTCCATCCCAATTCCTCAGATAATGAAGTAGTCCATGCCCACATGCAGCGACCTTGACAACATTCAGGTTTGAGCTGATAAGTGACAAGTAATATTCGTGCCAGACAAGTGTCAGGTAATGACTATCCCCAACAAGAGAGGGGTTAACCACCTCCCCTTGACATTCAGTGGCATCACCATTGCTGAGTCCTCCGCCATCAACATCCTGGGGGCCACCATTGACCAGAAACTGAACAGGATCAGCCATATAAATGCCGTGGTTACAAGAGCAGGTCAGAGGCTAGGTGAATGCCTCACTTCCTGACTTCCGCAAGCCTCTCTACCACCTAAAAGGCATGAGTCAGGAGTGTGATGGAATACTCTCCACTTGCCTGGATGGTTGCAGCCCCAATGACACTCAAGAAGCTCTACACCATCCAGGACAAAGCAGTCTGCTTGATTGGCGCCCCATGCACTGGCTTAAACATCCACTTCCTGCACCATCGGCATACATAGCAGCAGTGTGTACGATTTACAGGATGCACTGCAGCAACTTGCCAAGGCTTCTTTGGCCGCATTTCCCAACCCCCTGACCTCCACTACCCAAATGGACAAAGGCATCAGTTGCATGAGAAAATCCAAATTCCCCTCCAATTCGCACACCATCCTGACCTGGACATACATCGCTGTTCTTTCATTGTCACTGAGTCAAAATCCTGGAACTTTCCACCTAGCAGCATTGTGGGAGCACCCTTAGCATCCGGACAGCAGCAGTTCAAGAAGAAGGCTCACCACCACCTTCTCAAGGGAACTAGGGATGGGCAATATAAATGCCAGCTATGATAACGATGCCCACATCCCAAGAATGAATTTTTAAAAACGGGTCTTGACGAAATTTGATGGATTCCTTAACAGTGGACCATCAGGAATCATAATGGGGGACTAGCACAATGAGGGACAGGGTTGACAAGGCATAGAGATAGAGGTGAGGGAAGCCAAGGAAATGGGAATACTGGATGGATTAAGATTGGGAAAAGTAGAAAGAAAGGTAAGAAAGCCTGTGAAGATACCCACAAAATTACAATAACAAACAGATATAGGTACTGTCTATCAATGCAGAAGAAAACAAAGTCTTAAAAAAGAAAAAGCAGTTAGAAAAAGAGTATGCTTGGTCTAAAACACTGTTTGCAAATCACAGAGATTGTAATTGTTGGGGACTCTTTGTTTAGGAAAGTGATACTTATGTTTTAATGTCAATGCCAATAGAATGGTGAGTTGTTTACCCAGAGCAAAAATAGTACGTATTGAGGAAAGGCTAAAAGGGATATTGAAGGAGGCCTGGTGGTAGCCCATGTAGGGGTAAACAACATAGGAAAAAGTAATTTAAATCATTTATATAAATAAGTGTTGGGGGGGGGGGGGCGTGGTTGGGGAGAGAGCAGGGAGGAAACCAGATCCCAGGTGAGACAGATCGCAGAGTAGGAAGTGATCAACGGTGGGTGATTTGGAATCATATACTCAATGCAAAATGGTCAAATTAAACAATAACATCTTGCATTTATATAGCGACTTTAACATAGTAAAACATCCAAAGCGCTTCGCAGGAGCATTATCAGACAAAATTTAACTGCACCACATTAGGAGGTATTGGGACAGGTGACCAAAAGCTTGGTCAAAGAGGTAGGATTGAAGGAGCGTCTTAAAAGAAGAGAGAGGCAGAGGTTTACAGAGGGAATTCCAGAGTCTAGACAACTGAAGGTACGGCCGCCAATGGAGGGGTGGAGGAAATCGGAGAGGCACAAATGGCCAGAAATGGAGGAATGCAGCATTCTCAAAGGGTTGTAGGGCTGGAGGAGGTTGCAGAGATAGAAAGGGGCGAGGCCATGGAGGGATTTGAACACAAGGATGAGAATTTTAAATTTGAGGCATTGCTGGACTGGGAGCCAATGTAGGTCAGCAAGCACAGGACTGATGGATGATGAAAATCAGGATACGGGCAGCAGAGCTTTGGATGAGCTTCGGAGGGTGGAAGATAGGTGGCCAGCCAGGAGAGTATTGGAATAGTTGAGGCTTGAGGTAACAAAAACATGGATGAGGGTTTCAGCAACAGATGGGCTGAGGCTGAGGCAGGGGCGGAGATGGGTAATATTACGGAGGTGCAAGTAGGCGGTCTTGGTGATGGAGAGAATATGGAATAAGAAGCACAACTTGGGGTCAAATATAACACCAAGGTTGTGTATGGTCTGGTTCAGCCTCAGACAGCGGCCAGGGAGGGGGATGGAATCGGTGGCTCGGGAACAGAGTTTGTGGCAGGGACCAAAGACAATGGCTTCGGTCTTCCCAAAATTTAATTGGAGGACATTTCTGCTCATCCAATACTGGATATCAGACAAGCAGCCAATACCAAATTAACAGATAATACCAAACTGGAGGGGCAGTGTAATCAATGGAGACGGCTCAGAAGTTACTCAATAAGTTGGATGAAATTTGTATATGGTAGAGCAATGGCAGGTGAAATTTAATGCGCACCAATGTAAAGTATTGCACATAGAAAGAAAAAATAAGGGCACACACACTTCATGAATGGTGTTGAAATAAGGATGGAGCCAAAAGAGGCCAAAGAGTCTAATAGACTTGACGTGTCCAATCAATGGAGAGCAATAAAGAGAATAACAAAACCAATAGAATGTTGATCTTCATATCCAAAACTGTAGAGTACAAGTCAGAGGAAGTCATGATCAAACTGTATTGTGCTCTGATTGGACTGCACCTTGAGTACTGTGTCCACTTCTAATTGCTGAGACACAAGGGGGACATTCAAGTGCTGGAGGAAATGCAGAAAAGAGTAATCTAGTGTCAAAAGTCTGGAGCAAAGACTGGAAAACTTGGACTTTTCAGTCTGGAAAAGAGGCATCAGAGAGATGATCTTATAGAGGTATATGATAGTTAAGGGAATAGAAAATGTAAAAATTTGGAATACTACTTAAAATTAAATTGCAAGAATAGGACAAGTGGACATTTATTCAAACTAGTAAAAGATAAATTTATAGTTGATGTCAGGAAATTCTTCTTTACACAAAAAGTGGTCAAAACGTGTGGAATAAACTTCCTGGATGAATAGTGAAATCTTGTAAGCAACAATTGGATGTTAAAAAGGGAATTTAGAATCATTCTGGATGGATGAACTAAGATGAGCCGAATGGCTTTCTTCATCCATAACTATCTTGTGATCCGTTGGGATTGTTAGAGATGTTTGATGCTGACCTTGGACGTTACAGCTGATCACAATTTCATTTTTAGGGGCGCCAACCTATACTTCTCTCTAAAGATGCAAGGCACAATATTAAAATACATTATTTCAACACATTATTTACTGCTTTGCATGTGTGTTTAAGGATTGGGAGGAGCGCCTGATTCACATTCAGGAAACCATTGATGAATGGTTGAAAGTACAGGCTCAATGGCTATATCTAGACCCCATTTTTTCTTCTGAAGACATTATGCAACAGATGCCGGAAGAGGGACGACTCTTTCAGACTGTGGACAGGAACTGGAAGGATATCATGAGGCACTGTGTTAAGGATCCCAAGGTACATCCCAATGTAAATCTCTACATCAAAGCATGTAGAGGATGGCCAATATTTCTAATATTCTTATTATAGACATTTTGTTTAATGTATGAATAGATAGCAAACTGGCTTCAAAACAGAAAACAGAGAGTAGGGGTTAAGGGTAGCTACTCAGACTGGCAAAAGATGGGAAGTGGTGTTCCACAGGGATCAGTGCTGGAACCACTGTTGTTCACAAATTACATCAACGATTTGGACTTGGGAATCGGGAGTACAATTTCAAAATTTGCGGACAACACGAAATTGGGGGGTGTAGTTAATACAAAGGAAGAATGCGTTAAACTGCAAGAAGACATTAATAAACTTGCAGAATGGGCATGTAATTGGCAAATGAATTTCAGTATAGTTAAGTGTGAGGTGGGTGCATTTTATTAGGAAGAATAAGGAGGCCACAGATTGCTTGGATAATAGTCTAAATGAGGTAGAGGAACAAAAGATCTTGGGGTGCAGATACACAAATCACTAAAAGTAGCAACACAGATTAATAAGGCCATAAAAAAGACAAACCAAGCACTAGAGGGATAGAATTGAATAGCACAGAAGTTATGTTCAACTTGTGCAGAACCTTGGTTAGACCACACTTGGAGTACTGTGCACAGTTCTGGTCCTCATATTATAAAAAGGATATAGAGGCATTGGAGAAGGTACAAAAAAGATTCACAAGGATGATAGCAGAACTGAGCGGATGTACTTTTCTGGAAAGGCTAAACAAGCTGGGGCTCTTTTCTCTAGAAAAGAGAAGGCTGAGGGATGACCTGATGGAGGTCTGTATGATAATGAAAGGGTTTGACAGGGTAGATGTAGAGAAAATAGTTCCACTTGTGGGGGAGTCCAAAACTGGAGGTCAACAATACAAGATAGTCACTATTAAATCCAACAGGGAATTCAGGAAAAACTTCTTTAGCCAAAGAATGTGGAACACGCTACCACAGGAGTAGTTGAGGCAAACAGCTTAGATGCATTTAAGGGGAAGCAAGATAAGGAGAAAGGAATAGAAGGGTCTGCTGATAGGGCTAGATGAAGTAGGAAGGGAGGAGGCTCTTGTGGAGCATAAGTGCTGGCATAGACTATTTGGGCTGAGTTGTCTGTTTCTGTGCTGTAGACTCAATGTAACAATATATTCACCATCATAGGTTCTGGCAGCAACCGCTCTGACAGGATTACTGAAGAAACTGCAAGATTGCAACCGCTTATTGGAAAAAATCATGAAAGGGCTAAATGCCTACCTGGAGAAAAAACGACTCTTCTTTCCTCGGTACACTACTTGCTATGATATTACCAAGCTGTTAAGAGTTTGCTTAGAAGTTTTGAAAATGAATATTATTTTTTGAACAAATAGTAAATCTTAGTTTAGCAAGAAAAATAAAATGATTCGGGCATTCATCTAGAGCATCTATCTTATTCTAGGATTTGCATATTAATCTAAGAAGTCAATATCCAGACTTGCTTCTCAAACAATGAAGTTCCATTTCCGCCACAGACTGTTTTAATCAAAAGAGGTTTGATTTTGAAATTAATTGGTATTTCCAAGTTGAGATATTAGGGGGATTTTCAACTTCTGCCCAAAGTGGGCATGAAATTGGTGGAGTGGTCATGTCACCCACCTGAAGCCAACATCATGGTTCGGGTCTCATCAGCATAATTCTCGCAAGCTACTGAGTGCTCAATGAGCACTAGAAAGCAACTTGCCACACTGGGGGGCAGGAAATTCAGTAGTTCCATGGATGAGCCAAGCTGGAAGTGATCAGTAAAAGGGGGAGGGGAGGAGGAGGCACACAGGTGGGGGGCTCACCCAGTGGCAGGCAGCGGACTGCAGAATTTTTATGGGGCTAGGGAAAGCATTCCTGCTAGGACCCTGCTTTGCACATGTAAGCATCTGTTTCAGGTGGGCGTGCTGTGCAAACATTTACAGGCTCATCTTGACAATTGCATCAGGGGGCCTTGGATGTCCAAGGGGTGCCCGAGGTGCCCTCCACTCATGATTTTCAACGGACTGTTTTTCAGGTGAGAAATAGGTGGTGGCAGTTCAAAATGACTCCCCTTTGATCCAAATAGATATCTAAGTGGGTTAGATTAGAGCTCCTCGTCGTTTCTGATTATTGTAATTTGGCATGGATTTGTACAGAATCAATCTGATGAGGGACAAAAGGAGATGAAAGACCTTGAGTACTCTCTCAGGATTAGAAACATAGCAGCCCAACCTGCCTTTGAAGTATCAAGAGCCATGGGGAAGAAATTCATAAGTATTTCAAGGATTGAAAATGGATTGAGTTTGGTCATCTAAGTTTATAAATAGAACAGTAATTTGCACTACCAGAACCATGTTCTCTGACTAAATAGGCACATACATAAGCATTTGGTTGGCAAAGAAGAACAGCCATAAGAATGGTTTTGCAACAAAATCATTCAAAGGTTTGATATCATTTAACAAAATAATCCTGAGATCCTTGGATTTTTGAACCAACAGCTTAACTGGCTCTGCTAAATAAAACTGGGTCTTAGAGAGGAGATGATGTTATTGAAGACAAAAAAGAATCAGAATAGCTTATCTGAAGGCTTCCTATTTTCAAAACCTGGACCACACTTAGGTATGAAGGGAATGGTTAGGGTGTGGCTCCACATCCACTTAACTACAGAGCATTTGAGAAACTCAAGTCTACTATACATAGTTATACAACTCAGATGCTAGAGGTGTGGCCTTATCATTTAATAAATTATCTATTAACATTGCCTATGTAGATACTTGTCCTCTGGAGTACCATATAGAGTATGGGTGTAATTCTAATATGAATTACATTAAAGGTTTTGCTTTATCTAGGCTGAATGTTAAATAATTAAAATTAGTGCAAAACTCAGGCACAGCTGAGTCATGAAAAAATAGTATTAAGCAGGCAGACAGGAGGATGAAAATCAATTTGGCTAGAGGTAACAACAATTTAATAGTTTGAAGAGGCTGTCTGCATGCTGACACCTGATCAGTATTTTTTTAAAACAGATTTTAAAATCTATATGGGCTGAATGTATTTGTGATAAGTAACTTCTTCGATGACTGTGACCGTGGTATGTTATCCCTTGTCCTCCTTGATCTCTTTGCAGTGTTTGATATGGTGGATCACATCATCTTCTTTCCTTGCCTCTCCATTGTCTAGCTCCTGGGGATTGCCCTGGCATGGTCCCACTCCTCTCTATGCGAACACAGCTTGCACTTCTCCAGCGATGACTTCTGTTCCTGCCCCCATACTGCCAACTCCAAAGATCTATATTTGGTCCCCTCCTTTTGCTCATTACATGTTACCCCTCAGCAATATTATCTATACACAAGGGTTCAGTTTTCTTACGTATGCTGATGACACTCAGCTCTACCTCTCCACCACCTCTCTCAAATATCTCTATGCTGTCAGACTGCCTGTTCGATGTCAAATCATGGATGAGCCTCAGTCTCCGAACTTAACATTGGGAAGGCTGAAGTCATTGGTTTCAGGTTCTGTCATAAACACCACTCCTTTGCTACTGATTCCTGCTCAGGTTAAACCAGATTATGCAAAAGCTTAATGATCTAGTCAACCCTGAGTTGAGTTTCAGATGTCACATCCTATCCATTAGCAAACAGTGTCTTTTTCTACCAATGCAACATTACCCAGCTGTACTTCAGCTCCTCATCTGCTAAACTCATTTGTCACCTTTGGACTTGATTATTCCAATGCCCAGACTTTTTGCTTCCCCATTGTCTACAAACTCCAACTTATGCAAAACACTTCTGTCCATATTCTGTCCTGCATTAGGCCCTGATTAGCTGTCATAGTTCTCAACCTACACTAGCTCTGTGCTCCCCAACATATAACTCATTCTTATCTTCAAACCCTCCACAGCCTTGCTCCACCCTATCTCTGCATTCTCCTCCAATCTTGTATGCCCCCGCACCCTTCGGTTTTCTTGTCTCTGACCTTTTATACATGCCATCTCCCTTCGCCCTTCCACAGCAGGCTTGGTCCCACTCTCTTGAACTTCCTCCCTAAACACAATTGCTTCTCCACTTTTCTCTCCTCCTTTAAATGCCATCTCAAAACACATCTTTTCGACCATTCCTTCAGTTACCCCACCTAATCTCTCCTTTCATTGCTTCGTGTCATTTTCCCAGTCTAGTTCTATTTGTAAAGCACCTTGGGACTTTTTTTTAAGTTAAAGGCACTAGATAAGTGTAAGTTATTGTTGAAACTGTTATATCCTACCTTCTTATTCTTAATATTTCTAGGTTTTTCTTTCTCTCTAATGATGAGATGCTAGAAATCCTTTCAGAAACAAAAGATCCACTGAGAGTCCAACCCCATTTGAAGAAGTGTTTTGAGGGTATTAGCAAACTGGAATTTCTTCCCAATCTGGACATCATTGCAATGTTCAGTAGTGAAGGTGAACGAGTTGAACTAATTGAAAAGATTTCTACTTCTGAAGCTCGTGGTGCTGTTGAAAAATGGCTGGTTCAGGTGGAAGATATCATGCTAAGAAGTGTACTTGATGTCATTTATCGATCACAACAGGTATAATTTAATTTCCATCTTCTAGTGTTGGATCATTTAAATGGGATTAGGATGTTCAGCAAGTCTAGAAATGGTCATCTAAATAATATTTAATTTCTGTGTTCTGTCTCTGTTTTTGAGAAGCTCAAATCCAGTTTCTGCATGGTAAGGCTATAATTAGTTAGGCAAATTTATGTACATATATATATTTTTTTGAAAATGTTATTTCTGATATTTTCTCACTCCATTTTCCAATATTTTTTCCTTCCCTCATCTTGGCTAGTGTCTTTGATGTCCCAATTTTTTTTCTATGCCATATATGATAAATGACTAGCTTATAGTGGATGAATCATACATGGAAGTTTGAATTAAGTTTCTTGAAAAGTTGGTTGATTTTTAATGCTTGAATGATATTTTCTGGTCAAATTAATCTAAATTTGCATATTTCATAGACAATCAATTATACTAGTTACATTGTCTACAAGGACATGATTAATTCAGGATCGCACTATTGCAATAAATATTTTTCATTTCAGTGAACAACCATAGTTAACCAACAACTTGAAATAGCCTTTAAGCTAGATTTACACGGTTCAGCGTTAGTGGCCATTCCTGGAAGCAGACCTTCCATTCCCCACAATCCACGGTGCAACTTTTTCTGCCCTATCAGCAACTTCAAAAATTGTGTTTCTTATTCTGATAGTAATCTGATCATAAATATTTTCATAAATAATCTTTTATTTCTTTGAACTGGAATCGACCCTGATATTTAGAGAAATGTCTTTTTTTCTAAGGATACCGAATTCAGATTCTCTGATGGATTGAGCCATACAGGAAGGTCCCAGGTTCAAGACCCAATCTGTGCTGAGTTAGCTGATCTTAACATTGGTACAACTGACTTCAGTGCCCCTGGGCGATGGAGTAAAATTGGCAGGAATCCTGCTCAATCACTATACAGCTCCCCCTGCTGGAAGTACATTTATGTGTATGGTGAAGACAAGATTCAGCTTGTGTGCGATGCTTCCTGTGAAGGAATAGCATTTCAACACTTGCTGTGAAGGGTCACACATAAATAATGGCCACTTGGATACTGGAGAGTGAATAATACTCATCAAAACTTACCCCATTGTGACAAATATTTACTTTTTGTCTTTGTTAAATTTTTTCATTGTATTATGTATTGCTAGAAACAACATGTATGGGATTAACAACCAAGGCCACACAAAGTATTTTTCAACATAAAATCCATCAGCTCAGACCAGACAAGAGGCTAGAGAGGGCTCCACGTGGTCCAAGTTTCGGGGACAAACAAAATGCATTGTCTAAAGTGTTAATTGTTTAATTGATCAAGGGCCATCACAAACATTTTTGTCAAAGATTGGCTACCCATTCAATATTGTGGAATGACTGTTTGATGTCATGTAATTACAACAGAGGCAGTCGACAACTGCAAAATGGAACAAAGCATCAGGGCTCAGCCTGGAGTAATGGGTTTGATTGACAGCTGTGTCTGAGATTTTTAAGAAGGGGATATGGTCCTCTTTGATGGACAGCTCAGAGGCCAGAGATCTCCAATAATGGTTCTCTGTTATGATCCCTCAGGGGGTCTCTCTATTGTTTCCTAATTATTGGGCAGTAAAAGATACACTCTAGATTGTAGGGAATGGAATGTCTGCTTGCAGGAATGGCTGCTAATATTGTACCTTGTAAAATATCTAGCATAAAAAAACAAAAACGTGACACCCAGCAAAGAATCAATGGCATCAAGGGAGGGACAAAATTGGTAGAGGAAATAGCAAAAAAAATCAAGTGGCACTTACTCACCAATAACCTGCTCACTGATGCTCAGTTTG
Organism: Heptranchias perlo; assembly: GCF_035084215.1. Taxonomy (NCBI): domain Eukaryota; kingdom Metazoa; phylum Chordata; class Chondrichthyes; order Hexanchiformes; family Hexanchidae; genus Heptranchias; species Heptranchias perlo. The sequence goes on along the minus strand of NC_090341.1, from coordinate 26,855,892 downwards.
GGTTCCGCCAGGACCACTCGCCTCCAGACCTCATTCCAGCCTTGGTCCAAATGCGGACCGAGTGTGGCACCAAGGAGCCCTAGTAAAATTGAAGTCAATGGGTATCAAGGGGAAAACTCTCCAGCGGCTGGAGTCATACCTAGCACAAAGGAAGATGGTAGTGGTTGTTGGAGGCTAATCATCTCAGCCCCAGGATATTGCTGCAGGAGTTCCTCAGGGCACTGTCCTAGGCCCAACCATCTTCAGCTGCTTCATCAATGACCTTCCCTCCTTCATAAGGTCGGAAATGGGGATGTTCGCTGATGATTGCACAGTGTTCAGTTCCATTCGCAACCCTCAGATAATGAAGCAGTCCATGCCCGCATGCAGCAAGACGTGGACAACATCCAGGCTTGGGCTAATAAGTGGCAAGTAATATTCGCGCCAGACAAGTGCCAGGCAATGACCACCTCCAACAAGAGAGAGTCCAACCATCTCCCCTTGACATTCAACGGCATTACCATCACTGAATCCCCCACCGTCAACATCCTGGGCGTCACCATTGATCAGAAACTTAACTGGACCAGCCACATAAAAACTGTGGCTACAAGAGCAGGTCAGAGGCTGGGTATTCTGCGGCGAGTGACTCACCTCCTGACTCCCCAAAGCCTTTCCACCATCTACAAGGCACAAGTCAGGAGTGTGATGGAATACTCTCCAACAACACTCAAGAAGCTCGACACCATCCAGG